>NC_090703.1:42152465-42777465 GCF_040954835.1 Lepisosteus oculatus | reverse complement strand
TTAAAGAAAAGTGAAGGACATTCTCAGATTTCCATAATAATGTGTCTTTCACGTGTCACAGGTATTCATTTTTCTTTTTGCATTTTTCTTAGGGCATTATTATTTATGATCCAATTATATATCTTGTACTAAACTTATAAATCCCTCACAGTTTCCTTCTGCAGTGCCTGTGTTATGTCATAGTGGATATATTGTAAGCCTGTCCTCTTCTCATTACTTATGGTCTGCATCACAAATGCAGTAACTGTTTAGTTGTATCATAAATGGAAGTACCTTATAGACATGTCTGATATGCAATGATATTATTTAATATATTGTAATGGTGTAATGTGGTAAATTCTGTAAAAGCATAATGATGGATGCACTATTACATGTATTCAGAAAAAAATGAATGTTTGTATGTAAAGTGAGGGATTTTCAGATCAGTTGTCATAAAACATCTTTCACAGTTCAGTGTAAACAGGTGGGCTTTTAGATTCTATGTGCTGCAATTCAACCACAGTAAAATAAATTTTGAATATACCTGAGAACAGAAGATCTTTGGACACACAAAACAAGTTATTCCTGGTTTTAATAATGGAGGCAATATTCTGCACGGTGCTGATGCAAGCAGCTGGTTCCTCTCATCTTCAGAAGCAGAGAAAATCTAAAAATACTCTGTTGCGTGGACTGTGAATCTGCAGTCACCAACTGCAGCATGCTACAGGGAATATATTTTCTGCCTAACTGCACAGGGGTTTACCACATTTCCAAAACTGAGCTTTAATGTCCTTGTGTCAGTTAATAATAATAATAATAATAATAATAATAATAATAATAATAATAATAATAATAATAATTATCATCATCATTATAAGCAGCAGCATCAACATTCATTACATGATACCAGATTTTTTGGCCAAAATCTAAAAATGATATTGAACAACTCCACGTGGAAGGTGAAATATATTCACCGATTGGATCACACTTCTATTTTTTTCTGTTTGTGACTGCTGAAAGAAAATATGCTGTGCTACTTAAGCATCCTTAATGATATAGTTTTCCTTTTTTGTGTAATCTTTAAATGCATCCAACTGATTTTTGATCAGAAGAGGGCCTGATTTTTTTTCTTTGACCTAAAACCAAAAAAAAATTATAGCACAACATATGGCATGTTTACTATGTAACTATACATTTATTGTTCACATATCCAAACTGTTTTAGGGATGTCAGGGAAATGCATAGTAGCATTAAAGGCCATCATACTGTATATCAAACTATGGATATTGAGTACATCTCACAAGTGAAGGTAGGGTGTATTTTCTTAGACAAAACAACGTAGACAAAACATCTGTGTGGAATGTCCTAAATAGAAACTCTCACACTATATAGTAATACTGTAGATCTGTGTCTACAGTATTAGGGGAGGGAAAATTTTCTAAACAGTTATCGATTATAAGTTGTGGTAAAACAGACTTATATGGGAATGCAATAATACTAAAGACTACAATAAGACATTTTCAAAGCCCATATATAAAACTACTTTGTGCTCTCTGAACTGTTAACCTTTTATGAAAAGTATTTCAAAATGTTTTCTCTATCAGAGTTGTTATTAATGCCATTTTTTGTTTGAATGGTATGATATTTGAGGTGACACTGTGGCAGAGTGGTTACTTTCGCTGTCTTGCAGCACTGAGGCCAATTCCTGGAGTACTACCTGTGATATTTGATATTCTCCTGGTGTTTGCGGGGGTCCTCCACGTGCTCAAAGAAGAAATGCTTGTAGGTTAATTGACATCTGTAAAATTGGCCGTGGTGTGAGTGTGTTTGTCTATGTGTACCCTGGAAATGGAATGGGTGCCCTCTGCAAGGTGTATCCTGTCTTGTGCTCGTTGCTTGCCTGGTGAGGCTTTGGCTTCTCTATGCTGGATAAAGTGGTTATAAAATGGATGAATTGATGGATTGTATGATATTTTAGGCTGTATTTGCTGAACATGAGCCTTTAGTTATAGCTCAGTTCTTTGAAATAACTGAAGGATTATTTAACCCTTAAGATTAAACCATTGGTAATTCAGTCACAAAAGGATTGTTTAACCATGTGGAATTATACACTGTTTAAAAAAATAATGGTTCACTATAAAATAATACCACGCTGTTGTAACCTTGAAGGGTAAAGTTTCCCCTTTGTATAGTACATTTTCTCACCTGAAGCAATTCAGTCCCTCACTGTTCAACAAAATACATTAAAACGGACACCCTGCTTAAGGCATAGCCATAAATGACTCCTGTGTTGTGTAATGCTACTGGTATAAAGATGTACCTCATGTATTTTGACTAGTGAAATGGTGTTGCCCGAATGTGGATTCAGCCTTCACCTCACTTAAAAAACATATTCAAGGAACAATATTACTTATTACATAAGAACACAGAAAGAATGGCTTGTTTATAGATAGTTCTATATCCCATTTTTGACAATAATTATATTACATACTTAAGCTTTTATTTGTTTATATATTTATCACCGATTTTGTCATTTAGAGCTATAGTAAAAAAAACATGCAACCTGTTTTTACCTTGCTTTTATCAGTTTAGGGTGGCATGGTGGCACAGTGGTTGACTTTGCTGCCTTGCAGTACTGGGGCCCTGGGTTCAGTTCCTGTCTTGGGGCTCTATCTGTTTGGAGTTTGTATGTTCTCCCTGTATTTGCATGGGTTTCTTTCAGATGCTCTGCAGTCCAAAGACATACTAGTAGGTTAACTGGCTTCTGGGTAAACAGGCCTTGGCATGAGTGTGCATGTCTGTGTGTATGTATGTGTGCCCTGTTATGGACTGGCGTCCCATCCAGGGTGCACCCCGTTGCTTGCTGGGATAGGCTTTGGCTCCCCCACAACTCCTAACTCTAAAGAAGAAGCTTATAGAAAATGGTTCGATGGACGCTACTTTGTGTCTTCATTTTTAAGGGTGGTAATGAAATATGCATAGGTATGAAAATGAGTGTTTGTTACCTCTCAGGAAGGGAAGTGGCTTTGTGATATATTTTATTGTTTTGGTGATGCTTTCCTGTTGTTCTCCAGCATTGTTATTGAGAAATCTGTGTTTCAATCCAGTAAAAAAGCCACAGTTTATATATGTATATAAATAAGGGGATACGCATTTGCCTTCCTCTTCTTTCTTTATAAGGACATTTAATTTTCACTTCTACAACAGCTTAATAGTAAGAACTAGAGTGAAAGTGGGATAATAAATCAAGTGCTCATACCTCAGTCTGTCAAGATTTTCTCTTACAGTCACAGAGCTCAATAAAAAAGACGGTGATGCATAAAACGTTATCTGCCCTAATAAGACAACTGTTACCCATCCAATATATTAAAAAATGCCAGCTGTGTGAACCAGTCAAGCATGGCAGTAAAAGGCAAAACGATTCATGACCGAAGGCATTTTAATGAACTTTTTAATTTGTTCTAATAGATCATGTGAATGGTGCTTTTGCTGATTTGCCCTATTGACCGATCAGTATATTGAAAAAATCAGGTCATATGGTAAAAAAGATTGATAACTGTAATTTGGAAAAAAAAACATTTAAAATCTAAAAGTGCTGAAAAGTCACACCTACTCTATTTTTCAGAGAGGGAAAAATACTAAAAGACAAATGTGATGTTTCTGGAATGAGGTTTCATTTGTTTTAAACTGTTCATCTGCTTTCAATTTAAAAAAAACTAAGACGACGGTGGAATAAATAATAATACATTATACATATAATGCCCCATAAACTAATAGAATCATCAGAGTAATTTAAAAGGCTACAATCAATTTAATAAAACAGTTCATACATGTTAAATTATTATTTCTTTGCTTTTCATGAGCAGAGCAATAGTGACAGGTGGTTCAGAAGAATGCAAATGAAGCATGTACATTGAAAATTACATCAAATAATCTTTGGCAATAAAAATCTTAATGTTTCTAGACAAGAGCTGCCTTACCTTCTTAGTCTGGTTATTTTGGTTACTGTAGAAATATCTTGATCATATCCAATAACTGCCCGTTATTTCAGAGAGAAATATCCTGTTTTTATTTTCAGTGTAAATATCCTGAAAATAAAGAATTATAATTAAGTAATGAGAAATGTCTGCTTTAAGGACACTAATAGCAGCTTATATCATATTTTACCTAAAGGTGTGCATGTCCACAGTGTGATCTAAAAATACATTCTCTGTTTAATTAACCACTTGGTTTGTTTGGGATTTAGCTGTCAGCCTGATTATTATACTGAAAGGAAATTTCCCATATTTACTTTTGTTTAAATTGAGGAAGCTATTATTTTAGTGCTATTATATTTAAAGCTAAACATATCTACATTCTTAATCGAGGGATTCACCTGTTCACCTTGAAAGGCTCTAGTCGTACCAACTCAAAAGCTGTAGAAGTAAAATCTTCTGGCCACAATTACTTTTTGTTTTACCCATCCAAATATTTATGGTCTTTGTTTGCATAGAGCTATTTTTTAAATATTCGGGTAATGAAAAAACAAAGTGCCAAATGGATTGCCCTCCTGTACTGCATGTGTTTCTTTTCAAACATGCAGTCATTTTCCAAGCTCTTCTTTTCCCTGTTGTCAAGTTCTGTTTAACACAAGATGGTGACTTAAAATCAGGCACAGAATACTGTATACACTTGGTGTTAAGTGTATGCTGTTTTTTTTTTCTAGCACTTCAAATGCCAGTAAAATTAAACCAATTAGTGCAGCAGGCTTCAGAAATAATTTCTGGATAAATGATGGTACTTGCTTTAGCTTGTGTTTGTTTTTTCCCTTAGTAAAACCAGAAATTGTCTTTGAAATTGAAATTGTCCAGCATCTCTAAAATGATTAAACCTTTTAAAACTGTCTCAGGAACTTCTAACAATGTATACAGTCTTCGAGAAAACAATGTTTTGATGTGACTTTCACCAAGAGCATTATGATATTACTCGTAGTTCTCTTGCAATATGCTCAAGCACATTTTGTGATAAACAACAGTGTAGCCAAAACAGATCTGGTGCCAGCATTGCTTTCCTGACTTATTTAACAGTTAGTGGGTATCACATCTCCGTAACTTAGCAACATTTCCAGTGAAAACACAATAATGTAGAAAACGACAATGCTCCTATTTTCATGATGAATAAGGAGGCAAAGATAAAAAGAACTTAATGCATCCCATCTCATTATGCTGGTGTGGTAAAAGCTTCAGTATATTGGAATAAAGTGGATTTTTTCTTTTTTAGAATCTGTTCCTGTATGGTATATTGATTTGTAAGTTTTTTTTATCCTTCTCATGCCCCTTGGTTACTAGTAATTAATGTTTGAAAATAACACTTAGGTCAGTTTAAAATCTTTTTATTGAATTATTAATGCACTTTTACAACTTTTATAAGCTTGTGAGTTTTGATTGTAACCAGCAATAACATAAGGAAGATGACAATAAGAGTTATGTTTTCAGCTCACATTGGCTATCTGTTTAATTATACTTTATGTATACAGATTCCTTCCCATATTCATATATTAGAATAGGAATGATTTTATTTTACACAACAGTTATATTGTTGTAATATATTTTTTGTTTTTTGGAGTTTTAATTCTTTGTTTTCCCTTACAAATAAAACCCAAAGGCTTCTAAAGAAATATGTTTCTGTTGAGAATTCAGACATTTCTTTAGAACCTATAGATATTCTGTAAGTTATTTTTGTAAGGCTGAAAGAAAGGGCATTTTTTTCAAACATTATATGGAAGGGGCACATAATTCTTTAGGTGGAATATTGGTATAGGTTCATTCACTGTTAAACTAAGTTCAGTTCCTCCACGTTACCACCTTTTAAAACAGCAGTTCTGAATATCTGTCTTCAGAGCTCTACAACTGTCAAATTAGAACAAAAAGAAAGAGCGTCACAAAATCTAAACACCCATGCCCATTACCCCTCTCTAACATAGTAGAATAAAATATAATAATCTTTTGTAAATGTGCTAATTATATCTTACTGTGGCACTAGAAACATGTTTATCTATTATCTAAATGAGTTGATTCTTGAACTTAATCTAAAATTAGCAAACATCAGAGGGACAGTGATTAAGCATGTACTATACTGCCGAGAGTGGCAGTTTTAATCATCTGCTGAGTTGAATGGGGTGAAAACAGTAAAACAATTGTGATAACTGTGTATTTACTTTAGTGGTTTTGAGTGTTTAAAAGGCAGGCAAATAACCCAAGCTGATAACATGTTTTTCTTGACAAAACAGATTGATAAAACATAACTAATTATTCCTCTCTTTTTTCATTATACATGCTGTTTTATTTTTCATTGAAAGACAGACATCTTCTGGTTTAACATTCACTTACTGAATTTACAGATTATTTTCTAATTTCCATCTGCCATTACTTGAGTACCAGTTCTGTAAATATACAAATATAATTTGTACATGTCACATCAAAGTCTACCAAGGTAGACTATGAGAAACAATGAGAACGATCTACTTAGTGTATTAGGGTGCTCACCCTTTTCCCTGAATCCGCTATACTTGTGAGATATTTGTCAAATCCTCTAATTCTTCCCACATATGAGCAAGTATTACGATTTCAGTTAACTCACACCAGGACTCAGTCAACAGCTATCCATCCTCAAAAAAGCTATGGTTAAGTGCACCGATTATGAATTACTGTATATATGTTTACTGTATAAAGAGAAAAAGAGATAAGGAAAGACCATACGTACAAAAACACACTTTTTTGGTGATTGGAAAGAATAGATACGAGTGCGTTCGGTTAGAATCTCTAAAATGAATTAAAAATATCCACAAATTATGGAAGTATGATGTAAATAGCACACCTGGAACAGATGCCAGAAACAGGGATTAAAAACAGAGTTCTCCTTTCCTGAATATACAGTGGGAAAGATAAATTGTAAGATCCATAGTATTCCATTCAGATAGAGCTTTAGTTGTTATTTTTAGGCTTTTAATGGATTGTTGAATAACTGGTACAGGAAGCAGGGATTTGTTGTAGCAAAGGAGAAGACAGAAGTTGAACAAAATAATAAGGCCGGAACTCTACACAAAAGGATGGAAATAGGTGGAGCTGGCCTCCTGGGCTATTACCAAATTGTATTTCTCAGAGAGAGTCATTTATATTTGCAGAGTAAAAATTTTCTACAGAAAACCTTGAGAGATCATTTAAAAAATCATCGAAATCCAAAGCGGCCGAAAAAGCCAAGATAGATGGTTTTCTGACCAATAAAAACAACCAGTAGGGAAACAACATGATGAAAGTATGTTGATTTGTAATAAGAAGCAGGCTGTTTCAGGAGGGGGTGCTGACATGCTAAGCATTCTAAAACCTCATAATATGGGCCTTTGTTTAGAAAACAATTCTTTCATTATCCCACTCCTACATTTACAATCTCTAAGGCCTCAGTAGAGCCTTGGACAAGATTTGATTTGTCTTTTTCAAAGCTGGTGCCTCAGGTTTATTTTGCTTGATAGCTCATGCTTTTCTTTATATTACTGTTTTCACAGCATCCTGTTTCTTAATGCTGGAGCAATAGCTGATGTTTTCCGTCAATACTGTCGGTCACACCGGTATAAATTTCGGTTTGAAAATTGTCTCTGTTCATCAGATTGTGATTGCAGTCACCCCTGAGTTAGTATGCGTGTATTAAAACATAGGCCAATGGAATTTCACATTTACATACTGTAATAGACTCAAGAGATGTATAGATAACTTTTCAGAGCATGCAGAATAAGAGCATTGGAGTTCCTGTCATATGGGTGAATAAACACTTCTTACCTTATGAAATAATCAGCAAAGGAGAGGAAGATTGTATTTATTATGTGTTCAGGATTGTATGGAGTGCTTCGCCATTGGCTGTGAAGTTACAACTGAATTGATCCCCTGAATGTATTGCAGACACTGGGTTTTTAATGAAAGCTGCATTATAGGCACCTTCACGTTTCAAGTCATGCACCTCAACATATAGGAACTTTTTTAGTGGATGCTGCTTTTGTACAGTGATTCTTTACTGAATGTTATGCGGGTATATTGGAAGTATAAAAACATCTATATCTGTCATGTAAAGGAAACTCCAGAATGCAGCTGGTCCATGTAGCAACCATGTCACAATTCTCTCAGTTGTTTTCTCCTCATTGAAGTGTTGTAGGTCATTTTTATAGGTGTCTACAGAAATTAAACAAATGCTGTGCAGTCATTGTATATACTGTATAGTTTAAAAACTGCTTAGTCAATACATTGACTGTAGTCCTACTTTGTCTTAGGATGTAAGTTTTTTTTCCTTGTAGGAAACAATAGGGCAACCTCACAAAACTGCAGAAAGAGCAATGAATGTAAAAAACAAAAATGAAACAATATTCACCCAGTTTCTTATATTTTGATATTTTGTATTAATTGCATATTTTCCTTGACGTTTAATTTTATTCTGCAATGATACAAAACTTTGTTTAGTTTTATGCATGTCTGATCTAGAACATATTCAGTAAGTCAATATATAGTGTTTGCCAGACCTGTCTTCTGTACCAGCTTGTCCAGCTTTAATTTTCATTGTCAGATTGTACCCATTTTTTTTACTTAATCATGGATAAATAGCAGTAATGAAATAACTCCTTCCTTTACATATTTTTTTCTTAGAGAATTGTGGTTGCTTTTTGTGACTCAGTCGTCTTTCTGCTCTACTCTTTCTGTAAAGGGGATGTTAGCCATTAACCTGCGAACTGCTTGTTTGATGAAAGGTATCATGCCTAGAGACAAATGTCACATTAAACTTTATTCCTAAGGAAAATGTGCAATTAGGCAAAAAGAATAACAATTGGGTTATTGTTAAATAATGCATTTGAGAAGGTCATGGATTTCATTCTGGTGATACCTGGTAGAGTCATTGCAGTACTTTTTTGTATTTCTGGAGTGAGAATAAAATGCTTGTTAAAATTGTTCTCTTAATTTGAGTTCATTTTAAAGATGTTTTCAAAGTCAAAGGGACTTTTCACTACCATACAGGAATAAAAGTTGCAAATGAGCATGCTGTATTACATTTCAGCATACAATACATGCTTTCCTCAGCTGCTGTCAGTTAGTATTGTGCATTACATTTTGAGATCAGACAGACATTTATTTTAAAATACAGTACTTCACTTCTAGTAGTATTAATGATTTTATTTTAACTGTTGTTGAAATCGTATTACAAACATTAATAGAACAACACACAAATGGATTATCTGTACTTAAGTAATGTGTAATAGATTGTCTCGGGGTCCATTTGCTGTCCATTTGGGCTTTTAAATGTCCACTTTCTTGTCCATTACAGAGCTGAGACTAACTTTGTTTTAAACTAGTCTGATTAAATTGTACATTGGAAGGGTAGGCAGGGAACCTAGCAACAGGACTGATGTCATTATATCTAGATGGAGATAAAACCATATGTGGGTGTCACAAGAAACTGCTGAAAAGTCAAGTGATTCATATAAACTTGGGAATGAGTTACAGAAATTAATTTGGATACGGGGGTTCTCTTTGGTAATATGTTAAAATAAAATTAAATTGAACCTTTACAGGCATTTCTGTAAGGAATTTTTTTTTGAGTGAAGAAATGATCATAATTAAATGACACGTGATAATGGCATGTAGGTGCAAGCTGTCACTGGTAATTACTCATCCAGGGAAAAGAGCTCAGCATTAAATTTCATGGTCTTATCAGTTAATGCAGAAGTTACACAATTAACACAAAGTGTCTATTGTCATTGAAATAAAAAAGATCACCCTATAGGAAGAACCTATACTCTCCCACCAAAGGGGTGCGCTCATTTCAGGTCCTTGCTTTCGCCACGGTGTTTAGCTGTAGTGGATGTTCTTTGCCGAAGTATTCTGGGATTTTTAATGGTGTTTGCACAATATTTCTTGTGCACTGACACCCTTGACCACCTCTTTTTGCTTTATGCTTTTCATGCTTCTACTGCTTTGCCTCTTAAGGGAAAACATACTGAAATAGTACCTGATTTGGTTGAGCAAACATTTCATTTTCAAAAGAGTGCAAAATAGCAAACAATAATAACAATGTTTCAGTGATTTTCAGGAAACTTATATCTGTACAATAATACACACAATACACAGCATAAGCACAAAGAAACTAAAACAAAAAAGCACAGGACTGAGTGAAACTAAGAGTAATACTAAATTCTACATTAATTCAGTACAAACTTAGTATAAACACAAAAATACAGTAAGAGAATGTGGAAAATTTTGACTGTCAGAATCTCTAATGGATTTAGGCAATGAAGTCCATAAACATGGTCCTGCACACAGGAGCGTACCCATATCGATATTTCAGTGTTAGGAAGAACAGGGTTATTAAACAGTGCTTTGTACTGTAGGTAGACGAAAGATGTTCTTTCATTCTTGACTTACACTTCAGATGACAGTACAGGGTCTGATGTAACACCAGTTTTTACAGCAAAAACATTTAGAGCTTGCAACACTACAAAAAGGGAAAAACATCTGACCCCAATGTCACATTTTTTTTTCCACTTTCCTGTAAATGAATACCTCAAAGTGCGATCTGGAATCTCTATCTAAAGATGATAGACTTTTTAAGCTGCAGTTAGTCAAGGCACCAATAGTTGTTGTGCTTGAAGATTTATAGTAATTTGGGAATCATTGAGAAGGTACAGTTAGATTCAGCGATACAGTCACATCAGTCACATTGAGAGAGTATTAGTCACATATTTCAAAAAGGCTCTATTATAGGATATGCCCAGCACGTGTGGGTAGGTACCTAATAGTACATGATTTTTACAAATAATGCCAAATCACAAGGACACACAGCAAAGCCAGAAAGCATTTGTAATATAACAAAAATAGAGAAGAGGATAATATACTGAAGAAAAAGCACAGGAAAGAAATGTGAAATTGTCATATTTTAACAAATTCATAAAGAACATTGGGAGTCACTTTGAAAACAGAAGTGTCAGCAATTCAAAGACACCACAAACCTCTAAAGCATTTATATTGAGGTTATAATTTTAAGATGAAATTGGTGCTTTTATTACCTTTTAAACAGGTGCTATTTAAAGACAAAAAAACTGTAAAGGCACTGTGACAGTGAACACATTTCCTTCCTGCCTGAGGCTATTTATCTTAATTTTATTAATTCTAGCATTGTGAAACAGCCAGTGCTAATATTCAAATTCCCATAATTTTTGGAAACTTTGTTCTCAAAAGACAGTTACACAGAAAGGTGTGCCTTGTGTTCTTTAATCACTCTATATATTGTGACACTAATTTATCTTTGAAAATATGTCTGACTAATTGTTAGTTAATTTGGATTCAGTTTCAGCTGCAAATGGTGTAGCATTGCCAAGCACATGAAGGGAGCATTAAAATGGTGGACAGTCCATTTAATGTATGAATTAATATTAAAATGAAGTATTACAGTTATTAAAATATGTAGTTAGAATCAAATTACAGAGTTTCATACTGAAATAATCCATATTGGAGACACTCTTTAAAAGTTGCATTATTAATAAAAAAGGTCAGTCTTAGGGATGATGTCAGTGGTTGCGCAGGGCTACTAGCATTATTTTGAAGTGCATTAAATTCATGCTTTGGGAATTTGATCATCCACTTTCTCTTTGTTGGTGATATTAAAGTTAGACTCCTCAAAAGTATGTTACTGATTTTGAAAAAGACCAAGATAGTTGGCTTCAGCTCAAGAGTAACTTGTTTCAGATTGACAGCAGTGGGATCTTCCCAACATTTATCTTTTGTTTTGAGAATACAGTGAGAGGTTACAGCGTAGAAATCCTAAAAAAAGTTGTGATTAGCTTTTCACAGATTAAACACAAGAAAGAGCCTGTGAACCTATTTCATATCAGTGTGTGATGATAATCATACTAATCATATCCATTTGTTCAAAATGTATAATTGAGCAGTTCAGCATTGCCATAGAGGCATTCATTCACTATTACAGATGATGCTGCCCTCTCACCCACATTATTCTATTTTTAGAAAAGCAGTGAACTATTCTGGGGTCTAAGAGCATATTGAAAAAACGAGTGAAGAGATCTGGCAAGCATAGCACAGACAACTTTTGATTTGTAGTACCTGGCAAAACGTATTCAGACCATTGTACTGTTTACATATTTTATTGCTTTAAAATGTGTAGTAACAACACTTTGAAATAGCAAGTAATATTGTTATATTGCTACACCAACTGACTCGACCCATAAGAAAAAAGTAGTAGTTTGATAACATTAAGGACAAACTGAAAAATCATGATTGCATAAGTATCCAAACCTTTTGCTGTGGCACACCTAGATTAATTTTGGTGTACAAAATTATCTTAAGATAAGATCACTTTATTGGCCATATACAGTAAAATTTCTTGTATTTGGAATTTGTCTTTTCGCATACCCCAACTTGCTCTCCATGAGACACACATACAGTGCCTTGCGAAAGTATTCGGCCCCCTTGAACTTTTCAACCTTTTGCCACATTTCAGGCTTCAAACATAAAGATATAATTTTTTTATTTTATGTGAAGAATCCCCAACAAGTGGGACACAATTGTGAAGTGGAACGAAATCTATTGGATTTTTGAAACTTTTTTAACGAATAAAAAAATGAAAAGTGGGGCGTGCAAAATTATTCGGCCCCTTTACTTTCAGTGCAGCAAACTCACTCCAGAAGTTCAGCGAGGATCTCTGAATGATCCAATGTTGTCCTAAATGACTGATGGTGATAAATAGAATCCACCTGTGTGTAATCAAGTCTCTGTATAAATGCACCTGCTCTGTGATAGTCTCAAGGTTCTGTTGAAAGCGCAGAGAGCATCATGAAGACCAAGGAACACACCAGGCAGGTCCGTAATACTGTTGTGGAGAAGTTTAAAGCCGGATTTGGATACAAAAAGATTTCCCAAGCTTCAAACATCCCAAGGAGCACTGTGCAAGCGATCATCTTGAAATGGAAGGAGTATCAGACCGCTGCAAATCTACCAAGACCTGGCCGTCCCTCTAAACTTTCAGCTCAGACAAGGAGAAGACTGATCAGAGATGCAGCCAAGAGGCCCATGATCACTCTGGATGAACTGCAGAGAACTACAGCTGAGGTGGGAGAGTCTGTCCATAGGACAACAATCAGTCTTACACTGCACAAATCTGGCCTTTATGGAAGAGTGGCAAGAAGAAAGCCATTTCTCAAAGATATCCATAAAAAGTCTCGTCTAAAGTTTGCCACAAGCCACCTGGGAGACACCCCAAACATGTGGAAGAAGGTGCTCTGGTCAGATGAAACCAAAATCGAACTTTTTGGCCACAATGCAAAACGATATGTTTGGCGTAAAAGCAACACAGCTCATCACCCTCAACACACCATCCCCACTGTCAAACATGGTGGTGGCAGCATCATGGTTTGGGCCTGCTTTTCTTCAGCAGGGACAGGGAAGATGGTTAAAATTGAGGGGAAGATGGATGCAGCCAAATACAGGACCATTCTGGATGAAAACCTGTTGGAGTCTGCAAAAGACCTGAAACTGGGACGGAGATTTATCTTCCAACAAGACAATGATCCCAAACATACAGCAAAATCTACAAAGGAATGGTTCACAAATAAACGTATCCAGGTGTTTGAATGGCCAAGTCAAAGTCCAGACCTGAATCCAATCGAGAATCTGTGGAAAGAGCTGAAAACTGCTGTTCACAAACGCTCTCCATCCAACCTCACTGAGCTCGAGCTGTTTTGCAAGGAAGAATGGGCAAGAATTTCAGTCTCTCGATGTGCAAAACTGATAGAGACATACCCCAAGCGACCTGCAGCTGTAATCGCAGCAAAAGGTGGCTCTACAAAGTATTAACGCAAGGGGGACGAATAATTTTGCACGCCCCACTTTTCATTTTTTTATTAGTTAAAAAAGTTTCAAAAATCCAATAGATTTCGTTCCACTTCACAATTGTGTCCCACTTGTTGGTGATTCTTCACATAAAATAAAAAATTTATATCTTTATGTTTGAAGCCTGAAATGTGGCAAAAGGTTGAAAAGTTCAAGGGGGCCGAATACTTTCGCAAGGCACTGTACAGTACACAGGGAGAGAAGCTTGGGGTCAGCCATTTCTATGGCACTCCTGGAGCAGTTGGGTCTATGGCACTTGCTCAGGGGCTCAACAGAGTAGGATTCCTTTCCCGGCTGCAGATTATGAACTGGCAACCTTCCAGCCACAGGCACAGATCCTTAGCCACAGAGCCACCACACCACCCTTAATGAGCCATAATTAGTTCAGTGGCCTTTGTCTGTGTGCAATAATAGTGGTTCTCATTATTTCATAATAAAACCTGTCTCTCTGAGGTTCCTTGGCCAGGTGAATCTCAAGCAAAGACTAAGGAGCTCAGGGAAAGTTATTGAAAAGCACAGGTTAGGAGAACATTATAAAATATAAAAATATCAATGCCTCTGAATGTCTGAGTACAGTCTGCTGAATCATCAAGAAATTGAAAGTGCTTTATACCAGAAAGACACTCCAGATCAAGCTTTCCCTCCAAACTGATCAGCTAGTCAAGGATCAAACTTGAATGCCAGTGTAAGGCCATTGACAACTCAAGAAGAGTTACAGAGTTCAATGGCTGAGACAGAAGCAAATGTACATCAGTCAGCAATAGCCAGAACACTTCACAAAACTAACCTGTGTGACAGGGTGGCAAGAAGGATGCTATTACTAAAAAAATGTCATTTTAAAACATGCATTGAGTCTGCAGCAAAGTACCCTGTTGATCCTGCTAAAATGTGGCAAAAGGTTTTGTTGTCTTATGAGACCAAATTGGAACTTACTGGTAGAAATGCAAAATGTTAGTTCCAACACAGCACATCTCCCTGTCAGCACTATCCCTTTACAGAAGCAGGGTGATGGCAGTTTTGGGATGCACATCTTAATCCGGAACTAGAAAACGTAAGAAAGAAAAATGCAAAGTACCGGGAAATACTATCCAAAAACCTGTTTCAGGCTGCTAAAAACCTGAAACTGGGGTAAAATTTTATCTTTCAGCAGGACTTGCTTCCAAGCACAAGGCCTGAGTTACACTGGAGTAGCTTAAATATTAGAAGTGACTGGCCCAGTAAATGTCCTGACATGAATCCTATTTAGAATCTGTGGATAGACTTGAAAACTACTGTCCATACAGCAGGTGATTCCCATGCAACCTAAGAGAGCTTAAGACTGCCAAGATGTATGGGGAAGATTTGTACTAAGCCAGTGTCAAAGCTGTAAGAGACATATGGCTTTTACTACTGCCTAATGTACTATTACCACATATTGATAATTTGAATATTTATGCAACCAACATTTTTCGGGTTTTCCCTTTAGGTTTTGCTGACATTTACTTTAACTTATCTTACCCTTAGACATCTTCGGTTTGAGCATTCAGGTTTTGCAATCGCAAAATGAGACGCCATGGCAGGGAGTATCAACATTGTAGTTTACAAAAACAAAAAGTAAATTCATTTTTTTCCTTATATTCTATGTAAATTATGTAAACTGCTTATAAAAAATCACATCCCTTGAAGGACAATTCTGAACATTTTTATGTATATTCTGACTTAAGTCTATAGTTAGAACAAATACACAAAAATAATGCCTGCAGTTGTTTTAAGGGAGTTTTACTGTACTGTATGCATAAGTACATATTGTACAATAAATTATCTGACTACAACACATTGTAATCCTAAAATTATCTTAAAATATATTGTGGCACACCCTGGGATTTGGGCTCTGTAACAGGCAATCTTTTAATGTAACAAGGTGGGTCCCACGAACAACTGACACAAAAAAGCCCTAAGGTAGTGCTCTTTATTTATAGTTATATAAATAAAATCCTAAGCGCCATTGAGCTACTAGCTTAACTTCTTTAATGCCTTTCTCTTATAATAACCATGCAGCTGATTTACTAACTGGCCTCTCACACAGTCCCGCTACAAGACTCACATTCTTCTCAAAAACGTAGGCACTTTCTGAGACTTCTCCCAAAAACTCATTCTACACAGGATCAATCCCTTGTACACAGGTTCTTCTACTGTCCAACACAGACTTTTCTGGTCTTTTTCTTTCTCCCACTGTTCTCATTTTCTTTCTTCTCTCTTCCAGAAGCCCCAGCTTACAGGTTTTTAAATCAACACTAGACCAATCATGCTTAATGCTTTCTTGCTAAGGTTTTTAATTTCTCCCTCACTCCATCTTTGCCCTTGCAGCATCCTTCATTAAATGTGGAGTTCAGATAGCCTGTTGTTCTCCTCAGCCAAGTGACTTACTCCAGTAAAGCTCAATATTTAAATCACACTTCTTCATCACCTTAATTAGGGTTTATGAGAACTACTGAAATATTATTAGTATTATTAGTCCAAACATTAATGTGTTTATCTTTTAATGTTTCTCGGTATCTAGAAAACATTAATACAATGGTATGCTTTAAAGATTTTTTTAAAAAACCAAAAGACTACATCTAAAAGAGCATTTAGTGTGTAGGAAATTCTGGTCTTTTAACCTATAGTCACAGTGTAGTATACAAATTCTAACAAATGTTTTATGATTGCAGAATGCTAGCTATTTCATAAAATGTATAAAAAACTTAATCTAAAATGTTTTTAAAAAGCCTCTGAGTAGGGCATGTTCAAAATGATGGAATTAATTAGCCACTTATTGTGGGTGTTTTGGGATAGGTCCTCCTGACTCCCAGAAGGGTTGTCAACAGGAAAACTAAAGAAGCCAAAATAGCCACTGGCACCATGGAAGCAAAGTGGTCTACAAAGGGTTGTAATACATATTTAATTGAATATAGAATGTACTTTCTAATAAATCATAATAGATAGTATAATAATTGCTAGATTTTTTTTAAATGTGCATAATTGGGGAAGTCTCAGAAAATATGCCTTTAGACCAAAACAGTTAGTACTTACAAGTAACTTACAATTTATAATGAGAATTTCAGAACCATCAGGGTGTTATATATTCATGTTATGTTTTATTTTTTATCATGGAAATGCAGTTGACAGTAATGGATGTTAAAATAAATAAGATTGCATAACTCATTTTCATGAAGAAGGCATAGGTTTAAAAAAAAATAAATTCATCTTATTTCTCTATTTTACCTCTCTTTGACCTAGATTAGACAGCAATCTCTAATTTAAGCTATACACAAAGATGACAGTATTCTGTAGCTTACTTGGAAAAGCATTTTGTATTGGTGGTAACAGCAAATAAAATTAGTGGTTGTTTTTGACATTCAGTCCAAATTCTAAAATTTCAGACGACACAAAGAGCCGAATACCAGGGCTAGCGAATAGACAGCATAGACAGTAAAAAGTAAGAAATGTTATTGAACACAGGCTATGTGAACTTAGGTAAAACATAATTCATGTGAGTGTACTCTCATGATTATTTAAAAATGTCTAAAAATTCCACAGACAAGGTGAATATACTTTTGTAATATTTGGACTTATACTGGTTTCCAACCCATTTGAAATGGTACTATTTACATTAAATTAATTTTACTGTATATATTTAGATGAAAACTAATATACACTTTATGGCTATTTACAGTAAGGTACTCTAGCAGCTGATGCTAATATTAGCCTAAAACTATGGGTAAAGCCAAAAAGGATCCAACGAAGACGTCACTGTTGCAATATTATTTTTTTAATTCAAAATATTAATTAACACATGTACCCTACCTTTCCCTTTATTTAATGCAAAAATGTTTAAAGAATACCAACAACAAAAAAAGGCAGAATTACATCATGGCTAATACCTGGGTAAATCAGAAAACAGTGGTTATCAAAAATTGTGTAGTTTATTAATTAACAGGACTGTGAAATTACTGTGTGTATCTTGCAGTTCTTCATTAATTCTTCAAAGGGTGGGAATCAATAAATATTGAACATGCTGTTTCAAGCACCACAGGTTTGTCAGTTGTTTGATGGGCTAAGATTAAGCTTATGCAAATACAAACTGCCTGCTTAGAATGGCAGTTAGAAGTAGGTGTAGTGCTCATGAAAGGTTAAGTCTTGTTTTATCCCCGTCTTTTTTTCTGAAGGCTCAGCTGTGAGTGAACCACTTTAAAAATAGGTGCTCCATACAGCACACACAGGGGGATTGCTGATTAGTGATTATTTGCCTCCTGCCTTTGAGAATGCTTGCAGAATTATTTGTTTGTCTGTATATCTTTAGATGAATGAATGAAATTTCAAGTACAATTTGGTATAAAAAATGTCACCTTCTGTTTTCTTGAAATCAGTTCTTGAAAACAACTGAAACTCTTAAGAAATACTGTATGCAGATGGTTAAAAGAACTGTTACTGTGCGGGACAGACAATCTTCCCACGACAAAGGTTTTGCTTCTAAACCTTCACTTACCCTTTTTTACTGATGTCTGGATGAATGGGCTTGCATTGTGCACGTGTTCATTTTAGAAGTTGCTGATGCACAGCACAGAAATGCAAAAGACTTTGAAATCCCCTTAGAGAATTTAATTACTACCAGGGGTATTTGCTGTCTTGCAAGCTGAGCATAATGCATTAAGAATCTTAGTATCATTAGCATTTTGTGTTACACATCATCTGTATTTGACCTGTGAATTCTGGAATTAGTTATATGTACCTTTGAAGATGATTTTGTGCATCTACTTCCTTTAGGGAAACCATATTTCTCATGAGAATTATCACTCTGCTTACTTATTAACATTATATAAATACTTCATGAAGTTAAACAATCTGCATTACAGAAATTCCTACCCTAAATACTGAGATATTTTGCATGAGTGACAGACAGAAGCATTTGTGTTTCCCTACCTGTTGGTTTGAACACTTTTATTTATGCCAAATAAACTGGATATGAGAAGAAGTCATAGTCGTTATAAGATGCAGGTATTCAAGTAATCAGATAATCTTTGAGATTTTCAGATAAAAGCCATTAATAGAGAATCATCTGAAAACACTTACTTCAATAGACGTTAGAATAAAAGTGTAGTGATACAGTAAGTACAGATTTTTAGTGTGAGAAGACAGTTAATGACCAAACTACTTTAAATTTTAAGTAATTAAAGTTTGCGGTTTTACAAGATTCTTAACCTTTAAAATACGGAAATACGTTCAAAAAGAGATGGTAGTTTATAAATAGACATTTTAGCATTAACCAGAAGGAGGTAATGAGGTACAGTATATGTGAACAAATGAGGGAAGATACTACACTGTGTAATGTAACTGGACAATTCTAGAATGAGGACACAAAAGAGGAGATATTAATAGGCAGGAACTGGAGGATTTGATTTGCTGCAAAAGAACAGACATCTGTAGGCCAGAGGGGTAATTTGAAATTACACTGTTGAGGGCTCAGTGACATAGGCTGCATAGTTATTTCACTATTTTCTTTCATCTGAAGTTGAGTAGCTAAACCTAAGAAAAAACTCATTTAGCTTTTGGATCAGGTTGAGCCTACCTGTTTAATGAGGTTCAGATATGCTTGGTATATTTCTCTGTGATGAATACTAGTTTTGGAGAGTAAGATTTTTAAAACATTTTTTATAACTCTTTGCAAAATAAACCTTTATAATTAACAAAGTTGGTATAAAAATATGAGAATAACTGTTTGAAGTTTTACCTCTTGATGCTGATAAAATTTTTGAATTGTAATGATCATTTCTGTAACTGTCTGCAATGTGTACTTAGTTATTTAAACACATTACAACTATTCCATTGAATAATTGCAATAATTGACAATAATTTCAACAGTAGCAGATTACCATTTTGATGCAGTTGTCAGGGATACTATGTTGCTATGATAACTGTTTCTAACTATGAGTCATTAAATTTTTGAGCTTTTAGAATATGCTAATTTTTTTTTATTTTTCCAGTTCTTTATGTGACCTGCTCCAGGTGGAAAGCTAAACTGCAGGTTCAATTCTATCTATTCAATTGCAAAAAGTGTTTAATCTGATGTAAACTGACAGGCGTTTTGTTGGTAGATTCCAATGATGGCCATCTTACTGCTGTACTACAACAGTCGTTGCATTCAATACATTCAGAAAGAAGACTTTTACAGAGACTAGAATCACTTAAGAACAAGCCAGGTCTTGATGCCAATACAGGAATACCTGTCTATGTCACACACTGGGTATTCCAGTTTGTAAATTCAGCAGACTACTAACAGGAGTTTTTGTTGAGAAATATAAATTAAGAAGAGCTGAATAAAGCCCATCCAATATTTTTTTCATTATCATCCCATGCTACAATAGGATGTGATATGACAATTAACTCGTACTTTGATATTAAATATTCAGGATTAAAATGCTGCATCGTAAATGCTTCAGAAACATTGGAAATTATTTTGATTTAGACTTTGTTTACTGTACAGTAATGTCTTTAAAAATACTTGAAGAATTACATTTTGGAGGTAGGGGTCTTTGATAGCATACATACTGTATCGCAATAACGCAATAGGACTTAATTTGTATTATGTGTATGCAAGTGAAATCTGAAACATCCTTGGGTTCAGCATCTGAATGTTCCTTTTTGAATGCAACAATGTGGCTTCTGATGGACTTACAACCTTATTTTTCTCTAAATTTATTATGAATTGCCAGTTACATATTACCACTTCATGTTGTATACTGCCTCAATTTGGAATTGGCAATTATTTCTTCATCTCTTGGCTCACAAAAATGGCTCCTGTAACCAAAAGGGGAGGATGAATTTCTCAGATGGGTTTCTCTAAAACCCCTAAACCCTCCACCTCAAGGCCCATTGCTCCTTCATTTGAGAGACTATAGACTGTGCAGTTACAGTACATGTTTTTAGAGGACAGTAGGTTCAGCACTGAATGGAAGAGAGTCACTTCCTCTGCTGATGTCATTGCCAGTCTGTGGTTGCCTGGGGAGTTACAGAGGGTCATTGTTTTGCTGGGAGCAGCAACCTGGGTGACTGATACTAACCCTATCCTCAGATGCCATGAATGAGATTTGAACGCACAACATCTTGCATCTGGATTACAGTGCTCAGCCTGTGCTTGCAGTGAGCGCCTTTGCTCGATCATCATAATCCTTTTATTTAAAAAAAAAAGTTCTGCTAGTTGTATTTTTACTTTATTGGCTAATGACTGTGTTCCTCTCTCATGTTGTGTATAAGATGTAACACGTTGTGACAATTTCATTTTTTATCTATTTATATTCATGACTGTATTAGTTTTCTAAAAAAAAAATTTAGAATTGCAGATGTGACCTTTGGTGTCTAAATGTCACACACTAGATGCAGCAGAATTACAGAAGAGAAAACCATGTTGAGCACAATTTTAAGCTTATATAATTTCTGGCAAAAAAATCAGGTTTTCTTTGTCTATTACAAAATTTAGACAGAGATTGTACTTTCATGCATCACATAAACAGAACACGCCTGACAGCTTGTTCACTGAATAATTTTATGGTTGATTTTAGTCTTTTACTATATATTGAAATTCAATCAAATTCAGTGATTGCATCACATAAAACAATGATTATAGATATGCCTGAAGGGTTGGGGAGCTTTTTGGATTTTAACTCCAAATTAATTCTAAAGTTCTTTGACCATTTTATTTCCCACTGTCTGAAAATTTGAGAGCTATGAGAAATGTCTTTTAATATAAAAAAATGGCATCTCTCAAAAAGGAACACTCTTCTGCATTAATCTAAATATAGTGATGTCATGATGTACAATAATGCAAAATATAATTGAATAGCTTTTATGTCATGGTCTTTTTTATCAAGGAAGTTATTATAGTACTTAATTGAAATGCCTCATCAGTACTGAAATGAAACGTCAAAAAGGTAGAAACAGTTTTAATACAAATACCCCCTTATTAACAAAGTGTAACAGGCACACCATTTTTTGCCTGATGATATAAAAAACACTATTACTTTATTAGTGTTTTAAGTACTACTTCACTTTTGTGAATCCTAATTTAATTTAAAGCCATCATTTTCAGGACTTTCATATTATTACTGTAGGTCACCTCTTTTCTTGCTGTATATTGTCTTTAAGAGGTGTGCTCCTGTGCTCCTGCTCAGCTGGCTGTATTGCAGGCCATTCCAAAATCCTGATTAGAAAAGTTCTACCTCACTACCAGGGCCTCAGATACATTCTAAGGGATTTTATATTTATTAAATATGTTTCCTATTAGTGTATTGTAGAGTTCAAAATATAGCGTTATATAATATTTATTTTAAGTTTATATGTTCTACTGTCTATTTGATTGATTCTAGATCTTTGACATACAATCTGATTGTCACTTTACATACTAAAACGATAGTGCTACAGCATATCTTAGCACGTCTGGAGATTTTAACAAGTTTAGAGAGTGCTTTAAACCTTCATGTTTCTGATCCTTTACATTAGCTTGAGCTTTGGAATTAAATACATTTTTTATAGTCCCCCTTCTCTTTTTTCAGCTTTAATTGGTAAATCAGTGTTGACACAGGTACATTTTTGTTTCATTGAATATAATTTGAAGCTGGGTTGTTAAACATGCAGCCAGAAAATTAGGGCTAACCTTTCAATTCTGTTTGTTTGACCCATGTGGCAGTTGTGATCAAAACCTTGTTTGAGCCTCCATAGCCAACACGCCAAGCGGACATACTCGGGCATCTTGCACACACAATCCTACCTACGGTTGTCGACCTCTGTCCCATCAAAGCTCCCCCTTTTGATGTCAGAGATTTAATTTGACAAGGGCTTGGGTAAAAATAACACTCCCAAGACCTGTATAGACACTTCATCCAACCACCCCTTGCAAATTTTGGAGCAACACCAGCAACTGGACCACCATTGCTGTCACTGAGCCTTTATCTTGGAGATTTTTGAACATTAATAAAGGTCTTATAATTATGTTAACCAAAGAAAAAACATAAAAAATTATATGTGGAGAGGGGTTCAAGGGGGTGTGGAAATTTATTTTTCTTCCTAGATTTGAATGGAAGGGCAACATGCTTAACTTGTACAACAGGAAGCTGTTGCCAAAGAGCAATAGCAATAGTTGTGAATTTTCTGCTGTTTCTATACAGTATCATTGATATCTAGAAAAAAGTGTTCTGCATTTTTAGTGTTTATTTTTTTTATCAGCTTTAACCTTATATTTTGCTCATTCTGTTTTCCAGTAAATAAAAAGTTAAGCTGTGCTACTTATGAAACCATTATGTTTACCATTTGATATGCATGTACACCCATCTCCTGGTTTATGAAGGAAATTTGTTCCTCTAAAACTGTTTGCAATGCAAAATTTTCCATAATGAAAATTAAAATCCCATTATCTTTCATGTTAAATCTAATTCCCAAGGTCTAGAGAATTATGTATATAAAAACTGTTGAACATGTGCACTTTTTAGGTAAGTTCAAGCCAGTGCAAATGTCTTTCAACCACCCATCCTTTTCAGTCATTTACAAACTTTCATGTTTCAGATGCTTTCCTCCTTTTCTTTCTTAAGTAACATCTGAATTTCTGGAATTAGAATTTTTTGACATAATAAAAATATGGAGCATTCAAAAATAAAAATTACTAAATAAACAATCTAGGAGGTGCAGTGCAACACTATTGCAAATATGAAAATGGCTACATAAAGAGAAAATCAGGTATTAAAATACACATTGGCAGCATAAATTCAAGCATTTATTTCACCAGGTATTGAACGATCTGCCTTGACCACTGTTTTCAACACAAGAAGGTACAACAATCACAGATATGATCATTTTATATAATGCGTAACGTTTGCTAAACTGGCATTTAGTGAAGACTATTATCGGAATTTACTTTAAAAGAAAATATGTTTCCTTTTCCATCCGCCAAACAACAACAAACCTGTACAAATAATACTATATAAGGTGATGCCTATTATTTTCATAATAGTAATTTATAGTATGCACTGTATTATACACTTAAAGTACATTAAACCAACTCTGGACAGCTATAGCAAAGGATTTTGACATCCTTAATTTTTAGGCAACTAATTACAGGAAAAGTAAAATAACAGGATGACTTTAGCAGCAAATGGAAAAATTGGTCGCAGATTGCTACTGCAGTGATGCACAGTAGCACTGCTTACTCCTAATTTCTAGAGGCCAAGGTTTGTATCTAGTGCAAGTCATAAGTGGACCATTAACACAAATCTAAATTAACCGCACAACATCTCAGTTGGGAGAAGCCCAGGACTGAATGACAGCGAGTATTTAGGTCAAGATTTAGATAAACAAAAATATTTTAAGTGTGTATGTCTTTTTTTCCCAATACATAATGTACATGTATGTTAAGTAATGTACTGTACATGTACTGTTTTTTTTACAAATGTTTTGGCCAAAGTGCCATGGGGGGCCAAATTCAGTTGGTGAGCACCACTTATGTCATTAAGTAGTGCCAAAGACAACCACACAGTTTAGGGGGTGTAGTTCCCCTCACTCATTTTTCTTTCTTGGCCCCCTGTCATTTTTAGAGAGTTTACACATTTTTAGGGAGTGTAGCCTTTATATCACGGAACAAAATAATAGTTCCCAGTCTATTGAAGAATGAAGAAAAAAAACAACACAGTGACTACAAAATGCAGAAACAATGTTTATAAGCATCCACAGGAAAGAGATTAACTTTGCCTTGCATTAGGTGTTGAATTTTCCCCTACACTCTGTGTTGCCAGACGCTGCACTCTACACTTTATGCATGACCCACTATTGGAACAGCATTTTGTCTAACTTTATACATGCCTTCTTTGCGACAAGATCCCTCTTGTATTTTGCACACATATTGATTGTTCATCAGCAGTCATGTAATAAAATTGTGTGTAACTAGAGACTCCGTTTCCAGATCACCTGGCACTTGTGAGGTATCCACATGTACACACACATATGCAAACATTTCACTACCCAAACAATCTGGTTTCAAACGTAAAACTTTACCTAGTCTAGAATTCTTTCTAATGCTTATTTAATTCACATTTTCAGCAGTGTTAAATTCATAAAGATACTGCACTACCACATCAAAGCGTGTGAGGATAGAAGCAGTTTCTTTTGATATTCAGACAGTAAAATCATTCTCTGATTGGAAATGTATCTCACTACTATCAGAAAAGAAACATTCAAAACATCCCTAAACACTTTTTGAGCAATGCTTGCTCTTTGGGTGCACACACAGAGTAAAGTAAGGTTGTTTAGGTATGGTACAAATTAAACTAAATCAAACCAAACACTCGTTTTTCTTTGTTTTATAAGTGAAATGAAGTAAATTGGTGTTTAACTCAAGTGTTTCAAATAAATACCTTGGTTTGATTTCTCGCTGGCAAAATGGTTTCTCCCGCAACCTGTAGGACCCAAACCTTGGCATGGCAACATGGGCTGGTTTAGCAATGCCTGTTCCAGAATTGCGCATGCGTGGATCAATTTGTAACAAGATACCATTAAGAGGAGGTAGTGTGACAGAGTGCTTGTTATTTTTTCTTTCTGAATGTGAAATACTCCAATACTTCCCTCAACCCTTCTGGTATGTTTGAGAGAGTGTATGTGATACAAATGAAGTGTGAATGATACTTACCTATTTTGTTGTTCCCATAAAATTACTGCAGTGTTCCCCATTGGAGGATTGTGTTGTGTTGTGTTGTGTTGTGTTGTGTTGTGTTGTGTTGTGTTGTGTTGGACAACATGGCCACCAGTCACCTTTCTGTTTGTAGTTCCCCACACTGCCACATCAGCAGTACTAGCAGTGCTGATCTTAAAGGGAAGGGTTACTAGTAGGCCATCTATAAATAACTAATGTACGATTATTTGTTTGGTTTAAAGGTATAAAAGCTGTTGCATGACTTTGTTAAACTTTACAGGTTACTCTGGATTTGTATTAAGTACTTTGTTTAAAAAATGTCCACCAGATATGAGCAAGTCCCTTTAAGAGAGAAGGGCCCAGGGATAGGAGGGGCTATAAAAGGGACTGGGAGAGCTCAGTATGGAAGAGGGTGCCTTGGAGGAAAGGTGTGGAGAGTTCTCCTGTGAGGGTTTTTTTTTTTTTGTTATCCCTATTTTTATTTTGGCAATAAATCTTGATTTGTTTGCATTTGAAGAGATAGAAGGTAGTTGTTCATAGTTTAGAATAGGAGTTGCCCACCACAATATATATTTTTTAATCAATTAATGTATATATTATTGTACCATAGTTCAGGTGGGAAGCTGCATCCACACATGTAGGCTGCAAAGGAACAAGTAATAGGTTTTATTACTTTATTACTAATGTTATTACTAATGTTTACTTTTTTCTCTTTTCAGCATGGAATAAACATATTACTTGTTCCTTATTGTACTATAGTTTTGTGTGTTTTTTTTCCATTGGTTAGTTTTGTTTTTGGTGTGCACTTTGGGAACACAGTTCCTCACAATAAACACCATTGCACTTCCTTTTAATTGTGGCTGTGTCATCATTATTGCTGCATTCCATCTATGCCTCTAAACTTTTGAAGGATGAGATTATGACATTGTGCATTCTCAGATCTTTGGCTATTTGTTTCCTCACCTGGTCAGTCATAATGTACGGGATGTATTAGGTCAGATAATGCCAATGACTAGACCTAAAGCATTTTTGCTGGAATAATATCTCCCTTGTTAGAGGAGGACATTATTCTTTGTACCATGACTGACGAAAGAGATGCTAACAACACTTTGGGTTACAGTGAGTATTCAGTCGTTCTACAACTGGACTTTTCAGTCTGTTTCAGCACCATCCTCACAAAAGTTTGACCTCATCTACCTGGCTTTGAAGAGGTTGCAGCTTGGATTGTTGTACTCTAATGGAATAGTGGAGATTGTGGATTTGCGCATTCATGGCAGATGACCTTCTTTTTAAACCTAAGAAGCACATGGAATGAGCACCAGGAAAGGAGATGTTATAAAGCTCTTGACAGCAATCCTTGGAGAAAAAGGAACCAGAACAGAGAACTGTTTAGATGGGAGACCTGAGACAAGAACAGAAAAGGGTGTCCTGAAGGGGAAACTATGAAATGCAGCAAATGACTAGCTGACCAGTCATGATCACCAGAATCCACAGAGAGGCTAAGAGCTACACAACTGCAGCAGTGGGCATCAAGAGGACTTGAGTGGAGTGAGATGGGATGATGGGCAAAATGATATAACGAAACTGGAGAAAGTCTATCCAGTTTTCACAGTAATATGGATGCAGGCCAGAAACTTGCAGATACCCAGAGGAAGATGAATCTAGTATAGAGAAAATGTGTCCTTTTTCTGAGGGCATCAAAGAGTCTCCATATCAACTTTTGAGGCAAGTAAACACTGAAGTTGTAGAATCTATGAGAGGGAGCTTTGCTGTTGACCAAATCCTGACACTGTGCTGCACCGACCAAGTACTGACATCTGCCTATGCTAATGTTAGATATACTTTTCTTTTGCGATTTATCGTTATTGTTTTGATTGTCTGTCCATAAGGGTTACAACACACTGTTAGTACAATAATTACTGATGTAGGTTACTATATATTTATAATAAATGCAGTATATACAGTGCATATGTGTACAGAGTGGAATACATTAAGCACTTAACTTGTAAGTAAGAAGTAATAAATGCAAATCTAACTCACACTTTCCATTTACGTGACTGCATTCTATACTGTGATGCAAATGGTGATGCTGTGAATATTCTAGAAGTTCCCTGCAAACTGTCAAGTCAAATGCAGGCTGGTAGACCGTAGTGCGTTGTTGCTTTGTCAGCAAAGCAGAAAGCTTTCTGTTCTTATGCCAGTGATTCCAAGGGGTTGAATGTTGCTGTTACTTGATCCTTTTTGATGTAGTCTTCCACTTTGTTCTGGAAGATTGTATAATTTCAAAGGAAAGAAGATAAAAACTAAAATGGGTGCCATTTCGCCAATTTCACTCAATGTCTTATAGGGCAAGGAATAGATTAAAGGAGCAATAGCACACAGCAATCTCTGAAGCAGATCTCAAAAAGAAGAATTAATTCTATTAATACATTTTTTAAATTTATTTTTTTATTATTTGGAACAGCAGAAATCTTCTCAAGACTAAAAAAGTCTAGTTATTTTAGTCCATCAGTTCTTTTAGGCAGCTTTTCTATTAACACATTACAGAGCAAGAGTATCTTTTTGTGACCTGTAGGCCAGACCCGCCTCTTATGAGTGCATTCTAAATTTTTATCTTTAAATCCATTTAAAATATATACTTTAACACATTTGTCTTTTCCATAAAAGTGCATTGTTGTGCCTTTGCTACCTCCATATAGTATTTTGTGCTTGTCAGCATTTAGTATCATCTTCTAGGTGTTTAACCAATCTTCAATCCAAACATGCACATTTTCCTGAATGCCTGTCTGTAATCTGTGAATTAAGGAACCTTTTGAAGAACTAAATACATATTGTTTGCTCTGTGTGTGTTTATTACTGTTGTTTTTTTCTGAAAACAAGTTAAATAAGACCTACCTACCTTTTCTTTGTTCAAGTCGGAGATATTGGTTTAAAATTACTTGGTTCAGTTTTCCTGCCCTTATTATGGATGAGCACTACCTTAGCAATTCTCATGCTTGGGTACTACCTCTATCTGGTATGACTTTTAGAAGACCTGTGTCAATGGCTAAAGCATCTCTTATTTCCTTCAGTACAGTTCCTTCAGATTTTTCCTTTGGTTGAATATTATCAGGACCAGGTGATTTGTTAATTTTGAGTGCTTCTCGTAACTGAACTGCTTTGTCTATGCAAGTACTATTTAATGCAGAACTTTGTGCTTCTGTGTCCTGAGCTGTTGCAAATCAAGTTGTTGATTTCATCTTTAATGAACAAGGCAAAGCCCATGCCAGAGCATAGCAGCTCATTGGCCTAGAATTCGACCATACAGTATAAACTGTCAGGAAAGACCGTAGTGAACACCTGAGTGAAATACTTACTATATTTAGTACAGTACATCAGGCTCTTTCATTGTCCAGAGGCTAACCATTATTGTCCCATATACAGTATTTATATATTACTTTGTTGGATTTCACTTGAATAGATTTCTTGATTTTATTTATAGCATTCTTAGAGCAACACTGGTTTGCAGTTAGCCCATACTGTATAATATAATGATACAGAAGTTTTATATCAATTAACAGTGATAATCCATGCAACTATTTAAACTCAGGCTGATTTAAGTAATTTGAGCTGGGCCTATCTTTAGTTGGTGTACCACAGTATGTTTTTTTGTTAATTACCCATATTAATGGTATACAAGACTATGTGCTGTCCTCCAGAGACGATGCGTGGCTTTATAGACAAACAAAAAAAGGCTAATGCAAAGCTGTGCTCTTTTTTTCATGAATCATATCCCAATGGCCCCTTTTACCTGATTTGAAGGTTACCTTCTTCTCTGGTTATGATATTGTCCTTGACAGCCTTGCTTTTCACCCCTGCAGAGCAAGAACAAGACTTACAGTAGTGCAGCTACGTCATTTAGGTTAAAACAGCAGCAGTCTAAATTCTGTTAGTTGCGGATTCCTAGTCTGCAGTAGTAATTGGACTTAATTTTTACATTTCCACTCCAGCTCATATTTGAGGAGCCGTTTGCTTCCCAAGCTGCTGCTCTGGTCCCTAATAACAGATCCATACATTTTTAAAAAAATATTCTGACGTACTGTATGTCTGTTTCTGTACATAAAACTGCTCTATGTGTACTATAATGTATATACAGTATAATATAATGTACTTTAATGTTGCTGTATGTATAACTGCTCTATGTGTACTATAACCAAATTTCCCTTTGGCCCTTACCATTCACGGCCTCCTAATAATCCCCATCTATGAATTGGCTTCATTACTCTCTTCTCCTCCCCACTAATAGCTAATGTGTGGTGAGCGTTCTGGTGCACTATGGCTGCCGTCGCATCATCCAGGTCGGGTTGCACATTGGTGGTGGTGGAGGGGAGTCCCCATTACCTGTAAAGCGCTTTGAGGGGAGTGTCTAGAAAAGCGCTATATATGTGTAAGAAATAATAATAATAATAATAATTATTATTATTAACTTGATCATTTTTACCCTTATAGATTTATTCATGTTGGGTTTTTAATACATTTAATCTATGGATTATGAACTTCTAAAAACAGGTGCTACTACAGTTAACATCGTAACTCCAAAACATCCAAATCAAGATACAGTATTTAGCATAATCCAATAAATTGAGATGGGAGTTGTAGTTATATACTGTATATAAAGTCAAATGTTGAAAGTGACAGATGGTGCAGTGGGTTTGGCGCCAAAATTGATTAGAAACACTTACTTCATGTTATATACAGTAGTGAGGAGATATTGACACACTAAAAAATGACCCGTTTCCAGTCCTGCTTATACTGTACGTGTGCTTACATTTTGCATCTGACTACAAGTCCTTATTTTTGTAATTTTCCTTATTGTAGTCTCCTCTTAGTCTTCTAAGAGTTAAATTTATTTTAATTTCTGTGGATGTGACATTTCTTTAAGGCCAGGCTTTGACCTACAGTACTGTAGCTGCTTTAATTTCAGTGAATTCCAAAACCAAGAAATACCCAGTCACTTGTTTTATGGATTGCTTTTTTGAAACACCAAGTTTCAAAGTTTATAAGTACATAATATATAGTATAAGCATGTCATATACTGTATGGGTGTATGCATTTAAAAAGGATACTCTGTTTTTTTTCTCCCTTTCTCTGCCTGATTGACCTGAGGCTGTTGTGCAGGGAGAGCTGCTCTGTTTGTCATTAGGACTTGAGATTCAGGGAAGCAGAATTTACGTAAAGCAGGAGTGACGATGTCATATAGTCTGCAGTGCACAGGATTCTCTGCACGGAGATGGCTTCATGCACACCAGGCTTGTGAACCTAAAAATAGACTCCGGCTGACAGGTTAAAAAGCAGACAAAAAACACAGAGAAGAAACAACTGAATAACAAAGATGATTCATTTTCGTTCAGTTCACTGCGTGTTTTTGAAAGCAGTACAGCTACGTGCATTTCATTACCGCTTGCTGTCCCTCCCCCAACCATGAAGAGAACTATTTCGGTAAATAACTAAAGTTGTACAGGCTACAGTCATGTGTCCTTCAGTGATGGCATCCCTATGGTAAATGTGCTGTGTTACATAACACACTATACCCCATCTGCAACTAAATTAAGGGGAAAGTATGATTAACTTTGCAGTCCTTAAGGGATATGGGGAACTCAAATTGAACAGATCATTTTGTTAAAGTTGTATTGCCTTTGTTCAATTTTTTTTCCTTATGTTCTATTTCTACAGAGCAATGTGTGAAGATAATGGGGTCTACATCATTACTTTTTTTTATCTGTAGCTTGTAGTGCAGTTCCTTAAGCTATCGTCTGAGTTATGAGTCATTTGTTAGAGCTGAGTTTTGTTTTAAACATCTAAGAATTTAAGCTTGCAGGGGAAAAATGCAGTGTAACCGAGCGTTTTGGAGAAACTTGGTATTCCTTTCTTTAAAAGATAGTGTAATTTTTGGGAGGGATGTGAAGTTAACCACAAAATGTATTTGAATATTTTTTTTTTATTTGACAGTTGAATATTCTGTAAAAAGGAATAGAACTGGGTGAGAATTCTCAAAATCCACATTTAAAAGATGTCAGACCGAGTGTGGGAGAAAATAGATTTTATATGTACTTTTATCTCAACAACAGTAAAACTCCAAATAAAATAACAACATAATGAAAGGTAACAACAAAGAGAACCTGAAATGAAATCCTTGTGGGATTCAGAGTCGATTTTAATAGGAATCAGTTATTGCTGTATTAAGATTATTACTTCGGATAAATTATTATTATCCTCCTCTTCAAGACTTGTCATCATCATTACTGCAGCTGTTGATGTCATTATTGATTAAAGCGTGGTATATGGTGCCTGAGCAATCAACTGAACGGTAGTGGGATCAGCCAGTGTTCTACAGAGCCTCCGACTTGTTTAAGTATATTTTCACTTTATCAGTATATCACAGAAGCCTTCGCCTCTGAAGATCTTTCTGGATTTATGGGACTGTTTTGGAAATGCGTGGTGAATGGCTTAATAGGCTTGGAATTTTGGCTTGATGACTAAATATTCGCTGTAAACTGTAGACTTCCCCTCTCTTTTGATTGATGGCTGAGTCCCCTGGTTGCCTAGCTGCCGGTTGCTGATTAGCATGCAGCAAGGGCCGCCTCGGCTGCTGCTAGCTGCTACATACGGTGAGATGCAGCAGCAGCCACTTCTGCTGCCGTCAGAATAGTGCACCTCGCGGTTCTTGCAATATATCTACTGTATCTCTTGCACTCTCTTTTACCAGCAAATCAAGAAACCAGCGGACGCCGGGGTTTAGACTAGAAGAGAAATTAACGGTACTGAATCTGATGATGATGAGGATGATGATGGTGAGGATGATGATGCTTCTGTTGGCGAGATTTAAACATGAGCTACAATAAGAAAGAGTAAGAAGAAAAGAGCTTATAAAAAGAAAGGCTGTTGGTATTATTGTTATTTTTTTTCTTTATTATTATAATGGTGGATGTATGGACAGTTACACAGAACCTAGGTTGACATCTGAAAACAACCTGCCAGCCCAACATCTTGAATATTACAGCCTCCTGCATTGCACCATGACCTTGGACGTACAAACGGTGGTTGTATTTACCGTGATCGTGGTGCTGGTGCTTGTGAACGTCATTTTAATGTTCTTCTTGGGTTCTCGTTAATGGATTTTTGCTTGAGCCGCTGTTTGCCTGCCAGCACTGAGATACATACAGCAAATATACAGTGGAAGCGAGGGAGAGAGTACGCGTACATACAGAGTGGGGGACACCCAGCGCTCCAACATGGCCACACAGTGATATGAATGACGTTGGTATATTATATCTCTCCCTAAATCTTTTGTCGTGTCTTGTCTTTTTAATATGTCTGTAAGCGTAGGTGGTGGTGATTTTTGTTGTCAGATATTTTAGATGTAGTCAATTTGAATTAGAATACCAAAACAACATATCTTTGTTCCAACAATTCCTTCTCTTACCTCCTCTCCCCACCCTATTGTATAAATTTAATTTGTGTGAACAATTGTATGACATTTTCAGGAAATTCTCGTAATCCATGTTGCATGACATATTGGTGTTAGAAAAAACGGATGGCAAATTTGAATGATATAAATGTCTGCATATATGTGTTGGACTAGAATGAGATATTGGTTGATCCATATACTGTTAGCGTCTGGAAAAAAAAACAAGAAGGGAGATCCTAGCTGTGATGGGGAGGGAGGAGGGATGCCACTTTGATTGCATGATTAGAATTCACACCATAATGATGCGGCATCAATCTGCAATTGATGATAAACTTGTCTTGTAGATAGGCCCATTCAATGATGTCGGGCTTTTAAAAAAGTATTTTTTATTATTGGAAGCAGCCATGTTTTCTAACTGCGATTTAGTTACAGGCTCTAACATTCTATTATTATTTCTTAAGGATTTGATTGCTATGTCTTAATTTAGTTAAGATGTTTCCTAACTAAGTATATATTTTGTCGTTTGAAAACAAATCTTCGAGTTTTCGCTGAATAACTTATAAGGTTAAGTTTTTGCTTTCTGCAAAAAACTTGCTACAATGCCGACGGTTTTAACAAAAATCAATGCGATTGCCTTTCAGTGCAGTGAATTGAATTTAATTTTTAGGTTAGGTTTGGACTTACCATAGAGATATATTACATATTTTTTCCTTTAAAAACTTTAAGCACTTGCAGTATGACAGTAGCTTATGTAAAAAACATATCAACTCGCTTCAACCGCTGTCAGTCGCTTAGTGACAAAGAATTTTAGAATTCTGTGGATTTGAACATGGAAATTAATTGATGGTGTTTTCGTAACAGAGAAAATGATAGATTTGGCCTTTTCATTTATAATATTACATCTTTATATCTGTAAACTGTTTTGTCTTTTAGAGTTTTCGTTAGTTGATTTATGTACAGTACTATTCAGAGAGGAACCATACAGCCAATAACTGATTTATAATTATTTTATTAAGAGTAGAAACTGGAACCTCTTTAAAGTATATTGCAACTAGAACGCAATGCTGCATTCTAAAATGTATGAAACTTAACTAACTGCTAAAAAAGTAAATCTAAACACGTGGGTAACAAATTAATAATACCTGGATCTGACTTGTCTTCACATCCAAAGAAGATAAAACAATTAAAAAAACTATGTGTGAAACTTTGGAGACCTAATGAAAACATATTGTAAGTGGCTTGTCAAAGAAAGGAGAAACATCAGACATCAGTTGTTTAGATAAAACCAGGAAAACTGAGTTTGATCTATTTTAATTTATAAATAGATATTTATGCCTTAAGATAATTCTTGATAATAAAATGTTAATGATAATTTTGTTAAATGGCAATAAAATGATTCTCCTTTGACTCTAATACTATAGGTTAAACGTTTTTTTTTAAACCACAGCAATACATATTTAGTCTGTTATTGTTATTTTTAAATATTTTGTTTTAACCATCTGTACTTATCACCAAACAAAAAAAAGGTTTCCTTGATTTTGTCATACTGGCTGTTATTTTAAAAAGATGTTCCTGCACTATTTGTGTCATTATGCTTTGCCACTTTGGTCATGGAATTACTGAGAGATGTGAGCTAATTTCAATTTTCGTGCATTTAGTGTTGTGTAACAATTTCAGTCTATGAAATCGCACAACCTCTTTTCCATTACTTTGAAACTCACCACTGGGTGCAGTAGTATTTGTAGGACTATCATCACAGCGACACTGGCAGTGTAGATCATCTACAGGCAGTATAAAGAATTTTTATTTTGTTAAAAAGAGAAATCTCTTAAGTTCTAGCAATATCTGATTTGTTTTTTGTGCATTCATATTAAAAGCTTAATTACAATCATTAATATTCCCTCTGTTCTCCGCCTATTCGGGGGGTCTGATCTGAACAAGCAAAATGCATGTTGTCTGATACACAAGCATGAATATTTAATGGACAACAGTGGTGCTCTCACATGCAGTAGCATGTGGAGCTAAAAATACATATTTTTTAACATTAGGTAAAAATGGATGGATTTTTAGCAACATACATGTGAGGGAGTACCTGAGTTTATGTCTGTGCGTATATGGATTTATCTGTCTGTGTAAATGTGTTTGGGAATGTATTCTAAATTTCATAGGTTATTTTGTTGTTTAATTCCTTCTGGTTTGGATTTATTTTGTCTGTCCTGCAGCTGCATGCTTTATATACGGTAGATGCCTGAAGTAAGAAAATACAGTATTTAAATTCCTTGAAAATACATTGTTTTTGTGGCTGTGGTTTGATCAGTCCCACTCAGTTTCTTTAATTGCAGTGTCTTGGTTTAAATAAAACCAGGAAAACTGAGTTTGATTATAAGGAGATGGCTTGAAAGATTTCCACATTTTGTTAGATATAAATATGTGCAATTAATAATTAAAGCAGTATGGTTATGTACAGTGTATAAGAAAGGTATAAGAAAGGAAAGTGCATATGAAAATATGGAAAGTGCAGATGTATATCCTCCTGTTCTGAAGCTGGGTAACTTTGATTGGCCTTCATACTCAGGACATAAGCGTATTACATAATAACCTTTGCCAGACACAGGCAAGGGATTTAGTAAGAATCTGCAATGCTGAAAATGATTTTTTCCCGAGAATAATTTTGTTAATTAAAAGGGGAATGTCTTACGTGAGATTAGCAGCCATTGTCTTGTTGCATCAAATTGTTTTTTTTATTCTGTCAAAATATATTTGCTTATAAGTATCATTCCTATAACAATAATCAATTTATCTACAAAAACAGGGTAAGATATTTTGCCAGTTAGATCAAAGGGAATGTTTTACTTTTTATTATTGCAACAGAATAAGAACTGTAGTGTAACTGTAATGCCTGAAGGTGTGCTCAGGTTTATTTTACACTATTCATCAAGTCTTTTTTAGAGATAAATAAAATCTAGCATCAGCAGACTTGAGAGTTCACTGAAAAGTGTTTTTAATTATTGTGGAAGTACATTGTATAACAGTTTTTGTTTTACTGTACTGCAATAGAGAAGAAACATTTGAATATTGGAAATGAGCTACAAGTCAAATTTAATTTTTTTGATAATCTATGCTGCTGTTGACTGTACTATTTCAATCGTTCTCTTTGGCTTTGTGTTGTTGGACTGTATTTGTAAGGAATAATGATGCCAGGATGAAAATGCCAGAAACATCCAAGTGTAATTCTCTTCTGTCATAGGCTATAATAGTCTACAATAAGTCTTTTTATGTATTTAATGATGAACAACTTAGAAATGTATATATTTGTTTAATGTTTCATGTCAGTTAGTGTTTCATAATAAAATCTGGCCGTTATTTTGCTTTTTCCTAAAAGTATATCAGCAGTATTGGGCATGTTGCAAATTTATTTTCTGAGACACAATTCAAAGCATTTTTGCAATGCATGTTTTCTAGGAATGTTTAGTTCTGGTGGAAATTGTATGTGATATGAGCTATCATTTGAAATTTCATTTGTTGTCAAGAGAGAATTTGATCAGAATAAAACACAACATTGAGCTTAGCGGCAATATTGCTTTAAAGCGAGCATGCCACAAATCTAACCAACCACATACAATGTACAAAAGCTTAAATGGGTTACATTCACATATAACCTTTAATTAATCATTGAACTTCAAATGGAAATATGGATCACAGAAAAGACTAGTCTCTTTGTGATATTTGCCCATACAGTAAATGGAATATTTTTTTAAAAATAAAACTGTGCATTCAGTGCTAGGACCTTTTGGAATAAACAGTTTCAATCCATTTATTATTATGACTTTATTAGGCTGATAATATGAAAGTGGCAGCTGGCAATTTTATTAAAACCTCGCTCAAGAATTTAACAATAGCATGCCACATGGGTTTTGAATCTACAAACCTACAAGTCTAGAGTCCTAGCCATTTCTTTATTCTGCTTCCTACCAATGCACCCTACTGCTGTCAACTACATTTATGTTACTTTCTGAAGCATCAGATTTGATCTTGATGAGAAGTGATATTGCACCCCTAAAAAGTTTAAATAATATAAATCGGTGTGTCCTTCAGAAATTGGTAATGATAAAAAGTCACTATATTTTGAAGTAACTTAGAGATTGTAACCTTTGCACAACTGTGCGATGCAAAATAAAGCTCACTAAATCACATCTGCAGAGCCAAAAAGACATTGATTATGTAACATTTCCTAATCTTTGTGATGTTTTCAGCAATATACAACTATAGAGGAGCTCAAGTGAGAGAGATGTGAATGATTCGCGAATGAGGGATTTAGTGAAGATATGCGGTCATGTACGTATTTGCTGCAGAATATTATAGAAATGTCAGGATCATAAAAACCAGGCTGCAAGCACTTCAGGCACCATTGATTTTAGGAATAGATTTTTCTGAGTGTGCTGTAAACTTACAGTCTGACGTGAACATCCTGTAAATTCTAAAAGGATCTTAATCTAAGTGGTTTTTAGTTTATAGTTCCTTTACTACCTTGTTTGGTGTAATTTAAATAGCTGCCTTAATTTTAGATTTGAACAATGAAGATGACATGTACTGTACTCAGTGTCTGCAGGGTCTCATTTCATCCAAGCTCTTAACTACCTAACCAATTATTTGATTAGACTCATAATCTAAAAAAATTGATAAAACATATATATAACGTTAAATTGCCATCAAAATGTTGTTGTTTTCGTAATTAAATTACCTGGTTGCAGAAGCTAATACTAAAATAGTTGGCATCTTTAACTTTTCTGTTGTTCTTCTATTTAATTATTCAATTTAACTAAAAATGAAACTTTTCTTTGTTCTCTTTTTTAGAAGTTAAAACATATATAATACAGGTTCTGTATGTCTGTTTAAATATACAGTATTCATTTTTAACTACTCTGAAAAGAGAATAGAAATATTTTGTTTATTGTTTGTAAAGGGCTCCACTTGAACTGGTTCGGAAAGGACCAATATGTCTTCACTTCTGGTAGATAAATATTTCTAAAAGTTTTCTAAATACAGCCCATGTGCTTTAGTTGCGATTTTGCTGTGTACCACATCTAATTTAGTTTCTAATGCTCAACTGCTATTTGAAGAACAAAAATTGAAATCATTAGGATTTGCCTAACTGGGCCTATTGTGGAGTTAACTGGCTTAACAGTGTGAGCAGTCTAGAATCATGAACCAGTCATAGTTGTGAATGTGTATATGAATGTACAACATAATTTAGAAAACATAATTCTGCTTAGTAGTTTAGAATGGGCCATTATGAGAGCTGCACAGTCCGGATAAAAATGCAAAATGGTTTAATCAGAACATGGTGAAGTGATTTGGATCACTGAAGTCTTTTAGGAAAAAGCTATTTTGATATATCTTCGTGTTTTTAGTATTTTTCCTTGTAAGGAACTGTCACACACAAAAGGCATTATTGACAACTGTAAAAGAGTATTTCAATTTTTTTGTAAATAGTAATTGTTCGCATTTTGAGTATATCTATTCAAATATAAAGCATGCATGCTGAAAAAGACTTTAATCAAAGCTTAAACTGGTCAGATTTTTTAAATGCTAGTTAATACTACTCTGAACAAAATATATGAATTTACAAGAGTTTCTAGCATCAAAAATGTTTATTTTCTGTACTACCATTTATCTGTTTTTTGTGTTTCTGTGTAGTTTATTTATATCAAGTGATTAGCAAAGTTTATCAAGCCTTTTTAATTGAAAAAAGAAAGAATCCCGAGTTAGTTTACATTACAAACTGTAACTCACCTCTGGTTTAAATGCAGGCATACCTGTACATCAAGAGGAGTCAGGGGAGCTTAGGGTATTGAACCTCACACTGAAGTCACGTCAAGTCCTAGTATTTGTGGTGTGTCTGTGTTCTGTTTTTCAGCCTGGTTATAAGTAGGCTAGTGTCTTTAAATTAAAACAGGACATTCCCTGGAGAAACAGCAGTTTCTTTTTATTTGTCAAATGTTTATTTTTCTTTTTTAGAAATATTTTTCTTAAACAAGATCACTTCAAGTAAACTGACAGTGCTTATATAAACAAGGCACCCAGTAGTATTGTTGAAGCAGATTTTGTGATATCCTTCAAGAAATAGCTGACTGAAATCTTTCAAACCAATGAACCTTTACCAGTCAAATGAGCAGTATAAGCTGATTGACCTCCTGTGTCAGTAGCCTTTCTTACATCCCTTTGTTTAATTATTTTTCATGCTCGGAGTGTAACAGACACATTGAGTTGGGTATTAAGAAATGTTTAAGTTTCTTAGTGAAAGACCATTATGTTTTGGCTTCAGAGAAATTTACTGGGGTGTGAGTGTAGCATTAATATAAATGAGTAAAGCATTGTGTTCATGATACAATATTTCATTGTTTTTACTTGTCAGCTAGTGAATAATTTGTGTCCTTTCTATCTTTTGTAAAAGTACTGGTTTGTTTTTGTATTAGACAGTGTGGCTATGTATGCATGTAATGATATATTTAATCTAACCTTATTATTATAATGGTAGTAGTATTTATTGTGTGTGATATGCTGATTTCTTATTAATTTACTTAACATTGATGTTTCTGAAACCCAGAGATAATTGTTTCAAATTCAACGAAGCAACATACAGTGTGAGATACAGTTTGGACAATCACAGTGAATAAAATGATACACTTGATACACAATGATACACAATGAGCATGCAACCAGCCAAAGAATTCACCAAAAGGTGTTTGTGGTCTGGTCTTCTGGACTGTTTATAGTTTTCAAAATAGCCAGGAAGACTGAAGGATCTGCTGGTGTTGTTATTTAAGGACAGATTTAAGGAAGATGCTGGAAAGTGCTAAGAGGTGGTATAGTCGTGTGACATGTTGCTGGTTATGCAACAAGCAAATGAAGGAAAGAGAATGAGCATTAATGGAACTTAGAGTCAGGGGATGTTTCAGATCCTGTAAGGAGAGGAGGTGGGACAGACAGGGGAATGGGGATAAGAGGAGAAAGCGTGATGAACTGCACAGCAGGAAAGGAATGTGGAAAGAGAATCATAGAGTACTTTTCTAGTTTTATTATTGAGAAACAGCTCATCTCTGCTGGGCTAATCTTTACTAAACCGAACGCTTCTCACAGGAAATCATATACATTGCGTTTTGCAAAAGTGCTCACTAAGGTCCTGTGGTTCTTTCAAGGTGGAACAGCAATTAGTTATTTCGATTAATGTTAGTGTGCTGGGGGTTATGTATAGTTGTGGACACTGGGGATTGGGCTAGAACTGACTAAATTTGCCTGAGCAAGAGGCTTTCCTTACAGTCTCCTGCTGTATAAAATCTGAATCATTTCCATGACATACTGTACCTTTCTAACGAGCACCTACAAAACTAGCCTAAAACAGATTAACATTGTTTTAATATAACACTACAGCATTATTATATAAACATCTGCTTGCCTTTCCTTCCATTTTTAATATAGACACTGGTGGATTTAATCCACACAAAATGAGGCAAAGTAAATCCTCACTGGAGCAGGGGAAGGGAGAGAGCTAATGTTCTTATTGATAACTAACAGCATTGAATTAGTAGTTGTTGTTTTTTTACAGTCGCACAAATGTATGAGGTAGAGCTGGGTGATAATTCGATAATGATAATTATCGCAATATAATTTTCCTCGATCTAATTTTAACAAAAGTTCGATAAATGTTCGATATTTATGTTTATGCTTTGCACATGATATGCGCATGCGCAGAAAATACTGCGGGAGTGCGCGTGCGTGTTGCAGACCGGGCAGCTAACAGATTTGTTTAATGTTTCTGCTGTTTGGCAAATGTTTGTTGTGTTCTTAAAATAAAGAGTTATTTAATTTACCAGTTAACTGTCTGGTTTCTTCAAATTTCACTCAGGAAAATCTGCCTTTAAACTTGAAAGAAATAATGATTTGACATTTATCGTGATAATTATTGATATTTTATCGTGATAATGTTTTTGGCCATATTGCCCAGCCCTAGTATGAGGGCTGCACTTTGAAATGAGAAGAAACTGGGAAATGCATTTTGGCCAAATACTGTGGAAACTATTGCAGCAGGGCTGAAGAATTATTATATAGTATGGAAATGGAAGAGAGTGCTCTTGGTCCCACAGCAAAATAGCTGAGCTGCTGACAATTATTATGCGAGCCCCAGGGGAGAGATGTTTGCAACCATGTTATTCAAACTATTAAACCAATCACTTCTGTTTTTGTCCAAAGGCTGACACTGCATTGTGTTTTACTTTTTGATACCTTGATAACATAACATTTTTGCAGTGATAGTATTAGAGTTTTTTCTATCTTTGTACTTCTAGGTTCTAGGTTCATATTAACTAAATACCTTTTTTAACCTGTAAAATGTTTATTCTTGTTTTTTTTTAATCTTTTAATACCAGACTATTCTATATTGGAAGACTTGGAAATCCAAGAGCTACTGGATTATAAAACAATTAGCTGCAAATTTGTAAAATCCTGTGACTCATGGTATGGGGTTTTATTAAGAAGTCCCAAAAGTAAAAGCAGATTAAAAAGGACGTCTGACAGACTTAAGCCTCTTCAGCTTGAAGTAAACCCATCGAAAACATGTGGTTTACCTGACGCATCTTTTCAGTCTTCATCCTGTCATCTTTCATGACAGCATATAACTCATTCTTAACAGAAATTAGATTAGGCTACATTTGAGAAAACCAATTACACTGATTTTCAGCTTGAGTTTTCAATAATTAAAATTGAATCTTCTTTTTCTTGTGGGTGGGCATTGCATCTTCCACATCTTGATCTGTTGCAGGATTGATGTTGACGGATTAGCATGGCACGGTGTCAGTTTAGTTTGGTGTGTTTAGAAGTGGAGATAGGCTCACAAGACATACTGGATTACTTAGGGGTATTCTTCAGACATTGTGGTCAGTATTAACAATTGTCTCTGAACTGTTGGTGAAAAAGTAATATCACAAAACTACTTCTGTGCAGGTTTTTTAGATATAGAAATTTAGAAACATTTACCTCAATAATCCTTCATTTTGATGAAACATGTTGCAAGGAGCACCCTCCAAGGTTATGCTTGCTTTACAGGAGCATGCAGATTAAATAATTTTAAGAAATATGAATTATAGAAAATTAATATTAATTGGCTCTCGCATTGTTGTAATCTTGGGAAACAGAATAATATGATATTGCAAATGTGCCAGTAACCAAGTGCATGGATTTCCCTATTTTGTACGTTTGTGAACATTTAAAAAGTTTTCTTTTATTGGGTATCTCACATGGCATAATCACAATAGCCAAGTAATGAAACAAGTGGTGTTAATCGTTAACTCAAGCTAAACCAATTCTCTGCTACATCATTAAATAAGCCCTCTTAGAGCAATCATGGGTAGAAAAAAGATTATTAAAAGCACATAAACAGGTAGAAGAGAAAAGAACAGAAGAGAGAGGTAGAGAAGCTTAGAAGAGTACTGTATCAAGGCAGTGAGGGAGAAACCTAGAGACAAGAACTTAAAGCCTCAATAGTAACAAGAATATGTCAAAATAAAATGAACGCTTAGAGGACCAGGCTCTAGACTTTGTTATCGTTGATGGAATAGGCTCCAGCTATCTCAAACCTGTTTTGGATAAAGCAGTTAGAAAATAGATAGACAGGTTCTCCATTTATGGAATCCACAGGCTGACAGGCTGAAGATTTTTTTTTATTGTTTAGTGTTTGAGATTTGGAAACAGGTCCCTATTCATTTATCAGGTGCTTTTGAGTGATTTAGTCTTGGACACAAGTTCTGTCCTTGCCCTTTTCAGTTTTTTTGTGTCTTAGTTATAAGGAACATTCTGTGTCCTCTGGGTGTGCAGAAAACACATGCTCTGAAACTCACAGGATATATCTGTACAAACTACCTGTAAAGTTGTACAGTATGTGGTGTATTTGTGTAATTTATTCAAATACATATTTGTTCTGTTTTAGTTATAGTACATCACCAAGATTTGCCAGAGAAATCAAAAACACATGGGCAATGTAATACTGTATTTCTTGACTACAGGGGGGAGTCATTTGTGTTAATATTTAGAATTTGTTTGTGTTAAAGAAAGCTGGTGTCAGGGTCGGATATGTGATATTGTTTTGATATATCTTATTTTCTAATTATTCACTCTTATTTGCAACAATTGAGCGAGGGTCTGTGTTCTAACAGGCTGATGATAGAGTAATTATCTTGGTAGTTTTTTGCATTTTTAACCATGGCAGATATTGAGGAAGTCATTGTAGGTGAAGAGGTCCTAGAGGTAGATAGTGGGTCTTAAGAGTATTGAAGCCACTATACCATGGCTAGAGGGGAAATGTAACAATACAATATGTATATACTGTACTAGGAGGCATTAGAAAATCATAATACAGATATTTGAACTAACTGCATTTTTTATATTTTAATGCTTCTCATTATACTATATGCATTCTCTGTATTCCTTCAGTCATCTGTAAACGTTACCTTATTGGCTGGAACCATTGCTGCCTTAATTCAGAAGGCAAAATAATACATACATTGTACAGTTAGTGGTGGTTTTAACAATTCCTTTCATGTCCCCTTCCAATTTATTAGTTTGATAGTTATATATAGCAGATAATAAGAAGTCTTAATTGAATTCAGATAAGTCAATTGAGCATAAATTCTCATTAAAATCACAACCTGGGGAGAACCCATTTATTCATAAGCAATTTGCTACTACAATCTGTGTGAAGTACATACAGTAAGGTACAACATTCTTGCCTTATGTGAGATCTGACCCAAAAGATCTCCACTACGGATCCCGAAAAACAATTGCAGACTGCTATACTGCACCAAAATATTTTTTATTTTATTTTGGTGCTTTTTGGAATACACTTATTTCTTCTCAGTTCATTGGGAGAATCTCCATTTAACTACGTACACCAACACTTCATTTCCAGGGAATTATTTTTAAGAGCAGCACAATAATCAGGCTCCCGGAAAAAATAAAGATCCCAAGGTACTTGATCCAGATGAATTTTTGCACAGCTTTACATCTGGAGAATCTGCTCTGTAAGAAATATGTTGCTTATGAATAAATATGCAGGGAAGCCTCATGGGTCTCTATTTATGGAACAGCTTATTCTTTTGGGCACTTCTTTATGTTATTCTGGTTTTTCTCTGCTACAGTAACTGCAGTTGCATTTTCCCTCCCTAGGCACAGTGCCAAAATCTGCTTTGTAAAGGAAAAGATAAAGATCAAACAGCTGAGACTTTGTGGCATTTTAACAACCACATTTATACAACAAAAATGTTCATGTAAAACATATCTCTCTTATATGATGAAAAACTGAACCCTTATCAAATAATTTAGTCTAATGTTTCTTCTGTTGGTTGGTTACATCCTTGGGCTTTCAGTGTGTTCTTTCAACTAGGGCACTAACAATGAGAGGGTAAAGCAGTTAGTGGGGTTCTGTCTGTTTTACTGTCTAAACACGACAACTCATTTTGCATCTTGTGTTAATATTACCAAAGAATTGCTCTTTAAATATGAATGATATAGGTTTTGGCTCCCCCACAATCCTGTTGTAGTTAAAGCGGTTAGAAAATGAATGGATGGAAAATACTTATAATAATTGCGGTGCATCATGATTTTGGTTAATGGAAAACAAGGTTTATATTTGTCTGTAGTTGCTTTGTTTCAAAGAACAGATCAATTATTTTGTGTTTGTTATTGATACGCAATATAAAAAAACAAAGTAGCAGCTAACGTTCAATTTGCTTCGGTTCATTATCGATCGTTTGCTGTACTTTCTATCTGATTTCTTTCCTTCAACAGGGTAATGCTGAAAGCCAGTCTTTTGTCTTTTTTTGTTATCAAAGCAAATTAGCCCCACAGACTATGTGACTACACTGAGAATAGTGTACATCATGTGACTTAGTTGGATAAAATTGATTACATCTCTGTAGTCACTTTAATCTTGAGCCATGAAGAATTATATGGAAATCTAATTTACTTTACTTCAGAATACTTGGAATTAGGCCATGCTTTAACCAATGCTTTAAGATACAGACAAACCCCAATAATGTGATTGGAGAAAAACTATTGGTATTTTGACTTTGACAAATAACTGGCCACTTGAATCAGGATGTCAGAACTCCATAAAAACCCAAGTGTTTACTGCCTTGGCAGTGGAGTTGGGGGATGGTAGAGTGGTGTTGGTGAAATGCTGTAAAACCGATCTAGAGATCAGTCACATAAAGCCAATGACTGTCAGGAACTGAAGTCTGTCTTTCTCCCACATGATTATGAATGTTACTTTGTCTGCTCAATTGGGTTGTTAAGATACCATTGTTCACCATAGTGTGTCAATATTTTGTATGAGAAAATATTAATTTATCAATTTTTGCCCAATGAAATGTTATCTGAATGTGCAGTTATTCAGCAATATTCACTGTATTTTTTTGTTTCAGTACTTTACTGTCCTTCTTATTTAAAATTCAATTTTATTTGTAGTTTCTTTTGTAGGAGAGGTAGTATTGATAATTTTTCAACTGAAATGTAAACACCAGATGAAATATTTTATATAGAAACATTCATTTTAATTTTTAATTTCATTTTTTCATTTTGAGATTATGTGAAGGAAAATAAGATATAATTTCAGAGTAATTATATAAACAATGAACAATTAAAATATCTGTTCTAACATAATAACTGAAAGACATTAGTGTGAAAAAGAAGAAAATAAGTTTATCACAAGAAATTAATGATTTAACATAAGGCTATGTCCATATTACATTTTTTTCAGTAACCTCATCATCTATCTATCACTTGCAAAGCACGCCTTTCCCGATTAGTGTAGCAATGCATCATGGTACTGTATATATGAATATTAATTAACTCTGTTTCACACTGCTAGAAAGCAGAATTGGAAGATCTTTCTTGAATGATCTGTCTGGTAAGAGATTAATTCATAAAATGAATTTAATCCAGAAATTGTCATGCTATCAGCTTCTAATGAACCACATACTACTTCATCCACAATCCTTAATTCCTCATTTCGTAGATCCGACAGTTTTAAAAATTGACAAGGATGGATGTGGATGGTTTTCAGAGCAATATTTAGTTGAAGTACCTTAAAAAGAATTTTTTTGTATGCAGTCAATAAAACTGTTATGCTAGTTGTTTCTATTTTTAACTACCAAGCAAAGGAAAACTGACCACTGGCATTTGGTGATCATTAAAAGACATGCTTTTAAAGAAATGGCATAGTTCAGTGCGTGGGCGTTTCTAGAAACTTATGTGGTCTTGATAAAAAGAAGGGGAGCAGGAACTGATTTTAGAGAGAGGAAGTCTCTATACCTACTCACATGCTTTTTCTCAATATGTCAAGGAATTATGTTATGTTTTATACATTACATTTATTTTTCAATAACCTCAATTTATATTATTATCTCATATGCTTTTGATATTTTTTGTACTGGCAGTCAAGCTGGACTACATACAGTGTGTTTGTGAGGAATAGGTTGGTTTGTCTTAAAATATAAAAATGTAGCTGTTCTTGCCAGTGCCATCTAAAAAAGATTAAGGAAAGCCAATGGATTTCAATAGACTGTTAAAAAGATGTAGAAACAATATCTGGCATTGCTGTCATTTAAAAATAGCTGTATTCCTAAAGTCTTAGTTACACCTTTGATCAGAATCTACAATCAGGCCGTGCGTGGTCAGAATTTATAATTTCATTCTTCATTTACTTGAGAGAAGCAAAAGTATATGCCCCAACAATGTGCAGCGCAAATCAAGTATAAATGTGAAATGAAGGCTTGACAGGATTATCATGGCTGGCTTGGGCAGCAACAGGAGCAACTGTTTTGCGACATTTACCTGCAGATCCTCTCGAAACCTGTGGTCTTCAGAGCATTTTGAGTTTCTAATGGGAATTCCTCACTACTGCCTGCCCATGGCACCACCTGTATTTCAACAGTTCTGCAGGTTTTACCCTGCACTCTGGGTGGTGTCTTTCACTAACTCAGAATGTCTCACACCTGCAGTATTAATCTTTCATCATATGTCAAACCATTCGGCTGGTACAGGGCTTGGGCTCTTCCATGAATTAATGGCCTGCACAAAACCATCATGTAGTCAATTTTTATGTGGAAGCCAACAGCTGACTTTATTTGACAACACATTCTGGTTGATATCTAGAATGCTTAACATGGCACAGAGTACATCTGGTACCTACATTATCATTCACTCCTGCCAGTACTGGAAAATAAGTATGGCTATGAACTTTATTTGCAAAGCAATTATCACAGGAGGCTGCAGTAACTGAAATGATTAACAATTCTAGCTGAGCAGCAATAAACATTTCCTTCTTAATCATGTGTAACAGTCACAGTCGCATAGCTGGAGATATGGATTAAAGTTTTTCTGTGATAAAGCAATAATAGTGGCCATTTGAGTGTTACATTGTATTTCGCTACTTTACTTTTAGCAGATAATTGTTTTCATCGTTAAAAAAATAATGTTTTTATCACAAAATAAAAATTAATGATCTAAGGCAGTGTATCTCTATTTATGTCAGAATATATAAGACAATAAATATAATTTAGTAAGTAATAAAGTGTTAATAGTTGCTCATTAACAGAACAAGCAAAACAAATATTCACACATCAAGCCCTGCATGCACATTGATTGAAGCATTAGGTAAGCCTTGTTTTAACATGAGTTTCATTGATGGGATTCAATGTTCTAATAAGACTGACACAGGCATACAATATTTACTAAGGACAACAGTCCCAATTGCCCCAGCTAAACTATCCATGTTCTTGCAGACTCAGTAATCCACAAACATCCACTGACAAGACCCATGTTTTGGTGTTGGACAGGTGATAGATGACACAATTATTAGAGATCCAACTAATACAGTTTGCCCTGAAACTTTTATACTGGGAAGAAAGACTGTAAAAACTATACTGTATGTTTAGGTAAGTAACAGAAATAAGTCAAGTGGAAATCTGCGTAAAAAATAAGGATGTCCACTTGAGTTCCAACGATGTCTACTAATTTAAGAAAAGAGTCATAGACGTGACTTTAATGTCAAAGATAAGAATGTTTCTTTCTAAAAGTCTTTGGTACAGTCCTTGAAATAAAACAGTGAGACATCACAGCAGAAATTCTTTCCATGTTGTATCATAACGTATTACCTAGAAAAAAAGCAATGATCATTATTTTTAGACATGCTCTTGGGATAATATTCAGATTCACTGTCTGTTATATAAGAGGCAACTGAGCATTGCTTTGTTCCTCTTGAGTATATGCATATGATTTATCGAGAGAAGTAAAAAATATTGAAATGAAGAGGGGGAAGGTTTTAAAAAATAGATTTGCTTTAATTACCCTTGTGGAAATGCTTTAATGAGTTGGAGCCTCAGGTTCATACCATTTGTGCCATATAGTGATGCTTGTGTTAGAAAAAAAAGAGTGAAATGTGTAAAGGCATATCTCCTGTGCATGATTTGTGAAATCTTTTGTGTACTTAATTCCAAATTATTGGAGAGATTCTTGAAGCAGAATTAACCTGTAGCATTAGCATAGAGAATATTGTGCTTTAAATTTGCTAACCAGTTTCTGGTTGTTCTGTTGGCAAATATAATGTGAAAGTCAATCTTATTTGTGTTGTTCTATAAGATATAACATCTAGAACTCTAAAAGTTAGAAAAGAAGCACACAATACATTTCGAGAATCAAGACAAGTTCTTGAGATTATATGGCTATATTAATGGAGGGAGTTTTGTTTTTCCATTAAAGTGGGTATGTATTGTAGTATTATGGTAACATGACAAAATCATTGCATGACCTTCATTTGGACAGTTATTACAGTACATCACATCAGTTTTACTGTAGATACTGTTGGCATGTATTTCCACATAAAGAGTGTCAGACATAATTTAAGAGCACCATATAAAATCAAAAGATTAAAGATAATCAAAAGCAGATGCAGACATTTTATTTGAGGGAAGATTAAGATGCAGTCCAAAATACAATCCACAATTGTTTTGGATGGTTTTATGAATACATCTTTCGGTTAAACTCAACCTAGCTAGAGAGGTGAGAGGTCATTTTTTTTAATTATTGGAATTTGGATTCTCTCGATTTCTGGATTGATTGCTGGTCATTTTGTCAGTACTGCAGTAGTGTGACATACTCATAAGAGTATTTTAGGTGTCTATTTTAATTAATAAAATATAATGCCGAAAGTTTTTCAGCTAAATATAGAATGTAGAATTTAGAATTGTATAATGGTTTTAAAATTAATTTATTCTAACAGGATATTATTTAATAATTCACGAGTAAATGTTGAGCCAGTCAAATGATTTTAAAGAAAAAAAATGACAAGATGGTGAAACTCCACCAGTATTTTAGAAGCTCATCATAAATAGTGTATTAATATGTCTTACACTATTTATATTTTTGTTGATTACATTGCAAGGGTACTTGAAAAAATAGCCAGTGTCCTTTAAGCACCATATTGACACATAGTTAATTTGGCATTAAGACATACAGTAAGGACATAAAAGATTTTATGCAAATTATTGTGGATGTTTATGGTGAAATTGTATATATGTTGTGGTATTTACTGCTACTGTTTGTTCCCAGAATGATCATCCTCCATTATAATAGACAGCCTTTTCTAATACACTATAGATTGAAAACAAATATGTTAGGGTAGATGCTGTTGGATTTAATTTGATATTTTATTGTTTGTATGTCAGATCCCTCAAAAGATTATTTTATGTACAGTAAATGCATTGCAAATCAGCAAGATCCACAGGCAAATATAACTTAACATACACTTTTAAAAATCAACTTAAATAATATTTTTTCAAATTTGAAATATTTTTCAATTGTGCTTTTGGAAACTGATGAAATTTAATTATCCATTGTTACAACTGCTTTTGAAATTACCTTTACTTAAATCTAGTTCAGTCATAAAAGTAGCTTTTGAAATGCTAGTGAATAGCCCTGAATGTTGGTTTTCTCTACTGTAGAGAAAAAACTGGCACCTTTCACATAAACATCTGTTAATACAGGGATTTCTTAACTCCAGTTCTGAAGGCTGCAGGCTTTTCTGAGTTTCATACTGTAGCTGATCTGACCATAATTGCTTAGTTAAATCAATAATTATCTTAGTAATAAATTCAAATTGCCTGTTATTTTTGGTCTTGAGCAGAATTCCAGCTGTTAAGAACTGGCGTTATCCATCTCTGAATTAATAACTTATAGTTTATGAGCTTCAATAAGCTGCAGGTTTCAAATACAGTTCTGCAGCAAAAATGTTTGTCAGGGTTTTAGATTTCTGCAGCAATTGGAATCTTTTCTGGGACCTGGCATATTTCCCCTTTGCCTGACCTCTTTGCAGTTACTACTGTAGGAGGAGTGGTGAGGATTGAAGAATGAAGGGTTTGAACCAAAACTCAACGTCTCTTTCTGTGTTTTTGCTTCTCTCCTGTTTAGTTGATCAGTGGTGGTTCAATTGTCAGTGCCGAGGCAGTATGGGATCACGTCACCATGGCCGATCGGGAGTTGGCATTTAAGGCTGGGGACGTCATCAAAGTCCTTGATGCTTCTAATAAGGACTGGTGGTGGGGCCAGATTGATGATGAGGAAGGATGGTTTCCAGCCAGCTTTGTAAGGGTAAGTCCCCTCAGTTTTATTAATTTACTCTTCGGCTGCCTTGAAACAGGAGACCATTGATTTCCGAAACCATTGATCACTATATAGCATGCCATATCATGTCAGTATTTCGGGCTTCTGTAAAAGGATGCGAATGAGTAAATGAGTCTTATTTTGGATGGATTTGACTTTTTGTTATGTATTTTCCTGTGTTGGTGGTGTTGTTGGGTGGTAGCAGAAACAGTGGGATTCAAGGAAAATGAGTTACAGTACATCAATTAAAAACAATATCCAGAAGGGAAATCAACCTTGGACTATTGAATGGCTGCAAGGTTCTATTTTTTTTTTATTTTGGTGCTGTATATCACTGATCCATCTCCATATAGGAAATATTCATATTTCATCATAGAGTTCTGAACAAAAGTGTGTTTCTTGTTCTTTTTAAAGGTTGAACCCCATCCTCCACATCCCCAAACAAAACAAGTTTTCTATATCAACCCTATAGCAGCTCCAAGATTCCAAAACACAGCTTCCAAGGTGCGTTATTTAGCTCATGAATCATTAAAACCCTCTAAGTCCGTCAAAACAGGCATTTCAATACATCTTATTTTTCCCATACGTCTCATCCTGTGCACAAATTAACTAATACCACAAATGCTTTGGCATCCAGAAGTCATCAGTGGGAGAGTAGGTGAAATAAATATGTATATATATATTGTACCATTAAACAATTTATAAAATCACATGTGAAATACATATCCAATCAAGTCCAAATCCTGACTAGAGAGGCTACTACAGTAGGTAGTTCTGTTTTCCAGCTACAATGGCACTTTGGCCACAGCTTATCCTCATTTCTATGGTGTTATGCAGAGAGTACACACACCTCAGATGGGACACTTGTCCATCACAGAACCTTCCCCCAGTAAACACTGGGTGGAATTTGGCTATAGTACCTCCCTGAAGGTACGACAATGTCTGCAGGAGGGACTTGAACCCACAATCCACTAGTCATGACTCTATGCTGCCACCTAGTGAAAAAGGTAATGAAACCATCTTCTTTTGTTAATCTATGGTTCAGAAACAGATTGCAGAAACAGAGATGGTTAATTACATACTAATGAATGGCACATACAGCATCGTATTCGTTTTTTGCACTTCTGATAAAAATACATTTGTGAACACAGATGGGCATAATGCTATTTTCCAGCTGTGGAAGTCTAAATTTATACTGTGTGTTTCCCCACATTTATTCTTTTTTAGTTTAGGTCTGAGATCACTTGAATGAGAAGCACATCAAACATTGTTTACAGAAATATGTCAGGTTCATAATTTTATTAAGTTCTCCAGGAGCAACCTGACATTAGCATAACCACTGAGTTATCTTTTGTTTACAGCAATGAAAGATAAAATGTAATCTGCAACAGGAACATAGACTTTAGTATTCATGCCATTCCATTTTTCACATACTTCTCGTTTTGAAATAAACCCCATTTAATGCATTAATATTTATGTAGATCCGTATGTGTAATGCTTTTATGTATTATGGTGATCTGTATTCCTACTTTATACCTGTTGGAACACTTGCTTTCCAATCGAAGTTTTTTTAGATGAACAGCTACTGTTTATAATTGTGGGGCAAAGTACTGTGGCAGAGCTGCAATATTGAAAAGCTTGAAGGTGTGTTTGTATACCTTAATGATCTGATACTAAGTAAAATAGGCATTGTACAGTACCTTAATTATACACATGAATGCATTAAGAAAATGACATTAATAGCAGCTACTTTACATCTTTAGACTTTTTTGAGTATAAACTGTAAAAAGGAATTATCATTCAGCATTTCTGAAACAAAGGATTATCATATTTCCCAAACCCAGTCTGATTTTCAAATGATGTTATATTATGTATATTGAGTTTTTCCATGTATAATAAGCTAGAACTGTCTGGTTTAACTGAAATATGTGCAGAAACTGTAATGCATATTAAGCCTCAATCTCCCACACAAAGAGGCCTAATTATTTTGACCCAGAATGTAGATTTATGCCTGTTCTGTAATTGCCTAGACTAATACATATATGGCCTAAGCCTATGTGAGTATGTCCTCTGATTTAAATCATTTTTTGACCTTTGACTTAGCACAGAGTTAAATTTGTTGGCTGCTCGTTTCCAATATTGCCTCCAGTAATGTGCATTGATGATGGATTTAGAGATGCTGTAGATTGCAGAACGGGTTTCCTTGATTCTATTGCCCTGGAAAGAAAGTGTTTTACATTTTTCCTCTATTAATTATGTTTATTCTCATGCAGTGATGACATGTTGAATTAGTTAATATGTAAAACACACATTCAAGTTGGAAATTATCTATTTAAAACAATTTCTTCTATAAAGAATACCAAACTAATAATGCTACTAAATGAATCGTAGTACTCTTTGTCCACTGGATTCTTTTAAATTTTGAGACCGCACTACAAGCTTAAATGGGGTTACTCTACTATATGTGCAACTTTCTCTAACTTAAACTTATTACATTTCACTTAAAAGAAAGGTAAGAAAAGAAAAATAAGACAATTTGTATTTTTAAATACTTAAATATCATAACTTATGTGCTAGTTCTTTCTTTTTTGTCTTTGTATCCCTTTGTGAATGTGTCTCGTTAGCATCCTGGAACTCAGTTGTGAATAATGTACAGCTATGCAAATGTCCATTTCGACAGGTTCTCTCAAACTGAATTACAGTAGGAATGCTTTGTCAGTTGTTACAGAGTTGAAGTCATTCTGTCAGAGTTGACATTATGACTCACTGATATTACCTGTAAAGTGCCCACTGAAGCAAATGCATTTGCATATTTATAAGTGACAGAAACTGATTTGTAGAACACACAACATTCACAAGCAACACAGGATATAGAGGCAAGTACAGAAACCAATATACATGACATTTTTTGATGGCCACAACAGCTTTCTGAAAAATGTTAAAAAAATCTTACATTTACAGTTCACCATGACTGATTGTACTTCTACATGTTGTGGAGGAGCATATCAATTTCAGTTTATCTTGAAAAATAAAATCCCAGGTCTCCATGAGGGAGAAGAACCTTTGTTATAGATAAATTGTTCTGTATTTGCGATTGAACTAATTCCAGTAGCATTTTTGGACTTGCTAATGTCATGGAAGGGGCTGTAGAGTCAGAGTTGTTAACTGCTTTAGCGCTGTCTTTATAACCTCAGAAGCGAAGCAGGCGGCTTTAAAACAACGCTTTTCAGTATGCACCACAGGATGTTCTGTAGTCAAGATCTACTGTATCTATACAAAGAATTCGTCTCACAATGATTCTGCATTTGACCATAAAAATGTGTTTCACTCCGTTAATGGATGGGTGCATTTTTACAGTAATATTTGAAGCAAACTAAAGTAGAATTTTGAAATATGCTTGTTTTTCTTTGCTGCATCCTATGCATTTTATATAGTGAGGACTGCTTTAATATTAGAATGACAAACAAAAAGGTGTTATCAGGCAGCTTTCCATTTTTTAAGCTGATTACGTGCCCTTGAAGTAAATAAGAATGTTAATATTGTGCAACAAGGCCAAAATACTTTTCAGAATGATGTTTGAATATTCTACTGTGTTAAATTGATTGTACGTATAGTTGAAGTTGAAGAGCAACATGCAGTATTTGAATTTCTCCCTCTCAAAAATGAAATCCCAGGTATTTATTGGGATGCATTCAAGCAGTACACTGCCAGGCAATGATTCTTTTCTCTGGTTTTACACCGGACGCACAAATCAATGGGATTCGCAATTTACAGCGCTGTCAACCTCTAACCTTTTGTCTGCCATCGAATTAAAAAATGAGCTGAAGGTCTGAACCGTACTGCAGATGAATCACATCTTCATGGAACACTGAGTTAAAATGAGTTCTAAGGATTATTCAATGTATGCATTTTAACTATTGAGGATCCAGAATAAAAAGATACCTACAGTATGACTTTTAAATTGAGATTTTTTTAAACAAAAAGAAGCAAAGGAGTGATGACAGATTTTCTTATTAATACTGTACCTTACATGTCTGTTCACGAATGTTACAGTAGATACAACATATTTTTGTGGGATGCAATATTGATGACTGAATATCAGTGAGGACTATATATACTGTACAGTATATGTGAGAAGAATAGAAGTTTGTTCCTCTACTAAATTTAAATTTTAAACCAAATGATATTGAATTGTAATATATGTTTGTGTCAAGAACATAGAATTTATTTTATCTGTATTCATATCAGAATGAAAGTATTAGACGGCTTGTTTACTACCAGAGAGACTCACTTAATGGAGTTTTTCTACAGACGTTCGGGCAGAGGTCAGACTTGAATCTCGCCCACTTCCTCTCTGCTGCGCATAGGATGCTCAGCAGGCAAGATTTTTCACATTTTACTTGCACCCCTCCCTCCATCCTATCCTCACCCTTACAAAAAATCAGGGGGTAGGTCCTGTCAGCCTCGACCTTATGGTCAGGTTGAAATTTCCTCAGCCAGTCAAGTTATACCAAATAATGTAAGTATACAATTTACACTGTTTAAAAAATGTTTGGCCTATTGACTCCCAGCATGGTATCATTTTAGTGAGAATACTGTTAACATCTAATGCACTGTCATTCCTGCATACCTGTATACCAATATGGATGCACAACTGCTACTTTGTTCTTGCAAATCAAATTGCCTCTGATTGCCTCTGATTCCCTGCACCAATCAAATTATTTACACCAATTAAGACTGGTTCTTATTTATTCATCACAAGCTGCTGCAATAATATTCTCACCCACACCTAATCATCTACTGCTTGTAAAAAGCAGGCGGTGGTGCAGTCTGCTACTGCTCAAACACCATTTGACCATGTAACTCTGGTTACCTGAGAAGATGGTTAATTTATGGCAAATGAGGTTGCAGCAAAAACTAGAATCAGTACTGTTTTTTGACAAAATCAAAACTACCTGTGTCTTGGGAGAAGTTGTACGATACTATAAATATTTTACCACATTGCATTTCCGTTGGGGGTAAAATGGATGTGACTTATTTTAGTTTTTGGGCTTTATGGATAATGCATCTTAATTCTTGTTTGATACACTATAAAGAGAAGGCTCTGCTACTTTTTTGTAAATGACTCTTTTCTAATAATTGAGAACATGTCTTTTCACTTCTTTTTTTGCCTGTGCTTTAGGCATGTGTGTTGGTTCTCAGGGAAAGAAATTATGCTGCTCAGGTATGATGATGATGATAATGATGACCATGATGATGATGATGATAATTATTATTAATGTTTTTTTTGTCATCATTGTTGTTGGTCATTGCTGTTGTTCTAAGGAATTAATGCATCAGCTGCTGGCTGTCTATTGGATATTGATATCCAATATTAATATCCAAAACAAACTTAATACTCAATAATACTCAGGAAACAAATCACTGAATTTTCCTCTGTGGTGATTCAAGTTACAGTATTTTAGATGCATTTGCATATTTATTCAAGATATTTCAGATAATAGAATAAATGATAATTAACTGAATAGAGAAATAAAGTCATTCCTGTAGCAACTTCCCAAACCTGCACTGTGGAGAATCTGCATAGGTCTGTGATGACATACAATAGCTTTGTGACATCACACAGCAGTCTTCAAACAATGTTAGAGGAAATTAAGCAATACAAAGGAAACCCTTCAAAGCAACATATAGTCACTGTGTTCACACAGCTGTTATTAAGGACACCAATTGTTCAGTAGACAGATTTATTAACAGGATGGGATTACCTCACTTGTACTACTGATTGCCCTTTTGTTCCGTAGTTTATGTGTGGCCTGTTTTGTGAACTACTATTCAAAACTTATTACTGGCACATTGCTTTACTTCAGGATTTTTGAACACTGGTATTTCCTAGGCCTTCCTTAGTAACTATTAAATGTTTGTGTTTTCTACTTTTTCTAGTGATAAAACGAAATGTGCAATTACACCATACTTGTAAATTATTTTTTTTTTAAAAAATAATATATTTTAAGTAATATATAGTTTCAAAATGTCAAGTGCTTTCCTCCTCTCTTCTTGCCAGTTTATTAAAGAGTGGTGTCACAAAATATGGTCCAGTTGATAATGGACTAGAAAAAAGAATTCTGTGCCTGACGTACAGTGTACTAAGCATCATTAACACCTACTGTATGTTGGCCTCTGAAAACGTTTTCCCTCAGGTGCAAATATACAACTAGTATTCATTGTCAAATTTTGTCACACAAAACATTTGGTTGTGACAGCACTTATATACATAACTCTGTTGTATTGATAAAAACATTATATCCAAAATGAGCTCTGTCTTGCCTCCTTTACACTGACATCTTCCTGGGAATTGAAGAACTACCATCATTCAGCTTTGGTAACCTCTGACCATTGTTATAAGTCATGGCACTTGCACCCTTGGGACCAGAAGGCAATCCCAGGACCACTCAATGTAAAACAGAACATGCAGGGTCTTTTGGGTCTTTTGTCTACAGGGTCTTAAGGGTTTTGCCTTGTCTGAATATTTTTTAAAATTCTATTTGGTTACTATTAAAAAACAAATCTTGCTTCTAGACTGGTAAAATAATGTTTGCAGCTTAACACAACTACTGCTACATCTGAATTGCCTGAGAACAAAGGTTAATACAGCAAGTAAGTAAGGTGGAGCTCTAGCCTAAAGGACATGTTCCAAGTCTGTGACTTCACTTTGCCCATGTATGAGGAGATAGCCAAACAGGGGTTGAAGAAGTTGAACACAACTGTTAATTGTTTCAGTGGTATGCCTTTATGACTTCAGTGAAGCAGAGTGTTTGAAGAAAAGTTTTCAGTAAACACATTTTCAGAACACAGAATGTTCTTTAGCCAGGATGGATGTACACAAAAATGTATCTCACACAGATCAGACAGGCTCTGTATTATCTAATTCTGTTTTCAAACATAAACATATACAGTATTTCACTGAGATCAATAATGACTATGTTTACAAGCAAATTACAAGTATACTTAAATGTAATGGTTCTGGCTTCTTCTGTTTTTATCGATAGTATTTTATTGATATGTATTTACAATACACCAGAGTATGGATTATTTTAAAATAGGAATATTATACCAAAAGGTACAAGAACTAGGCTTCTCAAGGTGTAATGTTCTGAGACAGCTTGCCGGTTGTTTTAATCGTAATTGTGTTCACTTTGTGGAAGAGTGTCTGCTGTAGAGCTTTACACATGAAAGAAATCATGTACATCAATGAATCTCAACAAATAAACTCCTGGTTTTCTTTAAAGGCTTCCACCATCCTCATTCTAATATATCCTTGGGTCCGTGCAGTACAGAGACATATACAAAAATACTTATGTGTTATTCATAGTGATCGTTATCAATTTCAATAACTGCTTATCCAATTCAAGGTCATGGTGGACCAGAGCCTATCCTGGGAAACATTGAACACAAGGCCTTGGATGGGATGTCAGTCCATCGCAGGTTACACACAGCTACAAATATGCACACACTCACGCCAGAGCCATTTTTACAGAAGCTGGTTAACCTACCAATATGTCTTTGAGCTGTGAGAGGAAATCACAGCACCCAGAGGAAACCCACATGAACATGGAGAGAACATAAAAAATCCATCAGCCACAAAAATTGAACCTAGGGGCCCATCACTGGGAGGCAACAATGCTAACAACTGTACCACCCTGTCGCCCTAACCCTACAATTAACCATTTCCAGAGTCTTTTTTGACCCCTTGTGGTAGCCACTTTGTTTTTGTGGTATGAAGTCCACTCAACCAGATCCATTACATCTTGAGGTATATACAGTAAGATATAATAATATTCCATAGCACAGTTTAGTTTCATACAGAATTAATATTTTCTTTAATAGCAAGAGTATGGTTAGGTCAAAATGGTATACTTATTTTCAGATTTGTATGGTACATGAGACAGCTTTGTACCCTTGAAGTGAGCAGGAACAAAGTCCTCCAGCAATAAACACCAAAGTTATTTTTGTTTGAGGAATACACAAAGTGACAGTTTTGTTTCCAGAGCTGAGTATTCAGTTTGTTGCACAAATACGTTTCAGTTTCTCATATACATTATTTTCAAATACTGTATAAAATGTGTAAGAATCGAGAAATTTAGTTTTGTGTATAGACAGTAATTTGTTTTTTCTACTTGAAAAGGTTGGCCAACCCTCAGATTTTCTTAAATCTTTCCGTTTTCTCCAAGTACCTCTAAGGTAACATTTAACATTTAAGGACAATAGCCTCAATGGATCAGAGATATATTACTCGGGGGGTAAGTCAAATGGCCTTATGTCTGTTTTTTTTCTTACTCTGAATGTACTGTAGTTTTGAAGAGCTTTAAGCAGTTTAATTGAACAGAAGTTCTTATATTACAATGCGTGCATTAGTGCCCCTTGTTGGAGATATCTGAAATCATCTGGAAACCACTCAAAATGATTACAGATTATTTTGAATCTTCTATATGGATGAATCTTCTGCATTGAAGGTGCATGTTTTATGACACATGTTACGGTCTGGGAATGGAAAATGTATCCTTAAAATGACTATACCGTTCACATTTGTACCATACATTATACTGTATACTGTATCATACATATGTACTGTACAATTAATATGTATAAAGACAAATAGGTACAACATTTTCAAAGGTAGGCACAATATATGTACAACAGCTTTAATTTAATTTAAGATTTAATGGGGTCAATCAATCAAAGTGCATTGATTGATTTTTGGTCCAGCTTTTCATTGGAAATGAAACATTTTTGGTGTGTGCTGAGATTCCTATCTAAGACAATTTATTTATGACTTCTAATTTTAAGATAAGCCAATTCCTGTTTGCTACTAATGTGCATAAAGGAATTTAGACCTAAAAGGCTGTATTCCATTGTTGTTTGGGGGAGAAAAAAAATTCTCAGTTGCACTGAGCATTTCTGTTACCTAAGAGATACAGAATATATGGAACAGTAGTGGCAAATGTCTGGTCCAGAAGTTCCAAAACAATTCCCATCAGTAGTGGCAAAGGACTGAGCTGTGCGAGGTGCTGCCTTTCAGATGGGGTGTTAAATGAGCTGATTACTAGGTGATTAATTATCTCATACAACATTTCAAATGAGCTGAGGTGTTAAACCTTGTGTCTGAACCTTCTCCGGATTGTACAGAATCCCTTATGTAAATGTAGGACATTTATAAAGTTCCTCATAAATTCAATAAGACGTGTTATTACTAAGTTCACTAACTGATGTATCAGCTCGTAATGTAGCCACCCAATACAGGGTTGGTTGGGGCACTGATCACAAAACAAGGGGATCTGCATTAACTGAAAATTAATACATCTTACTTTTTTGTAGTGATTAAGTTTAATTTATTTGAGAAAAGGGGGAATTTTGCATGATAGGGGAAAAATATTAAGTGCTCATTTATCTGTAATGCAGTTAAACATTAGACAGCACTTAAACTTTCTGTCCTAGAAGCTTCTGTATTATTTCTATTAAACAAAACAACACAAATGGTCTGTTGGCTCCCTTGCAGATTCTTTCAAAAGCATTTGGCAAATGTTTCTGTTGTCTATCATCAACTTTGTTGTACTGCAGAGAAGTGGTGAGGGAAATTCTGCACTTAGAATGACCCCATGGGATATCAAATCAATAAGAATTTAGTGCTTTTCCTGATACATGCAGCAGAGAAAATGCAAAACACCTGGTAAAATCAAATATCATCTAACCCCAGCAGTTTTTATAGTGTTTTCTCTATTGCTTTAAACAGTGGGTCGATCAAATGTGGAACATAAAACATATTTTGACATTACAAATTATATTCATAAAACATGACTTGAAATGCATTTTAATATAGTACTGCCCCTTTTCATTATGTGGGCTGACAGCCACTTTTGCCCAAAATGAAACATGTGCTTTAATTTTCCAGTCACCACAGTGTCTAAAAGATATTTCAGTATTCAAGCCTTAAGGAGGAAGACCTTGCTTCATTATGAGCTTATCCAAATGTCCAGAAAAGATGTTTCAGAAGCCATTATACAAAACAGTTTATATTTAAAAAACATAAAGTGCCAGATCTATCCTAGAACTGCAGCACTGTACAGTATATACTTATATAGTGTATGAGCAACTCACCAAGTCAAATTCCTTGTAAGTGAAAACTTACTTGGCCAATAAAGTGATCTATCTATCAAGACCTGTATTGTACTTTACAGTAGCTGTTTTTTAGTCTCCATTTACTTCATGTTTGTTCCCTTTCAATCTTTAATTGGATTTAGCTTTATATTTCATGGGGCTCATGTCATTTACAGTCTCTTTAAAGTCCTTTATTTTTATACTTTTTTGGGAATTGCATTATTGTATTGATTTCACACATGTGACTAACTGCATTATAAACTGCTTGAGGGTGAAAGACTAACTACTACTTACAAATCCTACTACTGTACAGCTGGCCAATGTTTCTCTTGGATATATTTGTTAAAATATGGGTGAGTGATACCTTTGAATGCTGTAATGATGTTACCGTGCTCATCTTTCTAAATTTAATGTCACCAGTTATGGGTAAACCAGGAAGATGGTGTGGAAGCAGCAGAGGGGAGCAACGAGGTACAAAATGGCCACCTGGATCCCAGCAACGACTGCCTGTGTCTTGGAAGGCCTCTCCAGAACAGGGATCAGATGAGGGCCAATGTGATCAATGAAATTATGAGCACAGAGAGACACTACATTAAGCACCTGAAGGACATCTGTGAGGTAAGCCTGCAGTAAAGAGTATTCATTCTGTAGTCTCAGTGGGGCTTGCTTTTTCAGTCCATTTGCTTCATTGTAGTTGATATGATGTTCTAAAAGCTGCATAAAATAAACACCTGCTTTCATTGAACCATTTGTGCCCCAGCTAGGAATCAACGCAGTCTTGGCCCCAATTAGACAGCAGCATATCTGCCAGCCAGTACAGCTGTTGATGCTTACACTGCATAACTGTGTCTTACCTTAAAACTGCTGGTCTTTATGAAGCTTAATTATCAGCCATGAGAATCCTTGGCCTCAGATGATTACTTGTCATGATAATTCATCACGCCAGCTTTCAAGAATAGTGTAGCGTTGGCAAGCAGAAGGAGGAAACTTGAACACCATCCACCCCCAGCTCTTGCTAATGAAATGCAACACATTAGGGGTATCCTGGAAAAAAATATTTGAATGGAATTTGTTGAGGAGCTATTAAGGAGCTGCTGCTGATAATACTATTCAGACATAAGGCTACCTCTAAAAATGAATTTGCTCCTTACTCCTTATAGAGTTCCTGACATTACAATTGTCAAAGTAGAGTAGCAGAACTGGTACGTTTATATTATTAGCATTGTTTTTCTCTGGGGAAGTGTTAATTCAATGCAGCGAAACACACAAAATCCAACAAGTATTAATTAAAAGGTTAAAAGCACAGATAGATCAAAGAGACCTTCTGGTTTAGCCTGAAGTAGGGCCTCATTTCCCTACTGGATTCAAAGTCAGCTAGTAACAGCATTCATAGATACTGTGGTCTTTTTGTAATATTTTTAAAACAGTTATTTACAGTAGGAAGACCTCTAGTTACATTAAGGAAGTTACATGCTAATAATTTATTCAGGCTTTTGTTTTGTTTTTTCACTATACATGAAAACATACATTTGAGTAGTCCAGTTGACTCTTGTAGGGAGGAAAAAAAACATACAGTAATTTTTAGATCCAAAATTGGATAGTCAGTGAACTGACAACACATAGGCAAATCATGATTTTCTCAGTTCTGGCATATTCCTACTGCAATGCTCTGATCTGACACATCCATGGCTACTCATTACTTAGTGTCATTTGGATTCAATGGTGCAATTTTAACTCTCCACAATTTTTGGCAGCTATTAAACCAGCCAGAATAAACACCCACTGCTTCAGTATTTTAAACTGCAGATAATAAGGGATGATTAGAATTGTCATTCAGTTTTGCTATTTGTGCTGCTTTTGGATATCTTGTTTTTCCTTTCACAGGGCACATTGTGACATCTGTTGTTCTTTAACTTAAAAAGTTGTATTTACAGTGCTGTGTAAAAGTGGATTTTCTGTAATTAAATTTACATTTTCCAAGGATTCCCAAGAGTTTAACAGACCTAAAATTTCAAAACCAAAAGCTCTATGTCTGTCTAATTATATCCTTACAAGTATACAGTATATTATATTTCTCTGATAAAATGCCAGATGTAGTAAAGTATATTACAGTTTCTCATTATGTTATGCAAAGGACATTGAAAACTTGAATTTTATACATTTGAAACAATTAAACAATTGTATTTACATTATTTAAACTACTACATGTTCTTTGGGACAACATACTGGCTTCTTTTATTGGTAACACTTTATCTGAATGTGGTGTTATATAGGTTATATAGCTGTAATAACATTCATAATCATTTATTACTTTTTTTCAAATGCAGTTAAGAATATATTCATTTTTGAAAAGACAAACACAACAATATTAATAATGATCCTAACCTTAATCCTGTAACAGTGCCTAGCAAAAGTATTCAGACCCTTCTTGTGGTGTCCATTTTGTGAAATGACAAAATTGTACATATACATTTTGAAATTAACATTTTATTCAAAATCTGAATGCTCAAACTGAAGAAAATCAAAGTGTAACATATATCAGCAAATCCTAAAGAGAAGAAAAAACTGAAATATGTTGACTGCACAAGTATTCAGACCCATGAACTCAATATTTGGTAGAAGCTGAAATTATAGCTGCAAGTTATTTTTTCAGTATGCATCTAACAACTTTGTACATCGGCTTGGTGCAATATTCACATTTTGCTCAAGATCTCCCATCTTACTTGGGTATTGCTTGTGGGCAGCAATTTTCAAGGCCTTCCACAGATTCTCAGTAGAATTCAAGTCACTTGACCTTTATTCTTACACCACTTCAGTGTAGCTTTCACTTTGTCCCCCTGAAAGTTTAATTTTTGTCCTACGTTTTAATTCTGAAGGCGGGTTTTCCTCTCAGATGATATTTACTTTGCTCCATCAACAGTATATCTTGATAAGCTCCCCAGTCCCTTATGCTGCCACCGCTATACTTGACACTGGAATTGATGTCGACTCAGTGGTAAACTGTAATGAGTTTGTATCAAATGCAATTGTTTATTGTAGATTTGTACGAAAAATTTGGAATATTGCCTCCTACTAAGCCTTTGTCACATGTTTGCAGAAACAGTAAAGAAATTTGCAAAAAAGTACATGCGGGGTTCAGGTATTTCTTTTCCTTAGAAGCCCACTTTGTAGACTGACCAGAATATAGTTGATGCATTGATATTTTCTCCCATCTCAGCCACTGAACTTTGTAACTATTTCAAAATTGCCCTTGGCCTCACAGTGGCATCCTCCTTGCCCGACAGCTCAGTTTGGATGGACAGCCTAATCTAGGCTCTCCAGGTGCCTTTAACTTCTTTAACTTCTTAATGAAGTAGTTCTTGACTTCACCATGCTCAAAGTGATATTCAGAATCTTTGAAATAATTGTATACCATTGTGATCTGTGCCTTTATGCTACTTGTTGTGAGTTGTTGTGAAAGCTCCTAAATGTTCATGGTTAAATCTTTCCTTGAAATGTATTACCTGACTGACGGACCTTACAGAGACAGGAGTATTTATTCTCAAATCATGCAAACTGTTGTTATTGGACACAGATAAAGACCACTCACCTAATGTGTCTCGTTAAGGTATTTTTATGCCCCTAAATTAATTGGTAAATGGGTTAAATACTTGAGAAATCATGACTTTGATTTTTCTTTAAATAGGTAATTTTATTTACTGTATATGTATACTTATTTGCTTTTGATGTTTTGCTTTGAATGTGTGGAGTAGATTGTATATATCAAAATATTAATTGCTACTTCAATTGTCAAGTGTCATGACTGGAAAGAAGAAATTCCAGTTTGACAAACATTTCAGTCTGGGTCTGATTAATTTGCAAAGTACCATATGTTTTTTGAAACAGTTTCAAGTGTTAATGAAGTGTCATATACTGTATAGCTTCCAAATGGTGTTATGCTGACTGAATAAGGCCACATTTAAATAAAGTGTTACCTTTTGTTTTTTCTTCTTGCTGGCAAAAGATCCTTTGGAAAGGGTTTCTCCACATTATTAGGGATTATGCCAGAGGACTACATACATATTGAGATATTGGGATGATTTAACACAGCATAATTGCCTGCTCCATGTCTTAATCTATCATTTTTTCTTTGTATTTTAAAACTTGTGTTATTCTAATTTACTGTACTGGACGTGTAGTGTTCTGGCAATCAGCTGTGAATATAATTACAAGAAGCAATTTTTATAAACAATCATAGTTTAACAAAAAAGTAAAATGTAGAAAATCACATTATGGACAACGTACAGTATGTTGGACAGCAATAGTAGGACTGTGCAGGTAGTATATGTTAACACTTGAAGTGCACTATTTTTATCATTCTTTATTATGATTTTATACAAATGTTTAGCCTGTAATTTCATTTTGTAACTCAAAATATACTTTAGAGTGAAGCATCAATTTATTTAGCTTTAAAATAGGTGGTTCTGATACATTAGAGGAAGTCATAAGCGACCCCTTTGGACCATGGAGCTAAGTACTAAAAGTACTTGTTAAGAAAAAAGGAGGATTGGATTTAGGAAACTTGAAATCTTGTGGAGCACTGGTTACATGGAACTCGTTTACATTTAACAAGGCAGACGAGGTGAAATTGTTGTCTGGATGCTACATGTAAAGGATTATGATGTGAAACCTGAAAAGTAGCGATTGAGAAGGGTCAACATTCAGCTCAAGAGTGGAGCTCTGAAGCAGCATTATACAATATCAATCCTTAGTCTCCAGTCTTGGCTGCACACAGTATGCATTATTAGGATAGTAACAGGGACTTTATTTCTGCATGTTCTGCCTGTTCCTGGCAAGCGATGCTCCTAAGGGAATACACGAAAAAGTACTTAAAATGCTCTTAGATTTTCTTTATCTGTCATCCTGCAGTCATTTTTTTATTCCATTGGCTTGCTCACTACTGGCAGTCTTTTATATTGCCTTCTACACTGTCTTAACTTGCTGTTTGAAAAGCAGAAAACTCAAGTTTTTACATAACCAGGGTAATACATATATTTATGGAGTGAAGTATGGTCAAGGTCATGGAAATTCATCTGTTCACTTAAGGCAGTAAAGCACAAGAGCGAAAGGTTGTCTACGTATAGTTCTGTATGCATAAGTGGCATGTGGTGCATTTTCAAGAAAGCAATGCAGAAATAACCTGTTAGTATGTTTTAACCTATAGAAGCTAAAAAGCCAAATGTGCTATGTGATATCTAAGATAATACGAAGATTGTATTGCATTTCTTGCTATAAAATAGGACAAATGAGATTACCAAGAGGAATTTGTACACATTGACATGTACTGTGCATGTGCTAACTGTCATGCTGTTTACTAGTCAATTTTGTTGACGTCACAGCACAGTAACAGTATGGTACTGGAACGGCTGATATGACATCCCGAGCTCATGTAGCGTGGCAAGATAATGGGTACTACGATGATAGCACTAATCAGATTAGTGCCACTCTGCAACATAAACTATGTATGATGGGCAAACAGAAAAATAATATAATTAAATATTTTTGATGCACGTTAATATCAAAATTTAGATCTGTCTGGTCATGCACTGCATGACCTGAATGCACTGACTGCATGCTCTAGGTATGGAGGGATAATGGTTCAAAGCTATGCTTGTCACAGTATTTCAATCACTAAGCACCATGATCTGTAACATACTGTATCTGTATTATTGTTTTCGCTCACTGATTTGAACGTGGTGCAATCGTATAATCAGTTTTAAAAGACATCATTTAATAAAGATGAAGAAATATCTACAATATGGATGCATACAAAAAGTATGGGTTTCACACAGAGACCTAAAATAGCTTAGTTACAGTTACCCCCTTAGAAGATCATAAATTAATTTAAAAGATACTAAAGCAGAAAGGTGTGTGCTTAATCACCAGTAGTTCTGTGATAGTCATAGAACTCTTATAATGACACTCATGACTCATCTTCTGAACAGCTCCATCATATGGAAATAGTGTTTTTCACTTTTGTTCCAAAAGATAAAATGGGTGAGCAATCATTTAGAAACAAATTAAAAATTGGTTTTACTTGTAATGCAGTGACTGATATTAATTTTGATGTTTTGTTTAATTTCTTCTTTCTAGGGTTACTTGAAGCAATGCCGAAAAAGAAGAGACATGTTCAGTGATGATCAATTGAAAGTTATCTTTGGGAATATCGAAGACATTTACAGATTTCAAATGGGATTTGTACGTGATCTGGAGAAGCAGTACAATACTGAAGAACCTCATCTTAGTGAAATTGGACCTTGCTTTCTAGAACATGTAAGTACAGAGCATTGCACACAGGAGCATTGGAATTGCTTAACCTTAATTATGCCTGACATCATTTCATCAGACACCTGACAACTTTTGCTTTATTGTCCATTAGCGGTTGTTTGATGTGTTTTTTTTTACCAGTCTTAGGCACAAATCTGAAATGTTATCAGCAAGATAGATCCTCAGTGATCTCCTTTTAATAATAAAATAAGGAGTATTTAATAAAAAATATAATATATAAAATGTATAATATAAATATAAATTTATATAAAATATAAATATTATAATTTAATATAATATTTTACTTAAAATGAAGTATTGGAAACTCAGAGGTAACTGTGGATAATGTATGAGAATGCTAAATAGTACAAACATACAATAATTATAGGTAACTACTATGTATTTTCTCATCCAATCTCATCCTGTGTTACATCCAAAATTATCTACTTTTGTTAATGTTTTGTTATTTCGGTGTAGTTAATAACATATGAGATTCATATAGGGGACTTCATGGGATGCAATGGGAGAGAAGGAATTTAGTTAATAATATATACATTGCTTGTACTCATACAGCTATATTGAGAAATAACTCTTCAGTACTGTTTTACAATACAGCAAAATATGTAGTTAATACACAGTTATTAACTATGAAAGATTTTCTGACAGAGTAAAAATAAATTCCTGTAATGTAGACAGTCTCATATACAATCTGAAGAACAGATTAAGCCATAGAAAAATAGATAAACTGTATTAAAACACAATGAGTAATGTTTAGTAGAGAGTGTTTTAAAAAAAATGCCTTATGGATTTGAAAAACTTCATGCAGTACACAATATGTGACACTGAGTTCTTGAATGTTCTGTTTCATGCAGTCCGAAAAAATGATTGTTGGCTACTGTTTTGACTGCCTAATCACAGGAACTGAATATGACTATACTGTACTAAGTGTAAATATTGATTATTGATCGAAACATCATTACACCTGCAAATGAAAATTATCCTTTGGAGTGACCAAAAGGCTTTAATTGACTTTTATTTTAATAATTGGTTTGATATTTCAGATGCCATCATCATTTTCAGACAGTAAAATGTTAAAAGTAATCTTTTCAGGGTTTGAATCAAAAGATCAAGGACTGTCAACTTCACATGGATGGTCATGACACAGTCTGTGATATCTTAAAGGAATATTAATGATGCTTCAAGTGAGAAATAAAGCAAATCTGTGAACAATGTTGTCATAAACTGGAGTGAATAGTGCTTGGAGTCAGCCTTGATAGAAATTTAGGATTAAGTAAATCCAAAGCACAAATCATATTAATCCAATTTTAAGATAAAGTGCTTTCCAATTAAAGTAAGCATTGCTGGTTTCACATGACTGGTCTGATAACACCCAAATGTGGCTTGTAATTATTTAAAACACATAACATTGCTTAGATGTCTTTGTCTGCAAGACACAACCCACTTTTGAAGGGTTATTTATATATTTAAACACTGCCATTCTGTTCAGCATGCTCAAGCAAATTATTTTTGTATCTACATTAGCATTTTGAAGGTTGAAGAAAAGTTATGGTCCAATAGGAAAGCTTTGTGAAGTCTCATAATAACAGAGCAATATTTAGAAATTGAATTCTGCTGAGTTATACAGTTAATCAGCAAATTACCAGACTCCTTTTATTGTATTCTTCATTAACAGGGGACAAATGTGATGTCATTGGATTTAAATATACTGCACCTAACATTTCTAAGTAATTTCTCTTACTTAATTTTTAAACGTATGAACATTTCTGTTTAAAATGAGACAGTGTTAAAGTTTTCTAGTCTAATATATGGATAAAAGTACATCCAATTAATGTGATGACATTGGTTGGTGCATACAAAAATCAATGCAAAGAATTTTATGGTACAATTACAGTAATTCTACAGAAAAAAATATATTGTTCCTACAGTATGACTATTTTATTAACAATGTGGTCAGTGACGTAACAGTTTTTCTACAAGGCAATATTTCTTGGGAGTTCTCATACGTGATCTTTTGTCCCATATAAACTCTGTAATCCGTCATCTTTCCAGAGCAGTATGACACAGAAGACCTTAATTTAATGAGAGCAGTTGCTTTCAATGGGTCTCTTGCTATTGAGCGTTTAGCTTCTTTATATAATCTGTGCTTCTCACTTTGCTGATTGATTCTCTATAGGTCTCACCTGATCTGTCTTTCCCTATTTCATTGTTATTTGTATTGCAGCAAGACGGCTTCTGGATTTACTCAGAGTATTGTAATAATCATTTGGATGCATGTATGGAGCTCTCCAAGCTGATGAAAGATGGCAGGTACCAGCATTTCTTCGAAGCCTGTCGTCTTCTTCAGCAGATGATCGACATTGCTATCGATGGCTTTCTGCTCACGCCGGTGCAGAAGATATGCAAATACCCTCTGCAGCTGGCTGAGCTCCTCAAGTATACTGCCCAGGATCACAGGTAAAAAAGGCATACAATAGGATAAATAAAACACAGGGTAACATTTACAAAGAAGCTAAGTAAATCCTAGCTGTTATGCCCAATAGCAGATGTCTACATAGAGATGAGAATAAATGTAACGTACTGCACATAACAACCTTGGAAAAGCCAGCTTTCCTTTTTATGCCATTAGTGTTTTGCAAATATGCTGTTCTCATACATTTTCCGTTTAGTAGTTACCTAGCAACCAGCAAGGGCTCTCCTTAATTGGGAAGAATAATACATTAAGATGCTTCACAAGAAGCTACTGGAGTGTTCATTTCATTTAGATGTACAGCACATTTGTGCTCTAATACATGATAGACATATAAGTCTTTCATATAGGTTTTTATTTAAAATGAAAAATATGTTTGAATATCTTGGAGGTTGAGCAAGGTTAGTGACACAGTATTTCAATTTTACTTTGTTGTGTTTAAATCACTATGTAGAAATATGAAAGGCGATGTTATTAGTATAGTCAGGAAGGCACACATGTAAAGCTTATAAAGATTACAGTTCACATCTAAACCTGTTACAGAAAAATCTAGTAATTTTGTCACATTTGTGCATTTTCCCAGTCTCCATAGAAACTATTTTTTGCTGATGATTAGCTTTTCTGGGAAGTGCATAATTGCATTCTTATTATCACTGGGTATTCAGGATTGACATGCAAATAACTTCAGTTCACATAATGACAAAGGCAGATAAAAGTCAGATGAAAACAGAAAAGCAATCACATGACAATCCTAACCAAAGGTAAGCGTGAAAGTGCGAATTATGTAAAAAAGGCGTTTCTTGTATTTGGAAAGATGAAGATCAAGCTTCTGGCTCAACCAGAAAAAAAGCACTTACAGTAGGATGCTGCTTTAGTTGTATAGTCCGGATGGATTGATTTAGGATTACAGTATATTACTTTCCATATATAAAATGGTTTCCTCAACTGGGCTGGCCAAGTGCTGGCATTGTGGGTTGTGATTCCACCAGGGTTTTATCAGAAACTACCGGGACTTGCTCCACTAGTTAATGCTAACTGGCTTGCATGGGAAGGTTGAGTTCACACTGTGTTAAATTGCAAATGGCTTGTAGGTGGACTAATCAGAAGAGTGCATTCACAAGTTCTCGGTCTCTCTGTGTGACATGGGCTGTAATAATAAGGCAAGATGATTAACAATTGACAGCTTTAAATTGGGGGAGTGAGAAATATAGCAATGAGCAAAAGATGTGCAGTGCTCAATTGTATTTGATTTATTCAAATATAGTAAAGATATTTATCAAGCGAAATCTAAAAAAAAAAAACAAATACTCATCAAAGATTCATCATAACTCTTGAATATAAAATAAGAAACATTAACAAAAATTCTGGAATGATGTCCTTGAGCATTAAACAGTCCTGGCAATACTGATACCCATGTAGATATCTGGCTCTGGCCTGGGGTCATTGACCTAGCTTAAGAGAATTTTAGAACCGACATCTGCTTTTATACGAGACATCACAGAAATAGCTGAAAGGTGGGACAACGTAATCAAGAGTAGTCACTGGACCATAAGTAGAATGTGGACTCTTTAACCCCCAGTCATGGTAGTAAAATGGCTGGACTGGGACTATAAAAACACCTGTACAACTGTTGCAATTCAGGGCACTGTGGGAAATATACCTCATGAGTGTCACCTTCAGTGTTCTCCTGAAGTGGCCATTTTCGTTACAATTAAACTCATCTCAAACTTTCACTGGACTGCACTGACTGCTCGCATCCCTACGCCCAGACCTGTTTAGTCCCTGAATTAGTTGTTGTAAGATGTTCTGCACTCTTTGTTTGCAGCTGCAGCCAGTTGGTGAAAGTTGGCCAGTTACAGTTGTCGGCATTTGACAACATTGGAAAGTTGGTCCCAGAGATCTTTACTTGGTCTCATATCAGAAGAAAAAGCTGGCTATGATAAGATCTCAACATTGTTCTCTCAATACTATATAATTGCAATCCTCGTACTGCGTTGTCCTGTTGGAAAACTAACTTGAAGGAATGAAAAAACTGCGGGCTGAATGACTTCAGTAGGGTGTGCTGGCCTGTGATCTGCACACACGGTGTTCTTTTAAGAAGAGATCTTATTTAAGACATATTTAAGACTTGCTTCCCCTTGTTTTGGTTTTAACTGCACAGTCAGCCTAACGCTCATTGTGTGTGCATCTTAATTGTCCTTCATCATGCTGTAAGAGAAACATGGTTATTTCCATATATACTGCCATCTATTTACAATCAACAGTTTGTAGCAACTGATTTGGCAATGGACACTGGATATCCAGTGCACAGCAGCTCAGCAATTTATTTAATATGTATTTCTTTAAGTTTACAATAGGCTACCTATGAATTAGTATTTGATGGTGCACTGTATCTGTTTTAGTGAGCACAATCATTTTTAAACTATGACATGGGAAGTATTTTCACAGATGTCAGAAGTGGAAGATCTTCCTTTAAGTATGTTTCAAGACTTATGTTGACAATGCTTAGTACAGTACCTTTACCAAGTTAAGTGATTCACTTAAGTTGGCATTTGTAATTGCTCCTCTTAACTGGGTGCAGATTTCAAAAAATCATCTTGCTCCGTGGCCTATGGTTTTACAATATTAATTTTACTGAAAACCTGTATTAGATGTAATAAGTCTTAGGACATAAAAGGTATCTATTTGTTTCATATTAAGCCAGTATTTTCTTCAAATAAAAAAAATACAATTAAGGTATTCCGTTTAGATGCATTTTTCTAAACTTTAACTCTCACTATTTTCACTATCACTATTTTCTCACTATCACTCAGTGACCAAACAAAATGGTGTCATTTGGTTTTGATGTACAGTATTTAGGGTTGCCATACTGTATGTCTCAGTAAATGGGCTGGTCCATTATATTTATTATATTTTATTTGTAGAAATCATAAACAGAACAGTTTCAGACTTTTTTCCATGTGCCTTTTTTCAGGCTTGACAAGTGTATTTCAAGACTATGTGTTTGCCCAGAAAAGTCAACTGAAATAGTTTAACGTAATTCTTATTATGTTGTTAACAGCTTCACAGAAGCAATCTCATTATTCCAAGCAAGATTTTTCTGTAGTCAATTTTAAATAAAAAGTATGGAGTTTCTCTAAATGGGATATCAGAAACTGTAGCATAAGCCACTGAATGATACAGGACATAACAAAGTTACAAATAATATGGGTAGCCTCATTTACTTGAATTAATTAGACCAGCACCATTTTATCTAATAAAAGAAAAATGAACTTTTATATTTAAACATGTATTCATTGGGGAGTGCTATTTTGATGCTATGTTATGTTGTTTTGTTTTTGCCAGAGGGAGCATCTAGGCAGATTCAGTAGAGACAAAAAATAAAAGGGAATTTGTTATGTTTTTAGATAAAATGGAATAAACAACACAATCATAGGCTCAGACTGAGTCTAATGAGGCGGAGAAAATAAAACTGGAACAAGCTACAAGCCTGCCTATTAAAAAATAATATCTCAAGAAGAATTTACCAGTGCATACTGTACATGTAAAAACAAAATGTAGCTGCAATCATTTATCTTATCTAATGCATAAGATAAGAATACTTCTCCTTAGAAGCATTAAAACTAAGATGAGAATTAAGTACTAGGTTAAAATTAAGGAAATATATAAAGATGAAATTAAATGTGCCCCATTTAAAATGTTCTTCTGCACAGCAACCTCCACAAACAATTCCTAAATCAACAGGAAAAACATTAAAGATTTGTAGTACATAATTAGCGTCAGCACAGAAGTTTCTTTTTCACAGCGGACATTTTGCCTTGAAATGGAGTGTTGGGTATTGTACCAAAATGAAATGAAATTTCTGAAGTTGGAAGCGATTACGTTTTATAGCTTGTTTTAATATTTTTTTTTAAATGAAAGTAACATTTTTCACAGAATCCATCATTTAATATGCCACTGCTAAACCATCTCCATCTAATTTTAAATGGTGTCTGGCTCACTGCCCCTTATTCAGGAAGCAGCCCATACCAAACACTATAATGATTTACAGTAACACTGAAATGCGTGCTATATTTTGGTCTTGATAATATGTACTGCTTTCATCTAACAGAACTGTTCTGTACTTCTTAAAATTAGTATTTATTTTGATTTATTGCAGAATCATTTGTTCCTGCACACTTATCAGTCAGGGCTTTATTTCTTCCCTGTGGGGGCTGAGACCTCAAACACCCCAGGGTAAAAAAAAAATGGGCCAAAAGGCATCATTGATTAAACTGAGGTGTTGTCTCTTTTGAATTTAAACTCAGCAACTAGGGTCAAAAATATCCTTTGGATTTGACAATTGTTATGGTCAAAGGGCATCTGAATACGCCATTTTATTAAGCAGAGGATCTTCCATCCTTGTAGCGACGGTAATGTGAGACAAATCCGTGTCTGCTTCAAAGAGAAATCTAATGACTCATCATTTAACAAAAGAAATACTAAAGAACAATAAATATTTTTTCCCAGAAGAGAAGATGAAGAAATCCACCCCTAGTGCACAGTCCCATCTGAATTCTCCAGTATCATGTGAAAAAAGGTGACATGTCTACTCTTAAGGGCATGGAACAAATCGTGGAGCGTTGATCCCTTAGAAACATCTCTGAGCAGTCAGGTTCTACAGGTAAAATGTAAAAGGATCAACTGCTGCTCAGCTTTTAAAGGCCAGCTTGAAATTAGTCTGAATAGTATCTCAAGAAATGGCTTCTTTTAATAGAGGCACAATGTTATGCAGGATATCACTGATTGCAAAAATTTAACGTGACAATCTCAATAGGTGAGTAAATGAGGCAAGTGGGCTGATCTTGCCTCATTGTTCTGGTTCTTAAGCATTAAGCATTTTAGGGGTTAAAACAGAAATTGCCTGAACCAGGAAATACCTTGAGCATACATCTCTCAACAAAAACAACCCAGTAAGTTATTACAGGTGTGAATTGGAGATTATCGAATGCACAGTAATGTCTAGAATGATATCTTTTAGATTTTTTTAAAGTAATTGCTATATAGTGTGTTGCAAAATTATTCACTCCCCCTGAAATGTTATCACATGTTGTTGCTGTCTGAACTTTGCAATTAAATATCTGGCATGTTCAAACAGGACTTTATATAGTCTTTATAATCTGCACGGTCTGTTCCAAACTGATAAATCAAAATATGCTGAAATTACCCAAATACATTTTTAAAGAAAAACTAAAAATTCTCCATTGCTGAGGTATTCAACCCCTTGATCATTTCAGGAGAAAAGGAATAGTTTATCACAAAATTAGTATAATGGTCTTTGTAGTAAAGCAAAGTGATTAAACCTGACTTGTTATAGTTATAGTTATAGTCTCTGTAATGTCTTGCCGATAGATATTGGATTTCAAACAATACCTCACAAGGTGATATGACAAATTGACTATGGGAACCAAGAGGCTTTTGAACCAAATAAGGAATACAATGGTAAAGATGTACAGATAAGGATGTTTTATAACTATGAAGCCATCAGTGACTTTGAAAGATTTTAAAAGATGAGATGAGAGCTACTCTTATGCATTCACAATATCACGGTTCCTACACAAAGAGCCTGCATGGGTGAATAACAGGCAATAAGCTATAACTAAAAAATAATATCTTAACTCTTGTTAGAGAGATACTGATGACATGTGGTTTTATGGTCAGAAGAGAAACAATTTGAAATTTGTGGTCTAAATACAAAGGGTTCTGTCTGGCACAGGCCCAGTGTAGCACATCATGCAATCAGCACCATCCAAACTGTCAAGTATAGTGGTGGCATTTACATGTTTTGGGGATGCGTCACATCAGCAGAGCCTGAAAAGCTTGTTAAGACTGACAGAAAGATGGATGATGTAAAGTACAGCCGAATCCTTGAGGAAAACTTGCTTGAGTCACTGAAGAAACTGAAACTGGGTTGAATTCAAATCATCAGGAGAATGACCAGAAGCACAAACACAAAGTCAGACTGAAGTGGTCTGACAGGAATAGAGGGATTCTTAGAAGTCCTTATTGAATCCAACAGAAAATTTATGTGGAAACACAAAGATTGCAGTTTATCAGTGACTCCCAACAAACTTGTCAGAAATTAAGGGATTTTGTTAGGAAGAATGAGCAAAACCATCAACTTGACATCAACTTGCAATGCTGGTTGGAATCTATCTGCTGAATACTCATACCATCAGTTAATTAAACTTTTTAATATCTTTGCAGGTTCTGCTGGCATTAAACCTGTTTCACATATTGAACAGTGTTCAATTTGAGCATTGCAGTTTTGGATAGAAACAGTTTGTTTAAAAAAATATATGTAATTCATAAAAATGTGATATTTTTGGAAGAACAGAATACTTTTGGAGTATTCTTAAAATTTTCTGGTACCAAAGAAATCACTGTAGGTTTATTAATCAGTCTAATAAATACATTATTTACCAGATAATCTTTTCTGGCTGTTGTAGTAAAGATATCCTTGTTTCTATGGAAGAATAAACTTAAACAACAAAGGTGTTAAATGTTACTAGTTTTGCTGCCATTTAAGGCTTAAAGTGCTCAGAAATGGATTTGTCATCAAAATGTCACACTTTACTAAGCTGTGCATTATCTAGCTTTTTATTGCATCCACATAAATTAAATCTCTGTGACTTTAAATATATCTGTCAACAGAGATTGTTATTGCTAGAAATTTATTTTCTTTTTACCTTCTCTGCAGGAAGTGATGCAGGAGGTTGTTGTCATGGTTACTAGACAAGAAATTACTGTGCCAAAAGGAAATGCACTGGTCATCCTGTAGAAAAATATCAGTTTAAATGTCATTTTAAAATATGCTTTTACTGATTTCATGACCTGTTGGCTTTCAACTTTACGTGCTCTTTTTGAGGACATAAGAAATCTATTAAATTCATATTAACTGAAAAATTTGTAAATCTGATTACTGCCTTTCAAGTTATAAAATGTAATATATTGCAGACCCAGTGCCAAATTCTTAAATTCAATCTATCTATTGTGTACGACTGGATATAAGGTCAAATAATAAAAGAACAGGGTTTACTTAGTAGGTCAGATTAAACAAATTTTACTAAGGACATGTTAGAACATTGTAATTCAAATATGTTTTGTTTATAATAAAAAATCCCTTGTCATTTGTTTTATTTGGTCCTGGCATTTTTCAAGACTCATTTCAGTCCCCTTATTTCCTTAAACCTTGAAGATGAGCTACCTACAGTATAAGTGAAGGAGAGAGAACTATTGTAAATTCTGTAAATATGTTGTACAGTGAGTATATTTAAATTCTGACTAGCTCAGGTTGAAAGAATTTACCTTATTTACCTTGACAGGTAATGACAGAAAAGGACTGACTCTGCCCTTCTCCTCTGAAATGAACTTTCTTTTGTGTTGCACACATTTTTTTAGACATTCTGTTTTTTTTTCCCAGTGATTATAGGTATGTGGCTGCAGCATTGGCTGTCATGAGAAATGTAACTCAGCAAATAAATGAACGGAAGAGAAGACTGGAGAATATTGACAAGATAGCACAATGGCAGGCTTCCGTCTTGGATTGGGAGGTATGGATTTTAGTATAGGCCAAACTCTTTTCATAAGCTTTTCCAATGATTGTCCTTGAGTGAGGGTTGAGTTAATGCTAATCACTTAGTATGCCTAATAAAAGCGTCATATAAAAAAAAAACACTTTGCTACTTCTTTTTTATTTAAAATGTACTATTGGCACCTGTGCAAGAAAACGCAAAAAGCGAAACATAAAAAAAAAAACTGGTACAGAAACATGCATTCAAAACAAATAACTTTTGTAAAAATCCTATGTAGTATGAATAGTGTTTGTCAGCTTTTAATAGGGCTTCTGACTGTTTATTAAACCAGTAAAGGTAAAATAAAAGACTAACAGGTTGATTGGTGTGGTATGCATATGAGATGCATCTAAGCTGTGTCGATAGCTGACTGAAAGTATAATTATCCAAATAGTGGCACATAAATGGCCAAGTGCCACTGTGGTTGGATGAGCTTAGAATCTTTTCATTTTATACCTCAAGTGTGACTCCTGGGACTGGCTAGGCACCTCTGAGTTTGCAGCATATTCATTCCACAAATTGATGTGAGAGGATAAACTCTCCAGTGAAATTTCAAGTGTATAACATTTACAGTAAATTACAGTACATGATAGCGTTTATGTAATAGAAAAGTGTGTTTTATAGTATAATCCCTCCCTTGTTCTGAGACAGAGGTTGGAGTTGTGACCCGTTTTGACCAAGGCTATTAAATGGTAACTGAAAGGCAATGAACCTTTCTTATTGTCTTGAAATAATAATTAATATACTGTATATAATCCTTTAATAAACTACATTTGAAAAATGGATTTGGGCCAATGTACTGTGTAGCAGGAGCTCTCAATTTGAATCGTGAACATATGGGGGCCTATCTTTTCTTCAAATAAATAATGATAGATATTTTGTATGAATATTTTGGCTGCCAGGTGTGCTGTTCTCCACAATATATCTTTTTAACAGACTTGGTTCAAATGGCAGAGAAATATGTCCAGCTGGAGATGAGTTTGACCTGACAGTCACATCTGAAAGAGGAACTGGCATGTTTCTGAGAGTCTTTTTATTTGCAATTTAAATTTTACCTAATACAGTTTTATACTTAAGCAGTTTTTGGCTGCAACATTTAATTGCCCTTTGCTAAATGTACTGTACAACAGAATTCCTGCAGAGACAGCTGCTGTTCAGAAATCTAAACTGTTTTGGAATTGTTCCTGCATGGATGAACAGGCTCTATACTAAGATCAAAGCAGGCATAAGAAAGAAAAAGGAACAGTTTGACTTTGGAAAAGGAGTTATAAGATGACATTAAGTTGAAGTAAAGTAATGTATTTTCTGTGAAATGAATCCTGAAATGAAAGATTTCTTAAATGTAATTCTAATAAACTGTCTGAAGAGATTAAATAATGTATTTTTTCAGTACTTTTGTAATTTCACGGAGTAGTGCCTTTTTATTTCTCTGGCTTTGAGAAATCTCACCTTGTTTCTTCAATTAGCTGATAACCATACCCTTAATCATCAGACAGTAGATTACATTGAATGATCCCATAATATAATTATGCCTGAGATACGTAAAAGCGCTCAATACCTTATGTTAAAAATTAAAAAAAAATGCTTTAAAATTGATTTTTGGCATCTGACATCTTTTTTTTTACATTAATCAAGAAAAAGTTCAAAACTCTGGGCTAATAATTAAAAGAGTTAAAAGAGGAAAACACTTTACATTAGTATTAAAAGCCATCAGATTTCCCCCACTAATTTCATAGCTACAACAGAAGTATTGTGCAAGCAGTAGAAAGTTCCATAAAAATAATATCAAGATAGGATCTGATCTAGTGGTGTTTGGAGAAGGAATGAACAGGCTCCCAATGAAGCACCAGCATTTCTACTCTTCACACTCTTTACATTTGAATTCCTATTCCAAATACATACATATTACAAGGAGGCAGCTGTGAGAATGATTTGTGTAAAATGTAGATGCATTATATTCAACAGATTATAATAATAAAAGTAATCTAATGTTGCAATTATGATCACTCAGAAATGAGTCACTGTGAGTGGCAAGATGCATCTTTTCAAGCAGAAAAGATACATTTAGTGTTGTAGGGAAAAGTTGCATACCGGCTTCCACACATCTTCATCTACAGAAAGAGCTCTAATTTGCCAGAACAGCCATTGAGATCTTGAAACTGGTATGTCTTCTTCCATCTGTCCCTCCAATGCGGATGTGGTTATCTCCACGATGAAGTAAACTGGAATCCTAACAGTGCTTCTAGGACTAAAGGAGTCTTTATGTCCTTCACTCTGCTGATGCTGACTGCACATTACTCAGTGCCCAGTTTCCATGGTGAGGACAAGGGGGTGGAATTTGGAACACAATTACAATGTAACAGGACACCAAAGCCAGATGTAATCTTCCCTTATCCTTGACTAAAATAAAATTATTAATGCCTCATGCACATTGCATAACACAAAACCTGGTGTTACATATTTAATAAGTATGACCTGTGAGAGACTCTTGTCAGGGTGGTCCCTAGGTCTGCTTACACAAAAACACATGATGGCAACAAGAAGCACAGTTTGGGAAGTTTATTTATACCTTTACAGGCCAAGAACAACAAAAACTTGGCACTAAAACAAACACCCAACACTGCTAACACCGTTTACGCCCCTTTTCATAGCAAACAAAAACTTAACTACACCCATGTTAGAATGTGAATTATTATACCCTCAACCAATCGCCCAATATTTGTATAATTAATCCCCACTGTGGCTATTTTTAAGTAATTTACAGGTCATGTAGCAGCCTCTAGTGGCAGGCCAGCTGCAATTACAGGTGTTTCTACATCTTGCCTGCCATACTGTATGTCTCTTCCCTCAGCTGTCACCAACAGGGAGAGAGATAACCTGGCCTAAAGAAGGTGGGCTGGAGGGAAACTGCTTGCATATGGCTCCCACTGAGTCATATGCCTTCCACTGTTGGTTCTCCCCACTGAAGGATGCTATGAGTCACTTTTCATTTTTACCAGGACCCACTTTCTCCCAGAGGCTGTTCATGGGTCACCCTGGTGACAATTGTCCTCCAGGATGGTGCCTGCAGGGAGAGTATCATTATCAACCTCATGCAGTAAAAACTGCAGGGAGAGCAGTGCTGTCATTCAGGTGACACTCCCCCCTTAATCTGTAAAGAGTTGGTCACACAGCCTCTGTCCTTCTGTCGGAGGTTCAGACTTACACAATTGCAGACTTTCATCATTCCCCTCCTCCCGAGTCCCAGGCCAGAGCAAAAATGTCACTGTATCACATCCCTCCTCCTCCTCTTGAGACTCAAGTCAGGGTGGCAGTGGTATTCCACCATGTCCTTTCCTCATTGGAAATTCGGGCCCAAGTGCATCATTACCAGTTTCATGTCTTGGTAAGAAGAGCTGCATCTCCTGTAGTTCCTATAGTTCCAAGAAATCTAGGGTCACAGATTGTTGCACTTCTTTCCCACTGACCTCCAGGGGTTCATAGGGGTTCATTCCAACCTAATCTCTGGAGGCTCTTTGGTTACAGGCTTCTTCACAACCTCACCTCCTTTTTAGGGCAAGTAAATTATACCACCCCATTCTGCGAGGACTCTTGGGTCTCAAATTGTTGCACCTCACTCAACTCCAGAGATTCATGGATTACAGGTTGTCTAACTTCCCACTGACTGATTTCTATCACAATCTCTGTAGAAAGAATCTGCTCTGTACTGGTCACTGTCTGTTCATGTTTTATGTTGGAGCCTACAATGAGTGGTGATCTCCTGCTGGGTTGTTTTTCCAGACGCAGTGCTGTGACTCTAATATATTGGAATATGGGGAAATTATACTTTTTAACTCTAAATTGTTATAATTTCACAAATAGTTCATGTTTGTAATCTGATAGACAAACGGAATGGACTTGCCAAAAAATATTTGCCTTGTGCTCGATAAACCCTTACCACTTACATTTGTGACCATTGTGAGAAAGAAGATCATGTTATACAGTATATTGTTTTTAGACCTTTATGTTGTTTGTGTCACTTACAAAATATCCACATCTTTCAATCATGTTTGGAAGTTCTGGATGGTGTATTGCACTTAAGTAACTCTTCATTTAATGTACAGTATCAATGGATGGCACCTGTGGTGCGTTAGATGTTAGTGAAACAATTGCTTCATTAAAGTAATCTATTTCACTACTGTACTTCTTTAAATTCGCTTAATAGGGAATATCATTATGGAATCTTGTAACTAAAGGGACACTTTGGTAGCAAAAAGAAAAATAACATCTCTGAATGTCATTAATGATATTAATTTACGAATAAGTGACTTTAACTTGATCACTTACTGTAGTTATTTTGGTAGTCTTTTGACATACTCATTCTAACTACAGTATATAAAGTTTATATACTTTATAAATCTCTTTAATGTTTTAACCTTTTACATGAATACTTTCTGTAGTTATTGTTGTAAAACATGTGTAGTACTTTTTGAAATCCCTTATAAATAGGGAATATTAATATGGAATCATGTAACTAAAATATTGGTCATTAAAAACTTCTGAATGTGTTTAAAAATATTACGTATAGATCTAAATATAATATATTTGTGCAGCTGGTAGTGGTACTATATTCCACTTTCTTCATAAATACCTGCATAATTTCTTTAACTTGTTCACTTTGGATTTGGTTATTTTGGAAGCATATTCTAAACATTTTGACATATTCTAATTCAATACAGTTTTGAAGTACATATTGAATTATTAAAAAAAAGAACCCTTTCTTTTAAAAATCTTACTTCCATGTAAATAAAAATCAATTCTCTGATTTGTATAAATCTAAGAATGTTATTATGCTATACCTATAAACAGCACATCTCTCTACATCACTTTTTGCACCATTTTTTACCAGAAAGTGCATAGCACTTTATGAATGGCATTCGAGAAGATATGTTGGGGAAAATAAAATAAAATGAAAATGAAATTAAAAAAAATAGGCAGATAAAAATGACTAACACGATTGCAGCTAATCTCATTTAAGTTTATTTCAGTGAGAGAAATGTGTTATACTTATTAATTTAGGTAATTCTGTATTTTTAGAAATTTTATTTTTCATGAAGAAGATAATTAACACCAATCCTAAATATGTGACTGGGATTTGACATCACATAAACCTGATGAAGTTGACAAACTGCAAAAACACTTGCTTTTGGAATTGTTTTGATTGAAAGCAGATGTGAAAAGCAGGATTGTATACCATGCTACTTAGGCCAACAATAAATATGTAAATTACAATACATATAAGTCTATGATTTCATATTTATTATTTATAAATCAATTTTTTGAAGACATCATTTTTTGAAGGCATGTTCAGAGTGTTTACAAACAAGAGAAAGGCATTCAGCCTATGCTTTCCCATTATTCTTCTCTAAGGCTTTTTATCATTCATGGTTTGTTTTTCTGAAATTCTAAACCTTTGTTTTTGGCTCTCCTTGTAACATTTCAATTTATTCTTCATAGCTTATATTATGTACTGTTGGAAATATGGAGGAGAGGAAAGGAAGGCTTTGCTTTATAATGGATAAAATGTAATCCTTGAAGCCCAGCGATAGCCAAAGGGACTAAAGTATATTTTTAGCACATTTTACATCACTAGAGCATAATGTAGTGTGAGGTATTTATACAAACCCAACAGATTTTGTGGGACATTTGTCTAATTAGAACCTTTTAAGTACTACACAAAAAATGGTCTATGACTTACTTTGTAGAATGGAAAAACACTTTGTAAGCACTATTTTATCTAAAGGGATGGAAAAGGCATTTTGTAAGAACCTTTGATTTTGTCTTGAAATAAGAAAAAAGCTTTAGATAATCAGAAGCAGAATATGGCAGGGGATTTCAAATATTCTATTCCACTAATACAAGTATAGAAAGAAACTGGTTTTTAAAGTCCTTAATGTGTGTTTATCTTAGGGTGGCTAACGTACAGCTTGTATTGTTTACAAGGAGACATAGAAGGAAAAAACCAAAAATACTTACATATATTCCCCCAACTGCTATGCTTTATGTGTTATTGTGAAACTTAAATGTGTTGTGCTTTTCTGTTGTCCTGCAACTAAGGACTGATACTAATTTAAAATGCTAAACCAAAAATGTTAGTTGTTAAAGCTCAAGTGGTTATTAAAACATCAGTGCAAAATATGAAAAGATTAAATATAATTTTTATATCGCTCCCTGTAGCTCTTCAACTATGAATATGGATGACCTGTTTAGATGGCTCTGTAGGATGGAGTTTATTAATAAATAGAATAGAATTTCCACAATTGAGATTAACACATTTAAAAGAAGGACATTAAATATTCACAATCATGTCGTTTTTATCTAGGAGTGCCTGCACTAGATACGGGCTAGGGTTAGACCAGTGGTTCTCAAACTGGTACGCGTACCGGCAGTGGTACGTGGAGCACTGCGAAGTGGTACGCCAAATGACCCTGGAACTGAGTCGTGTGCGCTGAAAAATCGGGACAGGTTTTCATATTTTGTATTTTAATACGTGTCGAATACGCAGCCTACGTACTACGATACAGTGCGCGCTAATACCTCAGTGGACACAAGAGATACTCTGTAAGTCTATACCACTCTATAGGAATGTGTGCTACGGATGCAAGTGACCAATTGTATTTAAAAAAGCTACTGTATCTCCAGCAAATAGGGAGAAAGGAGAATGTGCGTGATTTTGGAACAATGCTAACGTTGTAAACACAGGAATGCATAGAAATACGTGCTACGAACGCAGGTAATCTTGTGAGCACACGAAAGCGATAACAGAAAAATATTTAAGAACTGTTCTAATTTGAGAAAAATACACCGAGCGTCTCTGTGTTTCGCTCCCATGCGCATGAAATAAAAAACTTTAAATAAATACAGAAATAAAAACGGAAACGCGGAAAAATGCAAGCTTGCGGATTGCTAAAGCAGGTAAGCTGCACTATTTTTGAAGAACCTTATTTACCATTATCAAAAGAGCTGACACGTATTATGTGTAGAGAAAAAGCTGCTAAACAGCTCGACCTGCTGCCCCCCTCCCCCTGAAAGACACAGTCATTCATAGAATTATTGAAATGAAGGATTATATCAAAAGTACACTGATAGAGCGCGTTAAGATGAGCAGATGTTTTTCACTGCAATTAGTTGAGTCTGTAGTCAATTTGGCCAATTTGCTCGTTTACGTTTTTCTGTAAAACACTTTGAGAAGCCACCTTTAAAGGCGCTATATCAAATAAAGTTTATTATTATAATATTTATTATATGTATGTGTGAGTGTGTGTGCACGCGCGCTCGTGTTGGTCATGAGAATTTCTGGGGTTCCTATGAGATGATGACTTGTAGGTGGTACTTGGATGCTTTGGTTGGATTAGGGGTGGTATTTGGTCCAAAAAGTTTGAGAACCACTGGGTTAGACTATGGAAACTGTAGATGTAAGCAGGTTCCAAAGTTCTCATAGTTTAACCCAAATAGCTGAATACACAGGTTAATACAAAGGTTCTAAAACATTTGATTCTCACTGGCACTTAAGCATACCTGAAATTTTGTAAAAGTCATCTTTAACTGAAAGCAACCACAGTTACTTGCTGTGAATAAATCCACCTATGATGGTTGAATCATTCAGTTGGAATTAACAGTGTCTCTGCACAAGTATAAAAGGCCTGTCACAGCTATCATGACAATTTTCTATTAGTTTCCACCAGAGAAAATCTTCTGTCAAAATATTTTGTTAATGAAATTTCCCTCTATAATAAAAGTAGCTCACTAATAGTAACATTTGTAATACTATACATAAAGACTGCATTTATTAAATATGTAATTTTGTTTCGGAAATTAGTGAATCAACGTGGTAAATCCGAACAGAGAAATTACCCTTAGAAACTACAGTAGCTTTTGTTTGTGTAGTAACAGATAAACCACTGTATCTCTGTATTTTTTCCTTTGTTTCAATAGACTTGTACAGATCTGTTTTCATTTTTGGTTAGCAATCACACATAATTGAGACTTGCTCAGGGACATCAATTACATAGTTTTTAAGTAATAGTTAAATACTCCCAAATGTCATAACACTGTTTCATAAATCAGGCTAAATATACATTAATAAATGGACATAAATTGACATGTTCCCCAATAGCATGGATGTTCCTGTGTTTGTGATCTGGTCCCTGGTTAATTTCACTTCTCTATCTCATGCTGTCTTTGTATGGTTTTGAAATTCTAACATGTCCTGCGGCAGACACTGCATCCACTTTAGTCAGTCCTGGTTTACAACCAAGTTGATGAACAACTCATTTTTCAATGTACACCCCAGTGCAGCTCCTGACCTTTTCATCCGTTGGTCATGAGAGGTTAAGACTGTAACACTGGAACTTGAGTCTGACATTTTTTGGCATTTGACTGTCATTCTAACCTTTTATAGATAAAAATCTTTACCAGATATTTGTAAATGCACAATAATGTCTGATAGACTTTTCCTGGAAGATAACAAGTGTGCTTTTAATAAGACATTTCTCATTGACGTTTTCTGTGGATGGTCCTAGATGAACACACAGCTGGCTCATACTGGATGCACACAGTAATTATAGCTGATAAAGCAATGGAAAAGAGATGCATTTTAAATAAGATCACTTTATTAGCCATAAACAATTTCTTGCGTTAGGAATTTGTTTTTACATATACCCCAGCTTGCTCTTTGTGAGACAGACAGGCAGGGAGAGAGAAGCTTGGGGTCAGAGCGCAGGGTCAGCCATTTATACAGCACCCCTGAAGCAGCTGGGATTAAGGCCTTGCTCAGGGGCCCAACAGAGTAGGATTTCTCTGCCAGCCACGGGATTTGAACCAGCAACCTTCCAGCCACAGAGCCACCACTCCACCCAACAAAACAGCCACAAGCTTGCAGCCATACACTGATTCGGTCGAAAATTTCCCAGACATGCAATGAGCATTATACAAATTGAAGTGATTCTCAATTTGTCAATTAAGAAGCTACATGTATCTCAGAAGTTTGGTTTTTTTTATGAATTGTCTTCTCAGTGCTGTAAATGTAATGATTACAATGATGATATCAATAGCCCCAGTGTAGTTTATAAACTTGCTTGTATTTTGGATTAATTTTTCTGATTAGGGTGATGATATTTTGGACCGGAGTTCTGAGTTGATATACACTGGGGAGATGTCCTGGATTTACCAGCCATATGGGAGGAGTCAGCAAAGGGTTTTCTTTCTGTTTGATCATCAAATGGTCCTCTGCAAAAAGGTAAGTTTAAGTTAATTAGTACCTCCTGTATTAGTACTTTTTATATCCTGGGGGTTGACTATTGGCAATCTCAATATCAAACATTTTTGAGCCACATTCTGGCTTCTGGAGAAATGCTGTGTACTGTACATGTATGTTTGTCATGTAACTGCAACCTCCCTTAGTAGTCTTTGTGCAGTAAAGTGCTGAATAGTTCGATTTTCATGACCATAGTCTCCTGAAGTGGCAAACTTCATTTTTCAGTGGAGAAAACTGTCAGTAGTAGTATCCAATTAAATTTTGACCACTGATATCAGCTAAGGTCAAGACCTGGTAGTTCGACAGTAGGGTCAGTAATGAGAAATTTGTTTTGGGCAGTGGAGTTTTCCTAGGCAGCTTGCCATCACTCTTTCATGCTAATTTATTGTTGTCGGAAGGCCCTTGTGGTTTTGTATGGCGAGCAGCGTGCTGTAAGCCTGTTTGCCAGTGATTTGCAATAGATTTTGCTGATGAGGAGAGAGGGATTTTTACAGTAATGTTTTTGTAGGTGCAGGATGTTTCTTCGCCCATCAAGGTCTATGGTAGATGGTTTGTAGCCAACCTGTAGCAGCTCGTTTCAGCGCTCCGATGATGTGCTTTGCATACATGAGTACTGTAACAGCTTTAGGTGACTGAGAAGTGTCTCTTAGATTTTAGATCAAGTTTGTGACACTTGGAAGAGTAAACACTTCTAATTTCAAAGGAGATACTTCCTGAGGTCTGGGGGACCCTTGAGCAGTATGTTGTCCCTGTGTCTACTTGTATTACTTCCACTTTGTTTTTCCTCATACCTTTCAAAGACATACTGCATAGATTAATTTAGGTCTCAAAATTGCTGTATGCTCTTCCTTCTGTCTCATAGTACAAACTTAATACACTGTTACATTAAGGGTTAAAATGAAAACTTTTAATAATTATGAGGATAGGTTATAGGAGTATTTTTCATAGTTCTTTTAATAAGATTAATTTATTTCCACAGCTGGAAACTACCTGCTTTTCTGATTAAGAGTTTTCAGATAGGCACCAGTGGAGAAAGCTGCTGTGTGAATACCAGAGCCAGGGGAGGACCAGAGGTTCAGATTAAAAGCCAAGAAATTCTTCAAGCCCAAATGAAATTTGAACAGTGGTTAACTTAAGAATGACTGCTTGACATGTTTCATAATTTAGCATGAAAGGTGTCTTTGTGGTTCTATTTTTAGCAACTTTTCAACACTATCCTTTTAAAAATGATCCCTTGGGCTATAATGAAGGTGTTCTTGTTTTCTTCAGAGCAGTGCCTTATCAGCAGATATGTTATTCCACTTGGTAGTTTAAAATGTCCAGACATTTCTGCAGTGAATTGATTATTTGAATTTATTCAATTAAAAATGGGATCCATTTAGTTAATTCCAAGAGCACTGTTATGATTACTAGGAATATGAACATTTAACAATACACAAAAAGGACTAAAAGAACACATGCCACAATTGATCACATCAATAATATAGGTAAACCTGACTAATGTTTTGTTAAAAGTGTTGACTCTAATGTTCAGGAGAGTGTCAACCTTTTTAAATGAACCTTTTTAAAAACCAGATGAATTATAGGACCCAATGTGGTGACTAGTAGATCTCAATTAAAATAAGGGGAGTTAGAAGGAAAATCTGAGTGTACTTATCCAAATCATGGTTCAAGAGTCGTGGTCAAAGACAGGTTCACTGGTCAGGAAGCCAAACGTTCGGAAGCCAAGTAATAAGTGAGGAAATCTCAAAACAGAGATGAGGAGCTCCACTTGCTGAAACCAATACTGAGCATTGTGGTAAAGGTGGTGAGGGCTTAAGTATTCTGGGAGGTAGCGTGTGCGGTGATGAAGGAAAGGTCTGATTGGTTGATTGGTTAATGCGATGGCATTTGCAGGAATTGGATAAGACTGGAGTCTGATTAGGAACAATGGGGGGTCATTTGTGGGAGTTGCATAGGGTTGGATTCTGATTGTGAACAGTCATGACACTCAAAATATAAACAACAATATGACAGACTATAGCATTAACCATGGAAGCCCCAGGTATCTGCATACATGAAAACTCACACTGATCAGTGAAGTGAATTCCAAGAGGCTTTAGTGTAGGCCTTTTCAGGTTCTCACAAAAAATGCCTGGCTAGGCATTGTTTTCTGATCAGGTTTGAAAGCCCTGCAGAGAGATTGTCCTATTGTGGCCTACTGGCCACGATTCTAAGAGGATGTCTTTTTTGATGCAGAGAAAGGGAAAAGCTCAGCTTCTTAAAGGTCTGCTTAAGTTGGGTCTTCTAATGGAACATGGATTAGGAGTTTGACTGTGAGGTGAGAAACTGGCAAAGTCTGCTTGCGCATACTTTGTAACTGCTGTGCTGCGTGTTGATATTCAGTTAGTGTATATGGAAAAAAGTCCTATTTTGGATTCTTCTGATGATGCGATGAAATCATAGTGGGGCTCTTATCTAAAAAAAACTCTACAGTCTCTCTCTCCCAACCTGGGAGCTTCTTTTAGCTGTGGTCTTTTTGCTTTAGCAGTTTGGTATCGTAGATAGTGGTACTCAAAGTTAACTGATAATATTGCTGTCAAGTTGCTACGATTTTTGAGAGCAAGCATAGAATGTGGTGCACAACTCGTAATGATTTGTGGTGATTGGTCATCACATTGTCAGGTGGAGTGGAAAGTCCACATGGTCCATTTCTTAACAGTGGGGGATTCTGGTGCTGTCTGTGGATTTATGATAGGTAACTTCCAGTAATAGTGCGAACTCAGATGTGCCTTTGAATTGGAATTGCGGACTGACAGCTGTTTAATTTGATCATAACAGTACATTACTCACGATGTGAGAGAATCCAGTTACCAGAACTAATTCTCAGAAACTTTCCTAAGGAGCTGCTGTAAAGACCCATGTGAGCAGTTTCGCACATGCTTATGAATTTCTGTTGCTTGTGCGTATGATTGCAGAAATATTTTCTAACATCACCAATATTTAATATCCTTCCTATGAACTTGTATCTTATTTGACAGATGAACTGAGGTTTTTGTTCAATGTACTTGTTGTGTTAATTCAGATTTTTAGCTTTTTTCCTAGAAAGAAATTGTGTTTTTTTTTTGCCTAGTCTTCAAACATCAAGGTTTAGCTGATTGCCAGAGGTACCTGGAGCAGAGCAAGTTGAATTCTTGTAGATTTTTCATGCATTTCTTTCATCTCACCTATTTAATTACACTTCTTTAATAAAGAAGATGAAGAACATTTACAGTACAAAACTGCCAGGCCATGGGAATAGAGATTAAGTTTATTAACAAATTCTAGACTCTTGGCAAATTAGTAGTAACATAAAAATGAAGCGGGTATAGGATTTGGAGACAAGTTGCTGACATTAAACAGATTGCTGTTAACAAATTTACATGGTGAAAAATAGAATTGTGGGACTTCTGACAAGAAAATTCATACATTTCGTAAGTAAAAGTTCTATTTTTGAGAGCAGTACTTGTTGAATAACGTGTGAAACGATATAACACAGTACACTACACGTTACCTGACTTTCTTACTTGCTTTGTTTTAGCAAAGATTCTAGTGTATCTTAGTTTTAGTTTCAATTGGAATTATATTTTTTATTGCCATGTTTGAAAAGACAAAATAACATTGTTATAATATCTTTGCATTTTCTATAATATTGTATAATTCTGTATTTTAAACCTTAATCTTGACTGGTCTGATTTCGCATAGAAATTCAATTACATAAACTACCTCAATCAGCAATGCTTTAGAAAATAAGAAGCCCTGGCTGGTTTATGTCAGGGTTGTTGTGGCAGCTAAATTAATCTAAACCATAAGTGTTGCCAGTTTGGACAGCTTGTGATGTATGTTGTTTGTTTTCCTGTAGGACTTGATACGCAGAGACATTTTGTACTACAAGGGTCGTATCGACATGGACAGGTATGAAGTGATAGATACAGTTGATGGTCGGGATGATGATTTTAATGTCAGCGTCAAGAATTCCTTCAAACTGCATAACAAGGACACAGAAGAGATTCACCTGTTCCTTGCCAAGAAGCTTGAGGAGAAGCTAAGGTGGCTCAGAGCTTTCCATGAAGAAAGGAAAATGGTACAAGAAGATGAAAAGATAGGTGCGTTGTCTGTTTTGTATTTCCTACAAAGAAAAAAACCCAATACAGTATGCGCTTGGTTGGCAAATTCGATTGCTCTACCACTCTTGGGTGACCCACTAGAAGTTCCAGAGTCCTTAATATTGTGGTACTTAGAATTTCCCAAATAAATCCATACAGTACATCTGTTTGAATGCATGCATGTTTTATGGGCTTTAGATACTGATGATATCTTTCACATTTTGTTCTATGAGTTCATTATATTCTTGCCAAGTACTTGAATTTTAAATGATGAAAGAGAATGGTTTTAGTTTTTGCAGACATTTCCAAGTTCATCAATACCTAGTGAGATTTCAGAATTCATTAATTTCTAATAGGAAATTTCTTTAAAGTTTTACTCTTCAAAAATATGTGACTAATTTTGTATTCATTGGGGTGCAATGATATATATTCAAGGAATAATTTATTAATAAATCCAATTACATCCCTGTACATTAATCCTAGTTTATTTATATTTCAATATTGGGAAAATAAAACCTATTTTTTCACTTTTCACGTAATCAAGATACTATACTACCAGGTAGCTAACCCTGGTACTTCCTCCAGTTAATAATACTATATTTCAATTTATCCTAGATTTGCAGTTTGTTTCCTATATACCAGTAGTAGAGCTTTGGTTGGTAAAATATATAAATACATTTCAGCCTCCTCTTCTGCTTGCTTTTTAGAACTTCAAAGAATGGCACACAGCATAAAAAATTAAAGTGATCAAATTTTGACTAGGGATGTTTATACTGTGTAAATTATTTAATTGGCTGGAGAACATTTTGTCATTGCATTTTTCAGAACGACCTAAAACAGATCTGTAGAATTTTAGTAATTTTACTCTTTCGTTTACATTTTCAGGGTTTGAAATTTCAGAGTATCAGAAGCGACAAGCTGCCATGACAGTGCGAAAAGTGACTAAACAGAAAGGTGAGGGAACAAAGAGACACCAGGTGATCCTTTGTGCCTTTCTTCTTATCACTTTAGATTTTATTAGTGTGTCTTTTTATTTATGAACACGTTATATCTTGCGTGCTATAAAATGTTCTTATCTGTCTTTTAATATCTCACATACATACTCTCTTTTACCAACTTTTTACAGAACAAAAAGTTTGAGGTTTTTCATGACCCTAAGTCCTATTAAATCCATTGATATTATTTTCTGTGAAAATCTGAACATTTGAATTGTGCTTAAAATGACATTAAAATCTTTAGATTTTGCCTAATTCACCATGTACTGTATATTACTGTAAGAAACTGGGACTGAAGACATTTCAAACATTTCATTATAAGTTATATCTTGTTTACCCCTGTTCATCAAATTATGGTACCAGGAGAAATTCGCTTATGGAATTTACTTACTTATTACTATATGGAAGTTAAAGAAAACAACATCAGCCAAACATAGTAATGGAAAGGACTCTATAAATGCTCACTCATAAATAAGATAATATGTCAGTTGCTAGCAGAAGGCATTAATAAAAAGAAAAACAAGAACAGAATCTAGATTGAGGAAACTCTCAAATGTCGCCAACTTGAAGTAGTTCTGTGAGGAAAAATGGGCCATGATTCTTTAAAGCTGATGTGAGAGACTGATTAACGGTTACAGGAAATGGCAAGCTGAAGTAATTGTTGCTGAGGGAGAAGTCACCAGTTGCTGAAACTAAAGGTTGCTGAATCTTATTCTTAGTGATGCATACTGTGCCATATTTTATCAATTGTAAATAGAAAACAGTGAAACATTAATCACAAAAACAAATATTATGCAGAAGTAATACATTCCAACTAATAATATGACCAATTTCTATGGACAAAAATACCCATGTTACTCTCTTATCTGACCACAGATGTTTGCAGTCTCCTGCAAATCAAATCCAGCAGGATGCAGGATTTTAGATGTTTTTTTTTCAGTTTCACACTAGTCTCCTTTGTAGAGTAACCAGGATATCCTTGAATCATGGACACTTTCTTCCATCTCAGCCACTAAACTGTATTTTTTTCAAAGTCACTGTTGGCCCCATAAACCTAATGAGTTTCCTCCTTGCCCAGCTGCTCAGTTTGGAGGGACATCCTGATTTTGTCACTGTCTTTGGTGTCTACTACTTCTGAATGATTGACTTCACCATGCTCAAAGAGGGTCTTTGAAGTGTTTTGTACCTTTCTCTTGATCTGTGCTTTACAGTAACATTATCCCTAACTTTCTTTGAAACTCTTTAGTCTTCATGGTTGTGTCTTTGCTTGAAATTCACTAACTGAACAAGGAACCTCACAGAGACAGGTGTTTCTATTCTGAAATCATGAGAACTATTATTATTGCAAACAGAGGCAGCTCATCTAATTGTGTGGCTCATTAAGGTGATTTTGTACACCTGAATTAATTTAGATTTGCCACAGCAAAGGCTTTGAATACTTATGCAGTCATGACTAACATTTGTCTTTGGAAAATTGAATTATAATTGTACTTTTTGTTTTCTAGATTGAATCTTTGGGGTAAGCTGTGCATAAAACAAATACTAATTGTGATTTTGACGTGTCGTGACTGCAAGCTTTAACAAAAGCAACAAAACGTGAAAGTTGTGCATGGGACTAAATACACCCTTTTTAGAGCAGCAGTGTTCTTTGGATTACAGTATTTCATTCTGTTTTGTCAGATTGATATACAGTAAATGTTTATTAAAATAAAATGTAAGCAGATTTTTTTTTTAAAAAGTGGATTTAAGACATATTTTCTGAATATCTTTCACAATAAAACAGTTTTAGGTTGTCATTTCCATATCCGATCTGTATCAACTTAGAGCTTATCCTGGCATTAAACAGATGAGAGAGCATATGAATCCCTTCCTGAACTGGATGCTGATCCATCCCAAGAATTACTCCAGCAATGCTGGTACACTTTAGTACAGCTGGGTGGACTGTGGTAAAGAACTGTACTTATGGTACAATAGAAAGTCTGCCACGGAGACTTGAACACACAACCCACCTGTTTTTACCTAAAGATCTACCAACTATACTACACTCTACCTAGAAACAAAATGTAGCAGGCTTTAAATGTTATGCACATAACATACCAGAAAGGTATTTGTAGTTAACATTTTGAAATAGGTGGAAGTTGGAAAGCTACAGTAGATGTTATAACTGCCCATTGTAATGAGTCAGGACTGCTAAAAACTAAAATGGTGTTTAGGAAAGCTGCATTTTTAAAAATCACATAGAAAAAGATAGAGTAAAGGTATGCTGCTACAGGACTCTATTTTGCTATACTGTTTTATTCTGGATTCTGCAATTCTGCAAACAATTCTGCAATTCCTAACACATAGAAAACATAAGACAAGTTTGGCTAATTGATATTGCCAATAGTGCATGAAATATGGTGTCTCAGCTTTTAGATCACAGTTTGAAAAATTGCTTGGAGCAAAGCAGACACAACAGTCATTTATCATGACAGAGGTTTTACTTTAGTCAGTCTCACTCATGTCATTTCTATGATGTACTTTGTTTTTTCAGTTTTAGCCTTGGTGTACACACCTGTCCTCAGTCCATTCATTCACCAATCCTACCTCCTGCTTAACACTGCCAGTATACGTGTTCTGGTAAAGCGTTTCAGTACTACTGTATATTGCTGAATATTTTTAAGGGTATAATACAATATACAGTATGTGGTTTCAATGAACAATGTTAATATAGTCATAATCTACCACTTTCTCTGTGTATCTACTCCATCTCTGTTTGTTTCTCATATACAGGTGTGAGCCAAAATAGGTCCATGCCTCCTGCTTACCCTCCTCCCCAGGATCCAATGAGTCAAGGACAGTACATGGTACATGACGGCATGGCTCAGTCCCAGGTATTCGAGTTTAACGAACCCAAAAGGAGCCAGTCACCTTTCTGGCAAAATTTCAGCAGGTTAACGCCGTTCAAAAAATAGAAGAAATAGAAATTTTTAGAAGGACCACCTTATTTTTTTGAGAAGCACTATACTGCAAATAACTTCATAATGACTACTCAAAGAGAAAAGGACCAGTTGCAATTTGGAATGCTACTGATTTGTAAACACGAGACTGACTGACTACTGTATCGCCACTGCAACTACTACTACTGCTCCTTGTACTACTGCTACAAAAACCACAGATCCTTGGAACCTGCAAAAACCTTGATCGAAACACCTGCGTTCTCATGTTCTTTGAAATTCTTTTGTTTTCTTGTAGGCTCTGCCTTTCAGGAAAAGCAACATCAGCATCATTTTTCTTAGCAGGACTGAGTCAACAAATAGGATCTTAAATGGAAGACAAAGTACTAATCATTTCAATATTTGTGCCATTCTGGGTGTGCTCTGTAGTGCACTGTGATATTGATGGGCATTTCTGTTGCTTTTCTTGTTTTTCTTGCTGTTTTGGGGGTGTCAGTATTACTATGTGAAAGGCTGTTCTGGCTGAGCAAAGCAAGGTTTAGTCTGGTAATATTTTATTGCATATTTTAAATGTCCTTTTTCTCCTGATTGCTGCATGAAGAGGTCAATTCACTTGCAGGTATTATATGTGCAATGATATTCTTACGGGTTAAGGAACAAATTAGCACCAGTAACTATAATTTAATACAGATATATCTATGCTGTTGACAGGGTATTTATTTATTGTGGACCAGAGTACGTTTTTGCATGCCATACAAGGATTTCAGTTCAAGCAAAAAGGCAGAGATTAGCTTTTTTTCTTAACCATATCTATACAGAAAATGGTCCATTTGGGTCCTAAATTACAGGGTTCACCTACTGCTGACCACAAAATGGTTTCATATATTTCATCATCAAACCCTCAAGGGATCATTGTCATAAAGCAATCATTTTTATACGGTGGCCTGAGGGTACATTCATGGTGCTCACCAACTGTTTTGTCTCCTTTTAAGGATACTTATTATTGATTTCTGTGGAAGGTCAACATAAAAATACCCTCATACGAAACATTACATTAACATAAAAAATTAATGATTGAGCTCAAATATTCAAACATGGAAAAGTACCACCCTGAAAAAAATGAAAGGGAAAGCCAGTCTTTTATACTGTTTCTCTTGGGGTAGATAAATTGGAAATTAAATTAAATTGGAAGATGTAAACAAAGAAAGCTAATGGGTTCGATGTAGGTAAGACATGTATATCAACTGTGCAGCCAGCTGTGTCTTTTAGTCATTAAAGCTCTATAATCATGCCTGTTTGCGTTGTCATCTCCTGTCAAGATTCTCCAGAACGAAAGCAGAATGTGATATTAATCATTATTGAATAGAACTTAGGTAGCATTTGTCAGTGTTCTCTGGCTGTCCTTTACTTGTTTAATATTCTAATACAATGTACGTTATTGGCTTAAGCATAGAACTCTAATAATGAATAAAAACAGATGGAGCACATTATAATAAGGACAAAGAATTCAGTTTGATTTGAAAAAAAAAACAGTAAGTAAAGTTGAAAAATTAGGCACTTATTACTGCATTTACCTAATTGCAGGAATAAAGATATTCTGCAGTATCATTTTCTACAAACAATCTGTCATGGGTTAATCGTTTTTTTTTCTAGTGTATTGCTTTACTGAAGTCAGAATTAGCCCTGCCATCTCCCCTAAGTATGATGAGTATCAGTTAATTAGAAATATTTAAAATTCTGTACACATTGAAAAGAGTTTGCATATTAAACTTTTAATCATCATCAGTAGAATTCAATTGGTATTATGTTTTATTGTTTAGTGTATATTATTATTGAGCAGTTATAAAACAAAGTCATTAGAAAGTTATTTCAAAAATATTGGTTTCTAAGTACATAAACACATCCCAGAGAAAACCATTTTTAATGACTTCACTTTCCTTCTGATTTATGAAGACCTTGTTTCTAGATCAGAATACTGCATTCTGATACACATTCTAATTCAAATATGAAAGACATAGTTACCATCTAACAGTGCCTTTTCACATTTCACTGGTTATTCCTAATTTAATCATTCAAACAATAAAATAATAATTTATTAGGTCCCATGTTTTTTTTATCTTATATAAATGAACTGTTCAAGATCCTTCTCTATTTTAATAATAGATGTTTCTGTCACTACATTTAAACTGATAGCACAATAAATATGGATTATTTTTAGTATTTTTAGTACCTGTTACTTTTCCCTTATTGTGGTGTTTACATAGTATCACTAATTGGTATGCAGGAATGTGTAAGCAACTTGTACATTCTTTAAAATGTGAAACCACCTATGGAAAAACTGAGTTATTGATATGATTTAACAGATTGTGACTAGTTATTCTAGTTGGTTTTATTCCTGCCCTTTTCTGTGCAGTACTATATCCTTCTGTAGCTTACTACTTTGCTTAAGTTTGATATGAATTTCTTTATTAAACAGTTAAGACTTTTTCATAGCTAACCAGTGGCCCTATGTATAGAAATCAACTCAGTCTTTGATATTGGAAGCACCTGTATGAATTTCTTTTTAACATTAAGCTGAGGAGAAACATTTGAAGTTGCAGACCCCCCTCTAAACTAGATTTACAGATAATGAATCCAACCCCCAAAATACAGAAATACGAATTATCTAGTTACTGAATTGAAAAGTACAGTCAATAACAGATGAAACAAATACTAATTTACAGCAAGCAGCTAAACCATGCACTGTACATATTGTAAATATAACAGATCATATATTTAAATATTTGTATTTTATGTATGAAACATATATACCTTTAGTCATATGCTAGGTTTAGTTTTCAAGTGGATGCATGTTAAAGGCCTAGGTGTTTCTGCGTGACGCAAGCAACTGAGAAATCAGATTTTTCTTTACTCTTTCCCATAAAACCATAATCATGTCTATCGTAAAGCTGTGATGCAAGGGATACCAATTTTTTATTACTAGTGATTTAATGAGTTGCACTTTTTGAATCTGGATGGCAAAGGGCATAACATTTAGTTATAACATTGTGTCCGACTAAATATACACTACATACAGTATATAAATATAAGTTTAACTAGTAGATAGCAATGAGTAATATTAAAACAATGCCATTTGATCCCAGAATCTAAAAATGAAAATGACAGCTTCCATTTGGAAATTGGCATACACTTAAAAATAAAGCTGCATTAATTACTGTCATATAGGAAGCGGTAACCATTACATAACAGCTGCAACATAATATAACATTTACAAGATTTAGTATCAGTGATCCCTAATTTATGGAAACAAATTGTCAGTGTAGTACATTACAGTACATTGCACATTAACCTGTCATGTAGTTACATTGCAATTAATGTCCCTGTATTTTAAACTGTCCATAGAGCTAAAGCTATTTAGATATGTACTGTAACTATTAAGCACTGTGCATTTTAAGTGCACACAAACAGTAAAAAAAATACCTTTTCAATTGATACCTGTATCCAGTTGATACAGGTAGCAGTTATTAGTTGAGAATGGAGAAAGCTCACTGATAAATATCCCACTGAAAAATAACCCACTAGGTTAACATTAAATTAATCTCTAAAATTAGAATTCAGAGTTAAGGTTACAAAAGAAATACAAGCTTACAATCTTATACAATCTTGTATACAATCTTACAATCACATAAGAATATTTGTAAATGAGAGAAATGAGAGGTAGCCACTCAGCACATCTATACTGTATATCTAGGCCTTTTGGGTTGTGATCTCAAAACAGTCAAAACAGTTTTGAAATTGAATGCAACCTACTCCTTTCTCATTCCCTCTGGAGAGAATGTAAAATGAATTAGGATTTTTTAAGAACCAGATTGTGTTATTGTTAATGTCTATGTTGTCTAGATTGAGCACCCTTAGGTTTTACATTAATTTAAAGAGAAGGAGCTGTATTATTTTGCTGACAATTTATTAAACTGCATTTCTCGCCATTGCAGCATCTGAAAAAAAAAGATATTGTTTAAGGCACATTAAATATTTATTATACTGTGGCAAGCAGTATAGAACTTAAAATGGTCCCTTTACTGCTTGGGCATTAAAACAGTATGATCAAGTCTTTTAATATCTATTGTAATAGCTAATGTAATAACTATTTATGCACCTTCAAGCTGCTGTTATACACAGTTTGACAGCAGTTTCATATATGATAGGTACTGTATCAGTTTGTCTGTTTTATTTGCCCTCTAACAGTCCAAACAATTTGACAAGACACATCAGCAAATACTGTACATGTTGGACATTTTGGCAAATGTAAGATGTTCCTAGTTACATCTTCCATTTACTGTACCAAAACATCCAGCATGTAGGACAGGTTTAATAGCTCAGTATAATGTAATCCTGCATTTCCGGCTATACCATAAGCATCCAGTTTAAAAAAGAAAAATCTGTTTTAAAAATGCGTATGAAGTTTAAGGAGTTTGAGGAGTGTTGTCTTTCTTTAAAAACATATCACAATCCAACCCATTAGGCCTTCATTTTTATCTTGTACCAAAAAAAAAATCATTAAAAAAATAAATTAAAAAATTGAGGATGAAAGTCTAAAATACTGTGAAAAAAAGACTTTACACCATGAAAAGGAAATGTTGTGACATTGGGTCTTACAGTGTGAAACGAAATTCAAAACTTCCCTTGTTTTGTCCATCATCATCTGTTCTGCTTTTACTTGTCACATGGTGAATATGAAAACACACAAGCATGCAATATGAACCAAAGTCCACATGTGTGAAATTCATTATCACAATAAGTGCCATTTCTGTCATGTCACATGACTGTATTTCTTTATGTATTCTTGCTTCCATTTGATCTTTCCAAAAGGTTCATGATAGAAATAGCTGAATGTTTGTATTTGGTCATCGCAGGTTTTTCTGGATTACTGGAGACTGAGATACTGTAGCAGAATAAACTGTAAATATTACTAAAGATGACCTTAGAATGTGGAAGCTTGACTACAAGTTGAAAGTAAAGTAGAGGTCAGAGTTGCTTAAAACAACTTTCTAAAAAGTATTCAGTATTTCCTAAAAATATTGTACTTTAGTTTTTTTGTGTATGCCAAATATTGTCAAAAGCAGTTTAAGTATCTTAAAAGATTATTTCTCCATGAATACCCACAAAAAGCATTTGACTACTCACAGTTGCACTGCAGTCGCAGAAACCATGTCAATATCTTGAGAAACATCAATATGCCTCAAAGTATAACTGAAAGTGTTTCGTAAATTGTACAGTACATAGTCACATAAATTCTTTATGTCTGCTTGGTGCTGTAATGTTACAGAAAAAAAATGTTCTCTATTTTTTGTTTTTGAATTTTAGATATAGAAATTTTGTAACTTGGTGAGCTGTAATCAGTGTTGTATACAAAGAGGTCTCAATATTTAAGCCAAACACCGAGCTGACTAAATAAATTATGCATAAATGAGTTGGTTATCAAAGTTTTTTCTTTTTTGTTGTATAGCGCACAATACATGTATATTTTTGTATAGCGCACAATATTAAATGTTACAATAAGCCTGAATTGTGGAAATCAGGTTTTCAGAATAGACTTGACACGATTTAACATAAAGTCCTTTCCAAATTCTTATAATCTGGCCTTTGATAAATGTTTCTTTTTATAAATGCTTAATTTAAATGTTTTTAGTTACATTTTACATGTGAACCATTATTCCACACATAATTTACTGTAGTCTCAGTGCTTAACACCAACCTATTTGAAAGTGTCTATGCAGGCTTCCAGAAATGTCAAAAGCAGATGCCAATACCAAAAACTTCAAATTTGAACTCTGGTTTTACAGCATAATATAGCCTACAGAACGTAGTCATAATAAAATATAGCAGACATCAGGAAAGGATACTGTGAATTGATACTACGCTTGGCTACATCAAATACTTGTCAATAGTCATAGTATTGTTTTATCTTTAATATACATTTTTATTTGTTTTAATATTCAAATATGTAAATTTGGAACTCTGGAAAAAAAAGAGTTTTCTTGCCTACAAGAGTATGAAAGACTTTCTGGCTACACACCCTAGTGACCTACTTTTTGACACTTTTCTTATCAGTGGGTAGTTTATTTTGTTTCCTCAAGAAATTACTGCCTAAGCTTAGTACAAAAGCTGTATAAGAAACCTCAGTAATCGCACAAACCACAACAGCTTTCACAAGAATTGGTTGACTTCTTTTGAAATGAAAGAGGCCTTCTGTATATTGATTGCACATTGAGAAGTTCCACTTTCGTTCTCACAAATTATCGTGGCTGATGGAATAGTGCACTCTTCTGTTGTCAGTAATCAGACGTTCAGAGTGAGACTCATGATTAAAAAAGAAAATGATAAATTCCTGTATTACATTTGATTAAATCTGTATGTTTTGAATTTCCTGTGTAAACCAGTTATACAGACAGTGTAATGCTTTGTGGATAGGTCTCCATTGTTCAAAAGTCCCTTAATGAAACAATGAAATTTCCCAGTCTATCTTGAAATATTTCTGATATAATCCTGGCTTCATTTTCTTGTTTAAACTATTCTGCCTTAATTTCCTCTAACTGTGACCATAGAACAAGCAGAAGGTTTAATTGCAAGTAGAGTTTTCTTTCTGCATAGGTCTTGTTAAAACACACTGCTTCTTGTTGATCAATTCTTTCATTTTTTTTCTGTTTCAGTGCAAATCTAGTTGAATAAACTTCAGGATTTGAAATATGGATAGTCATTTAAATTGTTTGAAGAATCTACATTATTAACATGTATTAAATTGTGACCTGAAAACTATTTAAAATTAAAAAAAGTATTTACAGTAGGTTGTCAATTACATCTGTAATGGAATCTGATAAACATTATATATACTGTATATGACATAATGATTATATGCATATGCACCTCTGCATAAAAACTTGAAAAATATAAATATTTAAGGGGGCATTTATGCTATTGTATTTGTCTTTATATTATATTTGCAGTTAACTGTTTCCATATTTTATTGGGTATTTAACTTTTTCAAACAATACTTTTTATTTTTTCAGCATTACACATCTGGGAATCTTCAATTGTACAATCTGAACAAAACAAACAAAAAAGTAGTCTAATAGATTTTTACTGCACTAATACCTGTATTCTTCTTATTTTATTTACTCAAGTTAAGTTAAAGAAAAATACAGGTCATTTTATGACCTTATAAACATTTTCATTTATGTGTCTTCAAGATGTTTGTTTGACACATTATCTAGTCTTGTACCTAATTTTAAAATGGTTCTAGTTGATAAAATTATAAGCTTTTAAAAATTGTTTGGACATGGTATCACGTTTGATACCAAAGGCATATTTGCAGTCACAGAAGTCCTAATATGAAGACACTGTTGATAAAGGTTTTAATTTTTAAGAGACGAAATTCATATAGTACGTGTCTGTTAGTGGTGGAAATAAAATGTGGTTTGTCATTTCAAAGTATGAACAGAAACAATTTAAATAAAGCACATGAATCACAAATGTTATTAAGAATATTTTTATATATTACAATAGGATGTATGTACCTAGGCTGCCTAACATTCCATAATTTTATTAGTTTGTTCCAAATGATGATTGAGATGCAACACTAGCTCAAATAGCCCGAGGACATGTTGGTTCTGTATAATTTGCCATGCTTCTCTTGAGCTCTGTATGAACACTGGGACTTATTTGTAGTGTTTTAAACTCCAGTCTAACTTATTATTCAAAAGCCTGAGCTGACCAAGACATCATGTTCCTGAAGCCTTAGAGTTGTATTTTACATTTGTTTGGGTTCAGTGCTTATAAAACACAACAACATATAAATTAGTTGCTTACAGACCAGTAGGTAGCTATGGAGATTGCAAAGGTCAGCTCTGAGTTTTGCTTTCATGTGTTTGTATTATATTTACCTCAGTTGCCACATCACATTTCTGCTTCTCTGGTCTTGGAACAATATAGTCTTCAAATGTTTGTTTTTGTTTTCATTGATCAGTTTGTAAAATCCTGCTTAGATGTTTATACTATTTAAAACAATATTTTTTTAAAAATCATACTTATACTGCTTTTGGTTTCTTTTGTGTAAATATTAAATGATTTCAGTGTTCATTTTAGTGGTTATTTTCCAGTCATTTTCAGGCATTTGTGCATCTTGTTCTGTAAGTGGCTAGAATCTCAGTTTGTTTTGTTTCGTAGATGTATTTAAACCATTACGTTTACAATAAATGCTTAGAACTATTGGAGTCAATGGCTTATTAATTATTACCCCACCCTAAGTAAAAACTATTTTTTTTATATAGCTACACTGTCTTTTGTGTTTTCTTGTAATGAAATGGGTTTTACATAGATTCATACCACTTTAACAAAATTTTGACATTAAAAAAACAGCAACACATAAACAGAGTATGATCAGCCATTGTTAGCTGATTTCAAGTGTAAAAAAAAACTCACACCCAGCGCCCCTTTTATTTTTTAACTAACACATTCTTAATTTAGTTTAGGGTGGTTTTCACAGTTGTAGTCTACCCCTCAAGCCCCTACATAGTGATTCATCCGCAATAGAGCCAGGGGCCTTTTCTCTAAATGCTGTGTGCAAGAAAGCCAAAAAGCATTTCCTTACCTCGCAGACCGCAGAGACCATGCATTTCTGAGCTAACACACTGAGGGAATTTCCTGGTCGTTCTTGCACACAGCTCTTCTCTGAGGCTTTTACAAACCTCTTTACCTGTGCACCCTGTGCACATTGTAGAAATCTTCCAGGACTTCTGTTCACATTTCCTTACTTCTGAAACCAACACAGACATGGCCGGGAACTCACATTTGGAATTGTCTCTTTCATGGAACTCTTTTGCAATTGAGCAATTTGGGTTCATTTATTTTTATTGCCTGTTTTTTGGCCTTTATTTACCCTACTGAGTTCAAAACAATTGTTCATACTCTTGACAACATTTATGGTAGCAGTAGCACTAGCAGTAGCAGTAGCCTATGCACATTCCAGGATCTAAGAGAATCTTACCTGCTTCTGAAGTTTTCTTCTAAAACTTACACTCTTCTCTGCACTTTATAACTATAGTATGTGATGCCATTGAATAGTGTCTTGTCCCTTTTCCAGTGGCTTATGTTATACATTGCAATGAGTGAAATCACGTTTAATTCTACATAACTTTTTTTTCACAGCTCAAATCAGTCCTTTCTTAATGTTGTATGGAGAGAGAGACAAACTGGATGGTTCAAATAGAGATACAAGCAGAAACAATATTTTCTTTTTCTCTTTTATGAAAGTTTAGCACACTGGCTATTCCATTTTAAACTTGCGCACAGAATGTACTGTATACAGCACCGTGCTGACAGTTCCAGGTGAAGAGTTTTCCTGATCATCTGTCATAGTTTAACAGGTATGCTCTTTGCATGGAGTTTTAATGTTCTCCCCATGTTTCCTCCAGGTGCTTTGGTTTCCAGCCATAGTCCAAAGACATACTAGTACTGTAGGTTAACTGGCTTCTGGAAAAACTGCTCTTGTTGTTTGTATCTGTGTGGACATAGTGTCAGTCCCCGTGATGGACTGACAATCTGTCACTGGTGTACCCGTCCTTCCACCCATTGCTTGCCATTGCTTGACTCTGAGTCCCCCGAGACCCTGAATTGAATCAAGTGGTTAGGATATGAAAGGATGGGTGTGACTGTGCTAATGAGTCCAAGACTGTTCAATTATTCATTGGCCACGATGTATGGGTAAAAAATAATGTATTCAATTTTTCTTTAGCAAAATCCTTTATCATTAAATCAGAATTAAAAAAAATGGGAGACTCAGAAATTGAGGCAGTTATCTGCACTTTCAAATGAAACTGATTTGGCAGCCTGATATTTTGGCCGCATTTAATAATTTACTCAGTATCTTTTAATTTTAATTTACAACAGCACTTGGTATAGTAAGACAGAAAATTAACTATTTGGTTCTGAGTTTCATTTCTGAGCACATGATGCAAGGGTATTACCACTTGGTATTATAGAGGACAAAGACCCCTCAATTCTATAGTTTGTCATCTTCAATTCTGGGATTCTTCAGTTGAGTAAGCAATCATGGTGTCAATGACAGTGATATTGGCAACAGTTCACTTAAGTTATAATACTTTATAAACCACTGAAATAATAAACACACACTGGTCAGCCCAAATCTGAAAGGAAGACAGATTTGCATTACATAAAGAGCAGCGAGTGAGCACAAAATACATTTTAACATTGACATAGACTTTCCACAATAAAGCCCAAACCAGATAACAAAAGGTTCTCTTCATTTTGGATCCCAGTGATATTACAATTGAAGCAAAAGCAGTTTATCCTAGGAAAAGTACAAGATACTGTACAAGCTGTACAAACGTATCCCTTGGCTTGCTCTGTATCTGTTCCCCTTTTTAAGGCCCTCTTACCATCCTAAAACAATCATCATGTTGGCAACAGTCTTTATGAACATAATCAGTTTATCTAGAATCTCATCCCTTATTATAGTATGGTAAAGAACAGAAAGACAAAAAGAGCACAGAAGAGAAAGGTAAGAAAAGACAGCATGCCAAAACACTTGCCAATTGTCACTTGCCACATACTGTACAATAATAGTTCTACAGATTAGCATTATATAGATTAGCATAGTAGTATCCCTATTTTTATTCTGTCCTATACTGGTAACTGGTGTCTTTCTTTTTTATTTTTCTTCATTCCTGTTATCTGTATTCTGTATATTCCCATTGCTCTTGTTGTCAAGATGGCTGATCAAGATCTGCCACCCTTCAACATTCTTCTTTGAAAAACTATCTTTCTAAAATTCTTCTCAAGATTCACTGCCTGAAAGTGTGGTGGGAAAGCAAAGTAGTGTTGAAAACTGCACTGAAGGGATGTCTCTCCCTCGTATGTGGAATGTCTCTTCTGTCCTGTCAACATTCTTCTCATTCTTCATCTTTCTCAGCACTTGAATTATACAGCATGTTCTGAAGCAACTCAAAGGGATATGCAAGTGAGAAGGGGGTAGAGATGGCTTACTCCCACTCATCCATTTGTTTAAAACACAGTGGTGCAAATGGACATGAATGACACCTGATCTAGCAAAGTGGAAAAGCTCAACTCAGCTTCTCCCTGTGGTCCTGTGCCAGTATCAACCAGGATTCACAACAGTAGTCTTCCCCAGGTGAGAGGCTGAGGAGTCCATCACAGTGGAATTTTTAAATAGAAACAAAAGCCTTGTGAGTGACTGCAGCTGCCTTAGCTTGGAGGCGTGGGTGTATTTCTCTTTCAAGTACTTGCCAGAAACAGGAGAACTAAATCTGCTCAGGCTTTGATGACTCACAATCATCAAGTCTCAGTATGGAAAAAAGACAACAACAAAGGAGAATAAAATAAATCCATTTCCAGAAAGCCCTTGCCCATGTTCAGCATACCAATGTGTGTTCTGCTCTATTCAATTTGATAGCAAGAACAGACAAGATTCTTTTTGTCTCACATTACAGTATCTTCTACTGGCATCCATAAGATAGCAGTTTAACATACTCTGCTGCTAACTGTATACAAAATACTGTAGTGTTACTATAAGAATGCATAGTAATAAACGACTGTACTTATATAAGTACAGTACTATAAGTGCAATCAATATGTTAAAATTAATTTATTTTATCGGAAAGAATTCTGCAGTAGTTTCCAATCCCCTAGCTAAGAATCATTACATGAAATTGGGCCTTAACTTCCATTACTTTAGTTTTTGCATTTATAAATACTGCATGAAGTTTCTTTTAAAATTCAACATGTAAATTTACTTTAAAACTGTCACTCATTATATAACATTATGACAAAGTACAGGCCATATTTATTTATTTCAGTGGCATGCAGTTGAAATTTTAATAAAACAAGTGCTTGGCATTTTAATTTAGCAAAAAACAGTATACAATAAAATCTCGCGGAAAGATAGTGACATTCCTTAACTTCAAATTAGTTAGTAGACTCAATGACATGTACAGTGCCTTGCGAAAGTATTCGGCCCCCTTGAACTTTTCAACCTTTTGCCACATTTCAGGCTTCAAACATAAAGATATAAATTTTTTATTTTATGTGAAGAATCACCAACAAGTGGGACACAATTGTGAAGTGGAACGAAATCTATTGGATTTTTGAAACTTTTTTAACTAATAAAAAAATGAAAAGGTGGGCGTGCAAAATTATTCGGCCCCCTTGCGTTAATACTTTGTAGGGCCACCTTTTGCTGCGATTACAGCTGCAAGTCGCTTGGGGTATGTCTCTATCAGTTTTGCACATCGAGAGACTGAAATTCTTGCCCATTCTTCCTTGCAAAACAGCTCGAGCTCAGTGAGGTTGGATGGAGAGCGTTTGTGAACAGCAGTTTTCAGCTCTTTCCACAGATTCTCGATTGGATTCAGGTCTGGACTTTGACTTGGCCATTCAAACACCTGGATACGTTTATTTGTGAACAATTCCTTTGTAGATTTTGCTGTATGTTTGGGATCATTGTCTTGTTGGAAGATAAATCTCCGTCCCAGTTTCAGGTCTTTTGCAGACTCCAACAGGTTTTCATCCAGAATGGTCCTGTATTTGGCTGCATCCATCTTCCCCTCAATTTTAACCATCTTCCCTGTCCCTGCTGAAGAAAAGCAGGCCCAAACCATGATGCTGCCACCACCATGTTTGACAGTGGGGATGGTGTGTTGAGGGTGATGAGCTGTGTTGCTTTTACGCCAAACATATCGTTTTGCATTGTGGCCAAAAAGTTCGATTTTGGTTTCATCTGACCAGAGCACCTTCTTCCACATGTTTGGGGTGTCTCCCAGGTGGCTTGTGGCAAACTTTAGACGAGACTTTTTATGGATATCTTTGAGAAATGGCTTTCTTCTTGCCACTCTTCCATAAAGGCCAGATTTGTGCAGTGTAAGACTGATTGTTGTCCTATGGACAGACTCTCCCACCTCAGCTGTAGTTCTCTGCAGTTCATCCAGAGTGATCATGGGCCTCTTGGCTGCATCTCTGATCAGTCTTCTCCTTGTCTGAGCTGAAAGTTTAGAGGGACGGCCAGGTCTTGGTAGATTTGCAGTGGTCTGATACTCCTTCCATTTCAAGATGATCGCTTGCACAGTGCTCCTTGGGATGTTTGAAGCTTGGGAAATCTTTTTGTATCCAAATCCGGCTTTAAACTTCTCCACAACAGTATTACGGACCTGCCTGGTGTGTTCCTTGGTCTTCATGATGCTCTCTGCGCTTTCAACAGAACCTTGAGACTATCACAGAGCAGGTGCATTTATACAGAGACTTGATTACACACAGGTGGATTCTATTTATCACCATCAGTCATTTAGGACAACATTGGATCATTCAGAGATCCTCGCTGAACTTCTGGAGTGAGTTTGCTGCACTGAAAGTAAAGGGGCCGAATAATTTTGCACGCCCCACTTTTCATTTTTTTATTAGTTAAAAAGTTTCAAAAATCCAATAGATTTCGTTCCACTTCACAATTGTGTCCCACTTGTTGGTGATTCTTCACATAAAATAAAAAATTTATATCTTTATGTTTGAAGCCTGAAATGTGGCAAAAGGTTGAAAAGTTCAAGGGGGCCGAATACTTTCGCAAGGCACTGTATGTATTTCAGGCTATTAATTAATGTTTCCCTAAAAGGAGTTTTTAAACAGAAGTTCAGGAGAAGGTCAAATTCTACATGTGATCTCGCCCACTTTTGCTCTCCTACGCAAAAATATCTAATCTACTAAGCACTCTTTTGTGGATCTTTCTCACACATCTTACTCCGATAGAATTTGCAGCCACCTCTCACCACTCCTTTCGATTTCTCCATTTATTGTTGACTACTACAGCAACATAGCTCCTCGTTCAAACCCAGGTGACGGTTCTTTTGCAAACTTGACTGCTTGTTGAGTCTCTCCATCTACAACACTCATCCATCATCATTTCCTCTCTCCCTTACCACTCTGCAGCAGTCAGCACAATCACCTGACTCCCACCCCTTCATCCAGGCCTGGCTGGATCCGACCACCGTTCTTCTTCCCTGAGACTAACACAGTCCAGTTTCTGTTCCCATCTCCCTTAGAGAGATCCACATCAGTCAAAGTTCTCTTACACCAACTCCAGCATTTTTTCTGCCCATTCCTATCCTTGCCATATCTCTCACTCCCAACACCCTTTTTCAAAATTCCAGTCACTAGATATCAGTGAAGGGGTTATGGCTTGTTTGCAGAAGACGCTGCAGGAGCAAGAAGTCACCTTTTCTTCCTCCAACTCTATCTCTTTGACCTGTACCTCTCCATGCTTTAAGGAAAACTACCAGCTGGCTCCAGTAGATCAAGCCTACTCTTCTCTTCCAGCCCCCTTTCCTAAAATCAGCCCTCCCAAGTACTCCAGCATAACCCCATTTCCTGGACTTCTCCCTGTAACCCTCTCCAACTCCATCCCTTCTCACTGCTCTCTTCTCTTCTCTACAACCTCTTCTTGGCTTGCTTTCTCCCTTCTCCTCTCTGTGTGTTGTTCTTTACCCCTCCCTTGGCCCCCATGTTTCAGCTGTCCACATAAGAGCCCCCAAGCCCCCATTGACCCTCACTCCACTCCCTATGTGGGTGTGAGGGCACATCTTTGGTCTGCACTGGGTCTGAGCTCTTCCATCACAGTCCTTGCAGTACCCCCCCAGATTTTCCACCTGTGGCTCCAGTGGACTAGGCTTATGAAACTACTTTATTGGAATTTTTACCTAGCCTTTTCCATGTACAGGGATGTCTCACATTACCAGAACATAAGCACAATTTGAAAGCCTACAGTATCTTTCTGGAACTTGCTGTCCTCTTCAGTGGATCAGTTTTTGTATGAATACCATAAACCGATCTCTGCAGCAGAGGTCAAATTTCTGATTTTGCCTGTTCTGTTCTCCAGCTTATAAATAGGTCACCTCCTAAGCACCCCTTTACATCTTTCCACCCCTTTATATCTCTTGAAGCTGCTCCCTGGCTCATTCCGCACAAAAAGTGAAGAGGAGGTTCTGTGTGTTTTGTGTGAAGTAAATATCTTAAAATACGGTGCATCTGCCAAAATGTTTAGAGACAGTAAACAGTTAAATTCTTTGAAAGACATACCAGCTGTGATAATTATACAATGAAGCAGAAACATATTTTGTTGCACCTGGAAACCAAGAATTAGACAGTGGAAAAGCAAGAACTAACATTTCTCTGGCAACCAAAGATATGCTAACTATATACTATGTATTTTGTGTTTTCTATTTAATAAAGTCATGAAGTTAACTATTTTGGGCACTTGTTTACTTTGTAGGTCTTAACTGACCCTGGTAAGCAGCTTACTGCATCATGAATTGTCTGCTTAAACTCCTTAACTTCTAACAACTGTATTTTGAAACTAATTTTAAAATTAGGATTTATTTTAGGTGGGCTTTGGATTAATGGCCATTTTATTGTAAACATCTGCTTTGCAGAGCTGAGATACAATTGTTTAATGCAAAGCAAACTAGGTAAAAAAAGAGAATGGTTATGTACTGCATATACCTTAAGTGAAAACATTAAGGAGCACTTACTTTAGCATACAATTTATATACATTGCATACAGTAGCTTGCCTTTTACCACATAAAGGAGTACATATTTAAAATAAAATTATGATTTTTCATCAGTAAACAATATTAAGCAGCATTAAAATAGCAGATTGATTAATGTTTTCTTTGTAAACCACACTACAATGGACTTCAGGCTTCCCTTTTCTTATTTTTGGAAAAATCAGAGCAATAAGATCATTATTACAGGAACATCTGAGATTCCTACCAAAACCTGTGAAGTGAAATAAGTTTTGAAAGGTTGAATCCAAGCTAACTGCATTCTGAAATATAAAAGAAAATTATGCATTTCAAAATTATTGATTCCACAGATTGTTAAATTTCATGAGCTTTAGTTTTCTTTTAATATATTAAGAAATCCTCCCAGTTTACAAAACATAAATATAGCTATAATATAATGAGTGAAATAATAATGGTATCTATAAAAGTTATGGCAAAACACTAACCTGAATCAGAAACTGTATATATTTTTCTTAAAGAAGTCACTATAGAGTAATTTGTTGTGTCAGGGTCTAGTTATATTATATTACCTTCATCACAAGCTGAAATCTGCTTCTTCATACTCCAATATTTGGCATGTGACACCAACAAGACAGCACCAAAAAAGCATGTTTCTTTTACATTCATAAAACATTGTTATTACCTACAGGTATGTATACGTTATTAACAGCTTCAAGGCTTATTATAATGAAAATGAAACACTTTTGTAAGAAATTCATTTGTGAAAATTTAATTTTAATGTCCTAGCTAAATATTGTGAAGGCATCATTAATTGTTATAAACAGTGATCAATTTGTTTCTTGTTTATTGTACTGTTAATCAACTCATTACTGTTTATCGGCTATGTCAAAACTCCTGACTTGTTAACATTAAAGAATTTAAGAAGGGGTTAGATTGGGGCTCTGCATTAGTGTACAAGCTGCAAAGAAAAAGGTAGAGGTTAGGTTCATGCTGAGTAAAAGTAAAAATGAATGAAGAAAAAACTAAATTCAATCTGGGGGGGTTTCTTAGAATGTGTTGAGGCGAGAGAGGGGAAAATTAATATTAATTATTAAAATAAAAATAATATACACCTTTTTGGACTGCAGGGCAGTGAAATAACAATGTTTTTTTCTATAGCACATCACTGTTATGTAATCCTACCCATCTGAGTCAGCTTCATTAAAGTTTAAACAGCTTAACACTTCATTATCAAGAAAGAGTGAAAATGAATTCCCTTAAAAAGTCCAGGTCTTGGTTAAAAAAGTATTTCTCCAGAGTCTTCTGTCCTGAGAAAGGAGAATAAACTTTGAGAATTAATGTCAATGTACTAGCAATAATATCTTTCAAATTCCTATAGTGGGTAGGAATTCTGAATCGATCAGGAAGTCACATACCTACAGATGTACAGTAACATTGTGGCCACATTACAAAAAATGCAAGAAATGTTGTCTTCAAGCTTCAGGAAGATGTCACTTGGGGATGCTGGATACAATACACATTATCAAGATGTCAGCATGTTACCAAATCCCAAGATGACAGGTAAACTTTGCAGCAACGTAGTGATAATGTTACATAATGGCTCCAACAATGTAAAGAACTCCACTGTCAGGGTAAGTGATATCAGGTCTTGGAGAATTCAACGTTGTATTGCCATTACATTTCTCTACAAAGCTTCAACTTCATTTGTTAGCTGGATCTGACCTTGAATTCCACATAGCATTTATTCAACAGGTGAGCAATTCTGGAAAAACATATTTTGACAATATAAGTACAAAAAGACAAGACAAGCTAAAGGAAACTGCACTTAATACTATGCTCTTCAAAAAAAAGTTTAGTGCATAATGTTGTGATTAGTTAGGTTATTGAACTTTTTTAAAAAATTATATTCTGTAATGAACACATTGTCTTTACAAAGAAACACACTGTATATTAGATTATATATACTTCTTCACTGCATACCATAACTGAGTTGAGAAAGAGTAACAATGTGAGGGATTGTCATTCTTATGACAGGTGTACAGTATTTTGCATGGAAATAGATAATTATTTTGGAATTCCAGAAAAGGACTGAACTTCTCAAATCAAGGCAACATGACATTTTTCAAGCCAGAACCTTCATTCAGCCTCTGTTTACCTAAAGAACGGTGGAGTCATTTGCTCAGAATTAAATGTATTAATGATACCTGATGATTGTATGTGTGATACTTAATGACTGCGGTAATTACTAGTATTTACCTGTTACTTATTTGCTTATATAAATGCTAGACATTTCATTTTTTTAACACTGAGAAAAGAGAAACTTTCATAAACTTTTACTACCATAAAATTGTGGTTCAGTGATGGTAGTAATGGGAACAGATTGCTTGTTGTGATACTAAAGATAATTTCATGTTTATTCTCCCAATTTTAAAATTATAAATTGACACATAACTCAAAACAAAAGGAAATAAGAAACAGTTAATTTGCAGCAAATCATTCAAAAATGCTTTTAATCAATCATTTTTGCACAAGTCTCCAGTGATTGTACATAGGTATGTACACAAAACCTTTAAGCTGTACAAACCTAAAAGGTTACACCTTTACATTTTTCACAGCAATGTATTTTCTCAGAAAAGCAGAAAAATAATATTTTATTAAGACAAACAAGATGTTTGTTATAGTGGCAGTGCTCAAACATCACACCTAGAGTAAAACTGTTTAAGGAATTAAAAATAATTATTTTAACAACAAACAACAAATGTTATGATTATTCGTGACAACGTATCAGGTAACTGCAACTTCATAAACCAGAAGAATGATCCTTCATACTGTACTAGCTTCAAGTCCACTCAATTACATTCAAAAGCCATCCATCTGGGAAACTTAAAAATTAATGATTAAACCTTCTTAACCTCCCTTTTATAAGTTTACTCTGGTAAACCATGGTAAAAGCAGAGTAGGGTGTAATAAGCACAGTGATATCATGGCAAAGCACAAATAGGTATAATAAGGCAAGATATAAACCAGAAGATTCCCTGGCAAGGCAAAGAAACTGCATAGTGTAGTCATGGTAGAACCGAGAGAAAACATATTTACTGTGTCCACTATCGTAAGGGTCCAGTCATTGTAAAAACTATATAGACAGAGACTTACAGAGTGTGCAAAGGTAACAAAAAGAGTGTAAATGCTATCTGGAGTCTTGCTTCATGTGTCCTTTACTGTACATTGGCATTAACCAAATCTACTATTGGCAAGATAATGCATACATTAAATTTAATGTAAAATATTGTATATAGTGTATGTAAGCGTTATTATTCTAAGTATCAGTGTGTTTGTGCATATGTGGAGAACACTGTAAAATGTTCATTTCTGAATCTGAATTAAAGCAAATCTGAGAAAAAAGATTTGATCTTCAACATTGACCATTTTGTCATGTAAATTGTACATCTTTGAAAACTACTAGATACTATAGTACCAACTTGAAAGTCTTCAACAGAATAACTATAGAAGATTAAATACAATATTCTAGAAACAATATACAGTATCACTATGCCTTTATTTAATAATATTGTTGTTTAGAATTTTCAGTCTTTGTGCATTTACTTAGAGTGCCGTAAGATCATTTCAATCAAATGTTTTGTCTTTTTTTAGTAATTAACTAAAATATGTACTTTTTTGGTACATAGGTTTTCTTCTGGTACAGCATTTAATTCTTTTTTTTTTCATTCAACACTTCCCAAGGTTCTGAATGCTGTGAGATAGCATTGATATTGTAGCTGCAGTACTGAATTCATAGTTTCCCTTTTTCTTAGTATTATCACTATTAAATACATTTTTTTTTCTGACCGGTGCATCTGTAAGTGCCTCTTCTTAGAATATTATTATTTGTTGGCATTTGAATTTTTGGAATATTTTTGCCCATAAGATAACAAAAACGAAAGCTATTTTATTTTTCATAAATAAAAATATCTTAATTCAGTAGCAAAGCATATTTTTTCTTCTGTACATATAACTGCAAAGTACAAATAGTTATTTTTTAAGGATTCCCCCGTCTTTTTAAATGTTAAATAATGTACAATATTTAACAGTGTTAATGCAGTGCGTTTTCATGAAGCTAGTCCTCATAGTGATTTAAATTGTACCTGAATTCATGAAAAGCAAATCAAAAATGCCACTGAAAACATGCACCTACGTACTTTGATTTGACAAATGTGCTGTAGATTATGCATGCTTTAATCCATATAGAAAAAAAATCAATGCCAAATACAGTTATCTGTGTGTTGTGCATACAGTGGATTCTGCTTGCGTCTATAAGCTCGTTAAGATAAAAGGTTTATTTTTCAGCTATTATTTTTGTCTAAGCTTTTTGCCATTCATTTTTAAGCCTGAGCCAGTGGCTTATTCCAAGTAGGATGGGTCTACAGTTTATCCTTGTCCCATTGGGTGAGACTGAGCTTCAGCCAGGCCACAAACTTGGAGTGGATGCATGCTTTGATCTCTCGATTTGGAGAGCTTTGCAACACATATTGTACATTTACAGAACAGTGAAGGAGAGGAAAATTACAGCATGTTTCAGCGGGCTACTTTGACTTTTACACATTAGTTTAACAAACTGAAACCTTAACACCTTTTGTTCCTCTGTCCTAGCTAAGGAACCATAGTTTTAACTGCTGTATTCATTTTTATATCCGTAATTTACATGAAACATGTTTATTTTCCCCTTCACAGTATGACAATCTGAAATTAAAAGGTTTATTTAAAGACTGTTAAAGCATATTCATTTAATCTTTTTAATTTTTGGATGCTTCTCAGCCATAGTAATGCCCTTTATGGAATCAATTCAGCAGAGTTAAAAGTAGCTAAAAAATATATGACAGCTATGCCATGTTTTTTGGCAGATATTTCTGTTCACTTCAAGTAATAAAAATGAACAATAACAATAATAAAAACAAAGTATAAACTTCATTATGAAGTAAATTGCATTTCAATTTAAGCAACTTGCAACAAATGACAAACTAATTTTCTAGAACATGCTGTTACCCTGAATAGTATGGCCATGTTCCTTGTATTAGAAATCTTATGGTAGACTGAACTTGAGCCCTGGAATATTTTTGTGTTTTTCTTTTTACAAAAATGTATTTTATAAAACAAAAACATTTAGTAGCTTTTACTTGGGGTAGTTCATTGTGGATTTCTGGGTAAATTAATGCGTGTTTATTTCAAAGTGCTAGTAATGGCAGCAAAAATATCCTTTGATTATGCTACCACGGTTTTTGGCGTTTTTTCATTTTAGTGTATTTTAATCTCAAATAATATAATATGAACATGAAAAAAAAACATTCTTGTTCCTATTCAGAATCAGTGTGCTTTTTGATATCACCACTAACATTGTACATTAATGCTTCTGTAACAATATTCTGAATAAATTAAGACATGATTACGTATAATTTACAAGGAAAACATATGACAATCATTAAAAAGTATTAACTGTCTGTTTTTGCTGATTGTTAAAGGTACAGCACTGATATTTCAGCAGAGGTCAAATAGTGGTGTGAAACAACAGGTTGTGGTTTATCTTTTCCAGAAATAAAGAAAACAAACTCTTTCATGGGTTTTCTTTGCCTGTTCTTCTTCTTCTACTTCTGGTACCCTTTGCAGGATTTCAAAGCAAAATGTTAAACTTTGGACTGTCTTACATCCTTCCACTCCATTTTAGTGTTTTGCAGGGCCTGTGTCTTTTTCTCATCAACTTGAACATAGTCCACTCGGTGTTCATCAGCAAGCAAGGGTTTCTGCAAATAGAACAGAAGGACTATAAAAACAGAGAACCGTAGAGTAAAATAAGGTATTTATTAAGTAGCAAAATATACATTCATTTTTTTGGGATTATATATTCTTGAACCCATCCAATGTATCCATCTGCCTGAGTAGTGTCATTCCCGTTACCGTTATAGAAAAGTGAGAAATTGCTTTAACATTTGAGCTAAGGGGGGATGTGACTTACTATCCAGCATGAGCAGTCAGCCAAGTCAAAAAAATAGTATAGTGCCATAGTATCAGAAAAAGAAAGTACTTTTTTGAATTGCAGGTTTCAAAAGGGAAATCAAGCCAAAAAATGCATACAGAAAAACAGCAGAACAGCACAAAACTCAACCAACAATTACTACAACTCCTAGGCCAGGTTATATACTGTCCTTATAACACTCAGTCCTTATCCTCTTGATGGACAGGTGAACCTCTAACCTGACACTAGATGGTGGAACAGACATATACAAGACAACATTGTGGGTCCACAACGGGTAACACACAACAAAATACAACAACACATGTAATATAAAAATAACATAGCGATAGACACTACAAAAAGAACGATATACAAATGTCAAATGACAGGCCACAAGACAATGAAACAAGGGCCAAGTACAGCCCATCGTAACAGGTAGGAACTTTAGGCAGATTGTGCGAGCCGAGTCAATTGTTTTGCGATGCTGGAGTCAACACTCCTATTCTTATGAGCAGTGCTATGGGATTTTAATGACCAAGTAAACTGAGGACCTCAGTTTAACATTTCATGAAAGGGATGACACCTTCTACAGAACCTCCCCCTCCTTGGTCATCATACTTGGTCATTGGATTAGAAAATCTGGTCCAGAAGGAAACATGCCAAATAATAATCTACATTAAACTGTGCTTTCACTGGAGAGCCTGTCCCATGAGTGACCAAGCAATACTATGTGGACAGCTCAAAGGTAATCTTTACAAAATTGCCTATTTACTTCCTAGTTTAAAGCATACAATGCATATTAGATTCCTAATATTTTTCATATAATCATTTGTTGATGTTTATAATCCACACTGAAATTCTAGAGGTAAAATTTGCTTTTACCACTTTTCAGTTTTTATTTAGCCATTTATTTATTTTATTTATTATTATGTGTTTTTTGCTGTGAGTGTGTGAAGTAGGTTGTGTATGTAAAAAAATAGTAATTGCTACATTATAGTGGCATTGTGGCAGGACTGCAAACTTTAAAGCAAGAACATATTAAAACTGTGCAAGGGTTCAGCTACTATTGCAAGGCACTGTATAATAACTTCTGTGTACAGTTGATTGCGGAACTGCCACTAGAGGATAATGTCAGAAAGACAATCCTGCCTCTGCTTAAAGAGCAGTTGCCTGGATACAGCAGGAGTGTACATGGAAATTGGTTTCTTTCTTCTCAAATTTAAGTGAAAAGCATGAAACACCACAATGTGTACTACTGGGTGTAGAACATTGACTGCTGATGGTCGGATTTGGAAAACAGGAAAGTAAAATTGGGATTCTAGCAGCACTGTTTCACAATTATGAGAAAAGAAATAGGAACCCAGGAGACTTAATTAATTGTTAATTGTTAATTAATAACAAGAGTAGATGCTGCGATGCCTGTTTGAAGTCCAGCAAACACAAGGCTGATTCAATTTCTTCCTTCAAATAGAGCTTTTGCCTACTCCATAAAGGAATCTTTGACCATGTGAGAGTTAATTTCCTGACCTGAAGCTCATAGTTTCCGTGTGATTATTGTTGAAATTGATTGGACCAGTCTATCGGTTATCTAATAGACTATGATTTCAGTGATCACCTGCACCTGCCATTGGCGGTAGTCCAGGTGATAGCATTTCTTATAGAAGCTGCCATTTTCTATTAATAACTCAAGAAAGCATTTAACAGCTATGGTTTTCAGTACATCATGAGTCAATTCAGTTCTGAGTTTTAAAATTGTTTGTACCAGCATTCAGTGTATGTATAAGCATGTTTTAGTGACAACTTTGGGTTGTGTAGGGGAAAACAAATAATTATCTAAAACATACACAGAATTATGTTTTCAAATATGTTTGGCCCATTCTGTTATGAGGTGATATATGTAATGTGGGTAAAAAGAGCTTGATTTAAGAAATGTGTTGTGTAATTCTGCTTTTACAGAATTCTGCAGAACTAAAATATGATCATAAAGCAATGAGAATTATATAAGGAGTCAACATTCTTTTGAGAAACCTGAATGAAGTTTTTCAGAATTATAAAGCAAAAATTGTAGTTGTGTTTAAATTAAAAAAGACAGTGAAAGCAATTTTGGATAGTGCTTAAAAAAGCAACATTTCTAATAAACTAGTCCTTGTCTCTGAAGGTGGAACTAATTGATAGCTCTTTTCCCTTTTGTGTGGAACTGACAGTAGTTACAAAAGGATTCTGTCAGACTTTTTCTTTAAAAATAACCTTTGTACCAGACTGAAAATACCTTCCTTAACTAAATTCTCTAACATAGCAGAGCAAGTGAAGATTACAGTAATATACTGTTACAGGTTGAGGTAAGTGGTAATGGAGGTGTCTCAAAGAATCTACGCACAGTTGGTCTAACTAGTGTCAATATTTCCACTTCCTAGACGAGCTTCAATCCTAGGGATCTTTACTTAGTTGCAATTGGTGTGAGACACACTGATTAAAATAATCTTCTGGGTTATTTTAGTTAATTATATTCTGGGTAAATGATTTAGAGTATCAAAAGTGTAGAAGTGAAGAAGACAATCTGTATAGAAGACAGAGACAGAAGAGGGGAGACAGGAGAAGGACAGAACTTAAAGCATGTCCCACGCAAGAGGTCCTTGTTCAAAAACATTTAAAAAGTCCCAATTGGAGCTACTGTAAGTGTTTGAATCTTCTACAGAAGAGTGCTTGCTGTTCTATAGATTTTGGGGAACTGGATTTCATGAGTCAAGAATCCCTCAGTTAAAACGGCCTCTCCTGCTTAGTGGTTGCATATTTGAATATGGAGATTGGTTCCCATTTATTCTGTGGCTGTATTCTATTTAGTTTAGAAGGCATCTTATCTCTTATTCTGGCCTTCATAGGCATTAGAAGTTAGGTTAGGACATTAGACCTCTGGGACACCTTGTCAGTAAACTTGGAAATAGAATAAGATGTGTGCTGTATGTTTATGTTGTAGTAGTGTTTGTATTGTCACTGTTAATAAATATTTGTCTAACCAAATGTGCCTGAATTATTGCTTTTTTCCAAAAAGAATTAATGTGCCTCAAAAACAGTATGTTCTTGGCAGAAATCTTTACAAGCTTGGGGTTATTATTGTTTTTTTTACTTATTGATTTATCTGCTTGGTCAGTTCCAGATATTCCTCATTTGTGACAATGCATTCTGTATTGATCATATTAACAATGACTGCAAACCTTCAAAACAAAAGACCTTTTTAAAAAATCTTATTCCTAAATAAATAGATCTACCAGAAATATATAATAAAATACATTTGTGATGTACATTATATGAAATACAAGTATGCATTCCCTTACAAGATGTAATCTTTCTTCCTGTCCCACCCTGTATTAGAGCAGTTTCATATTCCCCCAAAACAGCAGAAAACTTTCTGAGTACAATAACGTTAAACCTATTTGCAAGGTGGGTGTTTTATACACAACAGATTCCATTTCAAAGATATTTTGCTTTTTTATGTAATATACCTTTTGTACAGGAGAAGGAGATGCTGAATTGAAGTCCAACGAAAGATAGTCAAGGTTCGATTTTCTTGGCAAGGGAAAAATTGCATTCTCATTGGTAGGAAAGACCAGCTGTCTGGAATCCTGTAATTACAACAAAATTTTAATATTTACATTTTTCTGTACTGTTAAAGTATTACTTCAAACATGGCTCTGGTTTTTTCAGGCTTTACTCACTTGGACTTTGCTCAATAGAAGAACATTTCCTAAGGTAGGATTTTATTTCCTCTAAGGAAAGTTTCCTAAAAAAACTTGCTGAGACATTACACCTACTATAACTGACAGGCACATCCTGTTCTTATTTCTAGTGAAGGTAACTGAAAGTATATTTAATCATTAATAATGGCTGGAGGAAATTATTTTTACCTGGCTACATTTCTGACATTAATGAATGTTGCACTTGTGTATAATTCTACTTAATGAGGAGGTTTTCAACAAAAAAGGCATGTCACAGAAATCTTTGGCATGTGAGGACACAACATAACACTTACTGTATGTACAGTATAACACCTTTAGCAGCAAAAACAGCACATGTATAAGACTGACAAAGTAACATAATGTACAAGTCATTTATCTGGATTAATACCCAGACTGTAAATCAGTAGTCTAATAGAAATGTTTGTCAAGACCCCTTAATCTTCTGATTGAGGTTTCTTAAAAATGTGAATCCCCATAGGTGAAAAAGAATAAGATTGAAAACAGGTAACACTTTAATATACAGTAATGGCCAAAAATGCCTAATGAAATTGAACTGAATAGCACAGGGATAAAACCTGAATGTCTTATGCAAATCCTCTCTTCTGTAGATTTTTAGATTTTTCGTCTATTTGTATCAATATAATATCAATACTATAAAGCATTTGATTAATTATTATTATTATTATTATTATTATTATTATTATTATTATTATTATTATTATTATTATTATAATACATTTCAGATAATCTATTTGATTAGACTCAAAGCAGATAAATGAGCGACAGCAGAAAAATGGAACAGATTAACAGTTTATGATACAATTCCAGTCTCTCAACTTAGTCAATTTAACAATGTGTGACCTTCCTCTTATCAAGATACCTTGGGATTGGTCCTGTTTCATGTTAACACCAACTAGGACTTACAGTATGCCAGTTTGTCTGAATCAGATTACTGTTTTAGGTGAATGCCTATAAGTAAAATATTCTTTAGTCAATACAGAAATTTGTATTGCCAAATGACCCAAAATAAGCACCTTTGCGTGTTTTCCACCTGTTATTGTAGAGATGTTACTGCATATTATTAAGTGGCAAATTAGAGCTACACCTCAATAAGGTAATAACCTGAGATCCAAAAAGAGATGCATGATATCTCCCGTAAATTTGTTTTCTTTAGAAGCCTCTTTATTATGATGACACTATTTCCCATATCATAAATATGATAAGATATCATAGCCTAGTTTGTAATATTATAATACATAATCATTCCCAGTATGTATGCATTTCATCCCAATGGATCCCAAAACACTTAACATACAGTATAGGAGTGGACCAAGTGCAGTTCCCACTTTTTTGTGCCAGTAGTACCACCCACAGCAGATTAGGTGGAAAAGTGATAAAATTACTTTAACAAATGAACAAGACAAAGTGGAATGTTGCTAGGACATGAGGTTGAACGTTCCTACTCTTAGGATCAGTGCCATATGGGATATTTACTATAGTGGCCATGTATTCAGAATCTTGGTCTAATTGACAAGATCTGACAAGATCTGTCATCCAAAGGACAGATCTTTCGAGTCTGGAAATTCTGGTCCAGGGGAAAGATTGCCACCTACTGGTCTCTCACTTGTAACAGCAATGAAATTATCCTTAGAGGTCCTCCACAGCAGAGCGGTTTTTGTTTTTGTGTTCGAAGGTGGTAACAAATATGGATAAAACTTAAATTGCTCCTTTAAGCAATCAAGAGTTTAGTTTTGTTCTGGATTTCGTTCTGAAGTTTTCTATCATAGAATGTTAGCTGAAAAGAACATGTACTAATTAGTTCAGGTGGGTAGCTGCGTCAGCATGCATAGGCTTCAAAGGAACAAGTAATAGGTTTATTCCATGCTGAAAAAAAGAAGAAAGAAAACAACGTTTCGGCCGTGGAGCCTTCTTCAGGTGTGAAGAAGAAGGCTCCACGGCCGAAACGTTGTGTTTTCTTTCTTCTTTTTTTCAGCACGGAATAAACCTATTACTTGTTCATGTGTACTAATTTCTGTTTTTTTCTTCTGTATCTTTTCCATGACCGTGTATTCAAATCACAGTTTTTGTGAATCAAAATATTTAACAATAAAAACAGCTTTAAAAAATGTGTAAAATGCAGGGTCTTGTAAAAAAAAATAAAGAAATTGTAATTGTTATAAAGTTTTTTTGAGATATTAGATTTATTTAAGAGGAAATTCAGCTACAGATACAAATATCTCTCTATATTTTTCCTCACAAGATTTTGGCAGAAACATAAAAGCATAACTATTAATGATTTGTTTTCTGGAGTCCTAAAGTTAAATTTAGACATGCCATCTAGTCTCTTTACCGTTGAAATGCAGTTCTCTTCCTCTTCTCCTAGATTGCCACCAGCTCCAAGCCTTCCTTCCAGTAGAACACAGTGTGTTGGATTGCTGGGAGGGAAAAAAGGACAGTTTCAGGGTTACTGTATATTCCAGAGAACAAGAGAGGATGGTGACACAAGGCTGAAATTACTCAAAACCAAACAAAAAAGCAAGAATAAGATAATGACTGTTTTTTTTTTCTTTTTTAAAGCCAGGATCAGAAATAATACATATTTAAAAACATGACTAAAAAGAGGTCAGTTGAAACTTACTGATATAAAACACACAGTAGAGTGTGATAGTTGAAAGCACAAAATCATAATTTATTAAACACGTTTTCTGAATTAAATTTTTCATTTCATGCAGCTTGGGCCAAAGAGTACATTTTGGCTGGAAGATCCTATTAAAATAAACTTTGATGTTTTGAATTTGGCCTTCACAGAGAGATAAGCATTCTATTCAGTATATTTGATGTGCAAAATACATTTATTTCTAGTATGAATTAACCTGTTGCTGACCACACAGCGACTTTTGTTTTGTTACATGACTTTCTTACTGTTGATTGAAAAGCAGAAATTAAAAGTGACTGTATTCTCAAATATTTATTTGCAGCTGAAATTAAACTTTTGTATCTTACTCACAAGTATTCAACAGATCTATACTGAAGGAAATCATAATCTGGATTTTTAAAAATGTATTCATTTACCTTTTGTAAGTTAACAGACATTTTAAATTCAGAAAATACAAATCATCTTTAATTACTGATACTGTATATGTAGAATGTTAGAATTTAACATCTCTGTTTTTTTGGGGAATTTGGTGTTTTGTTTCACAGATTAATATTATTTCCATGAAATTTTAGCCACACTTCTATTTCTTCGGGTATAAAATTGAGACTATTTGTTCTCACTTGGTAACGTTTTGTGCTCCGTATTCCATGTAATTTTAACCACAAGTTTTATTTTTCTTTTCTCTCTTGATACATCAGTGCACTAATAATCCAGACAGTTTAGAGTACAAGTAAACATATTCAGCGGTGAGGTCAAAAGGCATCAGGTGACTTCCTTTGTGGTAAATGAGAAAAACAAGAGTTGGAGAACCGCTGTTTGATTGTCACTGTTCAACACAAAATTACCTCAGTTAATAGCTACTGTACTGTATATACCAATTGTAACATTGTTAATTCGTGGCTAAAAAGTGCAGTATTTACTTCGTACACTTACCATGGCTCTGTCATAGTCCTTGTAAGGGGTAAATGGGTTGGGTATTCTCTGATTGTGGAAAGGCCTCTGAGATCAAGAGGGGGTGGTCTTGCTGTAACAGAAATAATCACATTGACAAGCACTGAGTACAATTCCCCAAAATTATATAATTATTGTCAATATTTGTGACATAAAAGTCATCATATGTGAGCTTTCCTGTCCTCACTTTTTAAATGACAATTTTGACAATGAAATCTTAAATCACACTTATAAAAATCTTTTGTTTTTAATCTCGGCCTTTGTAGTGTGCAAGATTGCTGTAATTACAGAAATGTTTGATACCCTGAGGAGGCATATTTGTCCTTGGTGAATTTCAGAAGTTTGAACTAAGCCCATATTGAGGAGTTTAGTGTGTATTTCGAAAAACAGATTTGGCTTTCTTTCCCCTTGACTTAGGGGAAAATCCTAGAGGGCTATTTAACCCCCCTTACTGCCCCCAGATAGGTGAAATGAGTCAAGAAGCTTCTGTTGATGCAATGATGGGGAGGATGGAAGAGTGCAAAATTGTTTTGGAGTGTTTGTTACCTGTATACAGGATATACTGTAATTAGCTGGAGATGGTGGAGGGTTATTCCCTTTCATTAGAACTTTACAATTAACTGAAAATGTATTGTATATTTCTCAAGAAAATGTACTACTGTATATATTTTCAGCTGGATGCAATGTACCTATCTATAAAAACATTGAATTCTGCTAGTCTTAGATTACTTAGACATATTGTTTACAGCATTTACTCGACTGTGGATTTTTACTACATTTACTCTACACATACTATTATATTTTACAGAGTAACTAAACTGTTTTTGGAGGACGCCTATGAAAATACCTTACCTTCACTAAATTCTCATGCAATATGTAGATGCATGTAACTGAAACAATATACCAGATCTGTGACAAAAACTGCAATAAGTGAGATTCAGAAATTAGTAAGTGCAGCATGTTTGTTTTCACTCTGTCACATTGGCAAGAAGATAGAAACTGTTCAATTTTTTGTCTTTGAGGTTAGTAGGTGATTGACTGATGAAAATTTCATGTCTCCCTGGTACAACTGGAATCAAATTGTACGGTAATGGAATTCAGACTAAATTTATGCTTAAGCTCCAGTGATCTGAACATCTTTCTTTACGTAAGACGTTTTGTTTCCCCTGTGAGTACAGCATCCCCTGAGACATTCTGTAACTTACTAAGCACAAAATGAATGTGCTTTTGTTCTCCATTCAAATATGTAAATGGAACATTTACATTTATTTCACTGTTTAGCTATGCTGATCATTACCAGATGAGAAGGACTAAAAGGCATGTTATTGTTCTATATCTCAATCAAAACTACTGTTCAAAGGAAGGGAGGGAACAAATTTCAAAGAGGGGTAATACTGATAATTAAAAAAAGAATAAAACAAAACCCTAAAAGACCCTAAAAGTCTCTGTGTATTTTAATCTTCAGATCCTTTTGAAATGCATTAAATACATTTATATTATGAATATTATAATATTTAATAAAGAACATAACCATAAAAATAATACTTTACTACACTAGTCTCTACTGCATATACAACCATGTGCAAATACACTGATATGCAATAGAAATATATTTTTAAGGATGACTAATACTTTTAAAAAGCCTACAAGGCTGACGTGAATAAATAGCCTCCCACACTCATATTCAGCTTCTCAAAGCATGATTTAAAAATCTGTGGATTTTTCTGGCAGCTTGTGTATATGTGGTTCCTGAGTGAATTCGTAGCATGATGTAAATATGAGGAAGAGGAGAACAGACACATCTTGGGTGGCTGACAGTTTAAAAACTTTGTATTTTACAGCAAATCATTGTGCTTTGGTAATAGAAAACGCAGAAGAAATATATAACCAAGAATAAATCATTTTTAAAAGCCTTTTTTCTTTTTGCGTCTGGTTGTTTCTTCACACTGAGTAAGGACAAGCATCTCAAAGTAAAAATTTAGAGAAGAGTTCCGTTCCCCACCCTGGCCCTGGAGGGTCAGATCAAACCTAATTGTTATTGTGGGGTGTTTGACATAATTTGTTTTGTTCTAATGAAGCTAAAAGGCTAATTTTGTAGCACAAAAATCAGATCATATTATGTTATCTTAAAAACGAAATGGCTAAAGATCAACACAGTATTGTGTTAATGAACAAAGAAGAAAGAGCAATGAGAAAAAAATGCAAGAACAATGCTTTTCATTTCAAAGACTTTTCCACTGCTGTGTACATTATGTGCCTCAGAAAATGCTGAAATTATATGTTACTAACATACACAGTAAACCAACAGGAAATTTTTCTGTTTTCAAAAGGAAAATATTCTCACTGAATCAAAAACATGCATCCTTATAAAACAGTTCAGTACACAAGGGCACTGAAAATGTTTTTTTTTCTAATAAAAATAAGTTTACCTTAATAAGAATATATTGTTCTTTCGCGCAGAATTCTGTTTATGAACAGAATGTATGGTCTAATTTTGAAAACAAACCTATTCATAAACTAAAAATAAACATGTTTGTCACAAAACAGTGTCTCACAGAACATGATCAAGATCTGGCTGACAGTCACATAAGACTAACAACAGACAAAGTTACATGATTTGACTGGACATAAATTTTTCTAGGAACTGTGAGGAACCATGGAGCTGCCATTCTGAATGCTTATGTTTTCATTATATACAGTATGGTAAAAAAACATCTGGTATTACGCTACTGGTATTAGATAATGAGATAAAAATACAAAAACAGACTTTTTAGATTTCGTCACTCACAAATTGTAAAAATATATGAAAAATATAGTGGTATTGCAATATAACTGAACTTTAGCTTCATAATTTTTGGTAATGCCACGATTTGTGACTCTTGACTGAAAGCTCCATAAACTCACTTCTTCGTCGTGGTTTGAGGTCACGGTTAACAGGGGGGGGTTCAAGGTCATCAGGCAATTCTGGCAGAGGAACGGCAGTTGGGATTGGATCTGTTTTATTGCCAGACAGGAGGAATTTCATTGAGGTGGGACTCATGGGAATATAGCCATCAGGGGAGCAGTCCAAACTCGACACAGGAGGAGAAGCGCCAGGATTCATTGGGACATAGGAGTCTTCATAGGTGTCCACAGAACTTGAGCTATTTGCTGCAGCCGGAAGAGGCTGAAACAAAGAATGTATGTGATGCAGACCACACAAAGAGCAAATATAAAAAAAAAACAACATCAGTTATTTCTTGAGGCCACGATGAAAATGCCTAGACTAAAGAATCAATGGGCCTTGACTACATCTGGATTTTGATCTCCATAGGCAAAATAGTTTGCATTGAGACTGCAGTATGTGTAAAACTGTCAGTAATAAATACAGTTTATTAATTTAAATTTTTATTAATTAATTTGATTAATTTAAAGCATAAAATAATTTCAAAACCTTCTTACCAAATTAAGGCTGAGCCTTTTGCTCCAGTTTCGCGCTGAGTTGCCTTCAAACTCACCTGTGAGTAAATACAATACCACATTGGTATTTTTTCTTTTGAGACACTATGCTGGTATTTAAATCATTCCTAACACTTTCTGACAACAAAAGTTTCAATGAGATCTACTGTAAGTTCATGAAATCTACAATATAGTCCGAAAGTATGAGAGAAAATCACAAAAGAAAAAAGATTTTTTTTAAATTGTTATTTAAATGTTAAGGCAAAAAATATATAGCTTTTTTTTCATTTTGACAGAATTCTTGAAAAAAAAACAGAGCTGATCCCATAACAAATGGTCAAATTTACTGTAAATTCTGTATTTTCTCATTAGCTACTCCTTGTTATGCACAGTGACACCTTGTACTTCGATAGCTTGACTGCATTGCTGTGTGAACAAAAAAAGTTATTTTATCCATATCTGGAAACATGCTCAAATAAGAACTGTTACATGTTAAAATCTGTTTCAAAGTAACATTTCATCTGACATTTTACTCAGTTAATTAAGAAATACCATTCCTACAACAATGGAAGCCAATAAACAACATATCAGTATATTTAAAGAAACACTGAAAATAGCTAAAAGCTATTCTGTGATAAGTCGCTAAGTAGAACTAGAATTAATAATCAGTTTAATGCTAAAGTTCCAGAAATTTGTATTAGGATTTAGTGATGATTAAGATAAATCACCCACTTTACCTTCCAAGATTTCTGTATTTACTTGTTTTTAATTTTATACACCATTTTCTTTTTGCATATCTGTTGAATCGGTATAAACATGAAACACTTTTGAATATCCTGTATATAATTAATCGTTCTACATTTGTCAAATATACATAATTTATAGTAGAGGTAAAGAGTTTAAGATGTTTCAGCTGATAATTTCCATACCTGGTAGAATGTTTATCTCTAGATTACTGTACATTTTTCTCACTGATTCGAAGGGAATAATGTTTGACTTTTGTGGTCAGTTATTTTGGTCAATAAACTGATTTTAGGAACACAGGCTCGAGAGAGAAGACAACCCCCAAATAATATCACTGACATAACTTTACTGTCCAGCTATAAACACAGATGTTAAATCCTGTTGCTTCTTGCCATTGATCTTGCAGTTGCCATTGATCTTAACAGTTAGTGACCTCAAAACCACTTTTGTGCAGTTTTTGTCTTGAAAATACCTGCAGTGTCTCTCCCTATATCTCAAATAACAACTAAATTGTGGTTTTGTCTGAATGTCACAAACTGGGTAAGTCGAATTAGACAATTCAGCTGAATAGCGGAAATGGCATTGCACTACAGATGGATTAACTTTTTAATGCCTTCTGGATATTACCTCTCCTCACATGATCCAGACCTGCCAGAGAGATTCTTCTTGGGATGATTCCAGGCTGCAAGGCATATGCACCATCCCCGTTCTTCAGCATTATGTGAGGTGATGGCTCATCGGGGCGCCGTTCAGAGAAGCGACTGGGTTTGGGGGGCCGAGGAGGTGGTGTGTTGCATTCCACACCAGCTTCCAAGGACAGCGCCGAGGGGGGTTTGTCAAACTGGAAAATATTTGGAACGTGCTGAACTGTATGAGGGGATTTCTCTAGTGGGGTGGAGGAGGAGGGGACGCTAGGAGGAGAATCTGAGGGTCCCGTGGAACTCAGGGGGGAGAACAGCTGATTGGGGCACAATGGAGAGAGGAACACTTCCTCAAATGCATTGTCAGATGAGTTCTGCTCCAGAGATCTTTCAGAGTTTGACCAGCTATTACATCTGGAAAAAGATCAACATGCGCAGTCAAAAAAACATTCCAAACAAAATGGAAGCTTTAGATATTTCCTAAGTGGGAAATAGTAAAGCCTTGTGCTGACTGTTTTACAAAATAAGAGTTTATTACCAGACTACAAAAAAACAGAGAACACCAAAGTCATGGTGCTGCTGTGATTTAGTTTGACAATGTAGGTTTTATATAGGTACCATATTTGAAATTGCCTGATTGATGGAGAACATTCCAGCATGAAAATATACTGTGGTAAACTTGAAAATAAATAAGATAAGCAGACACAACAGCGGGAGCAAAGAGTTGTGGAAAGAGGGAGGGAGACTATTTCTGTTGCGCAAGAGCTTGATTGCTTGATAGTCATCAATGAATTCTGTTTCCCAACAACCCCTGCTAAACTGTGATATGGCATTCCTATCACTATACTGAAGAGCTCACAGCACAACAGATAAACGTAGTTAATGAAGTTTAACAAAAAGGGCAGAACTTACCTGGTGATGCTGAATCTTCCTGTCTCACACTGTGACAGGAAGAGGTAGTCAAGGGGCAGGCTGGAATCAGACTCGCTGCGGCTTTCCTTAGTGGTGTTGGTGTCAGCAGTGAGGTCATGAGTGGAGAACAGACCATCATCAGCGTTCCTGGATGTGTGTGTTGAGACAGCAGGGGAGGGCTGCTGGGAGGACGGGGTCTGTGACAAGCTATCCACTGAATCTGAAATAAATTAAATGAAAATTAAGTTGGGTTGCTTTCAGACCAAAGTCAGATATTGCCAAACAGATGCACTGATCACAATTTTTATGATTTCAGGCTATAAAGAAGAAGTATACCTTAATCAGCTCAAGCATGTTTCAGGTGCCTGAAGGTTTTAGGAAACTGAATGTTAACTGTTACTTGGATACAACTCTCAGTTCCCTGAAAGATGATTTTCTCAAGACTAGCATGAACTCAATGTGGCTGCAACAAAACATCTGAAATTGTTACACAGTTTGGTGAGCATACTAGGCTGAAGACTTAATGCAATGAAGTGTGTCAGTACTTAATGGCGACTTAATATCAATGGATTGAACACAAAATATTGTATTATGCTAATTTGATTAAATGTAACTAAAATATATGATGTACTTATTGTTCATATAAATCTCATGATCACAATTCCAAATTACTAAGTAAGTAATGAAATACGTTTTGGCTGTTCCAATACTCTAGGAAAAGACTGTATTCGGCACAACAAACAACAATAATATGTGAATATTAGAATGATTATTCATGTTGTTCCAACAGAGTAACATTCAATTAGGATTTGCTTAACTGAAAGTACTGTACTACTAATAAAAGTGTTCTCTGGAAACACTTTTTTTTTTCTCAAAGGAATGTCCTATTATCGTTTTCTTCTCCAAAGGCAATGGCAAAGTAGACCCCCGTGAACTCTCAATAATGAAGCATGAACCAAGAGGACACAAGCACATAAGGAACTGCATTTGAAACTAAAAACAGGAGGCAGTTTTACCAAAAAAACGTGGGAGTCTGTAACAAGCTGCCTAGCCATGTTAGCGCAGCCTGACTTCTTTCAAGAAAGATTGTGAGGTTTTCAGATCAATTACTAGCAACCAAATGAAGAAGAGGAGAGGCTATCTGGCTGTCATTTGTAAACATTTATGTTTTAAATAGTTTTTATTAGTTTAATTTAATTTCTTACATAAAAAATACAATTAGTCCACTCCAGAAGGTTAAATCTGATTTGTTTTAGATAGTCCCACTCCTTCTGACACACAATTTACTAGATGCAAAAACAGGCCATTATGTCCCCTGAGATACAGTATACACCCTTTAGGGGCTGCTTCCTGAGATGTGCACTACAAAGTGAAATTTCTAAGACTTGCCACCAGAGGGAACAGTACTGACAGCTGTTTTCTCGCATGTTTCTAGTATCTCTGGTACACTTGACAGCTTTCTCTGAAGTTGTTCTTAGGCGAGGGGAACTTCAATGTCAACAAGATCTATTTCAAGGCATAAAATTAACACTTCAAAAAGAATAAAAATAATTTTCCGAATCATCAGGATTAACTTTATTGAAAGCCTGCAATTATTATGCTTTTTTAAGGAACTGTATGAAACTGGCACGCATTAAAGTTCTGACACACTTGATTGCCAACACCATAATCCCTCTCAACAACACTGCCAAGTACATCAAAAAGCCATTTGTTTCATGTTAGTCATTAAAGCTCAAGATGATGGTAGAAAAAAAAAACAATTGCAGTGTATTGTATCTTTTTACAGGTGTGAAAACAGGTTACTATAAAAAATCAAAATAAGGACAGATGTAACTCTGTTATTACAAATCTTATCATATGGACATGCAAGTGCAAGGAGTTGTGCAAATTTCAAAATCATTACTGATATATGTAAACAATAAAAATAATGTAAATGTTATGGTATAAAAATTAAAAGGAGCTTTTTTAGAATAAATATTGTAATACTGTGTAATACTGAGTTTTTGCAAACCTTAATATATAAGTTCAAACCTGAAAAAGGAGAAAACATTTGTTTTCACATTTGAGTGACTGATCTATTTCCTTTTTTGGAAGTAAACAGATAAATAATACAATTCTAACAAATGATCAAACAAACCATGAAAAGAGTAGCCAAACAAACAGCAATAGTACTACTACTAATGATGATGCAAGAAAATATTTGAATTACCAATATTTATTTTTCCAAGCATAAAAAGACAGCAGTGAAATATTTAACGAATACTTAAGTTCTGGACAGGTTTAAATCCCTCAGTCCATTAAAGCTCTCCCTTTGGTCAGGAGGGACTTGAACCATGATGTTATCTAACATTTGCTGCACTGAGTGTTTCCCTCAGCTTTAGCTCACTGGAGCACTGAGGCAGAAACTCTTATTTGATGGAGCATAAGATCTCATGGGGGAGAAGAGAGGCTGTCCCCATTGGAAAAGACAAGCTGCTTCTCTTTACAATGAAGGACATAACAGTTAATATTGCCAGACGCCCACTGTATGAAATCTGGACAGGACTGTCTGGGAGTCATTTCTCTTTTCTATAATATTGCAAACAAATTATATAACAACATTATGCTTTAAATATACACATGCAATTTGGCTGTTATCTTTTACAATCCGCCTCAAACTTTTCTGCTTTTTTCCTAAATATTAAATCATGTTTTATACAAATTTGCTAACTGAACTCTTGGATTAATAACCCACTGCAAGATAGCTTTTTTTTAATCCTTAAAGGTTGTAAATATATGTGCGAGTTAAAAAAAGCTGTTGTTAGGACTTTGTAAAGCTATGAGCGGAAAAATGAAAAGAAAGACCGTAATACATGTGAACTGAAAAAAAGTGCTCATCAATCTTTCATGCCTTTCTCCTGTGCCTGCAGTCTGTTAATAATGAACACTGATTCTATTGCAGTGCTTGGATTCTCTAAGAAATGGGGTTAATCCATAGGATGGCAAGCTTCAGAACTGAATGTAGCCTCAGGGTTAGTTAAAAGGGTTTTTACCAGTCAGTGCTTAAACACAGAAACCTCCTCCCCACAGTTGTCTTAGCTCACAGGGTTTTCTTAGATTTATTGTAGACTGCCCCCTCCAAAGATGCATTAGCACTAGTTTGGTCTCATGTTTTCTGATTGTCATCACAACGTGTTGGACAAGACAATTGGGGCAGATTGCCACAATTACTGCAGATAATATACTGTATTTATAGTACAATCTAGCTAAATGCTATGTTAAGCACTTTAAGCTGAGTGACTCAGAATGTGTAAATCATATGACAGTTCTATAAAATGTTTCAGAGCAGGTGACGGGGGAAGTGCTGATTGGATTTTGAATCTCACTTAAGGCTTCCTACATTGTACACGTGACTACTGTAGTTGCTTTTACTCCCACTTCTTAGCTATAGCAGTGCTTAATATTTTGAAACAAAGAAAAATGCTTTCTCATACAGTTAATGGAGTTAATATTCAAAGTTACTTTCAAGCATACATTCTGCATATACAGTACAGTATACAATATATATGTTTACAAATAAAATAGCTGTCACAACCTTACAGAAATTATAGGGAAGCAGGTGGAGTATGAGAGAGTGAAAATAAAAATGCTTTAAATATGTCACTTTTAGCACTGTACAGCAATAATTTGATAATGATAACAATAAAAATACACAGACTATTATTGCAATATGAAAATAGCCAAATCTGCAGACATATGTGGCCAATGGATCTGATATTGATCAGTATTTTTCCCACAAATACTGAGATTGTAGTTCGTCTGTATGGATATCACAAGCTAGATCTCCTAGCTTGCAAAGCTACTCTAAAGCTTGATTGTGGAAACACATTTTTGTAAAACATTTTAAATGTATACCAACAGTGAAAGAGGTGTAATACACAGAATCCAATGTTAAACAACTGTACAGGGTAATACAATTTATTGGACTCCTAACTGCCTCTTTTATCTTTTGCTGGTACAGTATATACTATGGACATATTTGAATTGCAGTATATTACATTCATATTCATTATAGTAAAGATGAAGGATGCAATTTACTAGTTGAATACAAGAAAGAACCCCCCTCCCCTTAAATGCAGACTGAACTAAATTAAATGCTTTATTGCACCTATATATTTATCAAGATTTCTCTTTAATTTTGCTTTTCTGTGCACTGTAAGCTGCGTGTATAAGAGGTAGTGGTTCAACTGAAAAAAAAAAGTCAAACCACTGTAGCTGTTTAAACATGCACCACAAAAACACTGTCATGAATAAAGTCAGCACAGAGAGTAAGACAACTGTAAAGCGTGACACTAATACGAGCCTAATATTTTTTTAGACTGAGGTGATATTAAATACTTTGTAAAAAGTAACTGTAGGGAAATACCTCTTATATGAACAATGTAATCATTCATACAAAGAAAAAATGAAGGATGCAATCAGCAATTTGAAAGCTTCTAAGGAAAACGTAACGTTTGTGAATCAATATGACACATAAATGTCATGTTATGTCTTGTGTCATATCTCCACCATCTGGTCAGTATCAATCATATCATTGTAAAATGAACCAGACAGCAGTCTGAGACAACGACCATAGTTGAAAGTGCAATGAAGTAAACAGCCACTTTATCTCGGCAGTTATTGTTGTCAGTTTTAGTCGTTGCAGAAGGGCAGTTCATTTGATGGGGAAACCACTTGCAAATTCTCACTTCAACATATATATATGACACACAACATCTTTGATAATGGTTATCGAAGCTCTCCCAACTGTTTTAAAAATGTTTAAAAACAGTTAAAAACTACTGATTAGTGATTAGTAATAGAGGAAAAAAGTATATAGAAGAGGAAAAGTGGAAAAGCAGATGTCATTGTGTTCCTTATAGTTTTCAGCATTCCTGAAGCATCTTAACAATACACTAACTAGGAAAATGAGCATAAAAAAATATATTATACACACATTGCTGAAAATCCATTTTAGGAAATGGAGTTTGGCATTATTGAATCTTGACCGGACACCTTTCTAATTGCTGTTACTATAGTAGAATAGAATAGAGATTCTAATATTACTGCTTGTTTGCAAAGACACAACTGCATTCCTTACAGTAATCATACATTTTTTACAAATACATTTATTTGCTAATGTGTTGATCATTTTTGCAACTGTAAATTCTAAAGCCAACCATTGACAAGAAAGATATGGAGATCAGCTCGATACCTTAAAATATCTCCAATTCACCACTGTTCAAAAAGAAAAGACATATTCCTGTTACTATGATAAGTCTTTGTACAGTATAAAGCAGTGTCTCCTGTTCTTAGTCTTAAATACACTTTGATGCCTGGCTTTATATGTACTGTACTTTGTAACTAATTCTCTATTTACTGGCCTTTAAGATAATTCCTACACTCTCTGTTCTACATAAACTGCAACCTTTTTAACAAAATGATGCAACACAATGGGCCCCTAGCCCAACCCTTTTAGAAATAACGGTGGTTTAGAATTGCATAAGAGCCATTAGAAAATGAGCTTGTGGGCTGAAGTGTGAATCAGTTACAGCTCATATGTATGATTAATCTTTGGATGGCTACTGTTAGGAGATTTTCAAAGGACATCAGGGAGGAGCAAAAAGTAAAAATAAAAAGAAACAGTCACACAAAAAATGCTAGACCCGATGACCCACAAAGAAACATGGAAAAATGTGTTTGACAAGACGAGACAGGAAGAAACAAAGGAATTCAAGTAAAAGCTAGTGAATGTGAAATTATTGTAATGTCAGTGTGGCAAAGGATTGATTACATGCTCTCTCAAGGAAAATTGATCATCGCTACACAAAGAAAATACTGAACTGGTTGTCACGAGACAAGAATTGTGAACAAAGGCTATTTAGTTGCAATAATGAAATCAATTAATTTTCAGTAACCGGCTGGATGAGGATAGCCAGTGTCAGATGTTTGTGGGCAAATCTTGGAGAGACCTTCATCCAATACTTGATATTGGATAATGATAGAAAAAGACAGAACAGAACCTGATAATAATGGCAGTTTAAACTGGATAAAAATGCTATCTGTAACTGACAATACGGATGCTACACTAAATCTATCTAAGCTGTCTTTTATGTGTAAATCGATGTGAAATACTGTATTTTCGTCCAAATGTAATTGTATTTTTCAAAGCCTGAAGAAAAAGACATGTACTATTGTATGTTATCTGTAAAATATGCCATTTTACATGATCAGTATTTAAAATGTAATTCATTTTTTTACATTTTGTTGAGTACATTGATAAATTATTATTTTTTTCTTCCATGCACCTAATCCAATACTAATGATGCAGTGCCCAACAGATCAAAGAGAGGAAACGGTGGGGAATGCCTTTTAAACAAAGATGCGTTGCTAAGAAACATTTACATCAAATGAAAATGACAGGATTTTTAACGCTTTCATTTTTTATATATAACAGACCCTTAAGGAAAATGTCTGTAATGTTAGCTTCGAGACTGGATATATGTTTTTGCAGGGGAAATCCCTTTGAAAATGTCTCTTCAAAGTAAAGTCAGGGGAATTCCCACATAAATTCTCCATAAGATAGATGGATACAAAAAACAAAAAGACCAAAGAAGGTACCAACGTAAAAAAAAATGTAAATATGACATGAATGTCTGACATTAAAAATACAACCAGATTAACAGAATTACAGAGTTAATCTGAGTAAACATAACTTTGAGGCTATGTTTAAGAGCAACGTCTGTCTGATTTTGTTGTCTAGCAACAAGGATATGGTGCTCAGCGAGTAAACCACAAAATAAATGTGCATGCTGCGATATGATTTGTTTACTATAAACAGTTGGTACTTTAGGGCTAGGCAGGTTGAACACCGGTGCAGATGGGGAATACCAAAATACAAAGTGAGAGTAAAAACTGTTATATTTACTGTAGATGTGTACTACCAGAGGCAAATACCACTTTCATTCCAACAAATCTGTTCTAGCATCTGTGCTAGAAAAGCAGATAAACAGCTTATCATATTTAAATGTTATACCACTTTAAAAAAGTCTTTTAGAAATGTTTATTTTTCTTGCTTTGTTATTTCCTGACTCTGAGACCAGCAGCACTGGCAGGGCATATCTGAAGATGTGTTGCAATTTTAAGAATATAGAGGTCCACCCTCACTGTCCCCAAAATAAAGTACAGCAGCCTTTGTTTTGTCAAAGCTCTGCATTCAAAATAATCTGCAGAATCTTGTAGTGATATCAATTTAGAGCAAAGACAAAGTTTATAGAGCCACCATACATTTCTGTGTTTTCCTCATTAAATGTGTATTAGAATATTTTTGCGATATATGGGAAAGACCCATATCAAAAGATGTTTTATCTATGTTAGTAGTAAAGTAAGGTAACCCTTGGAAGGGTTATCGCATAGTTTCCATGTGTATAACTGCAATCATTAAGTGGCTGGGATAATGCATATATACAGTAAAGTAATGTATGTATTGTGTATATAGGAAAATGTGAGTATATGTATTGTTGAATGGCTATGACTGTAGTTAGTTTTTAATGTGTATTTATTTTATGTTGAGTGTTATTTGTTTTTTTTTAATTATGTATGGTAATGCCAAAGACAAACATGTACTCTTCTGGATGGACAATAAAGTTATACATATTTTATATTTAAGCAGATGATGTTTAAAGCACTAGATAGAGTGGAAAAGAGAAAGAGGTGGGGAGAGGAGAACTAAGCCTACATTTACCCACAATGCTACAGTAAAAGTATGTAGTATGTTCTCTTTTCTTGCGTAAACGTTTGGTGGGAAAGGACAGCATACAGCATCAAACCACTTAAAATTAATTCTGCTTATATTGTATTTATTAAGCAGCTAATTCACCCCCTTGTACATTGCATGTCTCAGAATCACATGGCTCTTACGTGTATTTTAATTAATTGAATCAGTTTTCCTTTTCATTTTTGAAACTGCTATGGTACATTCCCCACAGATTAAAATCTCCCAGGTTATTTATAACTGGTTATTTTTTCTGAGTAATGTAGATTCAAACAGGATTTTTATCCTCTGTCTGGTCAAACTGATATGAACCAAAATACTTCACTATAAGGATTTTAGTAAACTATTGCAAAGCAATTGCATATGCACTAGTTTTCCTGAACTCAGTTTAATGTAAAACTATGAAGCAACATTTAGTTTTTCAGCACTTGTTTTTGTGCTACTGTATATTATTAATATAGTCATATCGATTTTAAAGTTAGTGTAAACATACAAATGTATGCAATCTACATAAATACTATAGTATATATGTATATACAGTACAGTGCCTTACAAAAGTATTCAGACCCTTCCTATAGTGTCCCATTTTGTGAAATTACAAAATGTTGCATACACATTTCTTAAAAACTGATGGTTTATTCTAAATGTGAACGCTCAACCTGAAGACTTCTAAAGGAAAGATAAATATCAGTGATAAAAAATAAATTAATTAAATTTAAAAAATAATCAAGATAAAATAATTTTGTGAAAGTTTCTGTAAAAAAAAAGAGAAAAAATGCTTATTGTGGAAATATTCAGACCTGTTAACTGAATGTTTTATGGAAGCACCCTTGGCAGCAATTACATGTCCACACACAGGTTTTTATGCACAGGTCTCTTGAGTAGGCCTGTTGCAAAGTTGCCCTTTCTCATTGGCAGATTTGCTCAAGATCTCTGAGGTTGCTTGGGAATTGCTTATGGAAATTAGTTTTCATGTCTATTCACAGATTTGCAGGAGGCACCATTGGCAGCTATTACAGCCAGAAATGTTTTTGGTAAGACTCTACTATATCAACTCTGCTTAGTTAACTGGGTTAATGTTTGCCCATTGTTCTTGGCAGATGTGATCAAGATCTCTCAAGTTACTCAGGGTTTGCTTATTGTCAACTATTTTCAAGTCAACAAATTATAATTATGATTCAAAATAGTATTCTGACTGGGTCTCTCAAAGACATTCACTTTCCTATTCTGAAGACTTTGTTATCCAACTAAAAGGGGAATTTCTGTCCCAGTTTTAGGTCTAAAGCCCGTTTTCCATAGTTCTTTGCTATTACTTTGCTCCATCTATGTTCCCATCAGTCTTGACAAGCTTCCAAGTCCCTGCTGATAACGAAACATAAGTATAACATAATGCTACCACTACCAGTAGGGTAGTACTTGACAGTAGGGATGGTGTTGACTGACTGAGGCACTGTGATAGGCTTGTGCCAGATGTAATGTTTGCATGTAGACCAAAAAGCTCCATTGTTGTATTGCTGCTGCAAAGCCCTTTGCCACACATTTGCAGTATCACTTACTGTACTGTAGGTACTTAGCTCCAAATTCCAGACAGTGACAAGGATATTGTTGACCTGTAGACTTTTTTTTTACCATTGGCTTCACAGTGGCATCATTTATCACTTTTCTCCATGCCCAGCTGCCTGTTTGGAGAGATAGCCTGATCTACTCTAGGTAGTGCCTGGGTGGTTTCAAATTCTTAATGATTGACCTCACTGTGCTCAAAGAGAGATGAAGTCTTTGAAATCTTTTTATACTCTTCTCCTGATCTGTACCTTCATGAACTCTATCTTTGCATTGTTTTGAAAACTCCTCAGTCTTCATGGTTGAATCTGAAGGACCTTACAGAGATAGATGCATTTAATCAGAAATCTGGTGATTACATTACTATTGCACATAGAGACCATTCAACTAATTGTGTGAATCATGAAGTTAACTTTGTGCACCTACAATACATTAATTTAGACTTGGCTCAGGTTTTGAATAGCTATGCAATGAAGACTTTTTAATTTTTCTTTCATATTATCTACAGTATTTAATCATTTAGTTCTTTCCTCTTGTTTTATTTTGCTTTGAATGTGTGGAGAAGGCTTTGTATGTAAAAAATATTAATTGTTTAATTAATTGTTTAAGAGTCATGACTTTAAGCTTTAAAGCAGCACAATGTGAAAACTGCATAAGGGTCAGATTGCTTTTGCAAAGTATTTAATTTTATATACTGTATGCATTGTTTGCTGTAATGGCAGCTTAGTTATTCTTCAGTTGAGTTAATACAAGTTTACAACAAGTGATACAACTCAAACAACTTAACCACATTCTAATTAAAGTAACAAATGTGTAAGAAACATTAACTATGACTCCATATCTTTAAATTGTTTGCTGAGCACTGAAGTTTGCCTTGCCTATGCTCAGCAGAATACCTTCAGATTCAGCTTGCTTTGTATTTTCCTATGTGCTACCTTGCAAACCTTAACCTTGTTGTGAATAAATATTGAAGAATGCTAAACTTACTAGATTGAAAAGGTAAAGAAAACTTACTTAAAGGACTAATTTTGAAAGACAATATCACATAGAATACAGTCATTATTGTGGATAAGAAACAACCTTTTAAACACAAAGTTTAGTAAGTTTTTATAAGTTTTCAAACATGTAAATTTCCTTTTTCTTCAAAATAAATGAAGTTTGCAAACCCCATTAGCTTTGAAGGTAATGCACACACAGATGATCAATTTTAGGCAAAGGTTATTGATCTGAGTTGAAAACTTGCCCTTGATTAGCTTCCATTGAATATTGGAGTCTATTTCCTTACCTGCTCTTTCATCCAGGGGTCCAAAGTGACATATCTGACTGATATTGTGCACCCAGTTGTTCATCTCCTCCTCAGTCTTAGCCACCAGGTAAAATACTCGAAAGGAGGTTTTCACCACAAATACATGGTGGTTCTGAAACTCCCTCTTGACCACCCTCACTTCAGAGTGGATCTGCACCTCACATTCATTCAGATTTATCACTCGGATGGGCTTCTTGGAGGTCTTGGTCCTGTAGTATTCCAGAACATCTGGGTTGCCACTCATTCGGCCCCTGCGCAGCACAAACCATCTTTTTCTCCAAGCCTAATAAACATACAGAAACATAAAGGGAGTCAGGAGAGGACTTTTAAATCCTCAGGTCACTTTCTGTCTGATTTATTCTGATCAGCACCTTGAGATGGACAAATTATTCCATGATCTGTCTGTAGAAATACCAAAACTATCTCACCCCTTATTGGATTCTGAAGATGAAGATGCGTTCTAAGTTAGTAAGACAGCCGCTTGAGCAATGATTTCGAACTTGTTACTTTAAGAGTTGCTGTTAGTATCTCCTCTGATCCCTCATACGCTCTGCATGAAGAATATCAACTGATGCCTTCAAACAGATGTTTTACAGTCACTCAATGCAGACTTAGCAAAATGGGGAATTCCATTATCCCACATTCAATCAAACTACTTAATCAATAAAGGAGTATTGGTTATAAGCAAGTGGTTTTGTGCAAAATGAAGCGGTAATTTGTAATTGTGTGGGCTTAGAATGATTGTGTGGATTTCTGTAAGAAGGATGTGTAATTACTATGTACTGCATGGTTTGATGTCTTTTATGTACTGTTATATTTATTTTTAATGTGTATTTGTACTGTTTATACATTTGTGTAAGTCTCTGTGTGTGTGAAACACAGCTGCTTGGATGCAAAACAAACCTCTAAGAAATTGGACAATAATATATTATCATATCGTAGATAGTTAGCCTAAGCAGCATATTGCAGTAACTAATATTATTGTAATTTTAATTAGATCAGCTTCATAGAACACATACAGTTCATTAGGACTTCCATAAGGCACATTCTAAAAACAAACATCATATTGATATTTCCAAATATTGCAGGGTTTCATGCAGGGTGTAAAATGTGCTCAATATTTCTGTCTCTAATCACAAAATTCTTTTTGCAAATGAGAGTGAAGCAGAAATGCAACTGCCAATTCAGAAATGCAATGTTAATCCTGAAACAACTACATACAGGCTTTCATAGCTGGCATACACTGCTGTGAATAATTTCTGTGCAATCATTCTTTGTATCTCAATATGATTTTCCAGAGATGTTTTCTTAGAGATGATAAATACCCCATATTTGTATTAATTTTAGGAGAGAATTGTATATTTTTCTCATATAGATACTGCATATATCAACATAACATATATTTATAAAAATGTAAGCACAACATACAGTAGCAGCTTTTTTTTTCTGGGACAACTGTTTTGTTTTGTAATAGTAAAAATGTATAACAGTGCTAAAAGATGTTGGTAACTTGTTTCAGAATAGTTGCAGAAACGAGTTTCTTCACTGAACCATACTTACAGTACTATTGAAATTATTTTTCTTGCATCTCCCCATACATCAATAAATAGCATTTTCTGTGATTTTCTATTTTTTGGTCATAACTTAAATGCCAGCCTAAGAAACGTGGGCAGTTACACCCAATTTCCAACTTAAAATGTTTGTTACTGAATATACTTGTAAAAAAATGAAAAAATATAAGTAATATTTTATCAACTCACTCTTTTCTGTTAGTGATTCATGATAATAATAAAAATAACAACCTAGTAGCATGTGGACTGTGGAGAAAGGGCTACATCAGTTTTTAACTTTTCAAACTTTTAAGCTTGAGTTAGTGAATCTTTTAATAATTATTGCCTTGAATTCCTCCTTCTAAGGGAAAGATGGCAGTGGTAGTGGTGGTAGAGGTTTATGTACAATCTAACAGTAACGATATCCTCATCACAAATGTTCAAAAACCTTGTTATGAAACAGTCAAGATGTCTCTGAGACTTTAACAAATTCTCTATATTGAATTACTCTGGATCCAGTTCTGCTATTGCTGGTTGATATGCCAACAAGATTTTGCTTGCGACAAGCACCGCCACCAGACTAGCTAAGTAAATTGCTTGTACCTCAAATTCAAACAGAACCACCTCTTTTTATTTTTGGTAGGCTTGTTGTGGGGAACTTCATCGCATTTCCCAGAAGCGTTGAAAGGGGGAAGTTAATTCTACACAACAGAAGCCATGTCTGAAACCAGCTAGGTTTTTATGTGAGCAATTTGTCTTCTGAAAAACAGTCAAGTAAAGTTACTATCCATGTTTTAATGTTGTTTTGCTTTGTTTTTTTTTGCTGTTTTTCACCCTCATTTTCTGCATAATGCAAAATATATGCATAAAGTAATATATAATTATTTAATAGTAATGATTTAATTTAGGGCTGCACAGTGGCACAGTCATGCTGTCATGCAGTGCTGGGGCTCTGGGTTCAATCTGAGTGTTTGTATGTTCTCCCCATGATCGCATTGGTTTCTGAATACTTGTGCAAGGACAATAATTTAAAAAAATTGGCAATGCAAGTGCCTCTCAAACAGCCTGAAAAGGGTAAGAATTAAAACATTATATAGATGATGTGAGAAAGCAATGCAAATACGGTACTATATTTGTATATATTCCATGTTCACAGTAATTGAAATTAGCAGTCTGAGAAATAAAATCTTCAGAAGATGGGAGCACATCAAGGAGGAGATGGCAGAGTTGTACTATAGAAGGAGACATGAATATTAGCAAGAAGAGATAAAATAACAAAACAATAAAATAATTATAATAAAATTATGAAATCATGAAAAGAGAAGAGAAGAGCCAAAGTGAAGGTGTAGAGAGAGAACGGTAAGGGACCTAGTACAGAAACGTGTTGGACACCAGTAGGGTTAGTGAAAGGAGCAGAGACTTAACACATGTTCTATCGGTTATGTAAGAGGAGAACCAGCTACGAACAGGGAAGCCTGTTGTGGGCAGAAAGGCGAGGAGTGGGCAAGGTGTGTGGACAGAGAGATGAGAGTGAGTGGTAAGAGCAGAGATGAGAGAGAAGGTAGAATTGCCTGCATTATGTTCGGGAAATAGGTGGAAAATGGGACACTACAAAAGAAGCAAAGATAAAGAGAGATATAGTGGAAGTTGCAATGCATGATTTCAAAGGAAGCCAGTGGAAAAGGAAAAGATGGGAAAGAGAGGAAATGAAACAATGATCTGAATAGTCAAGAGGGATAACAGAGTATTGTGGTGATGGTGGTGGTGATGGGGGATGTGATGGAGGGATGGGGAAACAGTACCTATAGAGGTTAAGATTCAGATAACAGTCACTATTGTGCAGAAAGGGACAAGCTGAACAGATGCAGAAGAGGAAATAACTACGCTGAGGAATTACTGTTGTAAATGTGAATGTTCAAGCCACCTGGTATGAACACTATAGAGGGAGAGGGGACTGAAGGAGAGAGAAACTCTAATTCACCTAAAGAATATATAAGAGGACCAGGGTGGTGGTAGAGAATTATCCAATACATGGTTGCAGGGGAGCCACAGCCTGTCCCAGCAAGCAATGGGCGCAAGCCTGGTTCTATCCTAGATGGAAAGCCAGTCCATCGCAGGGCACACACAGATACAAACATGCACACACTCACACCAGAGGCAATTTTCCCTGAAGTCAATTAACCTACCAGTATACTTTTGAGAGGAAACCAGAGCACCTGACAGAAATCCACATGGACATGGTGAGAACATACTGTACTATATAAACTCCTCCTGATAGCACCCCAAAAATTAAATCCAGGGCCCCAGGTCTGTGAGGTAGCTACTACTGAAAATTACTGTACCACTGTGCCACAACGATAAGAAGACAAGAAGTTTAATTTACTTTGAGAGTGTGGAACTGACAGTGTGGTAAAAGAGAGAGAAAGACAGGACAGGCGAGAGGGAAGCCAGGAGGGAGAATTCAGCAGTCCAGTGACATCACCCTGTCCACTGAGATGTAGTGTAGGCAGAGAAGAAGGCTCCTGGGTTGGCACACTTGTCTAGGAAGATTTCAGGTTTCAGTGAGAGCAAAGAAATCCAGAGCAAGATAGGAAGCAAAATTGGATATGAAGCCAGCTTTAACTGGCAGCTCCATAGCACACCTGAAATGATAAAAGGCAAAAATGTTGGAAATGAGGGAAGTGGTAAAGGAATCAGGTTGGAGAGATTGAACTAAAAAGAGAACATAAAAATGGGAGAAAAGGAATTGTGTATATAGAATGTAAAGAAATATTTATTTTTTGAAATTATTCCCTTATTTTTATCCTAGCCATCTGGTTCACTTTAAAAAGGAAATATTGCATAACCTTCAAAGTCTTGTCACTCTGCATCTTACGATTGTGCTTTAGCTTTTTGTATCGGTAAATATCTGTAAATTTTGGTTACATTTTCTCACTCTACTGACATTAATTTATTTCAGGTTAAGGTTTCAGTCAATGCAGCTTATCTGTTTACATTAAATTAAAAAATGTGACATTTATTACTGACTGGTCTTCCAACCTAGAAATGTTATCAGTTCACTGGAATGTTTGTTTTTTAAAATATAACAAGCTAACATACAAAAGCATTAACAGAACAGACATTTACAAAACATACAATTGTTAACTAGTGTCTGTGAACGTGCTAAAGGCAGCTGTTTTAATATTTAGTACCTAAAAATCAACTTTCTGAGTACACTTGATGACAGGAACATCAAAGACTTTTTAAAGCATAAAAATAAACAGGAAGTGAGGTAAACTATATTTTACATCAACCATATCACCATTACATCAACCAAATCACCATACCACTTTTTTACTTATTTTTGCAGACAGCAAATAGCAAGATGACTAACAGGCAATACTGTTCTATGTATCATCAATGGGTATTCATTTACTTTAGTTTTCATACACTATGGCTGTATTTTAAAGAAACATAGCCTTAACGCAATCCTCATGTTAATTTACATGAGGTGAGAGTTCACTGAACTCCATTTTTTTAGAATACATACTGTATTTAGCGTTTGTATTTTCCTGGTTGTTTTATTCTGATGTGTGCTGTGTTGGTTGCTAACTTACTTACAGGTGTTGTAAATACATGAATGCCAATAAACTATTTTAGCAAATGATTTATGAATCATTTGAATGTTAGGGATGGAGAACCAAATTAAAAATGCAGAAGATATTTTGATTATTTGTGTGTTGAGATCTTATCAGAAAAAATGTGGACATTTTATTGATTCTTCTTTTTATTATACACCTCCAAATTGTTATCACTGTTCTTTTTTAAAAAATGTCTCTCTGGTAGTAACTCCTGCATCTGCTCAGGAAAGAATGAGACATATGGACTTACTCCTCCAATATGCCTCCCTGGAGCCATTTGTCATTTGATATGCTGTAAGCCCCTCAGTTCTTGATAGGAGAGTTGTCATTAATTGGAGAAGCAATTCATCTCTCACTGGATGTCTCAGAAGTAACTGTTTTGCAGAAAGTCAAGACCATCCTGTCTGCTAATGCTGATCCTACTCTTGTGGCACTTCAATAATTCTGTCCCAGTCAAAGTCAACTAGTAACTATTTTTTACTTCTGTTTTTACTATTAAAATAAATATTTTTTACTCCTAATTGTGATACAGAATGTGCATTTTTCTGGTGCCTGGACAATAGTATGTGTGTAGGTAAATATCTATTACAAAAGTAACTATTGAACTATTTTAGCAATATTGAATGTGGCTATTGTAGCAATAATAAAATAACCAAAGAGTTCCAGCATGAATATCATAGGTTTAGTGTTTAGAAAGAAGTTGTCAACAACTGCCAATATGATCATGAGAAAATAACGTGACTGTCTTTTGCTTCTGCCCTACCAAATGCATAGCAGCCTAGAAATGGCACTCTTCCTGAGTGGGATATTTTACATAAATTATTCTAGGAATAGGGACAGGGTATTTAAACTGTGACAACAAAGACTTTATAAAAATTATCTGCATCCACTACAACTCTTTTATCTTACCATAAATGTGAAAAATTGTTCCTATCACATTATTGCTACTTGGCCTTGTCAGCACTCATGCACTTTAAATAGTTTTGCAACATGCAGCAAAATTACATGAACTCCTTATTAACTGAAAAAAACCCACAACCCTTCCTCTTTTGTGTTGACAACATCAATACTAAAGACCCTATCACAATGTACCATATGTCTTAACAAAACATGTTGCCACCTAGAGTACTATTTCCAAATAAATATCAATTACATCTGGAGAGGTGGCAAGTTAATAAAATAACCCATTCACTGTTTCATGAATATATTATATTTGTAGGTGGGTGGAGGGGATGCAATATTGAGAAAATATAAACTGAAGTGCTCGACTTATCTGTAGCTGCTATTCTGAAATACTGAAAGACAATAATGGATTTTAAATTTGGAAAAATCTGCATGTAAACTGTCATATCTAGAGTTTCTAGCACTCTCATAACATTGATCCGTTCAGAAGGCATCATTTGACTGAAAATAACACAACAACAAAGTTAGCTGCACTTGATTTTTGTCTTTTTAAATTCAAATGTGGTGGCCAACTGTGATATATTGTAAGCCTCTTTAAGAAGCATTAATCTGTGTGTCGTTCTTTTCAACAAAATGCAGAAATGTAAAAGAAATATAAATATGCAAGTTAAAGGGCACTTTCTTTTCCTGTTGTTCAGAAAAGTAGTTTTCCCAAAATTAGAGAGGATCCTTCGATCCAAAGTTAAATCTCTGGGTTTGTCAACCATGAATCAAATTACAGTAAATAAAATTCCATTACTTATTTTATTTTAATTAACACCTGTGCTTATGGTTTGTACGTCATTTCATTAATAAAGGGAAGCAATTTTAATTCAGTTTCAGAAGTGTGAATTAAAGGCCAACCAAAGTAGCTCTATGTTCCTGTGTTCTGATGAATTTGGTGTTCTTTGTTTTCTGAGGCTTCTCCCTATGGGTGGGTTTTTAGGTCTACCACCTGTGCAAGCTGACCTTTTCACAGATGTTGAGGTCTGATTATGACACTGAAGAAATGAATCATTTACCATTAATGTCCATCTGTCTGATGGACTAATGTAGTATTTTAAAAGCCCCCTGCTACGGGCTTTTAAAATATTATGGGGGTAACTGGATGGATATAAATACTGCTTTTCATGATAACAGCTACTATATATTGTAATTTTTTATTGGTAAAAATAATTGTCCATCTCCGTAGTTTCTGGTAGTCTCTTGTGGATTATTATAGGTGTATTTATGGTTTGAATGTAACTTATACCTTCCAAACAGGTACTAATAAAATGAAATGACGAATAAAGAGAACAAAAACAAAGTACTAGCTTGAAGAATCCAGACATTTGACAGATCTGAGTTTTCTTTAAATGTACAGCAACAGTAGATTCTTCCTAGATAATCAGAACATTTATAATTCAGGACATGAAAATAAAAATATTTTAAGGATTCCAATATAGTTACCAGAGTATGTGTTGGAGCACAAATATAGCCCTGAGATTGCTACAAGTCAAATTTAAGATAAAATATCACATCACATGTCAATAAGACTATAAATAGTGTCGCGTACTGTGCAACAAGTAATACAGTATATATAGAAAATGGAAGTTTATTGCTTCACACATACTGTGTTAATAAACGTCAAAACTGTGGCATACTTAAAAGAAATTGTATTATCCTGAAATTATAATGATCACATTATCTCAAATGTACTGTAAATTCATTATTAATTCTGCACTACTGACACATAAAAGTATTTTTTTCTTAAAATCATTTTTGAGCTCCTAGAAAAAGAATAGCAAAACAGTTTAGTTTCTGGGTCCCAAGACTGAGAGCTGGGATGTATTGTATATTTAGTCAATGTCCAAGTATAGAATCTGAGCAATCCCTCTTACAAGTTACAAGGTACAATGATGTCACCCAGAATACCTGAATTCTGTACATATTATATATTACAATAAACCTAGGACAATAAGAAGTATACAGATCAATAATACTTTACAGAAACCTTTAGATTTTGATCAATCCTAACATACAGTGTTTTAAAAATGCAAACCTCTTGTGATGCTAAGCAATCCAACCTACAAAACTCATGGAAAGTTGATCACTTCACATTAAAGATATATTGCAAAACATGCTTGCATATAAGCAGAATGTTTTGTATGTTTTTTCTATAATATATTTAACATTTATGTTCAAATAGCTTTCTCATCTACAGTATGTACTGCTAAGAGATAAATGTTACTTGTAGACCACAATGACTTCCCATTAAGCTATTTGGTCATTGCTTCAGATGCAGTACAGATGATTTGAACCTGTACTGCCTAAAACAGAAACACAGTTGAAGCATTATTGTTTGAAGGAAAAATATGTAGTTTTGCTTTTAAGGGTTAAAAGCTCTGGCACAAATTGTAGCTTTCTGTTTTTAGATAAAGGAATAGAAATCTTATTTTCTATTTTTGCTTTAAGAACCTTTGATACAACCTTATACGGATGTTTAATGTCTTTAGCAAAGTGAAAAGCAAATGTGTACAGTATGTGTGGGAGTGGGAGAGTGAAGGGTATTAAAAATTGAAAATGAGAAAATATGAAACCTCTGTTGTTACAGATTGTCTTGGAACCTCTGACAATATGCAGTGAAATCTAGCCAGCGATGTTATTAAATCCTTTAGATAACCACTTTAAGTTCTTTCAAGATGATACATTCTCATAACAAAAAAAACTGTTGGACCATTTTTAATACAATTCTAAGCATGTAGTGGGAAACTTTGGAAAATCCATTTAAAAGGAACAGCACTGCTGAACTGCATATGAGAGAATGAAGAAAGAAATATTTTAATTTCTGTCTTTAATCATTGACATTATATCAGCGCACCAATAAAGCAAAATATAGATGACATTGTCCTATAAATGTTTTTTTACATAAAAGCAGTTATCTAACAGTATTTTGCATTCGATTTTGGCATTTAATATCCTTTCCAAAACTGTTTTGTTTCCTGTGAAACAAATGTGTTTTCACAGGAATACTGTATATTGTAGTTTTACAGATCACTTGTTGTAGAAAATAGTCACCAAAAGGAAATGCCTGACAGCGATAACTTTTGTTATTTTTAACTGTACTAGGAGGAGGCCTTGAAAACTAGAAACAAGGCTTGTCTGATGGCACGCATGTTGTATATCAAAAGAAAGAATAACCGTTCTCTATGGGGAGGATGTTTTTTATTTTTTTTGTAATTTACTTTTTCAGCAGAAACAGTTTTCAGACTGGCATGTTCTGAACTGCATAGCTTCCTTTTTTCAGGACAGGTGGTCAATATCTAAGCCACAGCAACTAAGGAACAAACAGTTCTGAGTTGAACTGTTTTTAGGAGTTCCCTATGATTTACTGGAAATTACAACCCACAGCACAAAATAACACATCCCTTTAACTGTTACAAAGTTGGGGCCATGAGGAATGCTAATAAGTATAACAAATGGATATGCCTTAATTGTATTTTGCATGACAAATACACACAGGGAATAAACTGTTGTGCCTAGTCAAAGTACAACCTTAAAGAGTAAAGAGTTTTAGTAACAGCATAACAATCCATCTTTATTTTCTATCAGTAACAGGACTCTATATAGATAACTGTACAAAAACTCAAACGAGCAAAATATTGTTGTACGGCAAATTCGGTGGGTATCCAGCTTCTCTGAAAATATAACCATATTATGTTGGCCATGAGAGTAGTAATTATTTTTTGTAATATACAGTATGCATCAGTTTAGGACACACCCATATTTTAGATCCATCCTTGGTGGAAAAAAAAATATCATTAAATGAATGCAGGCGTACAGTATGACCACTAACCTCTACATATAAGCAGAAATCAATCGAAGGATCCATGACAGTGCATACAGTCATGTTTATATCCAGTATTGAAAGTTGTAGAGTTGAGAAAGAGCGATGAGGGATTGTAACCACAACCAACCAACTATATTTAAGTAGAATAGACTGACATGCAGTTAAGGTGCAGTGTGACTGCTGGTTCTTTGAATGCAAAAAGTTGTATTTGTTATTTTTGTTATTCACATTCAAAACAAAGCAGCTATGGTGAATGCTAACATGGGATGGCACACAGAACTGAAATCCTGTCACTGCAAACAGGTGATAACCCTATGTCTTTGGACAGTTTGAAATACGTACAGTAAATCTGTAGCCAGAAATGAAATACTTTCATACTTTCATTACACTCTTAGAAATGCGACTACATTTTAGAAAGAACAGCTTCTAACTAATGTTATTATGAAATATGTACCTTAGGTAAATCTGACTGAATTTAATGTACAGAGTATAGTGCCTCTCATAACAGTTCTTAACATTCCTTAACTGCTATTCCAGCAACATACAGTATAGGGAACATTGCATTATTGTGGAGTGACAAATTGAAAACAGTCTTTTGGGAGACATAAACAACAGTCTTTGATTACAGTTTAATATACAGTTACTGGTACATTTTTTTGTTTTACACTTAGACTTTTTATTTATTTCAAATAACAGTTCAAGGTTTAGTAGTGGAGCTACTATATTTTAAAATATCCACACCTTTATTCATGCAAATATGGCCAACATGGTAGTAAGCCTTGCACAGTTAATAAGTCAAAGCAAATCTTTTTGACTTTTCAATAGACATAATAAAGTTTTAAACTAAGTGACACAGGCATAGAGAAATCGTTTTCAATTGACTGATTCTCATTTTATAGAATCTGCAACTGTAAGCCAAGGGAAGAAAATCTGTAGTGCATTTGAAAATGTCAGTTCCTTTTCCATGTAAGAAGAAGAGAGGGCCTGGAAATTGTTTTATGGCATTTTTATATACCATCTGTCTTGCTGCTTACAGTTGTAAATCTATCAATTACCTATTAAAAGTAAGTTACTACTGTGGCTACTAAACAGGTTACATCACCTCTACAAACCACAGTTTTATAAATGGTTATCATGATTATTACACACCTTGGAACTATCAAATTCGGACTGCATAAAAATATGACCGTGGGAGAATTCAGACCATCTAAATGTGGGATGATGTACTGTATTTATACCCACACATTGTACATTTACAAAATCACAATGTTCTTATGGCACACGTGCTTGTTGATTACATCATTAACCTCAAAATACCCTAAAGCCTGACTACCATGATCTGGCTATTCCATAAATAGTTATGGGACTATTTCAGATTGATACAACCTTATTTTACCCTACAGAGCTTTGAACATTTTCATGCGGGTGTGTACCACATGCTTCCGCAAATATAAGCCATGTTAAACACAAATGATAGTCATGCTGAACTGATGTAGCATCCTCTGTTGTGTTCTGTCATTGACCATGGGTGTGTGATTCCCCATTGTCCTATTTTTGTAGGCAGTGAAACAAAATTCATTGTTCCATGGAACACAATTCTCACAATACATTTATTTGAGCAGTCCAACTAACTTTATATGCACTATAAACTTGTACCAAAGTTAAAGAGGTTAAAAATATAGATAAGCTTGAGTACATTTCTAGATACAATATTATGATAGTGTTCTTTAAATTCATTATTCTGTTTAAATAACTAAGACGCTGACTCTTGCAGGAAAGGTGTTTATTTCCTTTAATTACACCTACAGTACGTGCAAAGTTTAACACTGATTTTAAGAGATGTGTTTTGCAATTTATTCGGCAATCATAAAATTCTTCAAAGTTACTGCATTTGTCTTCTTTCAGCTGCATATACTGTACAACTAAGAACTGAAGGACCTTCTTTACACAAAGGACTGTGAAGTATGGAACAAGTTACCCATCCATGTTGTTGAACCTGAAACCCTAACTTCTGTCAAGAAATGGTGGACGAGATCCTTCAATCAAACAGGCTAGCAAACAGACTAGATGGGTCAATTAGCCTCTTTTTGTTTGTAACCTTTCTTATAATCTTATGTTCTTAGTAAAGAAAGAATACACTTAGTGCACACTCAGTAGACGGCAAGTTAAGAAACCATAAATCATTAAATAGTGTCTGCAATTCAACACTTAATTTAGAATAAGGAATGGAAAAGCAGATAACATTTACACACAAAAAATAATTGATTTCGATTTCTGGATTCTTTCCTTATACCGTTTCTCTGTGTTAGTTATCAGATTGTATCTGATATTCTTTGACCCTTTCACTGTGAATCTGAGAACTCTGGTGTACTGCCTACACACTCTATCAAAGTTAAGACATTATCTAAGTTAAGAAGACATTTGTTGAATAGATGTTTATATAAGCACTTAAAATATTAAACTGATTTAATAAGGATTAAAATAAATCACAGCATAAACAATATCAATGCAGAATTCTGACATGATTTCTTATTTTATAATGTTGTACTCCTTTTGAATACTGAAGCATCATACACTGATTTAATAGAAAATGCATTTTAATTTATGACAGAGAATAATCTTAGATGATGTACAGGGTAGTAGCTGGTGACTGAATTCTTTGTGAGACAAAAAATGTTCTTCACTGCAATTAAATATGAATCATTCATAGAGAATGAAGTCTGAACCAAAAGGAATCCTGCATTTAAGTAGCAAACCAACTTGAGTTGGTGATTCTGGTCAATTTTGCAATTTAAAATGTTTTTCCAAACGTTTGGCAGTGTTTTGGTATGAAAAAAGGGAATGTAAGTGACATGATCCACAAGCTAAACTGTGAAGAGAAAGGCAAACCGTGCAATGAATCATCTTTATAGATATCTTAGATGTCCTCAGGAAGCCTGCAGCTTGCACTCTGCCTTAGAATCCACCCACAAAAAAGGAAAGAAGTCTGAAATTTGGCTTCAAAGTTTTTTTTTCTAGGTCTACATCAGTTTCCCTAACTTATAGAAGGATAGCAAATGAACCTTCATTGCATTACCTTGACACTATTTAACAAAATACTATTTTTCAGGATTTTATCCCTGTGAATTGTACTATTTACACTATTACTCTTTAGTAATAGAGGTATTTTTTTATTATACAGGTAATGGATAACTGTATTATCCCTTTTTCCCATACAAAATAAACAAAGAAAATAAATGACATGAATTAAAAAAGATCAATATTTACTCAACATTTATAAAATGAATATTTGTACTGTTCAAAGTTAGGCTTTTAACAATTTGCTGTCAACATTGATACAATATTTTATAATGTCTATATACAGTAAGTGAGAAACAATGTTTAAAATCCCTTTAATGATACAGTTCATTTACTGTACTGGTCTTTTTTACACAACAGCATTGTCTTCTACCAACATATAAAACTGTTACTCCTGATAATATTTAAATACCCATGTTCAGAGAATGATTTGCATGCTTATTGGCAGTGTCTGTAATCATCTGAGTAATGGCTGTTAGCATGTTCCTTTAAATGTCAACATTGTTCATCCAGTACCTTGCTTGTTCTTTGAATGTGTATTACTAGTAAACAACAGATAACGCAGGCAGCTAAGTTTTAATGACAACAGAAAAAAACTGCCAAAGGATTATCTCCAAACCCTGGCCTTCAAAACAAAAACATCTTTGAAAATCTATTTCAGAGAAAGACAGAGGAATCCTTGAGAAATCATTCTGACAAATTTGATCTTGGAAAATAATAAAAAGCTTCTACTTCAATCACTATAAGCAAGAAAAAAAAACAGTGGTAACAAATTATATTTTTGTTTCATGTTTGTCTCAGTTGTATCTGAAAAAATACAGCAGGAATTAAACAAGTGGAATTTAGAAGAAATTTGCAAAACCAAATAATCCTCTTGCAGCAAGAAGTAGTAGCGAGAGGGTTATTGCAAGATACAATCTACATAAGCATCTACATAAACCCCCAGTGAAATGAACACAATCTGTCCATTTTAATGGTTCTCAGGGTTGCCATTCTCTTTAATCGCTTGAGATATACTGTACAGGAAGAAACACAGAGAAAAACGAAGAGTCGTCTTTAGCAAAGGAACAAGGCTCCAGCATACACTGGCTGTGCCTCAATTAGCTGAGTTTCTGGCTAACTCTAAAGAAGCATTTGGCACCTTATTTACACTAGTCATGGGGGAGGAGAGAAAAACAAAAGAGGCTGGCATTTATCCAAGGCAGCAGGAAGGCAAGCAAAAATAATAGAGAAACAGAAAATAGGAAATACCACTGAAAATAAAAGACCTAAAGATAAACAAAAGTACTGTATTGCGTATTGTACAGTAATGAAATTGGCAGAAAGTTATATTTCTTCTTCTGTGAAGATTAGAACTGCTTTGAATTAAACAAATTAAAAACTGCAGGACAAAATAAATCCATTGCTGACTTGTTGACTCTATTAAAACCTCTTAGAACATATACTGTCTTAACCCATAAAAAGGAAAATGGAGTTTGCATATTCAAAGGGATAGCATGCAAACAGAGATTAGAATATCATGGAACTCTTCCCTGACCACAAAAAAGGAGGAGACCATTGTGCTTAAACATATTAGATAATAGCAGAAACAAGGTTTGCAAAAGCTTACAAATTGCAAGGTTGTTCACCTCCTACATTTACATGATTTGTACAATCCCCATAAAATTAGAACTTTGAAGCTGAGTCCACAATAAACTTGGAATAAACGTATAGTATACAGTATAGTAAGTGTTGTATGTCAAATTACTGTATTTAGAGTACATTAGATTGGGACATATGTTAGCCACAAACATCAAATTGGGTGTTGCAATTCCTGTTAATGATATTCACCAGCTGGGGTTGAGTTATTATGAACTGAAATAAAAGGTCTAATACATGGAAGATACAATGGACTTAGTTAATATGTTTGACCCTTCAGACCTGTTTTTGTAGGCAAAAAAATGTCATATTGTATATCTAATGGATTACCTATCTGATTGAGGAAAAAATGGTAAAAATTGAAAGTGCTGAGTTTAAAAAAACACTTTACAGAAAAATGTTCATTCAATTTAAAAAATCTAAAGCTCTCACAGATTAAAAAAACATAAAGTCATGGTAATTGTAGACTAATTTTTTAGATTCATTTGCAATTTAAATTACCAGCAATTTGCTACAGTTTGAGGTATGTGTTGGTCACAGTGTCAGCTGATAAACAGATGACTCAATGAAAAAAAGTTTGAAATAAAAAGGCACTTCAAATATCAGATTAATGTACTAAGAATGACTTTTCAAACACTAGATCACATCCAGTTTTGTCTTGTTTTTAAACATTTTCTAGTATAAAGACATGTCCGAAAGGTTCAAAGTTCATATCCTTAAAAACAACTTTAAGGAAAATCTTAAAGGAAGTTTAATACTGTATGTATATGCCCTTATAACTGCAGACATATTATAAAGAAATGCCTAAATCTTTAAGACAAAACACGTAGAAAAAAATACATGTAGACTTGCTAACTCTAATGGACAGTGAATGAGTGATCACATTGTTATTGTATTTTGATTCTTTCAACACATGTAACATTACAAATTTCCCTTGGTTCAGTGTTCTCTAACATCAGCATGCAGAGGACAAGACAAAAGTAAAGAACAGAGTTTAGAACAGACTTTGTTGTTTCATTATATTCAACACAGACTCTACATGATATCAACAAAAAGCAACAGTCTATGGTAGCACTCACTCTCCCATTCCATATTCTTTTCACAGAAGAGTCAAGTGAGTGAAGTTGAAACAAAAAGCTCTATTATTTTTAATTGAAAATGAAAACTAGCCAGTTACACTAAAAATCAAATATTCCTTTGAAATAAGATGAAGAAAATAATGTTGAACAATAGGAAGCAAAGAACAGGACAAAACATAATACCATCTTAAACAGCAAAAAAGAGGACTGCTACTTTCTAGGACTAGGTAATCATAAGAGTGGGAAAACTCCTCCAGACCGTATACTGGTGTCTCTGTGTTTTATTTTTTTATTGAACCTGTTTTACTCAAAATGATAGTCACCTACACACAAAACATTTCAGAATGATGTGTCTGATGTGCCCATCATAATTAGAATAAATGAAAACCTTGAATTCTGTCTTAACGATTTATACATTATACTCACATGACTCTTTCATTTCTGTTTATATATAATGTATATTTGTTTTGTATACTTTACTTTGTTTTGTATATTTTTCCCATATCCCCCATTTCTTTTTCTTTCCACATATTACATAATTTCACGTCCAACAGTATTATAACAGTACTTTCTGAAGAGAGTGGGCCTCTGTCTCTGTTGAGTTTGAAACAAGTTTTTTTTTGTCAACCGCCTGAAAGGAAAACACTATTCTTCCTGTTGTCCTCAACTTTCTTATTCATGTGACAATGAGATTTGAACTCTTGTCCCTGTTTGCCCAAAATAATCGAAAAGGCGTAGATGGAATTTCCTGGTGTATCAGCACCACAGAAGAGCATACTGTAATAATCATGTCCCCTTTAAACTGCTGTTCTCTGTGTCTTACTTTGCAAAGCAAAAGCTTTTGCCTGATCACTTCTGTCTGACGGGTCATTTCTAAAAGCTCAGCTGTGTTAGAGCTTCCCATGTTTTGCAACACACACCCAAATTTCACAGAATAACAGTCAGGCAGTTAGACATCTAGTTCAGGCTAAGGGGCCCCTGCTATCCTATACTACACAACAGAAACTGTTAGTTTCACATAAGACTTTTCAAAGAACATTATGTCATCAGCTTCTATTCAGTATGTGTCTTCAAAAACACCATATAATGAAAGTACTGTACAAAGAGCATAATATAATAATAAGATCCTACCAACTTAATGAATTAATTGTTATTTACAAAATAAAAATAAAAAAAGGTTTGTATAAAACAAACCTTAACCTTATTGTAAAAGAAGTGTAGTATGAGAGACTCTGTTTTCTGTACATGAGGAACAAAAATATTTACTTACTTTATACTAAGGATGCCAATGATATTTAGAAACACTACAGTTCAAGTTGCAAGCCTCTACATTTTCCTCAACTACAATTTCAAGCATTTTTATCTGTTTAAAAGATGAATATTCCCTTATCAATTAGCAAAAATATCACAGCACTAAAAATGCACTTGATATTATGTTTTCAGTGTCTCATGCTGTCAGAATTAACAAGAGCCATACAGTGCACAATTTACCATGCAAAATCCAATAAATCTAAGAGCTGTCAAATGTAACATGCAGCTGCAAGCTACTGTTTCTTTCTCTGGAAAAGAAAAGTGATTCTATTTTCTAAAAGCATAGCAGAACTACTGTGTTCATGGCTGAGAGCCATGCACACATTTGGTGCAGGAACTACAACTACTACTACGACAGCCTGAGAAGAATGCATCACAATAACACGTTACGTATTTCTTTCTTTCATTTTAGTACTCACATATCTCTTCAATTTCTTTTCAGGAGGTGATTTGATGAGCCAGCCTGTGAAGACCACATCCCCTGCACTCATGTTGATGAATAATTGCTCGAGCACAGAGAATCCAGTGTAAGTGCTATATTGTTTAAAATGCTACTGCCGTGAAACTGACTAGCACCAGTCAATTTCTGTGTTCTAGCACTGAGTGTGCCAAATAAGGAAGTCATTGATCACTGACAGAAAAAAGAGCTCCCCCTCCCACTAATTAAAACACAATGCACTTGCACCACATGCACATGATGCTGAGATGTTTTATAAACACAGAAATAAGAATGTGAATAAGCAGCAATCTGAAAAGGTTGGGGAGGCAGTTTTGCGTGCCATCTGACCCAAAAAAAAGCATTCACCAGAACTGTGTGACTACAATGTGATCTTTCTGGTTCACACTACAAGAGCTAGAGACTGGAAAGCTGCAGTTAGGAACACATTTTACCAGTAATGGGATAATCCTTCTGGCAGGAACCAGTTCAGTCTGAGATGGGCTTTGTTACAGTGCCTGTAAAGGTCAATGTAAAACAACCGAAAAGTTTGTGGTTCAGGAAGGCAGTGACTTGAGATTAATAATAAGAACATTTAAAAAAGAACTGGTACACCAGTGTTGAGCAAGGCAATGACTCATAATCCTTTCGTGTAGATGACCTATACAGAACTTATTTTTTTTAAATTACATCACATTTTATTCTAACAAGGACACTAATAATATTATTAATAATAATACTCATACAAATAACAGCATGTACTTCTCTGCCACCAAGTCACAAAGGCACCACCTTCATCTGTGTTAAATTAAAAAAATGAATTTTACTCTACATTGTAAAAAGTTGTTTTAAGAAAGTGATACCATGTTTGATATATGTACACAATAATTCTTCAGTATGTTTTTCACCACAAATGTACAAATGTACACAAATGTACGAGTTTTACCATGATTTGCTACAATATATTGTGTATATAATTATATATTCATCATTAGTTACAGATCATACATTATATGTTCATGCATTATAAACTCAGTCTTTCTAAATTAAAAATGAACATAAAATAAGGCAAATTTAAGAACATTTTTGCATTGCTTAACAATTTAGAAATTCAGTTTATTTAATCCAGAAATACTCCCACCTGCAGTTTCTCAGACAGAAGAAGATACAATCTGTATTCATTTATAGAATAACAGTTTATTATGTTCACAATTAAGTTAAAAAAGGGGCATGAACTTTCAAGTGCAAACTGACTTTGATAAAATGTAAAACAAATGCCTATGTACAGTATAAGCCAGTCTCCTCATTTCTTCCACTAGGCTTTTGAAAGAATAACACTGCAGGTGACCATGATAACACTCTTGAGACTTCTGTGGTGATTTACTGTGCTGACAAACCATTTCATATGTACAGAATATGCTTTTGCTGCAATGCTGGAACTGTACAATGTACTGTATAATCCATTGCTGAATCCTAGTACATGATTTATTGTGAGTTTTAGATTTTCCTACTATTGCTTTTATCAGTACATATTCTTATTATGTTATTAGGGTCTAAAAAACATTTGTATTTGCAGTACCCTGTACTCAGAAAGGAAGACAGGAAAAACACATAAAACATCTGGAAACTCTTCTTAAACTAGCATGTGCTCATCATAACCTATGGCTTGACCCAACAATAACATGGGACACTCCCAGTCAAGAGGTGTATAACCGTCTACAAGGATATCCTCCCATCTCCTCTTAGATCAGTAACCAGCTGTCAGATATTTCCAGGAAGGATGACTAAAGTAACAACTAATCTTCCAGTTGCATTCCAGACCTGCCACAATAAGATATCAGTGGGTCATAGATTTGAGACACACACGCATTAAAAAAGAAAAGATGCATATCATATATGCAAGAATACATTAAATGGATAATAGACTGAGGGAACTATATAACTAATGCTGACTGTGATTTTGTGCTGATTGATCCAATGTAGTACACTGAAGAGTTCTTTAGCATTTCACCATGAATGTAAGATTTACATGCGAGTGTTAATTTTCCATCGAATTATTTATCAGATACTGTATGTTCAAAAAAAAAAGATAAAATTGTGAGGCCTGTTCTGAATGTTTTAATTTGACCCTGCAGAAAAGTTACCATGGGTTCTTTCTTTCTATTGACCAGACTGTGGATAACGTCACGAAAAGAAATACAAAAATGAATAAAAATTGAACAGTGTAGAACAAAAATTGAATTATTGAAAGAAATTCAGGAACACTTCACAGCGACCTGTCTGTCTTGCTGCCAAAGATGTAGAGAGAATAGTTGATTATGTGAGCAGCTCGTTTAGCCGCTTATAACCAGTGAACATTTTAAGATTAACATAAAAAGATACTTCAATACACACAATAGTGAAAATAACTCCTTTGTGAAGCAATTCCTATTAAAGTTTTAAAAAAAAACCTACGAAAGATTGAATTCTCCTGCACGAACATCCAACAGTGAACCACTGGAATTAATGTATTTGTCTGTGTGTATATCTGATCCTTTTAGCTGAATTCTTGGTTGACCAAGACCAATTTGTATATCTCCAATGCTTTGACTTAATGTTTGGTGTGAGTGTTTACTAAATATATATCTTTGTTGCAAATATGCAGTCTATGTGCTTTGTGCAATACAGTGCTTTAGTAGAGAGGTTTATAACTGATAAGGCTAAATATATTGTTTTCACTTGGGTTCTGTGGAATGTACTGTACTGTAGACTACTGTACTGTAGTCTGGTGGCCTAACATTTGTCAATTTTAATACAACTTAAGTGCTGTACATAAAATGACTTGGATGTTAATTTGCATAACTTGGTCCGTTCTTAAAACCAGATCTCGCATACCTAACATAAACTACAGTTCAGACTACAATAGACTTGAATAACTCAAACAATGCAAAATCCTGTACAGTATATACTGTATAAAATAATCTTATTTATGAATTTATAGAATATATATAACTGTGCTTCCCCCAATGATATCATGTTCTTCCCATATTTATGTAGGGTTCCAGCAGGTGTTCAAGTTTCCTTCTACCTCCAAAGAGATATTGGCTAGGGTTTTTGGGCTATTCTTAAATTTACCCTTCCTCTGTAGGCTTCAATTCAAACCAATCCTCTTCAGTGTAACTTAGTGCTTTGATTCACTGTCCTGCTGAAAAGAGGTGTTTTTTTTTTTACCCTGGCTTGGATTCTTTTTTTTCTTCTAGAATTTACCAGGAGCTTGAACTGTCTTCCCCCCGAAAAACGTCCTAGTCTCTGATCATCTCCACAATCTAATGCTACCATGACCCTGCTGGACAGTTGGGATGGTGCTGACTGGGTGATATGCTGTTTTAGAACTTACAGCAGACGACATACTATGGTAACACTATGCATTTTGACCAAATTCCATCTAAGGTTTTGTTTCATCTGAGCCCAAATTCTTCAACTACATGTCTGTAGTATCATTTACTGTACATGTTTTGTTGACGTTTTTTCAGTAATCACTTTTCTTCATGTATGAACACTGACCTGCATATCAGAAATCTGCACAACTTTCATAGTTACTTTTGACTTCACAATGGTATCCCTAACCAGTTCCCTGCTTGACTGCCTCTTCAGTTTGGAAGAGCTACCTGATCTGAAGACTATGATACACATTCCACTTCTTAATGATGATCAATGACTTTTAAACTTTTTTGTAACCTTCTTCTGATGTGTGCTTCATTACCATTTTATCACTGATGTGTTTTAAAGGTTCCTTGGTCTTCATGGTTGATTTGAAGTATCACTGTATGCGTTGTGGCTTAAAATTCAATTTCTAACTGAAGAGGCTTACACAGACAGATACATTTATTTAATTTAACCAAGCTGAACCACTTTGATTACATAATGCTTGTTAGAGGCCACTTGTTTAATTTTGAGATGTTTCAAAGTAATCAATTACGCCAAAAATGATTTGGGGTTGCCACAGCCCAGGGATTCAACTGAAAATTGTCTAATGTTCTTTGAAAATCTAACATATTTATATATAACATGTATATATATATACATTTTATATATAAAAATGTATTAGCTTTATCAGTATGATGGAAATTTTTAATATAAATTAATATTTGAAAGTGTGATCAATTCCATCTCAGATGGCAACATAATATGGACATTTCATAGGGAAATGAATACTTTTGCCAAGTATTCCATTATATATTGTATATTCATAAAAGTATGTACAGTAATAAGCATGTTCTAAATTCTAAATTAGCATGTTAGCAGTGACTAAAGTATTGTGTTTTTGCTTCTCCTTATCATGGTATTAACTTCAACTTGTTCCTTTCCAGCTTGCATTGAGGCAGTTCCCCACTTCATCTCATTTACACTATCCCTTCTATCTGAACATCTAACTCGGAAAAAAAAATATTAAAAATTGGCCAATTGTTCAATCTAGCCTATTTTGTTGCTGTTAGCCTCACAGCCACCCAATTTGGACCAGCCAGTTGTGTGCTCTTCAAGACTCAGCTACCATACCCACCACCCAAGGGTCCTCCAACAACCCACTGTTGAGCCAATGCTCTTTTAACACTTAACATGTCGAAGACAACACAGCCCATGATAGAGATGTTAGGCTGACAGCACCACATCACTACAAGCTCCTGGGAGGCCACAGGATTTACTTCTTCTATTGTATGTTTACTAATCCTCCTAATTTGGTATAATCTGCGAAAGTTAATAGTTTACTAACTATACCAGAATCTAGTTTATTGATGAAACTTAAAATGATCAGCGGTCCCAATACAGATCTCTGTGGCACTCCACTAAGATCATTATGCTCTTTAGCATTTATACCTTATCTGTACTTTGTTTTCTATCTACTTTATTAACCAGTAATTAATCCAAATCCATCTATCATCTTAAATACCTAATGCCTGCAAATTCAGAACTAATCCTTTATGAAGAACTTTATTAAAAGCTTTCTAAAACCCTAAATGTATATTATGTGCTATGGTTGTATTTGTTACTGCTGTTGCTTGTTAAAAGAATTTAAACAAGTTAAATAGGCAAGACCTATCTTTTGACCCATGGGGATTTTCATGTAGAATCCATTTAAATGATCCTCTAGTTCACTTCTCATACCCTTATACAGTATATAATAAAAGTAAGACTTATTGATATATAACTACTTGGCTTCGTTATTTACACATGATCTCAGACCTTGGCTATGATGACTTCATCATACAGTATGTAATAGATAATCATATTTTTTATGTAACTGTATACAGTATGGCTTGGGTGGTGCAGTAGCGCAGTGGTTAGTATTGTTGCATCACAGCAGTGGGGACCTGGGTTAAATTCTGGACGTGGGATGCTATCTGTGAGAAGATTTTATGTTCACCTCATGGTCATGCAGGCTTTCACTATGTGCTCTGGTTTACTCCCACAGGCAAAAGTCATATACTGGTAAGATTTTTGGCTTCTGGGAGAACTGGCCTTGAAATTAGTGTGTGTCTGTGTGTGCCCTGCGATGAATTGACATCCTGTCCAGGGTGTATCCTGCTTTGTGCCTGTTGGTTGCTGGGAAAGGCTCTGGCTCTCCCACAACCCTATATTGGATAAAGGGGTTAGAAAACTGAGCAGCTGATGTACTGTATATGGCTCATGAAAAATGGTGAGGAAACTAAAGATAGTAAGTAGTAGAAGCCTTAAGGTTTTAGTGTGGTCTGGACAACTACAGTACACTATTTGCTTAAGGTTTTGATTAAAGCAAAGGTGACATAAATGATTCTCACTAAACTTCAGACCTGCATAGATTACAGCAGATTTCAAATTTCTAACTTCAATACATTAGGCTTTTGTGACATCTAGTGGTCTGTTTAACATTTTTCCTGCGCTAAGAAAACTGTGAAATTATTATTCGATAGACGTATGACCTTATCCAGGGCGATTTACAGGAATAAATGCAAGTACTATTTAAATGTCGGTACAATGATCACTGCAAGAACATTACAAAGGTGTCAAATAATCCAATAGTATAATAACAGAGCTAATACAAATCTAAAAGAATCTAACACACATTGAATACAACAAAAACAAAAATTATTAGCATTAAGTGCTAATTCTATGTCAATATTAATAAAATATATTAATGAGACTGGGCGAGAGTATGTTAAAGGACCTGTTATTTTTTCAATAATTCTTAACTGATTAAACGTCGTTGTGTACGAGTTTTTTTTATTATACTCCTGCTTTAAATTCAAAATATCTCGACACTGCAGTGGTACGGATCACTGCTACTTCGTTCTTCCAGTAGGACATATTTATTGAACAAACCGAATATTCTCACATTAATTCGGTAACAGCTTCAGTTTCTCCCTTTCCACTAATATGTATACTACGTTTACTATTTTGGCATTTGACACATCTTGGCATAGCTCTTTAGATATATTGTATTAAGATTTGTTGTATCAAAACAACTACGACTCCAAGAAATAAAATACAAATAACTAGCGCTTAAAAAGTAAAATCACACAGGGCGCAAGCTCATTTGAAAGATCACAAGTACAGTATCAACACCAGTTCTGTGTTTTAAAATAGATGACATTATGTGTGTGCATTTTTTAAAATACTAGGCTAAGCCTTTAGAATCGAAATCCAACTCAACGTCTGGAAATATATTTCCTTTCTGTCCGAATTTTCTAGTCAAAACCGGACTAACTTCTCGCGGTGTTACGTTGCCATAACTCCGCGAGATTTAATTATATGTATAAGGGGGCGGATGCTACGAAATGTACAGTCAGATGGTGACGTATTTTATTATTTTAACTTACAGTAAAAATCAAAATTGAGTCAAGATTAAACAAGTATAGGAGCAATGTCAGACGAAGAGATTCCGTCAACATCCCGGGAGCCTGAACCTGATTCGGAGGAGGTGAGGGAAGGATAATGTGCAGTATTTTTCAGTAAGCTTCTGTGTAAAAGAAGTAGACATTGCAGAACCGAAGTTTGCTGTTTTTTTTTTTTGCTTCGTTTTGCATTTGGGGAATATGGCGGGAAGGAAGCACGCAACATCTGCAGACAGATGTCAGTCTGTATTTTAGAAGATACAAAAACAACCTATTATATTAAAACAAAGCATGACTGACCACCTAACCCCTACAGTTAGTATAGTAGCCCAGGTACCGATCAAAAGAAATACAGGTGGGCGTGAAAATTGAAAACGACACTCACTGCGTCTTGCAGAGAAGCTGGTACCTAATACAGTACCTCAAGAATACAGTAAAATGGCACTGCGAGAGAAAAAGCCTGCTGTCGAATAGGAAACCGAATAGGTGTTGTGTTGTATAATTATTATACCTGTTACATTAACAGACACAGTCCAGTTTTAAGTAATTGTTCTGTACATTATAAATACAGACTTAATAGCAAGTTTCCCCTTTCATAACAGTCAAAATTCACTAATGTAATAATGTACTGAAGAATGCCCCCAATGGTAATTCAGACACACAAAATATGCTGTTTCGGATGTTTTGATTACAGAATGAGACAACTATATTTATTTAATAAACTTAGGAAACATGAAAAAGCCATATACTGTATGCTGTATACAGAGAAAAACTGAGACTTATTTTACTATTCTAAAAAACTCCAATTAATATAATATACATTGATAAAATAATACTATTATTCATAAACATATAGGTCCATATACAGTTTTGGTATAAATAACTTCACCATCTAACCATGCTACTCATACTTAGGGTATTATTACTAAATTAATAGTACATTACTTCATTTATATTGAAAGATGTGCAGTTTATTTTAAATTTTAAAACTTATATCCAATACACAAACAAAGCAACTAAAATAGTCAAAGTGACAAAATGTCATTTACATACAGTAATCATTACATTTATCATTTGATGTACTCTGTGCCTTTAGAAAGAGGATCCACCTTTTCAACTCAAACCTCCCCCCAAACTGGTAACAAAAGTAGAGGCAGACGTTGACCCTGAATATGAGGAAAAGAGGGTAAGTAATTCAATGCACATACTGTATCATGCATTATTATTTTGCTGTCTGATATATTATTAACAATTTTCACCCTTAATTGTGTGACCTGTTCTATAATACCATTCAAAAGAAACATGTATTTCAATTCTAGATTTGATGTTAGCTGTTATAGATCAAAATTGCAATTGCATTGTAATTTATTCAGATTTAGTTTCTAAGATTACAATAATAAATGATGAGACATGGGAACTCTACTGAACATGTACAGAACATATTTCACTTGTGTTGGTGAAATGTTCAAAAGAAAAGATTAATGGTTCCTCTCTCATTGTAAGTTTCAAATTTTGGTTTAATGCACTGCTTTTGTTTTAAACTGGTAATAGTAAACAAGTAAACTTTAACTTACGTGCAAATAAGAAACACATGCAGAAATATACTTCAGGTATATTTCAGATATTACAAACTACACACAGGATTTAAAGTATTTTTTTCTTCTCTCTTTTTCCTTCAGAAAACAGATCGGGCTAACAGATTTGAATTCTTATTGAAGCAGACAGAGCTCTTTGCACATTTTATTCAGCCAGCAGCACAGAAGTCTCCTACATCTCCACTGAAAGTGAAGCTGGGGAGACCTCGCATGAAGAAGGATGAAAAACAAAATCTGCTCTCCGTGGGGGAGTAAGTCATCAATAAGATTGTTATTTGAAATAATTTGTACCACTTAATACAGACATTAGTACCATCTGCATTTATATTTCAGTGCTTACTTGTATCACGATTCCACTGTGTGTATGAGTGCAGTGTACCACTGTGGTCTCCGTCTGTATTATTTAAATGGTAATGAAATACAGTTCTTCCCATTAAACCAATATTTGATGTTGTTTTATTTTTCACTTTAAATTGCCTGGGAATACATATATATTAAATATTAAATGGTTTTTTTTTGTGTGTGTAAATTTCAGTAATCGTCATAGACGCACTGAGCAAGAAGAGGATGAGGAGTTGCTGTCAGAGAGCCGAAAGACATCAAACGTCCTGGTCAGATTTGAAGAATCACCATCTTGTAAGGCACAAAAAAATATTGAATTAAGTAATTTTACTTGAGCTGTCATGATCTTTTATAGCTTGGCCAATACATTCAATTTCATGATGCTTACAGATAAAAAAGCTACCATTTTAATGGCTATATTTAGCAGGCGTATCCAGTAATAGATTTTGTATTAAGACATTTCTAATTGTAATGCTTTGCTAAATGCTCAGATTTTATTGTTATTTCAAATATTTTGTTTTCCAGATGTTAAAAATGGAGCACTGAGGGATTACCAAATTCGAGGCCTGAACTGGATGATATCCCTATATGAAAATGGAATAAATGGAATTCTGGCTGATGAGATGGTATGAACTACAGGAGATAATTGAACTAGAAAAAATGGGCAATTTCTGAATTAATGATGTTATGGCGAAATTGCCATTATAATTAGTTACACTGAAAAGGAATTAATTTTAAATTACTATCATATTTACAAAATGTTTGAATTAAATAGTCTGGAGCTTACGTAACCTAACATAAGATAACCTAACCCATGTAAGTTCCAAAGTAGAATATTAATATAATAGCTAATACTAATATATTAATATAATAGAATATTTTGGAATTCATTGTCATGAGAGATTGCAACATTTTTATTTTACCCCTCTCATATTCCTGTATACAGGATGGTCTTAACATTTGTGAGAGTATGGTACAGAGAACCATCACAAACAGCCAAATTTGCATACCTGTATACTGTAACTTAGTTCACCCCTTTATTGTTGCATAATGCACTACAGTACATAGTATGGTTAAAAGATAAAGGTAACCCTATCTCATACACTATGATAATTAAAATACTACTGAATAGGCCATTAATTAAAATAATATTGATCAACAAAACAAACAACAGTAATCACAAACTTCATCCCACTCTGGTTTTTGTTTGTCAAAGATCCCATTGGCCAAGCCAAATCACAAATAAGTGACATTTTGAATGTTAAATTCCTAGGTGTTGAGAACCTACTGTAGTTTGTGGAGATGAACAGAAATACTTTGTAAGCAGAAATACATACTATAGGCTCTTGACTTTCTAAAGCCACATGCATTAGGCACAGGCTGAGCACTATGGTTCAAGTGTTGTTAGTTACAGTTACTAGCCACCAATGACAGGGATGGTTCCAGTAGAGGTACGCAATTGGCAAAGTGCCATTGTGGTAAAGTTCAGTTTACTGTAGTTGTCCTGGATCCCTGCTGCTCTTGGCACAACACTGGCTCCCAAGTGACATCAAAGGTACAGTAGGATGTGCTTCTCCTCCAATTAGAGCTTACTCTCCTGTCAGGTACTGTAATGCTTGCAGCATGTCAAATGATGAATAGCTTTTTAGGTGGACATGTGAGAAGAGTATTTCTGTATGTCTCATTCTCTCCCTAATGGGTACTGGAGTTCTTGGTAACTAAACAATTAGTATTGTTTGAAATTGGGTGGTTATGCAAAATTGTAAAACGTACAAAAAAGCCCAATTGCCAATTCCAGATAAAAAAGAAAGAAAAATAAGTGGATGTGATGGTGATCCATTGTGTATTTTGTGTTGATCTTTCTCTGATACTTGGCTTATTCCAGTTTATTTATCTATAGTCAATATTTTGTTTTTATGCAGGGGTTAGGTAAAACACTACAGACGATAGCATTACTTGGTTATCTCAAGCACTACAGAAACATTCCCGGACCACACATGGTTTTGGTTCCGAAATCTACTTTGCACAACTGGATGAATGAATTCAAACGCTGGGTCCCAACCCTTCGAGCTGTCTGTCTCATTGGAGACAAGGATGCAAGAGTAAGTGAAAATCTTTCAAATTTCTTTCAAAATTATTTTTTTCCTGTGCTTTGATTCAATACTAGATGTGATGATATATAGACTTACAGATCTGATTATAGATACGGAGTAAAATTTATCTTACCTTGCAGGCTGCTTTCATCCGGGATGTCATGATGCCTGGTGAATGGGATGTTTGTGTTACATCATATGAAATGGTGATCAGAGAAAAGTCTGTCTTTAAGAAATTCAACTGGAGATACCTAGTCATAGATGAAGCACACAGAATAAAGAATGAAAAGTCTAAGGTATGCAATCAAAATGTATTGTATTAATTATTGTATGGCAAAATAGGGATACTGGAACAGATACTAGAACAATTCACGACTTGTGTGTCATATAAAGAGACACCAAAGATACCACAGACGCTCCTCACCAGACACGGCTCACAACAGGCCCATAAATTCTGCACTTACTGTATGGTCAGAAACTTCACCAAAATAGAGAATATAGACCCAATAAAGATCCTATGGCACTTATTAAAGAGTAAAGGTGTAAACCCAATGTCTTGCCTAAATTCCACACTGGGTTTATTTTTTGTTGTCCTTAACGTACGCTATAATTGGTGAAGTAATTTGTTTTCTACATAATGTGCTGTGTGATGTAGCTGTTCAGTGGTGGATGATGTGCATCTCCTGCTATTGGTAAAGTGTTTTCAAATCCTTTAGTATGAAAAGTGCTATATTTGAAATTGTTAAACAGTATGAATCTTGTGATCTAACCAAAAACTGTAATATAATTTTTTTTTCCACAGCTTTCTGAAATTGTTCGAGAGTTTAAGACAACAAACAGGTTGCTCCTGACAGGAACTCCTCTCCAGAACAACCTACATGAGTTGTGGTCCTTGCTGAACTTCCTCTTACCTGACGTTTTCAATTCAGCAGATGTATGTTGTGCCCTTCAGCAACTTATCACTATTTTGTATTCAGCTGCTTTGCTTTACTATTTTGTATGGCTATAATGTAAAAAATAACATTCTCCTACCAGTGGATAATGTATGACTTAAAAAAAAAAACTTTCCATTGGCAATGTGAACTACATTTCTGCACTGTCTTTCAAGGCCTTCCATGCCCCTCTAGTGATACTTTATTATTATTTGTTTTATTCATGATATTCATGTCATGAAATTTCTGCTGTTGGTGCTGTTTTCTTTTTGTGTCTGAATGCTACCTTAGAACAGCTACAGTAGTTTCCCCTCCAGCATGTTTCTCAATGCTCCTTTGTCTGCTCCACCTCATTCACGTTCAGATCAGAAAATGAATACATAGTCCCCTCAGGGTGTTGCTGATCTGATGTTTTCAAGATTCATTGTAATTTAAATTCAGATACTTACTACATCTCTGACATTACAACACCTCTGCTGTCAAGATTTAGTTTACATTTTCCTTTCTTGTGTACATTACTGTGTAGAAGCATAAAAATGCTCAAAAGAAACCAATACTAGATGAAGTGTCAGTTATACTTTTCTCTTGTGTATTTCATTTTCAGGATTTTGATTCATGGTTTGATACAAACAACTGTCTTGGAGATCAGAAACTTGTGGAACGTCTGCATGCAGTAAGTTTTTAAGAAATTTACGTTATTGAACATTTCATTTAGGATATTCTTGTTGCCAGAATCAGTTACCTGTACATCTTATTGCCAATGACATTACACAAAACAGTTTGGTAAAAATGTGAGAATGACCCTTCTAGCAACTGTCTAAATGGAGTACTTTCAGTTAATTTGTTTAAACTGTTACGACCCCAAGTGTCTAGGGGTAAAGGGGTGTAACATTTAGGATAATTCTTTTGGGAGCAGGTGGGTTTTGGTGAGGGACTAGGAAGCGTGATAACAAGGGTAAGGAACTAGAGTGGTGCCAAAGGAAAGAAAATAACGAAATGGAGCTGGCTAGGACAGTGAGGGAAAGCTAATCTGACTACAAAAGAAAACCCAAAACACACGGTCTTCGGCGTCTTCAACACCCTTACTAACCTTCCCTGACTACCCAAAACCATACAAGACAAATGGCACTCACCTGTACTAAACTAGTGTTACTAATACAAAATCAACTAAGTGTGTAAAGTGTACCCAACAACCTAAACTAACCTTATACACAAAAGTTCACACAAAAACACAAGTGAACCCAGAATACAAATAAGGGAGAACAAGAGTAATCAACAGGAACAGGGTACAAAAGAACACAAAAGTAACACGTAAGGGCAAGGTAATGACAAAACAAGGATAAACACACAAACAAACAAAAGTACAAAGAAACTAACAGAAAACCAACAAAACAACAAAGCTGACGCAATAACCAGAAGTGATAACCAAAACCAAGCAGGACCAAAGTCAAACAAAAGGCCCTTCCTTCAGAAAACCTCTATGTTATATATTGAATAAGATGCAGTCTGATTGGCTGAGAGGCTGATTGAGGATGATGTCATACGGAACAGTGGGGTAATGGTGGGCCAATGGGGAAGGGAGAACAATCAAAGGTCAGCAGTGTGGAACATAAAAAAAACACACACAGATCACACACTGGGATGTTACAAAACCATGCTGCCTGAATTCAGTATGTGTTCTCCTGAATCAAATAATTTTATGTTTGCACAAGTGCTCTAGAATAAAATGATTTTATTTGCTGTTCTTTGAGGTTTTAAGACCTTTCTTGCTTCGCCGCATAAAAGCTGAAGTGGAGAAAAGTTTGCCACCGAAGAAGGAAGTCAAAATATATCTTGGCCTCAGCAAGATGCAAAGAGAATGGTAAGATTGGTTAGCTGTTGATGTTTTAAGCAGTTCTTGAGGACATACACTTTTTGTATGGATTGGTATTTGAAATTTTTCACTTTTGACCTTTGGTGCATTTTTGTTTGTTTGAAGGTACACAAAGATACTTATGAAAGACATTGATATTCTCAATTCTGCTGGGAAGATGGACAAAATGCGTCTCTTGAATATCTTGATGCAATTGAGGAAGTGCTGCAACCATCCATATCTCTTTGACGGTGCAGAACCCGGTCCTCCATACACTACTGACACACACCTAGTCACCAACAGTGGAAAAATGGTGGTCTTGGATAAGCTGCTGCCAAAGGTTAAAGAACAAGGTGCCTGTTCTATTTTGCTATTCATATGGGTCCCTGAATATGAACTTTTAAAGTATAGTTTTAAATACCTGTGATTTTTTTGTTACTGAACACTTTATTTTGAACATTTTTTAAATGTACTGTAGGTCGGTTGTTGACATTAACATACAGTGTCTGTTTCCTGTAAATGCAGATTGCATTTGTTTAATGGGATTGTTCCAATTACTGTAAGTGTTTTATGTGAGAAGAAAATGTAATGCTAAAAAGAGAATTATTTGGCACCCTAGTAAGCTTAACAAGTAAAATATGTTTGGAACTGGTCGTTGTGTCTTGATGTTCCTGTAACCACTTTTTCAAACACTTCTAAACTTTCTTCTATCTTCTGGATGGTATTCAAGATATTTAATAGGACTGGCATTTTTGCTACCAATACTGCTGTGTGACTCATATCCTTAGTAGGCTAACTTACTGATGCGCCTTGTTTTGCTCTATTACAAGGATCCAGAGTCCTTATCTTCAGCCAGATGACCCGAGTTCTTGACATTTTAGAGGATTACTGCATGTGGAGAGGTTATGAGTATTGCCGTCTCGATGGAAATACTCCACATGAAGAAAGAGAGGTATGAAATAACATTTACCTGTTATGATTGGAGTTCTGATATATCCTTTCATATAGTATATGTCTTATACTTTGCTGGCTTACTTTAAATGAAATATCTTGCAGATCTGCTAGCTTTTGTGACTGCATATCCACTCAAAGGATTAAAAGAATAAATGTACAGTATACTCTGTAGTAATTGTGAAGAGTATAAGGATTACAGTATGTGTACTATGTTATTTTTTTTAATTTCCAAACTCATGCTATGCACGTTAACTGAGCATCAGAATTCATATCAATGTTTTAATATCATAAAAATGTTTATAACAATTATCATTCTTATTTAAAGATTCCTTGCTAGTCTATTATGTAATCTCCATAATTTTGTAGCTTTTTGCCATGTATCACATCACTATTTATTTCAAAACTTATAGGAAGCAATAGAAGCCTACAATGCCCCAAACAGCACAAAATTCATTTTCATGTTAAGCACCAGAGCTGGAGGACTTGGAATTAACTTGGCTACAGCTGATGTTGTCATTCTGTATGACTCTGACTGGAATCCACAAGTGGATTTGCAAGCTATGGTTTGTACAAAAAGTTATTTTGCTTACTTGATTTTTTCTTTAGATTTAAATATAGAGCTGCATTTATCTAACCCACTTGCTTAAAATGATACCAGACTTATTTAGTTGTATTATCCTTTTAAAGTCTGATGATCCCTGTGAAGCATTTTTTTAACCAAAAGAGTGGCCTCTGAGAGTCTGAAGATCAGGCTATGAAAATCATTTATTCCTTTTTATTTGTAGGATCGTGCCCATCGTATAGGCCAGACAAAAACTGTGCGTGTGTTTCGGCTCATCACTGATAACACAGTTGAGGAGAGGATTGTTGAAAGAGCTGAGATGAAACTTAGACTAGACTCCATTGTGATACAACAAGGTATTCAACCTTTCAAAACAAGACACATTGTGATTAAACACAGTATACAATGCCTTGCAAAAGTATTGACCTTACACATTGATGTCTCATTTTGTTCAATTACAAATGATGGGTACACATATTTATAAAGTGAATATTGTTAATCCAAAAAATATGTCAAAGGTGAATTATTATATAGTCAACATACTTTCTGATTTTTCTTGCAGTTTTTTCTGATTTTAACTTCTTTCACCTAAAAAAAGCATTAAGTTTGAACATTCTAATTTTATTTAAAATATTCATTTTAAAATTGTGTAGATATATTATTAGCCATGCTACAAAATGTGTCACTATTGGAAGGGGATGATTACTTTTGCAGGGTGTTGTAAATATATTTTTTGCAATTATATGTTTTCTTCATCTTTAATAAATACTTTTGTGTAAAAGCAAATAACTGAAAAAAAGTGTGATTCTACTCAATATTACATCTTTCTAAATGTCCTTAATGAGCATAGATTGTTATGAAGCATAGGTACAGCATAGATATTTTTGCATCTAAATATTTTTGAAAGATTTCTTGTTCCAGAGCTGTGAGCAGGTTACAGTTTATATTTTATGAATACTGATTGTTCTGCATTCCTTTTCTTTAATGGATTTCAGTCTTTTTACAGGGAGATTAATTGATCAACAATCCAATAAGCTGGCAAAGGATGAAATGCTGCAGATGATCCGTCATGGCGCTACTCATGTCTTTGCTTCCAAAGACAGTGAACTGACAGATGAAGACATTAACACAATCCTTGAGAGAGGTGCAAAGAAGGTAAGAAGACAAGTGAAATAGCACATTTTAATACATTTTTGATTCTGTCTCATTCGTTTTGGCTTAAACTGCAAACATTTATGAAATATTCTTCAATCATTTGTAGACTGCAGAAATGAATGAGCGATTGGAGAAACTTGGTGAGAGTTCTCTCAGAAATTTCACTGTGGATACAGAAACCAGCCTGTATAACTTTGAGGGGGAGGACTATAGGGAAAAGCAAAAGGTATTTATACTTTTTGTGCTTTACAATACAAATTCATTGTTGATTCAGTTTTATAATCTAATTATAAATCAACTGAGGTAAGGACAGGCCAAAAAGGATAATAAATTGTATATTTTGTTAATATTTATTTATTTGTAGTGGACAATGTTTGCAGTGATTCTTAAACAAATCAAAAGTTTGCTTAAGGTCTATGCACAATACAGTCTATTCCTTTTCCACTTTTTTCTATTGAAAATTTATTACCCTTTAATTTTTTCAGCTCAGTATGATGGAATGGATTGAACCACCAAAAAGAGAACGAAAAGCTAATTATGCTGTTGATGCATATTTTAGAGAAGCTCTCAGAGTTAGTGAACCAAGGGCACCCAAGGTAAATGTTTGCATCACACAAGAATGTTAATTTAATCATAACAGTTTTACATGGATCCTAATTAGTCTCTTCTATTATTGAGGCCCCACGTCCACCAAAGCAGCCAAATATTCAAGATTTCCAGTTTTTTCCGCCACGCTTGTTTGAATTACTGGAGAAGGAAATTCTGTACTACAGAAAGACAATAGGCTACAAGGTAAGTTTGCTTCATTTCTACCATACCAAATTAAATGAAAGTTGTACATTAGAACACATTGTATGCAAAAGTGGGGTCGTCTTATGAAGACAAAACCATAACAGAAGAGGAACAGAGGCACTGGATGGTACCAGCATGTATCAAGGGATTCTTTCTCACTAGCACACCTCAACTTTGGCCTGACCATCCCATGTTGTTTGGTTCTCAGCCCCTGCCAAAACAGACTGACAGATTGTATGGTGTCTGTTTATCATACCAGGCGACCATACACAGTTTCCCTTGCGACATTTCAGCCTAGCATTCATCTGTTTAAACAGTGTGACAGAGTAAATTGAGCCGAGCTACTGTTATCTAGGGCTGTAATTTTTCAGACCTTCAGTGAATAATTTCAAGCTCAGTCTAAAATAAATAGGTATAGATTTATACATGCAATCAATATCTGCATATACTGTAGAAGGAAAGTACACTATCATTTTATTTTTTGACTATACTGTATGTACCTGTCAGATAAAGAATTCATGGTACACAGTACTTTTGGTGATTACCTTTTTAACAGCATGTTATCTGCTTACAGTAAAAAGTGTTGAAATATGTAATTTCAGAAATAGCCTCAGACAGCAGTTTAGGACTATCAGACTCTCACATTCCCGATCTCTCTTCTGAACACCAAGTGACCAGATCAGAACGATCCAACTCATGTTCTGCTGTTGGTTTAATTTTGTTCAGAGTTAGATAAAAACATTTCATAACAGTCTTATCTATCCAGTATTGGATTTCACTGTTGTGACTTTTTTAAGCTTTTCTGGCATGGGAAAAAATCTATATTTCGTCATCTTCCCCACAAGTAAAGAAGATGACTTTCGTTTGATAGCTTTTTTGTACACTCTTGCTTTAATAATTCTTCAAAGTGTTTTTTTTTCTTCAAAGCTCTTTAATAATCTAGTTTTGTTCCAGTATAATTGAATTAATAATGGTTTCTTACAACTTCGAATGTACATACGTAACGCTTGAAAAATATATTTTAAGATACAGCTGAAAGAGGCATCAAATTAAAAGAATTAATACTGGTAATGCTAGTGTATGTTTTACTCATATGAGACTTAAGTAAAGTTTACTTAATAATAATAATAATAATAATAATAATAATAATAATTTATTCCTTACACTTATATAGTGCCTTTCTGGACACTCCACTCAAAGCACTTTACAGGTAATGGGGAGTCACCTCCACCACCACCAATGTGCAGCATCCACCTGGATGATGTGACGGCAGCCATAGTGTGCCAGAACACTCACCGCACATTAGCTGTAAGTGGGGAGGAGAACAGAGTGATGAAGCCAAATCATAGATGGGGATTATTAGGAGGCCGTGATTGATAAAGGCCAATGGGACATTTGGCCAGGACCCAGGGGTTACACTCCTACTCTTTTCGAGAAACGAAGAGAGTGTGTGTTTTAATGAGCGCAGAGAGGACCTCGGTTTTATGTCTCATCTGAGACAACATCCAAAGGACAGGGCCATTTTACAGTATAGTGTCCCTGTCACTATACTTGGGCATTAGGACAAACACACACTACAGGGTGAGTGGCCCCTACTGGCCCCATTAACACCAGTTTCAGCAGCAATCTTAATGTTTCCTAGGAGGTCTGGATCACACCTGCTTAGCTTCAGTGGGCTGCCAGGTGTTCTTGCAGGGTGGTATGGCTCATTTACTCATATGATACTTAACTGAAGTTTACTTTTGCTCTGTAGGTTCCTAAAAACCCTGAGCTTTCCAATGCAACCCAGGTGCAAAAAGAAGAGCAAAGAAAGATTGATGAGGCAGGACCACTTACAGCAGAAGAGACTGAAGAAAAGGAAAAACTCCTCACACAGGTCACTCAGTCATTTCAGTCATAAGTGTCATTAAACAAATACTGTACAACTTTTATGTCTGAAATATCCTATTGTGTTGTATAATCCTGATTTAAATTAATGTGATCCATATATATATTGTAGATTGTGCATTAGTGTTAATGTAATCAGATCTATATAATACATCTAATCTGGAAAATCCAGTTGTGCTTTTTTACCAATCCTAAAAATGCTTACTATAAGCAAATAAAATAAGTAAAGAGTACTTTCTGAGATATTTTAATTTTGTTTTTACAATAAATTAACTTTTTAAAGGTAAAGGTTTAAAGATAGACTGCCTTAGCTTTAGTGGAGGTATATTTTTTTCTTACAATACATTAGCCTACCTGAATGTTTTATGGTAGCAGTAATGTTTTTCCATGTCTTTCACAGGGATTTACAAGTTGGAACAAGCGGGATTTTAATCAGTTTATAAAAGCAAATGAGAAGTATGGCCGTGATGACATTGACAACATTGCTCGTGAAGTGGAAGGGAAAACCCCAGAAGAAGTCATTGAGTATTCTGGTAGGATTTCATTTAAATATTCATGAACTTTTATTAATCTACGTTTTGGTTGAAGTTGAACATCATGGGAATTTGGCAAACCATTCCAGCAGCGTTACTGCCTTGTATTATGATCTTATCATATTTAGTAGCTAAGCAATGCTGGGTCTGATCAGCATTGGAATGGGAATACTCTAAGAAAACCCACTTGCTTCTTTAAGTGGTGTTATTGGTGTTCCAGTAGGGGACAGTTCTTTCCTCTGGACTGCAATTTCCAAAAACATTATGCCTCAGTAAGGTGACTAAGTACAGGGCTATACAGTAGGAGGTGCTGTCCTTCAGATGGGATGTTAAACTGAGGTCTTGAGTACTGATCATTAAAGATACCTTGCCACTGTTACCAGAATTAGGGGTGTTAACCTCAGTTTCTTGGCTAAGTGCACCACAGGGCTACCTAAAATTACATTTAGCCTCCCTAACACCCCCCCTTAATTCAGTTAATTAAAGTGAATGTTCCTCACTTCTCTACCTGTTCTGTTTTATATTGTGGGTATTTGCATATACTGGCTGTCATAAATAATTGAGTTGCCCTACATAAATGTGCCAAATAATAATTAACTTATAGCATAACTACTGTAATATGTAAATATAAAGTTGTAATGTGTAACTGTATTTCTGTAACAACATTTATTTTCCTTTCAAGCTGTTTTCTGGGAACGATGTAATGAGCTACAGGATATCGAGAAAATAATGGCTCAAATAGAGCGTGGTGAAGCAAGGATCCAGAGAAGGATCAGCATTAAGAAAGCACTAGATGCAAAGGTAGACCAGTTGGGGGGATGTGTGCTTGAAGGTTTTACGAGAATATCTTATGTGAATTAGATGCCATACTAATGAAAAGAACATTGGATTGAAAATGAGTAGTATTGCAAAGGGATTTTAGATTTCGGCCTATAGTACAATATGTCATGAAATACTACGAACATAATTATGTTTTAATGCACTCTTTTTCTTTTTGTAAAGAATAAGTATACAGTGCATAAGATAAGTGTTAACAAAGTCTGTGCAAAATGCAGAAATATATAGGAGTTTATATACTAAAAATGGACACAAACAGTAAAGTCATAGGGAAGAAAGTGTGAATTTATTATAGTCTATGAATATGTGGTAGTTTGTGGCTGGTTTAGAACTTAAAATATATAATAAAATGAAAATAAAATAATAACTTGGAGCTACCATGTTTCAGATTGCACGATATAAGGCCCCATTTCACCAGTTAAGGATACAGTATGGAACCAACAAAGGAAAGAACTACACAGAAGAAGAAGACAGATTCCTCATCTGTATGCTTCACAAAATGGGCTTTGATAAGGAAAATGTCTATGAGGAACTGAGACAGTGTGTTCGAAATGCACCACAGTTTAGATTTGATTGGTTTATTAAATCGCGAACTGCTATGGTAAGTAGAAGATGACAGTTTGTACTCTCTTTTGAATTTTACCTAACTTTTTATTTTTTAGTAGATTTACCTGAAAGTTAAGAAATGAATTAAGAAAAGAAGTATTTGGTAATAGTTACAATTGGTTTGAATTTTAACTAAGGCTCTACATTTAGGAGCTTCAGAGACGGTGCAACACCCTCATTTCACTGATAGAAAAAGAGAACATGGAAATTGAGGAAAAAGAAAGAGCTGAAAAGAAGAAAAGGGCACCTAAAGCTCAAACTGTGAGTAACAAATTACTGGGGTTTACTTATATATATATATCTGTATTTAGTTGGGAAAAAAGCCTAAAATGTGCATAAAATAGTAGGTGTTTATCTAAGAACTGTTTTTCAGGATTTAAATATTAATTTTGCCACTGATGCCTAACATTTATAACATTATCAAAGTTTTTATAATGTTTTACTACATTTGTAGTATAGTTTTTACATTGAATACATCAATTAATTTTGGTTTGTAATGTGGTTTTCAGATATGATTATATAAATATAGTAATATTATTGTTAAAGTTATTGTAAACAGAATTAATTAAAAATACCATATTATGTGAGAAAATGTAATTTAATGAACTTTCAAATTCTATAAAGAATCTTGTTTTCTGCAATTAACACCATTGACTATTTTCCAGGCACAAAAAAGAAAGACAGACACTCTCTCAGATACTGCAGGACGAAAAGACAAAAAACTGAAATCATGAAGGAATCATGTACAGTACAACTTAATTTTTACAATTTGAAGACAAAACTTACAGAGAACTGCCAGTATTCATGCCCACAGCATCACATAGCAATTATTATAAATGTCAGATTCAAATGCTTGTGGAGGCTTCTTGCTTCATATATTTTTGTGCCATTTTGTATTTTTTCATTTGCAATAGTTCTGATGCACTTTTACATTTTTAGCATTATAGAATTTTGTCTACTGAATTGAAATTGATTTTCTATTATTAAACGTCTTGTTAAATTAGCATGCAGAAAGACAAGCCTTTGTATGTTTTTTATTAGGTTGTTGATGTACTACAGTAGATACAGGTATGTGTAAAGCCATATTAAAGAAAAACCTAAAATTTGAGAAAAATTTTAAGCACTTTTAAAAAAAATGTTTAAAGGTTATCATTTAATTGATTTCATAATTAGACATGTACAATTCTAAAACATTGTGTCATGTTTTTTCCCCAAATTAAACATCATTAAAGAAAGAACTAAAACCTGTTATTGTTGATATTTTTTGACAATTGTTAATCATCTATCTGGAAATATTAGATTTTACAATTCATTTTGTGATTACTTCAAAATAATAGCTGCTGTGCAAAACAGGTTAGTTTTAAATATTGTAGTTAATTAGACCAGTTTCTGTAACTAATGACTTTGCATTTATACAGTATGTATACTGTGTATAATCTTTAGTTCAAAGCACCAGGCAGTAATCAATTAGAAATGCTGACATTTAATTTCCTTTTAACATTTACAAAGAACTGTTGAGAAGTGAACATAATTTCAGTTATAGCAGTAGTAGTGGAGGGATTGATTACAGAAAGATATTAAACTATAAATTGAAACAATGCATGAATTTTAGAATTGCATTGTGGCCCGAGAGCTCTAACAAGTTTTGTTTGCTTCTTTGCTATATTGTGTAGTTGGTGCTCAACAAATAATTTGATTTAGTTTTTCTGCTGGTGATAATACGTAAATAGTTTTTGAGTGATGGCTAAAATTAATTTATGCTTTTTTGCAGGTTCTGCAAAATACATGTAAATGCTTTTCACACACTACCCAGTTTATTTTTTAATAAACATTCACATTCTCTTCATAGAAAATGTAACACAACAAAATTGCTCTACTGAATTTTTAATTGAATGTCAGTCACTTTGACTGATTAGTAATGAAACCATACCACTCAAACTGCAGTCAGCATTAACTGAAATTACTATATTTCTAAGTCAAACCTTCTACATATTTATCACAAAAAATCATGGTCTGTCATTTATTATATATAATGTGCCTGTCTTTGTTATACCGATTTAAAGGAAGGATTGCAAATATGTTTCTACAGCAAATATTCAAGCATGGATTTTACAGATGTAGTGATGTATTATAGATTTGAAGCTCATTATACAGATTCACACAGGTTACAAATATACATTTTATTAGATCCATAATGTGCTTACTGGTGTATTTCAATAAAAAGTACTGCAACAAAATGTCCACAAGGTGGCATTTTAACACTGTTACACTGACAGAAGACTACTGTACAGTTCTGTTTCAAATAATTCAGACTCTGAAAATGTTTGTGTGTTGATTTTGTTTGCTTGGTAATGTTTTTTGGTTTAAAACTACCAGGCAAAAGTAATCACAGTTATACACACACCTCGACAAATGCACTAGTATGAATTTGTTTTCAAAATGAAGTGAGGAAGAAGTTGTAGAGATACAGTACACAGTAGTACATTAGAAGCTAAATCTACTGTATGTCCAAAAAACAGTTTTAAACGAGACAATAGCTAAGCAAGTGTAGTAAGAAGCTGTTTTCCATAGAATATACAGTACAAGCATTACCCTGTATCTTAATATATACATCTGAGCAGACATACTGTAGCTACTAGCATTATGATTTGTAAAAAAAGTGATTCTATGGATTATATCTAATAACATTGAAGAATAAGCAATGTGCTTTAGGTTTTGTGAAGAGACTAGACCTTCTAATAATTCATTTTAAATTAAGCTTCCTTTGTTTTTAAATTAAACTTGTTTCAAAACCATATTTTATTTAAAGCCAGTTTTTAGACTGACACTTATGCCATTTCAGCATGGAATTCATGAAAAGGGCTGTAGATAAATTAATTATGAAGAGTAAAATGCTAAGGGGATGTTCTCTCTTTTGGATTGAAGAAGGATGCAATTCTGCCTGTATTCATCTTTAATATTAAGAGCAAAATACAAAAAACAAATTGTTACTCTCTTTACAATATACACAAGGACATTTTACATTTCTAAAAATATCCTACATATTTTGAAAATGATTTTTTAAATGATTCTTCAGTGACTCAGTTTAAAGATCTTCCCTCTGTCTCTGTACTTAATCATGGTTCTTATTTGCATGATAATACATATTCATAAAGAAAACAGCATTTAAAACAAAACTGTCATATTAGCTATAGGATCTATAAAATGTGTTAGCCGTGTTCAGTCTAACAACATGCTTAACACTTTATCACCCATTAATTGATGAGAAGCACTTTATTAGAAAAGTGATAATGGCAATTATGATTTATTGTGCATAATAATAATACCTTAAACTTATATATATAACACTTTTCTATACACTCCAGTCAAAGCACTTTACACGTAATGCGGACTCCCTTCCACCACCACCAATGTGCAGCCCCACCTGGATGATGCGACAGCAGCCATAGTTCACCAATACACTCACCACACATCGGCTATCAGTGGGGAGGAGAGCAGAGTGCTGAAGCCAATTCATAAATGGGGATTATTAGGAGCCCATGACTGGTAAAGGCCAAGGGGAAATTTGGCCAGAATGCCAGAGTAACACCCCTACTCTTTTTGAGAAAATCCCTGGGATTTATAACGACCACAGAGAGTCAGGACTTCTGTTTTACATCTCATCCAAAGGACGGCACCTCGTTACAGTATGCTGTTCCTATCACTATACTGGGGCATTAGGACCCACACAGACCCCCTGCTGGCCTCAATAACACTACTTCCAGCAGCAATCTTAGATTTTCCCAGGAGGTCTCCCATCCAGGTACTGGCCAGGCTCACACCTGCTAAGGTTCAGTGGGTTGTTAGTTGTGAGTTGCAGGGTGAAATGGCTGGCACATTAAAACTCAATGACCTCGGATAATTTATTTGCTTTATCATTACAAAAATCTGCTCTAATGCACACCTAGCACTGATATTCAAAATCCCATCACTACTAGCACGGTATACACCCTTTAAATACTAAATATTCCTAATCACACCCATATGAGAATGTATCTTCTAAGCCTTCAACAATTAACCAATAATTACTGCTGGTCCTGGGTCCTGGGTGCAGTTCTGACCTGAGCCACCTCGGGTATTCTTCTACAGTGCAAAAACACATTGTCCAGGTTAACTGACACCAGTAAATTGTTCCATGTATGTGATGGACTGCTGTACCAACCAGGGTGTACAGTAGTTCTGCCTGTACCTTTGCCAGCTACGCTAATCCAAAACCTCTAAAGATAAAGTAATTAGGTAATGAAAATAGGTATATGAATGAAACAGGTTCCGAAGAAATGTGTCGTTTCTTTATATCTAATGATTATATACTGTATGTGTGATGTTGGAGACTTATTCATGTTTTGATAGCTAATTAACTAATTAGATGTATTGTTGCTATTTCACATATTTTAAGCTATAAATAATTCATGTTTAGTTTAAATAGTAAATGGTTTGTTTATTCATTTACTATTAAAATTGCAGGGTGTGGCAGTGTCTCATGTATTTTATATTTTGACCTATTCTCTATCTGCCTGTAGAAAGTCAGTGGGTTGAGGTTATTAATATGTTGTATAAATGAAAAAACTAAAAATGCAACTGAAAACAATAACATACACTTAATATATATACGAATTGTTATTCACTACTGATCCCGTTGGGCCATCATGTTTTCTGGTTTTCACTCCATGCTTGATTCTTGCCAGTTGTCAACTCACAACTGGCAACCCACTGAAGCTAAGCGGGTGTGAGCCTGGTCAGTACCTGGATGGGAGACCTCCTGGGAAAAACCACTGTATGGTTGCTGCTGGAAGAGGTGTTAGTGGGGCCAGCAGGGGGTGCTCACCCTGCGGTCCATGTGGGTCCCAATGCCCCAGTATAGTGACGGGGACACTATACTGTAAACAGGCGCCGTCCTTCCGATGAGACGTAAAACCGAGGTCCTGACTCTCTGTGGTCATTAAAAATCCCAGGGCGTTTCTCGAAAAGAGTAGGGGTGTAAATTTCCCATTGGCCCTTACCAATCATGGCCTCCTAATAATCCCCCTCTATGAATTGGCTACATTACTCTGCTCTCTTCCCCACTGATAACTGATGTGTGGTGAGCGGCGTTCTGGCGCACTATGGCTGCCGTCGCATCATCCAGGTGGATGCTGCACAGTGGTGATGGTGGAGGGGAGTCCCCATTACCTGTAAATTGCTTTGAGTGGAGTGTCCAGAAAAGCGCTATATAAGTATAAGCAATTATTATTATTATTATTATTATTATTATTATTATTATTAATTACTTGATTTGAATCAATTATTCACTTAATTGGTGTATGTTAACATTTCCAGATGTCTAGGCATTGAGGATTATAAGTTACCTATAAAAACTGGTAATTTGTGGACAAGGAGTGAATATTCCTGATGTACAGTAAATACTTCTATATCTAAGCATTAAATCTGGACCTTTACCCTGAATCACTCTGTATTAGAGCTGTCATTTATTTTTCATAAATTCAAATCCAATCAGTTTAAAATAAAATACTTATTTTCTTGCCTTTTCAATGTAGCTCAGTAGATGAAAACATTTTCTTCCTATTCTGAAATTCCCTGTGTTTATAATATAAATTATATAATCTATTATACTATATCAGAATTGAATCTCAACTTGAACATCTCAAAATATATGATTTCAGTTGCAGAGCTCATTGCATAGATTTGTCTGCTTTTCTCTGTGCCTTGAACCTGTTATAAAACAGAGCTAGAGAAAAGAGATCTAGTTTTAGCTGAAGATTGTATATCTAGATGTTTATTCAAGGCCTGAAATGTCACAATCCATGTACCTGCAGTATCTATAAGAACAAACAGGAAAGTAGACAGTTCTATTACCCACATGAAACTTAAAATATCAAACAATAGGAGATCAACATAATGAATTTCTTTCTGCCAAAGCAAACTATAAAAAATATCCTGTCCAGCAGAACTGATTGCACAATATTACTGTATAAGTACAGGTATAAAATAAAGGCAAAGGCCTTTAATAAAGATAACCTACAGTAGTAATTGAATTTTTAAAACTTCAGACTGTTGCCAGTTGTATTCAAATGTTTTATGCATTAATATATCAAAATAGATGGCTGGTTCAGTGAGATTTGTTGTCTTTTATGACATAAAAACTAAAACAAATTATATTGGCTCTTGAGTGTCTTCTCAAATGTAGGTATTGTCCTTATTGTAAAATGTGTACTCTTTACCATGTCATTGATACACACTGGTCATTTCAGTTGTTTGAACACTAATTAAGGTGGAAAAGATGTGTGATTCAGTTACTAAGCTTAAATGACGTATCTCACCTGACTGAGAGAAATTACACTCTTTTTTAAAGGACAGGTCTGTCAGAGGCCCCAAATGAAATCAGTGAGCCTATACCTCCAGTGTAGAATTCTTAAGTTAGGGAATTGTATGATAAAATATGAATAAGGGTATGGTTGGCAGAGTGAATGCACAAGAGAGAAATTAAATTTCAAAGGAAGCTTTAGTAAAATTTCCAAATAGACCAGAGGGAGAAAGTTTGGAACATAGTGCTTCAGAGAAATTGTTTCAACAAGGCTGAAGAAGGGGAACAATTGAGAACCCCATTACACTGAAGCAGAATCTTTATTGCAGAAGACAATAGCGTTCTTAGAGAGGACTGGGTTTAGATTTGATGTAACTCGAGAGGACCAATGGTAAAGATGTTTAATGAGGACATTGGGATTCTTTGAGGAGCGGTGAAGAAGGTTCAGTTCTTTTAGCTTGGTAATGTAGCACATTCCTTTAAAGGTGAAGTGTGGTCCCAATTTCTCAGACTAGTTATTAAATCTCGGTTACAAAATAAATTCATTTATGGTACACAAAAAATTGATATATTTCGAATTAAGCACAAAATCGTGAACTTTCTAAAAGTATTGCAAATCACCATGTTGTCACAAACCCCTGGTCTCACCACGGGCAAGAGTTCCCATGAACTGTGATGTGATGCAGCCCTTTCTGCTCACTAGTTGCTATAATGACTAATATATTGTCATATAGAGCGAATTAAGTACAGGTTGTGCAGCAGACATTTCACCACAGAAATGTTCCAACGTGAACTGTGAGCAGAGTTAACAAGTAAGTATTGGATTAAAATAAATGTATTCACAAGCCTGCTTGTTCACAAGACCATAGGGACTGGAAATTTTGTTTATTTTGTGGTGTAAATTGGAGGTTTTACAAGTGACTGTACATTTGACTTTGTTTTGTGGTTAGAAATGCACTCATCAATGCCGATTATTTCTAACCCAGACAAAAAAAAAATAACCTTGCAGTTCCTCTTTAGTGCTTCTGGTTAGTCTTCTCTTCACTGATTCCACACAGCAATATTTGTTTTTTAACGTGGCAACTGAAACTTAACATAGTATTCTAAATGAGGAATGCATTATATGATTTTAATGGAACATCCCTTGATTTGAAAGCTATGCTTTAAGTATATGGCTTAACATTTTGTTTGCCTTTTTAATTGCTTCCCCACATTGTCTGGAAGATATAAAAGATTTGTGAAGATGAACACATATTAAAGTTTTTTTCATATGTAGCCACTTGTGTTTACCATTTTGTATTAATAGTTTATGTTTTTACTACCTACAGTACATACAAAACCCTGCACCTGTCTGCAGTGAATGTCATCTGTCAGCTTTTTGCCCAGTGGGGTCTTGTTCATGATGTGTAATGAGCTAGTAGAGTACTGTATATCACTATTATATTTTTTACATATGATTTTAAGTCATGCTTAATATAAAGTATTAAAATAAACTTTTAAACTGTATGTGGTAAATATGTTATATCTAGATAAGAAAATCTCAGCATTTGTTATGTAGCTGAATAGTTTAACTACAATGACTAAAACATACACATAGCTGTGATATGCCCTTTGAGTTATATTTTACTTTTTACTGTAGCAGTAAACAACAATTAGGGCTATTCAATACTGTAAAGAGCAGAGTATTTACAAATCAGCTTCCATAATCAAGCCGTCACAAAAATTGCTGTGCACTCACATTTATAGTAATGGTAAATAAAATCGTAATTAGTTGTATAAATGAAAGAAAGAATGATTTAGATCAATTTAGTGGATTTCTTTAAGAAATATTTAGATTACTGTTTTACATTTCAATGTTTTCTGTTGATTTCAATGTACACATTGCTTTCTTTTAAAACACTGCTTCTGTCTGAACAGCCTCAACAATAGCTTTCAGTACAGGTGACAATTTAGTAATATCTAATTATACAGAAATTTAGGTAATTTATTTCTTTGAATACCACATAGTGAAAAAGATATGTGGCTTCTAAGGACTCAATAAAATTATTGGCCCAAACAGTTGCTGAATAATGGTCTTTCATAATTAAGAAATAATGAGACTCACCGAGATTATTATCAGTTGATTAGAAACCTTGGCTGGAAAATACTGTTTGAATCACGGAAGATCTCAGAGTGCCTTTTTTTCCCACATAGCATGTCCTTGGTTTCCAGGTATTGTCCTTTAGAAGAAATGGAACTGGTTCACAAAAGGGAAAAAGTGAGATTGCTTTTACTTTTTTTGTTTCTGTTGTCAAAACTAATGGCTGAAGAGAAAGATAAACAGGCTGCTTATCTCTGTATTTACATAATGAGCATGAAACAATGGGGAGCTCATTCATTTTCAGTTACCCTTTTAGACCCTTCCTTTTCTAACTTAATTTAGTTTGACGCCTTTCTTCTTTGTCAATGATCCAAAAGCTTACTTCATTTGCCAGTTTATTTAGCAGCTCTTTTTCACATTAGCTGGAGTTGAAATACTCTGTGAAATTTTCTAAGCCATGTCGTGTTCCTGGAGTCTTTCAGTCTGATGTGGGCATATAACACAAGCTAACTTTCTTTGCACTTAGTAATTGGATAAATAATGAACAAACAAAGCTACCACATAAAGAATACATTCACCTTGCAGTCATGTACTTCCCCCTTCCTTATTTTAGTTTAGCATTCATGTACTTTGATAAATCCATTTCCAAATGAGATTCACAATACGGTGAAGATAATGATAAAACAGTAAAGTTAAATAAATGCATGACCTTTTGAGAAAGGTATCTTAGCTAATGATTTCTTATGCAAATGAAACATAAACAACACCACTATGCTAACGTTCTAATGTTGTTTTCTATTTAAGGTAGATTGCACTGGTTAGCCATAATCGAATACCAGAATTAATCAAATGTGTTGCACAGCCACACTTGGATATATATGTTATTTCTCTTAAGTTTGTAATGTAATGTAAAATAATGTTGTTTTACATTTGACATTTTACATTCAGGTTTACAGAACAAAAGGTGGCAAAATATTATTTCTGTTATCACTCTGGTTTCTCAGTTTTTCAAAGCCGGATGGGGTACTATATTTTGCTTTTAGAATACTCTGGTGTTACCTGTTTCACATGAGTAAGGTGATAGAATGCACCAATAAAAGGAGTCTAAGTAGCAATTAATTGCCCACACCACTATGAGTATTTTCAACAAACATAACTGCTGTCTACACTCACATTGTATTAAATGTAACTAAATGTATCATCATGTAAAAATATTTCTGTTTGCTGCTTTGTATTCTCTATACTTTCATGTATGCGCTTGTCTGAAAAATACAGAACAGTGGGTGAAAGCTGACATAGAGTATTTATGAGGATTTAACAGCTACCCATTACTATTCGGTTTTAGTCTTGTGCTATTATTTTCGGAAAGGTGAAACAAAGTCAGTATAAGGCGCCCTTTCGCATGAAAATCAACAACCTTAAGCTAAAGGGATGTCAATAAGATACACCATCAGGCATAAAACAAATTAATCACGAACAGCAGAACCCATTGTGGATCACACTCATATCAGAAGAGTGTAACCTATATCACTGGTGCCGAAGCATTCAGAAAAAGCTGGACAACTATGCCATATTTGTAAGCAGACATGTTAATGTAAATATAGGCTGGACCTAATGGCACACACATTTTTATTTCTTTCTTTTATAATCTGAAAATAAGCAAGAAATATGGCTGGGAGGGTCTGGTGAATTGTGTCTGGTGACTTTTGTATTAGCCATCTGACCAGACTGTGAAGGATGGGTGGTAATGAGGTTTCATTTTGTGTGCAAGCTTTCAAAAATCATTGTTCCAGCTGTCTCCTTTAAAAACAGAGCCACAAGGCACATTGATCCCGATATTTTAGCAACAATGAAAGAGGTAGATTAAAGCCATAAATTGGAGGCTATTATTTAAACTTATTAAGTTAAATGAAGCACAACATTCTGGGTCGAAAGCAGAAATGGCTAACGAGCTGGAGTTGGAATGAGTCACTGAATTAGATAAGGGATCATAAAGATGAAGGCCTACCGTACTGTATATAATAAGAATTGCTGCATCAATCAAAATGTGATTCACTTATTCTGAAGCCTCAAATAAAAAGATGTATAAAATAATAATAAAAAAATAGTTAAAATTAATATGTCACAGAAGACTGCCAATGTCTTTTGAGTAAAACCCCAAACCATCTTCCGCCCTGCTTCTGTCCATAGAAAGCAGTTGCTTAATACTGTACCTTGGTCATATTATGAGGAAGTTGCTGAACATGCACTTTCAACTCTTTAAAATATTTAAATCTCTAAGAGAAAGCTCCAAAAGCATTAAAGCCAAGCAAATAATAGCTAGTGAAAAAAAACAATAAGGAAAGATATATTTATTTTCCTCCAAACTGTATATCACTTGCTTCATTGATTTTTAACGACACCTACAGTATTTCCTTCAGCAGCATCTATACCAGCACAGTAATGCCAACTGGAGACATCAGATGGTTTATGTGTTCTTATTCCTCATTGCCCATAGTGATTAGTTTCTCACACATTTGTGGTCGTTCGTTTCGGCTTTTTTTTGTATGGAGTTTTTTTAAGTACAGTTCAGGTCATGCGAGCCAACTAGCCAGGCAGAATCTTACATCTTGATGAATTACAGTACTTTGTACTCATAATATCAAACTACAGTAGGTGCTTTCAAGTCTCATTGCTATTCCTCACTCATATAGGTTAATGTGACCACAGATATTATTACCTTCCAATTAATGCTCTTCTTGATGGCAAAAAAAACATGTACAGTAAGTATCTTCTATATCACTGAAACATAAGCTGTAGATAATAACAAATGTTAAAGAAAAACTCAGGCTAAATGTGACTTGCCCACTGGAATATGACTCAGAACAACATTCAGAAATTACTTGATAGTAAACAGGTCTTCTTTTTCATATAATCTTTTAACAAAAAGAAAGAATCTGAGTCATGTTAGATTTTGTTTTCATTCCCACGACAGCTAACCTCCAACAACAATTCTAGTGGTTTGTATTTTAATTTTTGTTTTGCAAAGGTTTTGTAAGGCTAATTGTTGGTGGTGTGTTAAATTGAGATTTTGACTTGATCATTAAATATCCCATAGTACAATTTCTAAGAAGAGATTAAGCCAGATGAGCTGGCTAAATTACACATTGTGTTTGCACAGTCTGGTATGCCTAAATTTCTTCACCTACTCTGCAGTGTAGTAAACCTGCTGTACTTCATTGGAACGGGACCCCCCTCTATATGTTAAGTGCTATGGGATCAATGGGATGAAAACTGCGAAGTAAATTCAAGAAATGTATTTTAAAATTATTTTTCTACAGGATACAAAATAAGAACAAAAGTAAATATTCTAAGAGTGTGTTAAAACATTTTCATACTATTTGCCAAAATGTAAAAATAAGATTATTTAGCAAAGGGAACTCAGCAGATTGACTGCTATGTGGATACGCGCCACATTAAAATGAAATGTGTTTGCCATAAAACTGAGGACTGAAATGACTGTTTTAAAAAAAACTGATACAGAACTGTATAAATCTATAGTATTTTGCTCATTTAGCTTTACTAATGGGGTTTTGTAAGTGAAAGATCCTATTGCTCATTTCTTACCATGTCCTACTGTGTTAAATCAGAACAAGAACAATTGTTCAGAAGCCTGATGACTTGATAACTTCAAATCAGCTCCTTCACCACCAGATTTTGATACAACATGTTAAAATTGTCGATTAAAAATGCTTGGAGGGAGACCTAAAGAAAATTTATATAAAATGAATCCTTTGAGTTGCTAAATAAGTAAATGACTACACTATAAACAGTATTCTACCTGATCCACAATTACTTTTGCGCATATGGAAAAGAAAATGTTTTATCGCTAAATTTAATCTTGCACTCCATTAGAAAAAAATAATAGTAATTCTCTTCACCCCCAGTCTTTAATATCACTACAAAATGGAGCATCTGTTTACACTTTTAGTTGAAAAAAAGTATATATATATTTCTTTTTAGAAATTAGATTCAATCCTTAATAGATATCTTGGCTCAGTAATAAAATGATACTATAGATATCAAAATACACATCTCCACCATATTACTGACACTGTCCTCCCTTCTGGCTAATCTATGAATGCATTAATAATCATGAAGGAAAGGCATGATCACTCATGCCAGCTCCTCTTCCCAATTACATATTCATTTCTTTCAGGTGGTGTCTTCTTTTTCTGAACCATCATGCTGTTATATGATACCTGACTTGAAAATTAATCCAACAAGCCCTGTGACCTATGTTGTTTTGTCACATATACTGTAATGCCAAAATATGCTTGTGAATGTCTGTTTCTATGTCCAGAAATCCTGAAAAAAATTAATAGACCAGTTATTCCCACCCTGGGAATTTACCTGAAATGTTTTATCTGTATAAGAGAGATACTGTACATGAAAGGTTAGTCTGTATGACCTCATTCACGTTAGGATGGAAATAAAGGACACTACAAGCTGTGTCTATAAATGGGTAAAGCACAATCCTTTCTCAAGCTTAGATGCATCCATCACAGAACTACAGTTCAATGATGACAATGAAATACAAATAAGGTAGATTGCAAGTATTTAGTGTATTGTGGTTTATGCTTTCTATGGTCATAAAAAATATCTGATATTGCCTAAAGAAGTAGCTTGCATGGATTGTTGTGATTAGTGCACTTTCCAGTGGCCTATAAAAAGTGTATTCACTTCCACTTTTTTAGCAAAAACCATTCTACAGCAGTATATACAACATATACTGTAACTCATGGGATGACACATAGTGAATAAAACTTTGCATGTTTTTAAAAAAAAACAGTTATTCTGTTATATCGCTTCTCATTCAGCTGTATTTAAGCTACCAACATGAGAGATTGTGCAAGTGTCTGTGGGAGAGATATTGATTGTAGTATTTAAAATTCCATTAAAAAAGTTTAATGGGATCAAGACAGGAAAAATGAAAACGTAAGAGGGCAGCAATTTTTAGAATTTGCCGCAGTTCATCACCACAATACATACTGCATACGTCACAAATGCATAAAAGCAGCTTTTGCTGCTTTTGCTGCTTTGCTGCTGCTTTTGTGGGCTCAAAAACATTTTGAGCCTACAGCAAAGCTAAGTTAAAAAGGACATTTTTACCAGGCTACAACTGATGAAGAGTTCAAATATGAAGCCTGTGCTCATTCTGTGGAGTTAACTCTGTGCAGACTGGTTGAGGTAATGACTAAACACAGAGCAATCACGGGGAATTTGCTACACCAGAAGCTCCAGTGAATTGAAGTCAGGTGATGTTTAACCGATTGACAGATGACATTTTACAGAAAATTTAACAGATGGACAAGCAGAGCAGAATACTATTACAAAGGGTTCTGTAAAGAGATTGTAAACAACATTTCAGAACATAAGGCTGGATGAAATTTGAATGAGTGAATTGACTACTTTATTATTATGGTGGTGTGATATTACTGTATGTTAATGTGTGTGATGTTAGAGGAGCAGTAGGGGGAGTGGGAGTCAATAAACTTATTTGTACCAGGGCCCACAATCAACCAGTTCTGGCATTGCACCAAATAAATAAGGAATACACTTTAGGAGGAAAAGTGTTCTTGGTCACCATACTGGAGCATTGGCATGGAAATTGTAGTATGGAGGGATAAGATTAATCTACTAGGCCATCAACACCTCTTATAGCAGAAGCCTGGTTTTCTATAGAATTACTACTATTTGTGTTATGATAGAAAAGAATTGCATGAGTTTGCTGAGGAAAAACATCATTCAGCCATCTTGGGGAGCAAGCAAGTTACACATGTTTTATGCTGTTAAACATGTGCATTCCTGAGCAAGTGTACTAGTAAAGAATAACTGCCAGTCAGTATAAGTAAAATCATTTTGTCGGCACCAAGGTGAAGTCTGATAGCATTTTTGTCTTCTCATTATTCTATTGGAAACCAGGAATAATGATAAGAAAACAAACTGACCTGATAAGAACAACACTGTACATGTTCTAAACGTCTTCGGGATCTAATCTTTTGTCAAGAGGAAGGCTGTGTAGTTACCTAACAAAGCCAGCCTTTCAACAGAGTAAACAAAGCCAATGGAAACTAGGGCACTCAGCACTTTATTAAGAAGAACAACAGACAATTTCAAATAAAATAGCACTGTTCTGCGGGGAGCTACTAATAACAACAAAGACAGTACTGATTTTTCCACACACCTGTAGAGGTGCTTAAATTAACCTCTCTGCTCCACTGCACCATGATTCACTTCCTAGGGCATGACACTGACAAGAATCCTCATTAAAAATCAAATTACTATCTGTACAAGAGCTAAACTAATATTCTGACATATATGATACTTGTTAAATGAGCCATAAATCCAATCTTGCAATGTTATTTTTGACTGAATCACAATACAATTCATTTCCGTAGGATTATGCTCCCAATAGTTTTTTGTGCTGTTCCAAGAACATGTGGGAAAGCAATGCTACCTCTCATAAAAAAATAACCCAAGTTCAGCTTTATGTAGTGTTTCATTATCAGGGCTGGTAGTGTTGCATAATGTTGGTTGTAAAAATGAATGACTATACTGACTATTCCTTCTGTTTCTCTTCAATTTCTGTGCAGTGTACCAATGTGTACTGTAATTCCCAAGATGAATAAAGTTTATAAAGTTTTTAGACTAGAACTATTCATGTCCCTAAATAGTCATGTTAACACAATCATTGTTGTTTTTATTTATGCATGATATGCAGATACAGTTGCTTTCACACATAATTACACACTATAACTTTTACCATCAGTCTAGTTATGTTCAAAATTCTTACATACTGTACATCCTTACCCACAGAATCTGTTCTATAGACAGTTAAAATGCTAACTTGCAGCAATGCTTTTAATGTTTTTCAAATAAAAGTAACATTAATATTAAAAAAAAAACATTTATAATAGTAATTCACTTCCATTATGGTATGTTTCTCCTTCAAAGTGCTGTTTGAAAAGTTACTACGCAGTAAAGGAAGTTACTGTTTTTGTGCAGAACCATCTGTAACGGACCCAAGTTTGTGCCATATAGAACTGAACAAATTTCCAATCAGTTTTGTCACTTTGAGTTTACAATTGAGATAATAAATTGAAATAATTTAAAGCAGAACATTATCGGAAATTCTAATCCTTCACTATTGTCCACTCCTAAATAGTCTGAGTCAAGTCTCTATTATAGGTCACACATGACCTTCTGTATATTAATACACACATCAACACAAGAATTTAACATTTTAACAAACTGCACAAAGGAAGACTTTTAAGACTCAATCACTTCTCCAGAAACTTCTACGACAGTTATGATGTTTGTTAAATGAACCATAAATCCAATCTACCAGTGTTGTTTTGAACTAAATTGAACAAAAGCATCATTCCAAAGATTACACTCATGAGAAAGGTTTCATGCACTACTAGGCGCTGAAACTAACAGCAACTGCAACTTTTTATCAAAATGTTGGGTGAGGAAGATAATTATTACCGCTGTGAAGGGAAGTGTTTACTGCAGGTATTCTAAGAAAATTGTTCCCTATGAAAAAGCCATTATTTAAGAGTGTGCGCTCTACAATGGTTTGAAACCACAACACAAACCCTCTCAAAAACTAGAAAATTGAAAGTAGCTTTGAAGGCTTCCAAATACATTGCTGCCCACCTTCTTTAAGAGTATGAATTAGCTGTGAGAGAACCTAGCCGAAACTAAAATTATACCTACCATGCTTGGAGTTAATTGGCCACTTTTTGAAGGAGAGTTGATTGTGTTACAGGGTGCACTTTGTCAAAAAAAATGACACAATACATTTAAAGTATATCTGTAACCTGTGATGTACAATTATGGAGAAGGTGATGAACAAGTTTCAAATCAATTGATACAGCAGTTCCCAAATGATGGTAGTTTGAATTTTACAATTTGTTGGGCAGGAGGCCATGTGGTTTGTGCAGGAACCACATTTCACCCATCTTAACTATATTGTCACTAGAATGATAACTACCCCATTTTGGAGTATATTATAGTAGATTTTTTGTAAAAGGCTGTATTTTGCCAAGTGATTTCAGGGCAGGAACATTATAAGAACTAATGTGAGATGTGTAAACCAGATGCAACTTTAATTTGTAAATATGCCAAGTTTTGATTCAATTGTTCCCAAGACAGAAGTTTGTTTTGTGAGTGCAAAATGACAGTTAGGGGTCTCTCTTCATTTACTCAGGAGAACAATGTTATTAACATAGCATTATATTAGTAATATAATTATTATAGAATTATTAGAATTACATAACTTTAGGAAATAATCAGCCAAATGGGTTCTCAGGAGAAGCAGTTCACATTTTCTCAAAACAGATTAAGATCTGTAGTAAAAATTATTATTTACAATAGCTACTTCATGGTGCAACATTGAAAGTCTTTGGCTATTGCTGAAATCTTCAAAGTTTCAACATCATGTGTCAGGTCATAAGAACATTTAGACACTGTTATCAAATGTGGGGGGCAGTCTTCCTTTCTGGTGGATGCAGGATCTTAATGTTTTACAGACTGGTTTCATGATTGAATAATAATTATAAATTAAACATTACTGCCACTTAAATCCACAATCAGTTTACCCCTTGAAAGCTTAAACTAGATCTCTGTGTAGTTTAGGTTGTGTGCAAATTCAGCAGTGCCAAAACACAATCACATGAAATAGAATTTGTGACAAAATATCCAAATAGCCCAAAATAAGTCACTCCCTTCAACTATTATTCAGTGAATTGAGATTTAGAACTTTCAGTATTTACTAGTTCAACACTTAAGTAACCATAGAAACTAAATGACTGTTAGTAAGCCTGCATTTGACCAAAAGGGGTAAGCCTCTTAGGCTCATTTTGAAAGTCAGCAGTGAGTTGCACTATCTGTTTATGAATACTGCATTTAATAAAGCACCCACCAACAATTAATTTAAGATTAATGTTGATTCTTTAACAATTCAAGAGCATAAGGGAAAGGCACGACAGATTTTTCATTAGTTTCTGACCTGCTGAGGACAGATAATACTTGTTTCTAGTTCTATTTGTTCCACATACAGTACAGCATTAACAGCTTGTTTACAGCAACAATAATTCATCTACTGTATATGGTTAAACTATTAAGGATTTGAGTTCTAGACTAAAAACACCCTTGCAATACTCTAGTGAGTCTTGCATATGCCTATGTTTTGAGAATCACATAGCGGATTATTACTGAACCCTGTATATTCTGAAAGAAATAGGAGAAAGATGTAACAGCAGGTATGGCCCCTGCAGGCTTTCACAAAGGTAACCTTTATGGTTAATATCCTCAGGTGATGTTCCAGCGAATTCCAATCATGTAGATATGAATTATAATTATGGATCAGTTATCCTGAGACTAGAACTGAGCATGAGATCTGCTCCAGTTTGTTTCTTTTCTTAGTCTCCAAGCTCCAGTCATGTGTATGCATGAGGTGAAGTTACTCAAATGATTTCCCTGTAGTATGCAAAATGCCTTGCTAGTATTATGAAATGGCTACTATTAGTTTGATTGTGAGTCGTAATTTACCCAACAGTAAATGATTAGTTCCTAAGAGACTCATAATTTGCAATAATAAAAGAGCAAATATAGTTATACCTTAAATTGTTACATTTCAGAGTTAATATTAATATTTTTTTTAGTTTTTATTTAAACTTTTTTGTTAGAAAAAATAATCCTATATAAACAGTAATTGTTTTTTTTTAAAAAACATACAGTATGGAGGGTAGTTTAAACCCTGTATCATCCCTATACACAAATCACTGTTATTGCTGTATTGGCAGTTATAGAAGACACCTGCTTTAGGGTGAATGGTCAAAGAGGACCTTTTCATAAGAGCACAAGCCAACAGAGATCTAACATAGTCCAAGGGTTCTTCGCTTTTCATTGTATGGGTTCAAACACAACAAGGCTTACAGGAAACCAAATAAACCATACAGTATATAAAAATAAAGGTAACCTTGAGATTGATATGGGTATTATTGTTGGAGTTCTCGATGTTTACATTGGTTTCCTTGATGTTGAATGGCAAACTCTTGGTTTAGGTTTTAGGAGGTTTCTGCCCACATCTTCAGTCTAGGCAGTCAGCAATTGAGGCCCATTCTGTCAAGACTGTTTTCTTGGGTTTTAACAACTTTTTGGTCCAGGAAAGGATCTGTGAGATTAAAGTCTGGAAAAAAGAATCATAAAAGGTCTGAAAAGCTCTTATGTTACAAGCATTTAAGATACAGAAGAAAAAAAATATCTGCAATTTTTGTAGTTGTAAAAAAGTATATTCTTAGAGTAGCCAAGCTTCACTCAGAGAGTCAAAAAAGAGTAAAATTAAGCAATTGTGAGATTGTCATTTTGAGAATAAGGCAATCTGACAAGTCAAGGAGAGAGACAAACATTTTCAGGTCACAGCAGGCTTAAGGTAAGATTGTAGCAGTAGTCATGTACTGTAAGCATAAAAGATTTGAAAGTGTGAAGGGGTGTCGTTTTATTCTGTTACTTCTTGAATTAAGATCATGTTTATTGAACGGCTTATTATTTGAGCAATGAAAATATGGGTGGTAACTCTGAACACTCATCCCTGGGCCTATTTACAAGTAGTATTTCAGTATAAAATATGTACAGGTGTGTATTTGAATACTGTCTGAAACACAGGAGACAAAAACACAAATACCTATATATATGCTTTTCTGACATTCACACTCTATGCTGAACTGTTCCTCATTTGACACATTGCTACATGTTGCTCCATAGTGTCTGACAGGAGAGCTAACATCAACTGGAGGACCATTGTCACTCACTTACGGCTAGTTTGTCAGAAAACAGAGAAAGCCCTTCCTGATTAATCCCTAACCCTACCCTAGTATTAGTCTGCCAACTGTTGGATACTTAGCTCAGCTAATTCTAGCATGGTCAACTAACAAGACTGAGGCACAACTTCATCTGTATCGTAGAGTTCAGTTACGTTAAATTATGCGATAGAGTCACAGCTACAGTACTGACCTCAAAGTTTACTAACAGGTCATAATTTAAAGGTTTTTGCTGTTTTTTTATTTCATGTCCTCCTATTTTATGTTATTTATCTATGTGATATATATCGACCTAGGTAAAACTTAGCCAACATGTCTCAGTTTTTTATGCTTCTTTGTAATTTTTGCTGAATGTTCTCTCATAAAAGTGTTCTCATTGAAGGTTCATTAAAATATTGTCTTTAAATAAAAATTAGGTACACTAATTTTTATTTCAACAAAAGAGGGAGAAAACTTTTACAAAGCACCTGTTTCCTGTAAACCCACACATGTGACAGTAAGAACCACCTCACTTTTAAAAATAGTCCTATTAGATGCATTGGACTTTGCAGTGTGAAAAATGGTAAATGCAACCTAACAAGTGCAATGTGTATTTCTGTCTTGGTGATTTAAGTTTGGAAGTAAGACAATGATTGTTAACTGGCCATTCAAAATTAAGAAGCTAGAAAAAGCAAAACATTTGAGGATTTCATGTTAAAAAAAGCCAAATTGATTATAGCAAGCCATGACAATTTACTTTCAGATGTCTTCTTGGTTTGAGGATAATCAGCAAATACTTGCTTTTAGAGGAAACAAGAATAAGAATATTGTTTGTACAGAAGTATAAAAAATTGTATGAAAGTTGGTTGGTAAAACAAGAATTGCAATCAAAAACAGAAACTTTTTTTAACGTAAGCTGTTATTGATTTAAAACTCTGTGAATACCTTAAATTCAAAGAATACCACAGACAGGGGTTTAAGGTGCATCATTAGTAAGAAAAGAGACTTTTTATCTGCCATACAATCAGATTTCGTCGTTCCTTCTGGATGCACCACTTGTTATGAGGAGGCAGTCTCTCCTGAATTTTTCTGAGGCTTTTTAAAGTAGGAGAATAGATTTAGACACATTTTCTGGTGTGTGATTTGCAATTACAGAATATAATAAATAAAATGTTTGATGTGTGCTATCTACACTTTGTACATACTGTTAGCTGTTTTGAGAACTGAAACATTAATAAAATCAATAAGATTCCATAAACTTGGAATTAATTGTCCACTATCTGAAAATATATTTTTTAAGTGATTAAAATATCAGCAATCTGTGTTTGGTAACATATCAAAACCTTTTTTTTAACATGCCATAGCTTTAAAGATCACAATCTCAAAATATATTGCAACAATTTACTTCAAATAAATTAAGTTATCTTAAATTAAGTAAAAATAAAATTATCTACTATTATAGTAATTGATATTAATATAGGTTGGTTTTAGGAGGAATAAACCAAGCTTATTTTTTGCAATCTTTAATTCACATCACAACACAGAACTTTCACAACAGCTCAAGGTAAACTACACACGTAAAAAACGTTATAGTTTGCAGTGCTTTAATAGCTAATCCTTACATTTACCAATCCAATTGACTCACTGTCAGGTGTTTCTCTTTATTAACATTATATGTTCATCCTACATTTCTATAGGTCATCTCTACACATTTTGTACTACTGTAAATCCGTATGTATTTGCTGTGACACTTTGTTGTAAAGGTCACTTTAAACCATACATTACTATTGTTTTACTGAAGCTTAGGTAGTAAAACATGTAAGGTATGTACTGTAGTCATTATTTATTAGAGAAGAAAGGTAATAAGTTGCTGCCTTTATATGTCTATCATTTGTTACATGCAAGAATGTTATCAATAAGTAAGTAATAGATGGCTTGCAAGTTACTCCTAAAGCAATGTGGAGTTAACTGGCTAAAGGTTAAAATTTTAGGAGATGTTAGTCATAGAACATTTTCTGAAGAAAAAAAAAACAAAAAAAAATCAGTTAAACAAATGGAACATTGCAGTATGTCTAAGACTTGCAGTGTGTATGGTTTATTGCATTTGTCAAGCCCCAAGGTATTCAGTTGTGCTTTTTCAAAGAGTTTGTTTCTTAGCAACACATCTTGAAATGGCCAGGAGAAGGAATATTTAAAATTGCTTGCTTGATGAATGCTAGTAAATTTATGGTAAAATTATTATACTATGGAGAAAATGTATTCCATACCATATATAAACAGGTCTAAATACACTACAAAGACATTAGTTAGAAATTGTGTTTAGTTTTGGTATCCATCCCACACACAAGACAAGAGTAACAAGAAAAAATAGTAGTTTAATGGGATTTCAAGGGATTTCATATGAAAACAAGTTGAAGCAGCCACATCGACTTACAGTAATCTAGAAGAAAGGATTCAGAAGAGTTGATCTAAATGATGCTGTGTGCTTGTGTTTATGCCCTCTTATGGACTGGTGTAATCAAAATATTGTCACGATTATAGTCCCCCCTCCTTAAGGGTGCTCCAGCCCTTTCACTTTAGACTTCATTCTGTGCACCTGATCCCTTTTTCCCAGCCCACCTTAAAAGCCAGGTGCTGACGCTCATCCTGGCTCTGCATCTGGTTTCCGCATCATGCGAGTCCGGGACCTGGAAGCGCCTGGTCCCGTTAAGGTTTTAACCTCTGTTCCTGTTCCTAGTCCGCCGGTTCCGACCCGGTTCATGGTTTTTAATTCCTGGTTTTGATGGATCTCCTGGCTTTGGACTTTCTCTTGTGTTTTTGGATACCCTCTAAGGATTACTGCTTTGGATTGTTTGACTCGGCCACACCTCCCCCGTGCACCAGTGCACTTTGGACACGCCCCCCTGTTTTCAGCCCCGTATTCCTGCATGACATTTTCCCAGTGTTTCCCCACTTCTTTGGATTGTGTCGTCCGCATAGGGTCCGGAAAGAACTGATCGTTACAGATATAGTCATTCCATAAGTCCTAGTGTCCAGGATCCATAAAGGAAGGAATGAATAATATGAAACTGATTTTGTTTAAAAATGAATTTGTGTGTCTGAAACAGGCTTCTAAGGCAGCTGGTTGATACTTAAACTCTGGGCTCTTTCAAGAAATGCTGGATGAAATTTTAACTTTGCTTAGCTACTAAACTACAAATGACGAAGGATGAATAGCCTTCTCTTGTTTGCAACCTTTCGTATGTTCTTTTGGAATTTTGTATAATGCCAAGATTATGTTTTCATTTTAGATTCAATCCAACTTTATTATTTCCAAGTTGTGTAAAAAAAATATTGACTGTTTGTGCCGGGCCAACCTTTTATTTCTATTTTGCTCCCTTGTTGTTTGCTGAAACAGGGGAGAAAATGTAGCTTTGAAGAAAATGCTCAAAATCACCCTAATATTATTTTAACTCTGAGCAGTGTTATGGAATTATTTCACGTGTTTATTATACATACCAACAATCCACTGTAGAAATGAGAACTAGCTTGTAGCTGTGTGCTAAGAATATTTATCTATTTATTTGATGATTTAAAATTTCCTTTGGCTCTTGCACCTCTGGGTTTGTTTATTTGAAACTTGTCATAGCTGTCAGACCAGCTTAATAGCAAAGTAAATAAAATACAATTGTATGACTAACCTTTTAGAACTTTTCATTATGTGCAATAAGTGCAAAAACTGCAGGATGACTTGTGAATGCCTCAAGACCAAAGTCAGTTTTCATGAATCTTTCTCCAGAATATTTTTTTAGTTAATCCAACTCATCACATTTTAAATTAATTCGTAATGTACTATACTTAGGTTTAAATTTGAAGTGGTAGCAGCGTAAGGAGATTGAGAAAATACTTTTACAAGTAGCAGAATATAGTATGCATTTGAATGTTTAGATTTCTGAAACAACCTTTCTCTTGAACTAACTAACACAAAACAATAGTAGTGAAACTAACTGATAGGTTGAATTCAGGTTGATGTCCATGTAATACTGTATAAAGAAATTCCAGAAATATATTGTGAAGCTTCATTGTTTAACCTGGTTAAAATTGACATTTGTGAGGTAATCTTTTAGCTTTTTATAGTAGTTTACCAAAAATACATCTCCCATCCATGAACATATTGTTTTTGTTTTTCCAAGGTGAATCAAAAAAGATTAAAATTAATTTATTCCATACATTTAAAATTCCCATTTGTTTTAAATAAGATTTAAACCAAGATTTTTTTAGAAGGTTAACACATACATAGTAGATGTGATCTGATATAAATAACTACAGCCAAGCTTTTACAATGATAAATAATAGCCATTGTCTTCTATTAGATCATGTCAGAAGCAGCACAGGTTGTTGGAAAAATGCAGGGCAATGGCCTCAGCTGTTGCATCATTCAGAAATATTTGACCCCCTTCAAACCACTGTGTATAGATTTGTAGGATATAATAATAATAAACTTTATTTTATATATCGCCTTTAAAGGTGGCTTCTCAAAGCGCTTAACAGATTGACAACAACAGTAAATAAAACAAATACTCAAGATAAAACACATTACAATATACAGAGGAGACCTTGGATGGTGGTACTAAGAAAAGCAGAGGGGTGAAGAATGGAACCAGTTAAGTAAAGGCTTTTCTAAAGAAGGTTTTGAGTCTGGATTTGAAGGAGTTTAGAGAAGGTGACTCTCTGATATCCTTGGGCAGAGAGTTCCAGAGCTTGGGGGCATAACAGGAGAAGGCCCTGTCACCCATACAATGTAGATGGGCTTGGGGGACAGTAAGGAGACCAGAATTAGAAGAGCGAAGGTTGCGAGGTGGGGAGTAGGGCGATAATAGTTCAGACAGGTACTGAGGTGCCAAGCCATGCAGAGTCCTGTAGGTGAGCATGAGGATTTTAAAGTCCACACGGAATTTGACAGGAAGCCAGTGCAAGGACTCCAGGATAGGAGTAATGTTATCATTTGCACTAAACAATATTATCATATAGTTTGCTCTCTTTGCATTTCCACCATTTCACATTAACTGGTGCTGCTTCACTGAAGCTCTTCATACATGAACCTGTCAATTTCCTCTGCTAGCAATAAAGGACCATGTAATATCCCTGTACTAAACCCGAAAAAAAGAAAAACCTACATTTTCACATTTCTACTAAAGACTAGTATTACAGAAAGTCTAAACAGAATAGTAATTTGATTTGCCTGGTATTAAAAGAATTGCAAAATATGAATGTTTCAGGGAAATCAAAGCGCAATACTATCATTCTCATGAAAGATTTCTATAGAATTCTGCAGTACTTCTATTATTGGCCCGATGGAGATGCTCCATAGAGTAAATTCACCTTAGAGTAAATTTAATTATATTTTTTTCATAACTTTTAAGCAGAATGGATAGTCAAAGTGAAAGAGAAAGCAGTGTTTTACATTTCTCTGGAAAGGCATTGCACGAATAATTTAGCACAGCAAAATGTCTTTCAGCACAAAGATTTTTTTTGGTCTCCACTATAGTGTGTTACTAGCATCCTTTGTGGAAATGGATTGCTATGCCAATTAGAGATCTTATTTCTTTTGTCTTATTGGTAAAAATTCACTAGAGATGGAGATGCTCCATGCTTTAAGTATATGATCAAGACAGACTATTTACTTGTATCATATTTTCTTTATTGTTACTGTTGATACTGTCCTCAAAATTATTCAATTGACCTTGTTAATCCTTCCCGTTAACAACTTAATTTTCAACTTCAGTTCCTTTCCGATGTTCTTAAAAATGCCATTAGGACTTACAATAGCACTTGAGTGTTAGTCAGCTTGTTTAAACAAATTGGGAGGTGATGTTTAAATATATAAAAAGGAACACACACACTTTTTACAGTTAGTATTTGGAAGATTCATAATATACACATTGAAAGCATCAAAAATAAACAGGCTTCATTTGATTTCTTATATTAATGGCGCACATCTGGAAGTCTTCTTCACATTTAGCAGTGACCACCTAACAGCAATATGAAAAACTGGTGTATCTATTGATGCATTTCAAACAAAATTGTATTGAATGGCACCCTACTGTTACATTATATGCAAGGCTAAATTCTATTATTTTTTTCTTAAAAGGAAGAAATGTGTTCAGGGAAAAAAACAGTTGTTTTAAGTCAATAACAAATGAATAATTTAAATGTAATATTTGTTTGTCACTATTAATAAAAGAATTCAGAATGAAGTAAAGTTGTGCTAATTCAATATGTCAGATAGCAACATGCCATTCCACATGACAGATTCTTTTGTTTTAATAATTCCCATTTTCTTCATAGTGATGAGGGATAGCAGTGTCTAGAGCCGGTGATTACTGGGTGGGTTAGTTGAAAGCTTGTAATATGGAGAGCACTTTAAATTGAATTGATTCTTTACCTCAGAATATTCAAAGTCATTGAGGTATAGGCTGGGATTTGTTCTTATCTAAGAAGAAGAATAAAACAAAATGTTAGGATTTAGGCCTGATCTTCTCATCCTGGAATAACACTAAACAAGGAAGAATTTTTCAAATAAAATTATAACCTGCACAATTTAAGCAGGCCCTCTAAAAACAGTGCTGTGAAAAAGTATTCAGACCCTTACATAGTTTTCACATTTTGTTGCTTTAAAGCTTGCAGCTTTTGCATGACACTTTGAAGTAGGAATTAAGAGTTGATATACAGTTTACATAACTTACTTTGTCTGTACCAAGAAAATAAAAAATAAAAAAGGAAATAGATAATTAATATGAAAGAAAAATGAAATCTCATGACAGAATAAATATTCACACTCTTTGCTATGGCAAACCTAGATTAATTTACACATAACAGTACCGTAATGAGCCACACAATTAGTTGGGTAGCCTCCATCTCTGTGAGACAAAGTTTCACTTTTCAGCAGGAGACTGATCCAAAGCACAAGGTCAAAGCTAAGAATACGAAACTGAATGTCCTTGAGTAGTTTTCTAGTCAAAACCCTAACATGAATCCTGTTGAGAATCAGTAGAAGGACTTGAAAACTGCAGTCCAGAAGCAATCCCCTAGCAACCTGAGAGAGGACATCTGCCAAGAAGAGGGGGTAAAAATTGCATCAAGGCAGTGTGCAAAGTCTGTAGAGACTTACCAAAAACATTATGGCTGTAATTGCTGCTAAAGGTACAGTATTTCTACCAAATCTTGAGTTCACAGGTCTGAAATACATATGGAATCAACAACATATTTTTGTTTTATTCTCTTTAGTATTTCCACCATTTACTGTAACTTATGTTACTCTTAGTAGTCTTTGTGATAACCTAGGGGACCATAAATGTTTTTTTTCTTATTTTTTTAAGTTTATTTTATTTTGCAGCACTAACACATTGTCATAACAGATCTATATAGAACCTACCTCTAATACCTTCCTGATGGAAAATAAGTTATTAAAGCATTACCCATGATGAACATTGTGATGATATGTGGGGTGGCCCACCATAGGTGCACAGGTTCAAAACAAGCTCTGAACACAGACACAGCCAACACACATGATTTAAAGTGAAAAATAAGGTCAGAAAGAAGCATAAATAACAGCCTGTGCTGGTTGAAAAAGACAACAGCCTAAGTTGTGGGGAAAAGGCAACAGGTCTTCCGAGGAACATAGTTATGACACTTCGCTTGAGTCTGAGCTTGAGAGGAAACTAAGAGCAACAGTGTGACCCTCCAGCTGATGCTGGGAAAGAATAAGTTTGCAGTTCTGCCCTTTCAGCCAGAGCTGGGTAAATTTATAATTATAATTAGGGGCAAGCCTTCAGATGAGGAATAGATTCAAGCTGGGCTATCTGACAGAGTTTCTTCTTGGATTCAGCCCCTTGTCACTATCATCTTCTTCATGCTCTGCGCTCTAATTATACGGTCTGTAGCAGGATGTGGAGCTGATCCAACTAATGTGATTGCTGGTGCCCTGTCAACTGGCTTGTGATCTGTGTGCCTCCATCTTGGACAGGGGAAAGCTTTAAAAAATGTGTCCACTGCATAAGTCCACTGGAAAGAAACGTCTCCTTGAGGTCTTGGCTCCACGCTGCATCACAACATGGTAACTGTCAACCAGGCTATGCCTTTACTACTGTATATAACTTCCCCTCTAGGTTTGTACACGTTCTCAATTCTTACATGTCTTCTTACAATTCTTATTTCTAAAGATTCCTCCGTTATCAATTTCATTTTTGAATGATTAAACAACCACCTCTGCAATGGCATTTGAAGAGGGGTGCCATGGTGCTGCCTTCATATGATGTATGACATTCTTTAACATGTATTTCTTGAATTCCACACTTATAAATGAAGTGGCATTATCTTAGACTATGATTTCTGGATACTGAAACATTGCCATAGAATTAATTATTAATAGTTGTTTTTATGTTTTTTCAATGTCATTGTCCAAACTAGGCCATCAAATGTAGCTCCTAGCTAACATTTTATTCCTGGAGATGCTGTGGTGTGCAGTGTGTAGATATAAGAGTATTAATACTCTTTGTTTAGGAGTCATAATAATTTTTGATCCCTATAACATAATTCCATCTTGACAACTAAACTCAGTTTGCATAGAACAGTTTCATTGCATCAGACCTCAATATATCAGGCCAACGATGGGTGTGAATAGTTTAACTTCTAACAAGATGGGGTCTCATCTTGGCCCTGACAAGTCACTCGTGAAGCATCCAGAAAATGAATTAACAACTGTACTTCTTATGGTGTAAAGGAGCAAGTAAAGGTTTATTCCATACTGAAAACAGAAGAAAAGAAACATAACATTTCGGCTGTGGAGCCTTCTTCAGGTGTCACTCTTTTCAGAATGGAATAAAACTTGTTCAGCTACCTACAGTACTTGAACTACTTCTGATGGTTAAGGTGAGTCTGATGGGCAAAGCAACAGAATGTCTAAGACTGTCTTTATTATTGTAGAGGAAGATACAGATATACCCTATCAAATTCATACATTGTAACCATTTAACTCAGAAATTGAATATTTTTCCAAATTTCTCAAACATTTCAACAAAGAAAATGAGACATTTTCTAGCTTCCGTGCACCTATAATAGATTCATGATGCAGATAATATAAAGGGTGAATTCTTTCTTTAGCTGGTGATTTGTAAAACACATCATATACACCTGTTGTTTTAATTGCCTATTATTCAGGTATCATTTTATTTTTTAGGCTTCAATTTAAAATTGTTTACAATATAATTTTAAGCCTAAGGCTTGCTGGGACAAATAACATTCTTTAAATAAATAAACTATCACAATGCATTAGGAGTGGATAAAGGTACTGTATATACTGTACAGCATACTGTGTCCTTGTACAATGATACAAGATACAAAGTGTTTGGATATAGAAGATTGTGTTTCCAGTTATAGTGCTTTAATGGTGCACAGGTTTTGAAAAATATTTTCTCCAGACCAGAAATAAAAGAAAAAATGCTTGTGTTGATGACTGATGCTTCTATCCAAAACGATAAAATGTGTTTGATTACCTTGTACCTTGTGAAGTGTACAACAGTAGTGGCCTATTGATCATTTTTATCCACAACTTTCTAATTACAAGTCCAGAGCCCTAAACAGCTACTGAATATTGCATATGTAAACAAGTATACAATAGAATTTTCATCAGAATATTATGCTGCTAGATGTAGTTTCTAACTATTATTTATTATTTTTAACTATTAGATGTAAATGTATGATAGGCAAGTCTTTCACATTTGTCTGTGTATTGTCTTCCAGGCTTTATAATTTTTAAACACTAATGCTACACAATGTGTCAAAAAGACAAGAATGAATAAATATGACTAGGATTACAGAGAAGAAAAGAGTCGAGTCAATAATGGAGGCTGCCTGTTCTTAATGAAGTTCTACCTGATAATTACTGTACATGTTTTCAGTTCAGATGTACAGTACAATCAAATACCCATTTGTCATTAATTATTCAAAAAAGAAAAATCCATTAGTTTGAAGCCTCCAATGAAGTAATTAGACAAAGAGAAACAGTTTAGTCTTCTCATCACTTTTAATTCGTTTTCAAAAGTGGTTTTCTCCAAAGAAAAAAATATTTTCTCTCTGTAGCCGGAGTAAACATATGATCAAAGGAATCAAACCAGAACACCACTTATTGTAAATTCTTGACCATGTGTCCTTAAGACCAACTCTCATCTTTGTTAGACATATTTCAAAGGTTTGGCTTTGAAAGTAGAATTAAACTCAAAGGCAAAAAAATACCAAATGCATTTACTTTCAATTTCAATTTTGTATTAATGCATTGCTATGTATTGAACATTTATGATGTTATCAAACTTTAGAGGAAACTAAAGTCCTGTTGATTGTATTAATAATTCAAAGTAGAGATTAGCAGAAATATGGGCATTTTTCAATTTTAAAAATACTTTTAAGCAGTTTTCTTATAAGAATATTTACAGTCATGTTATGTTAGCATGCATAAACTGACACATTAAACAATTTAATTATTTTAATGTGTTTTTATAAAAACATCTTTACATTCACTCCCAGTAATGGAGTGTCACAGTCATATACAGATGTCATCACCATAGTCAAATACAGATGGTACAGTATATTGACTATAGTTTAAATGTTACTTAAATTATTGTTTTTTTATTTTCTTGTCCAGTAAACATACTGTATTTCCTTCATCAAGTGTGTTCATTTTTAAGATATATTTTATTTAGACCCAAGTAGTTTTATGGAAACTTACTTCAGTAATAATACAATATATTATTTTTTTTATAACCTAAGCCATTTTAATAGAGTAAATCACTAGTTTTGTATGAATGTCTAAAGCAAATCTTAAAAGTAAATGGAGACTGACTATGTTTTCATGACTTTGGCAAAGATCAGGAACTAAATAAATGCAGCTTGCTGAAAAAATATTGTGTTTTCAAAATGAGTAAGGAATCATTTGATATAAAGAAAACTTTCAATAGCCGATGAAATACTTTGTCATTGCAGCCCCTGGAGTCATCCAAACCTCTACATCCAAAGTCCACTGAACGATTTGCAACAGTAAGTGATGAACAGAAACTAAATGCAGACAAAAGCTGGATACCTAACATTTTCCCCCCCGTTAATCAACCCTTCGAATGAGACTGAAAAATCAATATTAAACTTCAATGTAAATAACAACTGTGTCTTCATTATTATATATTTATTTTTTAAATAGGTCTGTGAATAGAAGAGGATTTCTGAGGTGTTAATCGAAAAACTCTAAAAATCCAATCATGCCCTTTGGGTTGCTGTAATGAAGTAAACCTTACTGGGGCTGGACAAATTACTATATCTTTTTACTCACAGCAAGGTTGCTTCACCTTGATTGTCTCTTATGGGGAGAAAAAGAACCATCTGTTTGTTTTCTGAAAATAATCTACATAATTGACTTTCAACAGACCTCAAACAAAAAAGCATTCATCTCCCTTATAGTGATGCTTGAAATTGTCACTACTTTCATTTTCTACAGCACATACTGTAGGAGCACTATTTCGTCTGCAGGATTTCATCACAAACCTATTTCTATTTTAAAATACTTTTTAAAAATCCCCTGGGAGATTTTGTTGCATGAGATGAGTTGGGAAATAATCAGAATTCTGTGAACCGTTCAAGGATTTCTCTCGACAGACAAGGCATAGCCTCATTTTTGAAAAGAAACCCTCCTGTAGTCTTTTGAATGAAAACGTATTAAGCAAGGCATACAAAGCTTCAATACATGGGGCTGCCCAAACACAGGCATCATCACTCTTAGCTTTTAAAATGGTTTTGCATTTGTAAGAAAGCACATATGCACAGTGCCCTGGCAGAATAAACTGTGTTTGAAACACAACAGTACGATGTCAGCATTATTTCATAAAAAGTAAAATATTTATAATCCACATTTGTTCTGTTCTATGTAAAGTGTTTTACTACATGCATAATGCTTTGATGCATTTTGCAATAGTATTCAAAAGTTTCTGAATAACACCAAACTAAAGTATTTAACGTGTGTTCCTTAGCTGCTATGAGATGGTAAGAAGTAGAGAAGTTTTTTTGCAATGAACTGGTGTTCCTGCTTTGCATCTGTTGCGGGTCGGCATAGGCTCTGTCTCCCCTGGAACTGTTAATTAGAAGAAGGTGTAAGAAAATGGATAGATAGACATGTTTGCCTTAACTCCTTGTCCATATGCTTTTTTACTTGTTATGTGGGGTTTATATTGGGGCAAAAGTATAATACCTTATACCTTTTTTTTCGCTCTTCAACTTTATTTTTGGTGTTGGTTGTGATAGTTGTGTCAAATAATACAATATATTAGTCATGTAACCAGCAGAATTTCAGCACCAATCAATGAAAGCAAGGTTCTTTTTCTCACCATATCATGTCAGTCCACTCTAATACATTGAATTTTCCATGTTTGACTGTGCTCTGCAAACAGAAGAGTTTGTGTTTATCACTTGCCTTTCTCTACGCCAAGCTACTGTATGTCTGCTGGAGATGAATTACTGAAACTGGGTTTCACAGGAGACATTTACTGTTCTCCACAGCTCAACAGGATGGTGATGCACTTATAGTAGCTCAAGAAAACTAATGCTGTCCACATGTTGCAGTCAAGAAAGACTTTCTCTTAGCTACATGTCTTTTGTAGCCAAATTTGTGTAGATTCCAATTAATTGTATCTGCACTTCTACTTGCTGCTACTGCAACATTAGATGAGGTTATTTTCACATTTGTATGGTTCTTGCCGAGTGTTCAGTCAGTGCCTGGCAGCTGCAATGTCAATGTTGTTAAATTGGGTGGTGATGTTATGCATGCGTGTGGCATTCTAATTATAGTTCTGATGTTTCTACAGTTACATTGTTTGCACCTATAGGCTTAAAGTCTGCTGCTATCACACCTGTGCTAAATAAAACTTGATCTGGACTCAAGGGATTACTGATGCTTCCCTGTGTTGATTTGGCCATTGTTTGGCTCATAGTAACCCAAGCATAAATCATGTCTGTTTTAAATCTGGTCTCACAGTTTTTCGGGATAAAGGTGTTTTCTGTTATAGAAATATATTGCCACTTTCTGAAGGTCACATTATTTGTCATCGTAGACTTGGGGTTCACTTTCATGCTGATGTACTGAGATGAACAGCAGAAAATTCTTAAGGTAAACTGTAAAGTAAAGAGATTATGCTTATTGACTCCCAACAGTACTATTGGGAGTAATAATTGTCATTGTGGTTGTTGATGATGGTACTGAAATTGAGTCCTAGACAGGAGTTAGAAACCTTGATGTAAGTTTTAATATTGTGTTGTCAATTGAAAACCCTGTTAGAAACATTGCATGGGACTTTTTCCTTTTTAATCTGCATAACATTGCCAGATTAAGGTTTTACATTATCTGTTATTGAAAATGTAATGCAAACCTTTATTTAATCAAGATTAGGCTTTTGTAATGCTTAATTCCATATAAAAAAATACAAAGGAGAAAAACATTTCAGCTGTAGAGCCATTGTCAGATGCTGACCTGCTGATTCACATCCTTTTATTCTACCTAGGACCAGGCTCCGTACAATGCACGATAGAACCTTTCCTAAAACCACTCAATTTTTATTACTTCAGTGCTTTTATGTTTGTACTATTGTACAGTACCTTGAATGTTTCTAAGGGCCTTATAAAATATACAGTATGTTATTTGTATCCTTTGCTTGTGAGGCATTATGGGCAATGCCTAGTTATATTCTTTTCATGGATGCTTGTCTACATGAACACTGCACAATGTGACATTGCACTTGTTTTGTTCATCTCCCTCTACACTAGTTGTGACTAAAAATACAACTAGTAGGTGATAAATAACAAGGAATATTCATAATGAACTCAGTTACAGTTTCATAATGGAGGTTTGGGAGGAAGACCCACACCACTAGAAATACAAGCAGGCTTTTCTCCACTGAAATGATTTCAGCAAATCCTATACCCATGCCACACCCATGGCAGCAACCTCTTGGTTCACTTTACTCAGGTAACCTCAGAGTGCCCATTTTGATTCACCATTTCAGCCATGTGGTTATTCTAACTACTTTGTAAATAGTTACTTATTATGAGGCATGTAGGTAATATAAAGTGCACTGTGGCAATTAAATGAAGAATGACATTTTCTTTACCTTATCCCCCTGGATTTAGAAATGTAAAGGTTTTTAATATTATACATATTGGAGACAGAGAAATAAAAGACTTTTAAACTGCAAGATTAGCAAGTATTAGCAAACTAGAGTGCTTCTTTTTCAGATTTTGTTTTTCAAGATGAGGAAAAAGGGAACTACTACTGTAGATCCGTACCCAAAGCTTAGTTAAATCTCAGATGCAATTCATGGATGATTACTCTCAGGCATGTTACTGACATTAAAAATTCTTTGAACAGAGCTTGTTTGCTTCACTTGATGTCCCAATATCTTAATATATTATTTGGTTGCCTGAAAACTAATTAACTAGAGGACAGCTTCCGTTATTTTTTTTAGGAACAACAGAAGAAAAAGTTTGGCAAATGTCACACAACAATTATTTTTATCCCTTAATTTCAAATGGCATAATGGAGCAAAGAAAATGCATTTCAGTCTTAAATGGGGATATTATGCTAATTCCTTTTACAATAAACATCCGAGAGCCATATCATTTTTCATTGTTAGGTTCTCTACGAATTTACTAGATAAGCATTAAGCCCTGCAAATAAGCTTCCTTTACAAATGCAATACATATTTAATTGTTCAAAGAGTCCCTGAGTATTATGTCTTGAATTTGAAGAATAAAAAGCAGAGTATCTACAACAGAAAAAAGGACATCTGCAGCTTATACATGACTTCCTAAGTGTTCTTTTTTGTAATTTTGAAGAGCTGTGTCAGCATGTGAACTGGAAAAAAAAGGCTATACAACCAGGATGTTGAGTGTTTTACTCTTTCTTTTAACTTTTCAGCATCACATTGATGTCTGCTTGTTTCTTTATAATACAATAATTTAACATTCATAGAAGGAAATTCACAATTTTAAAAGTTATTTGTCCGGATGAAATTGCACCGAGTAACTGTAAAATGGTATTATTTCAGATAATTTAGTTCTCTCAAGGTGGGCATTGAGTTCTAAGCCTCATTTGCAGTCTTAGATATATACAACAGTGGCTTCAGGGAGTTTTAAATATGTTTTATTGTCCCCTCAACTCCTGCCTCTTTGTTGGATTCATTATTCAGTGAGATACATTACACAGTATATTCTAGTATTGCCTTTTAGCTCCATAAAACATCTATGGGCATCACAATTGCATGATTAGTGAATTTACTCAATACCGAATGTTAGAATACTTGATATGACTAGCGTGATTTAATCTTTTTCTCAGTGTTCGTGGTGTAATTCTCTAAAAAAAGATTAAAAAACAACAATCTGTTTCATTTGGGAATTCCAGATCTTTTTGCAATTATTTTGTGTACATGTTTTGTTTGTACTACATACTGTACCTGTACATGCTTCCAAAAAGATTTCCAATGGCTGGGATTTTTAGACATAACATATTTGATAATTATAGAAAGGGGAATGGTGAAATCCATTTGATTAAAAAATAAAATAATATACATTTGGAAATTTGTCCAAGATTTGATTTGAAATACACTGTATGCATTGCGTCTGTGAATATTTGAGTATATTTTGTAGCACACTACATGTTTAAATACAAACGATAGCATCAGTATTTGAATTTTATCCCTGTGTATTTTGTGCATTTCTCAATTAAGGAAAAAAAAAAGAAATTGACCACAGACAGTAAAACATTATTATTATTATTTCCACAATTTGAGGTTCTGAATAGATTTGACCTTTTTTTCTTTCCAAGGTGATTTCCAAATCAATTTTGTATACATAAAGACGTAATTGATTTTTTGTATAAATTGATTTCCAAATCAATTTTGAAATAATAAATTTGATCCCTTTTATCTCTTTATTTTTAATGTATTTGAAGGCTACATAATAAAAATTGAATTTCTCCCTCCAGGTACAGACCTACTGATGTAATATAGACAGTTGCAACATGTTTTTTCCCCATTACTTGCCTCAACTGACCTGAAGGATCTCTTGTTGACTAAACAGAGGTTCAGGTGATCTTGAGCTTGCATTTTAAGAATGCTTGTAAAATAGTATATACATGGTTGTGTACATTTGTGTTAATAATTTCTATGCATTATGTAAGGTAAGAAATGCACGTGCCTTTTCTTTATTACAAAAATGAAAAATGAAATGTTTTTAAAATTTGCACAGCATGTCTTAGTTTTCAAAACATTATAAATACACAGATTCACATTTGTACTTTTGTCTTTTGCATTTTGAATTTCTAAGTATGGGAAAATCAAATCATATTATTGAGTCCCATTCAAATAAAATGGTAACAAAATATTTTTCCCCCAGAAGAAATCTGTGTACAATTTATGGATAATTTAACTGCCCTTCCTGCCGTACATTCTGCAGACATTTGGCGTTTCATATTTTTCACATTACTTCTACTGAATTTGCTCTTGAGGATTTTTACCAAATGTAATTATTCCGTCTCTAGGATGACTATATAATATTGCAGAATGAAAAGCCTTTAAAGCAGCCACCATAACTGTGTGAAATTATACATAAATAAATTTCACTGGCAATTACTTTGGCACTGCACCTAACAATCATTTTTTTTATCTTCTCATTACATTTATATATCTATGTGTATTTATACTGTACATTCTTAATGGATTTGTAACGATATATCATCACCAAATTAGAACAGAACTTCTGTTCTTCCGATCAGTGTATTGATATTTATATACTGTATAATGCAAGAATAGAAGAATATATGTGAGCAGATCAGTTCCAAAATCTTGTTAATTCACAATAAACTGGAGCTTTTCCTACAGATTTTCTAATACTTTTAGAGAAGTAGGGCACTTTTTAGTTGATGAGTTTTAAATAAAAAAATGAAGACAAAATCTGTTTTCCTTTCTCATGAATTTGAATGACAGTAGAAATGAGAAGTGAACATGGAACGCGTCTAAGAAACAAAACTTAAACCTTGAAGACAGGAGAAAATACATTAGGGATCAGGTGGTCTCTGTTCTTCATGTTCAAATACATTGTTCATTTTAAAAGTCTGTAGTTTTCTGTCTTTACATAAGTGATAAGAAGACTGCAGCATTTTGTCTGAAGAGTCTGAAAATGAATCTCTAGGTGAAATTTGTATGCCATTCTAACGAGCCTGAAACCACCACTGACAGCTTTGAATGACTTTAGCTGAGTAAATGATCTTGTACTGTATGTACCATCCTTGACTAGATATTACTGCTAGTGTTGAAATGCAGAATTTGCCCTTTTCAAGTTATGCTGAAATAAATGGTCTTAGTCATATTAGTCATACTTCTTCTTTTTTTCTATTACACTTCAGATTCCATAGTTTTAGTTTACAGACTTTGAGTCTTAATGTAAGAAAGTCTCCAGCTTGTGTATATATGCCATACCATAAGTGTCAGTTAAAGCAATATTGTAGGATGAATCAGTTTATGGTTCACTTCCCATAAATGTTTCTCCGAATGTAGTTGTTTTTTTTGCATGGTATCCATCACCTCAGATTATTAGCAATATTCCACATGGACTTAGTCCCTGATTTATTTAGGTCCACTGAACTCAATGACAAATGAATTCAGAAGAAATTTGTTTTGTTAAAGGATGGTGAGAGAAACTTCTAAAATTCATTGAAAAGATCACTTCTCTGTCCCCAAGTAATGCAGAAAATATTCTGGACATTTCCTTTTCAACATCTCAAAACAAGGGCTAAAATGCAGTGGGCTACAATGTGTAATTAATAGGAATTATAGAAGGAGAGGAAAGGTATCTCTAAAATGATCAAGAACAGGAACCAGTTCTAGAAGTACAGAAGTAAAGGAGTATAATGAAATGCAGGCATTTTAAAATGTGATATTAGAAAAGGCCAAGAGAGATTCATAGAAAATAATATTTGAATTTGAGCAGCAAGTGATAGTTTAAAGATTAAGTACAATGTTTCAGATATAAAAATGAGGAACCTCAAGACAAGAACAGAGAAATGACTGATATATAAAATGAATATTTAATTCAGGTAATTACTAAATAAGAAATAAACAACATTCCTTAGGCTGAACAAAGACAGCTATAAAGTTAGCTATAAAGTTCTATATTACGTAATATTAGCATAGAGGAGACAGTAGCATCACAGGTTCTGGAAGCACTTATGATAAACAAATCTCCAGGGCCTTATGATTTTCTGTCATTTGTACCGAAGGAAATGAGATGTAATTCATAGGCCATTAAAAATGTCTTCCAACAGGCATTGTAATTATTACTCAGTTTCTATTATGTCAAAAGGTAATGGATACAATAATTATGAGTAAACTAGAGTATCATATATATTGAAATAAGAATCTGCGGGATAGCCAGTGAATCAGCAAATGGGTTTAGAAAATATAGCTCTTACATAACATATTTCTTAAGAGTCCTTAAACAAGTGACAGTGGTACTATTGTAGATACAGAACAAATGGTTGTATATTTTATGGTATATTGTCAGAAGGCTTCTGTTCATCATAAAAGATTAATTCTCAAATTGTAGGTAAAATGTGGGTTGTTATGGAAAAATTATATGATCATCTAGTCTCATTTAGAGTATTTAGTACAACTATGGTTATGATGTTATAAAAATCAACAGTGCAATACACACCAGGAAAAATAAGCCAGGCCACTTACCAGTATTTCTAAGCCTGTTTCTGTTGTTAGTCCAACAAGTACATGTATCTTATTCTTATTACTCCCTTCATTTTTCACAATCAGCCATTCCATCCATTCACTGAGAAGCATCACCAAGTGGATTGTCACTATTGGTTCCTGCACTTCTTCCTGGGTTGGTGCAGTTTCTTGAGTAGCCATCATGCAATTGCCATTTCGTCCATCAAACTGTAGATCAACGTTCCTCTCTAGCCTTGCTTATGTTTGAACCTCCTACAGTATACCAAGCTCTATAATTGAAAGATTCTGTATTTGTGGTATGGAGTTCCTTTAATCTCTTCTGTGGGCCTTGTCACTTTATTCTCATGGGCCGTCTGCCATTTCTATAGCCAGGCAAGATATGACAAATAAACATTAATACTGTTACAGCTACAGGTGACTAGGAAGTGTCTCTGAGAGATTAGGTAAAGTGTGTAATACCTGGCAACCTAAACATTTCCAGCTTCGTAGCGGAGAGGATGTTTTGCTGAGTTGTTGTAGGGTGTTCATCTCCTGTATTCAAATTAATCATTAGTTTACCTTAGTTAATTAAATTCTGGGTAAATTATTAAGTGTTAATCAACAGTCCAGAAAGACACCATATACGGTTAGACCAAGACGGAAAAGAGAAGACAGGAGGAGACAAAACTTGAAGCTTGTGCCAAGATCATCTGAAGTAGAAGGTTTAAGATCACCTGAAAAGACCTGTTTGGAGCGAAGTGTTGTAACCTTGCTAAAGAGAGCTTGCTATTCTGTGTTTTTACTTGGATATCCTGAGTGAAGAATACCTCAGTTAAAAATGGCCTTTCCTGCTTGGTGGGTGCATTTTTAGAATAGGCTCCCATTTATTTTGTGGCATCTGGTCTAGAGAGAGAGATTTAACTTCATGTTGTATTGCATTTAATTTAGAGGGTAGCTTAACTCTATTCTGGTCTCTGCAAGCATTAAGAGCAGCTGTCTGGGGTGGTTTAGACGTAGGTCTCTGAAATGTCTTGTCTGTAAACTTGTACATAGAGAAACTTGTGTGTTGCATTAATGGTGTGATGGTGTGTGTAGTGTACTATGTCACTGTCATTGTTAGGAAATATTTTTTTTAACCAAGAGTTCCTGAATTATTACCCTTTTCACAAATATTGTGCCAGAAACTAAATAATCCATGCACTTCCAACTATACTAACTGCTCGGGTATATTCTTGGACAAATCCTTATGAGCAGAATGTTATGATTATTTAATTTACTTGATTTATCTGCTTCGTCATTTCCTGATTTTCTCAATTTTTGTAACCCCCTTTGTAATAATATGTTTAAATATGTTTCATTTCTACATCACTAATTAGAATTTGGCTAAACTAGTAGATCGACATTTTAAAACACATGTTTTGGAGGATACCAAATTCCAGTCTCACTCACTTCAACTCCCATAAAAATAAATATATTTCCTAATGAACACACTCTTTCTGCTTCTTTCTCCTACCTTTCTTTCACCACATCTTCACTTTTGCTGCAGCTCCCAGGCTCATTCTTCATGAAAAGAGAGAGAGGGGTGCTGTCACAAGCTGGCTACTGTTCCCTTCCCCTAGCAAGTTAGCCCAACTAAACTTGTTATTCTTTATAATATAATATAAAGTATATAATAGTTTTCCATTTTTTTATATTTATGTTACAATTATTTTGATTAGGCCAAACTACAATACTGACCTTACACTCTTATGAATTGTCATTCTAACCATAGGACAGAGGATTACACCCCCATCAGAGGAAGTGAACTTAAGGGGTTGTTAAAGGGTTGGAGATGAGTTGGAGGTGTTCTACTGTATGCTATATGTATAATTTCCATAATGATGGTGAAAAGGAATAGCAGTGTATGATTGACTTGTTATTGTTATCCCTCCCAAATTTCTAGCAGTAAATGTCCCCATTTACCTTGAAATGTCATGCAAAATATGACTTCCTTTTTTGTATTCTTGCTAATTTGTTTATGCAATAACTAGATAAATAGTTTTAGTTGGAAAAAGTAGAAGAAATTATAAAGACTGCGAGAGATAAAAATCTCTTTACTATTGAATCCTTGATACCCTCTGAGTACTAAATGGTCTCTAATGATAATGGTGTAAGTTTCACTTGGGAAACCCTCAGAGCAAAAATACTTTTATTAAATAGATCTTAAACCCATATAAATAGGTTCACCAGGATACGGTAGCATTAATTGCACCTGTTTCAAAATGTGTGTTGTAATGCTATATGGGTTCTTAAAAGCCAGAGATTCAATAAATGCATTTGAAATTTAAAATAATAACAGACCCCTCCGAGAATATGAATTGTGTGGAAAGAAGTATGATCATGTAAAGCATTCTTTCTGGCCTAACTCTGCGGCTGCCTTATAACACCACTCCCTGTAAAACAGATAATCTTAAATTATAAAGGAAAATAAAGTTACTATAAAGTTAATTCATTATGGAACAACCAACTAGCCAATTTTTGGGGGTATTATATATTCTTTTCTACATTTTAGCTTGATGCTATGAATAGAATAATCTTTTTTTCCTTACAAAATCTTGCAAAGAGGTTGTTATGATGGCAAGGCAGTTAGAGCAACTACCTCAGGCTGGTTGCAGGGTTCTGGGTTTGATTCCAACCTTTGGCATCCGTGTGAGTGTCCATGCTCATGCAGGTTTTCTTTGTGTGTTCTATTGTACTTTTACCTGTTTACTTTTACCAAGCTAGGCTTGATGGCTAGTTTTGATTGGCAATTCTTAAATGTTCCATTCTCCATGGGTGAAATGGACAGGTGTCTTTTTTACTAATCAACACATCTGATTAGCAGTTCAAAAAATCTTTGAATGAGTTCATGCATTTTATATGTGTAATATACAGTAAGTCGGGCTTAGTAAGAGGAACTGCATCTTATATACTGTACCAATACATTAAGGAGAATAGTTGATTGCTCTCAATGTTCCCTTGTATTCTAGACTTTAGGAATAGTTTCCAACTTGTCATGATCTTTACCAGGATAAGCAGCTTACTGACAATGGATGGATCTTAAAAAGCCTGAATTTTCATAATACATACTGTACCTCTGAGAATAAATTAAATCCAATATACAGCATGTATAAATGCATTATCTTTTGGTTTTCCTAATGCAAAAGAGCATAACTCTTAAACTTAAACTTTTTTTAAGAGTAGTATACCAAAAAGGTGTCAAATGAGCACATTTCTATAAGCAAGGCTATATAAGATGAGAGGCAAATTTAACAAAGCTTATCCATGTTAAAACCAAGGCATACATAACAATGAACCACCTTCCTCTAGGACAATTTTGGGTGGTGGTTAAAGACAAATTCATCATTTTTTACAGTTCAATCAAAGATTAATGCTCATTACAGAACATATTAATATGCAAACCTAACCTAGTTCTAACCTAATTAAGCAATCTGTCTCTTCCAAAGTGATTTATAAAGGGACAGCCTCAGAATACGGCACTGGTATTGAAAACAAGTTGAGAAATTCATTGGGAGGATGTTCTTCTATGATTACATTAACCTGTATTTTGAGTGGGGCAAGCTGGCACAGAGAGCTGGGAACTGGAAAAATCTGAATGTTTTTCAATGTTTTCTTCAGGAAAGGGATTGTGCTCGTTTTCTACAAAAAGGTTAATTTCAAACTGTTATTTTTATTATTTTTGCAATATGTTAACATTAACGTCATATTTAAAATTCAATTGTAAGCTATAAATTATACTAATAAGAAGAAAATTGTTAAATCTTTCCATCCTCTAACTTCTTCTTGTAGTTCAGGGTGACTGAGCCTGGAGTCTGGCTATCATGGAGCCTGGGTATGGACCCTGAGCCTATCCTGGCAAGCAATGGGTGTAAGCCGGGGTACACCCTGGGTGGGACACCAGACCATCTCATGTCATGGCATACACACAGACAGAAACACAGACATGAACACACTTTTCCGAGAAGCCAGTTAACATATCGGTATGTCTTTGGAGAGTGGGAGGAAAACAGAACACCTTGAGCAAACCCATGCAAACATACAAACTTGTCACAGACAGCACCCCAGGTCAAATATTGAACCCAGGGCCCCAGTGCTGCAAGGAAACAATTCTAACCACTGTTCCACCATGTTAATTAAATATATAAAAATATTTGTGCCATTTGTACTCATAAATATACGAAGTATAACATTTTCAAACTCAATCTGAAACACACAATCAAAGTCAGCTATAAATGGCATGGATTCATATATGTAAAGAATCACTTACCATCACAGTTGATGTCTTACTGTACGTACAAAATACTGCTTGACTTGCAGCATTTTAATAACAGTTGGACACTTGTGTTATCCAAGGACTTTGAAATAGCCATTTACCAAAAGGATTTAAAAATGTGTGCTGTATCTTCAGCCTTCACAAATATACAGAAGAAAAAAACTGAGATAAGTCCTTGCTGGTACACTGCAGTTCATCTTAAGTTAGAAAAGACATTGAAAAGTTCAGACCATTCGTTAAACTCTAGATATTTTTTGCTCCTGCTTATTCCTTGAAATTGAAATACAGTAGTTTTCTAGCATGTCTGACATGCCTATTTCATTTTCTAAAGCAGCTTGATACTGGAAAATGGCATTTCATCACTTCAAAAAGAAATGAATGATTCCTCTATTTCAGATTCCAAGTGACTTGACAGATAATACAGTCTTTTCCTTAAAACCTAAAAAGTATGTACTGTATGAAGATAAAAGAAGTAGCTGTTTTATATGCAGTACAAAAATTTAATACCTTCTAGGTGACATTAAAAATACTTAGTGGTAACAATGCATAAGAAATGAATAACCAGGGAACTATTATTGAACTGGCCACTACTTGTACATATTAGCTAATGTTTATTTAAAATTGAAGCTAAGGAAAATAAACATTTTTTGATGAAAAAAGAAGTAACAGGAAAATAATTTGGTAGCAAATATTTATCCACATACTTATTAATAACTCTATTTTTTCATATTTACCACCATTGATTAAACTCCTACCTAGTAATTGCTACTTAATATGAGCCTAGACTTGAGTCTTTTCATATTTATTTAGTCAGCAATTAAATCTTAGTTCACATCTTGCAGAATGTTAAAGAGATAATTACAGAGTGTTTTCCCTCTAAAAGATTTTTAACTGCCTTTAAGTACTTAAATGGGATGTTTCTTAATGCATTCCTCATCTTCTGTACACCGTGTGTTATTTGTTTTAAATTATTTTCTTTTAGATTGTTTTGACTTATAGTATATTATTACTGTAAAAAGGTGAAGACTTGTCAGAGCTGAATGTTGGAAAATGATACCACTATTTTACAGGATTATGCACATAAGAGTTCACCAATTGACTTCAGAGGCTTGTGTGACTCTTATGTGATTTAATAGCCCCACACACTTCCTCACAATTAGCTTTGAGAGATGTTTTCAGAAGCTATTTTTGTTGAAGTACTTATCAAGGCAAATAGCAGTCTAAAAGATAAGCTACATTATCTACACAACTTTAAATGAATTTGCGGTTTTGTGTTTGAGAAAGGTGCTTCATACAGAAATGTATTTTTCTTTCCCCTTGTTATTATTTATTATTTGCTTTTCTGCTATTCATGATATTTTCTTCACAATTATTTCAAATAATTATGTAATTGGGCGCAGCTCCTTCCCCTGTGCTGAAATTCACACTAGGGCAATACCCATGCATAGCATCATCTGGACGAATTATGGTGAACTAATGAGTAATTGAATTTTATCTAATGAGCAGATGTTACTAAGGTGATAAAGGCAGATGCTGCTATAATCTGAAATTTACCCAAGTCTCGGTTTTCTGCTTTGGAAAAAAACACTTTTCTCCTTTACTTTACCACAACATGCCACTCATTTTCTCTGTTCCTTTATAATCCCCACTTCTGTCTGTAGTAGGTATAATGGAAAATTGCTTCTACAGTACATTGATGTAAGCATTTTAAATATCATTGCTATGTTTGGTATATACAATATGAAAGGAGATGTATATGAAAGAACAAACGAATGAAATTTAATTATACTGCATTGACAATTTTTCTAAATTATTTTTTGCTGCATCAGTTTCTGTTAAGATTTATACACAAATTAGCTTTCAACTACTTTGTTTTTTAAACTTAGAAACTGTGCTCATAGCTGCTATTTGGTGTAGTATTGGACTATATCCTCTATGATTTGCAATGGTTTCTAATGTGGAAATCGTTTTAATTGCAGAAATTCCTGAAACTAGAGTTGAATGGAAACTAATTAGCAGTAAACTTGCTTAAGGTGTATTTATGGATGTTTCTGAAGCTATCTCTAGCAGGAACTCACACCTCTGAATTTGTCTTTATTAAGGTGCTGTCTGGATGATAAATGCTTGGTGCCTTGTTGCTACCTGCCAGTTGAAAATGAATCACTTTAGGATTGATTTGCTAACTGCTTTCTTCACTCATGATGTCCTGTTGTCAGAGGGTCAGAAAAGTTCCTGGAAGAAAAAAAATAAAAGCTTTATCTATCTGAGATGGAAGCACAATAGAAAAGAGCTGCATATGTTATAGAGCCCCTAAGTAGAATTCAGCAGTAAGCACTTGCTGGTAAGTAAAACTATAGGCAAAACAGAAATAACCTAAACTGCTTAAAATATTCTTTCAGAAGAAGATAAATATTTTTTTTAACAAGCCAGTATAAATAAATTAAATGTCACAGTTTACTTTATATATATTGTATGCCAGTTAATAGCACATATCTTAGTGAAGATTTACATTTTAGTGTTCCAGTAATTGGAAACAGATGCTATAGATGTGAAATGAGAATCACCCTTTCATCTACCCCATATATTTAAATAACTGTGTATACTTCATTTTATTCGTTACCTCTGTGTTGTCTTTATTTGGTACCCTGTCTTTACCTTGTAGCATGCCTGGTCTAGTGAGATAACAGTCCAGAGTGCCACCTGCCCTATCCATTTACAATATGTAGTCTGTTTCTTTAATGCACATCACATTTGCAGTCTGTGGTAAGCTGCTGGCCATGGACCAAAACAGACATAAACATTCTTTGACATGCGTGAACTAGTGTAAATAATTTGGTCATATTTATTCTATCTATGGATGTATTCCTTTTGGAAGGTACAGTATGTTTTGTCTTTCTGAAAATTTGGTTTCAGGAAATGTCATTAAAATAATGTACTGACTACAATCATCAATACTCTATAATCAATACAATCCATATATTACAGTACATTTCATTGAGAATCTCAAAACCTAAATGATAATATCACCTTAATTACTTCGCTGACCCTTTGATAATGCCTTAGCAATACTCAACAGCAGCAGTAATAGAACAGATCACTTTTTGAAAAGAATGCTGCTGAACCTTTCAACCATAGTAATTTACAGTTTATCATCCTAAAACCTGACAGAATTCAGGAATGATAAGGAATTTTATTTCATGGGACTAGTTGTAGTATCTGTAACTCTGGGAGCAGGAAAGTAATTTTATTATACCTATTGACTTAATTAATTGTCCATAAATTGGTTTTGTTTTCTTGCACTTTGACACATTTTAGCATTTTTTCAGACTTTGTCAGTTGAGCTTTCAAATTTTTAAAGCTTGAAAGCAAAAAGTGAGGACATCTGGATAAAATGGATATAGGCTGTATACTACTGTACATTTTGCAGTTTTTAACTTTCCAGAGTTTTTAAAAACAAATTGATATTGCATACATCAATGATTTGGCTATTTCAGCTAAAACAGGACCTTCAATGTTTTTGCATCACTGCAGTACATACTGTATGAGCCTCAAACTGCTTTATGAAATGCTATTTACAGTCATCTGCAAGAGATTGCCTGACAAAAGGGGTGTTTGTGGGAATATATAAAACTCATCATTTACTGCACTGTACTATACATTGGCAGGTGTATTAAAAATCTTCTCTATTTACAAAACCCCATTTCATCCACTTTAGATATGATCACTTTATTAGCAATATACAATTTCTTGCATTACAGATTTGTCTTTTTTACATACACCAGCTTGCTCTCCATGAGACACACAGACAGAGAGAAGCTTGGGGTCAGAGCGCAGGGTCAGCAACTGTACAGCACCCCTAGGGCAGTTGGGGTTAAGGGCCTTGCTCAGGAGCACAATGGAGTAGGATTCCTCTGCTGGCTGTGGGATTTGAACTGGCAACCTTCCAGCCACAAGCACAGATCCTTAGCCACAGAGCCACCACTCCACCCTGACATTCCTTTTAGATGTGAAAAACATGCTTAAATTTAAGATGGGTTGACAGAACACATCATGTGTCTTCAGTGGTGTTAAAATATCCCTGTATCTTACATTTTGAGATGTGCAAAAGGAGTCCTTGAGCAAATAAGAACAATTGAGCAGCACTTATTTTTGGGGATTGTACTCATGAAAAAAGGTGCAGTCAACATCTTTAATGATGCATTGCTCAAGAAATATATCTACAGTATGTTAACTAATATTATCTAAAATAGGTTATAATTTATTTTAGGTTGGTTCTCTGAGTAGATGAGAGTAAAATTCAATGTCAAAGAGATGTGTGTTGCTATAATATTTTGTTGTCATGAATGCTGTAATGTGTGTGTGAAATCTAGGAATAGTGGATGCTGGAGGATCAGTCATGTGATGTTGGAGGAAGATATACAGAGTCTTCTAAATTTATTCCAAATGCATTCATACCTGAAAAAGGAACACTAGACATCAAAAAAACATAATGATTTACAGACTGGATAATGCTTCTTGTTTAAAGACTTCTAAAAATATAATGTATAATAAGCATAGACCTATGACTCTATGGAAATTGTGATTTCATTAGTATGGAGACTCATTAGCCTATCACTGTATGATAATTGGTTCCTAAAACTGTTATTATATGGAAATTGCTAGGTGCTGCAGCACACTATATTTTTATCTTTTTTCTTTTGTTTCTTTCTGCCTCTTTTGACCCAGGTCTGTTGCACACCCAATGCAACAGACCTCACTAATCAGAATCCAAGAGGAATGCTATTTTGTAATCTCTGTCCACTCTGCAAAGTTCTTCTTAAATAATTAAATATGTCCAACTGTAACAATATCTGATCAGGTCACCTTTAAAAAGGACTTAATTCAAAGCTTAGATCACTGCAGGCAAAAGGCCACACTTAGTCAGTTTTCTGTGCATTCCATAATGCCTCAAATGTCACCAGAAGCAAGAGAGAGGGCCATTGGTATGCTGCAGGAAGGCATTTCATGTGCCAGCGTTGCCAGACACTTTGGAGTACAGTAAGTATTCACTGTGTCCCGACTGCAGAGAAGGTTTCAGCAGACTGGCAGGACAGATGGCTGTTCAAGATCCGGTCGCCCTCGAGTGACCACACCAGAGCAGGACCGACACATCAGACTGGTCCATCTGAGAGATCGTTTCAGATCTGCCACTCGTCCTGCTGCTGAAACTGCCGGCAGACACAGGCTCTATGCTGCTGTCCTCCTAGACATCACACCTGACTGGCTTGGGCCAGACAGAGGCTGCGATGGACTCATCAGTAGTGGCATCAGGTCCTCTTCACGGATTAGTCACTCTTCAGCCTGTACCATGCAGACGGGTAGGCCAGAGTGTGGAGGAGGAGTTGTTGCATTTCTTTTTTCCATCAGTATATATGAAGATGAAATTATAAGGTAAAATATTAATTAGCTTTATATTACATCCGCCAAATACTAACTTGCACAAAGTATTACTTTTCAAATGCATTACATTTAATAATAATAATAATAATAATAATAATAGTTTACACTTATATAGCACTTTTCTGGACACTCCACTCAAAGCGCTTTACAGGTAATGGGGACTCCCCTCTACCACCAATGTGCAGCATCCACCTGGATGATGCAACAGCAGCCATAGTGCGCCAGAATGCACACATCAGCTATCAGTGGGGAGGAGAGCTGAGTAATGTAGCCAATTCATAGAGGGGATTATTAGGAGGAAATTTGGCAAGGACGCCGGGGTTACATCCCTACTCTTTTCGAGAAACAGCCTGGGATTTTTAATGACCACAGAGAGTCAGGACCTCGGTTTTACGTCTCATCCGAAGGACGGCGCTTGTTTTACAGTATAGTGTCCCCCTCACTATACTGGGGCATTAGGACCCACATGGACTGCAGGGTGAGCACCCCCTGCTGGCCCCACTAACACCTCTTCCAGCAGCAACTTTAGTTTTTCCCAGGAGGTCTCCCATCCAGGTACTGACCAGGCTCACACCTGCTTAGCTTCAATGGGCTGCCATATGTGAGTTGCTGGCCATATTTACATACATTTGTAAATTGTATGTAACTGAAAGTATGTACTGTTACTACAGATGAATGATAAAATTATGATAAAGAGGAAAAAGGTTACAAGTTTTATTTGAAAGATATAAGTCAGTTAAGTTAAATACTTTGATGTACAATAAAAATAGAAACACAACACAAAACAACAGAAATGGACAATTGTTGTTGAATTCAAAAGCGGCCCTCCTGTGACTGATGTATTCTTCGTGGAGTATAAATATTCTGGGCATTTCTAGATTTTAAAATTAACCAGGGTGATGTTTTCTAAGTGAGTCTGATTTACATTGAACTAGTGAATTTTAATTAATTATACAAATCGATACACCACAGAAGAAATAAATTGAATTTAAAGTGGGTGGGCTGTGCAGAAAAAAGAATAATGAGTGCTGGGAATTTTAATATATACATTTGAAAAGAAATATTCCATATATATAGAATATAGAAGTATTCCACAAATCATCTGAGTTCAGCAGTTACTATGTACAATCAAACAGGGAAACCATGAAATTATTAAAACTCCCTTGCTTTTAACTCCCAGACATGTATTAATACATATATTAACGGATATAAATGTGATCACATAGGATTAAGGGGTGACATTTATATTTTTAATATCAGCAAATAAGACCCTTCTTATTGTGTCCTATTTTACAAATGCATGCATACGTTTTAAAATTATATAATATATTAACAACCTAAATATTCAGTCCCCAGACTTCTAAGGTAGTATACATTATTTTGAATGTCAGTACAACATAGAGAGAATAAAAATGAAATATGTTGATTACATAAGAATTCAGACCAGTGAACTCGATATTCGATGAAAGCAGCTTTGGCACCAATTACAGCTGTCAGTCTTTTTGAATAAGTCTCTGCCACCTTTAAATACTGGCTTGGTTCATTTCTTGCCCATTCTTTTTGACACATTTTCTCAAGCTCTTTCAATTTGCTTGGAGATTACTTGATGACAATAGTTTTCAAGTCTTTTTTATAGATTATCAATGGCAGTAAGATGGGACTTTGACTGGGCCATTTAAGGACATTCAGTTTGTATTTATTATAATAATAATAATAATAATAATAATAATTGCTTACACTTATATAGCGCTTTTCTGGACACTCCACTCAAAGCGCTTTACAGGTAATGGGGACTCCCCTCCACCACCACCAATGTGCAGCATCCACCTGGATGATGCGACGGCAGCCATAGTGCGCCAGAACGCTCACCACACATCAGCTATCAGTGGGGAGGAGAGCAGAGTAATGTAGCCAATTCATAGAAGGGGATTATTAGGAGGCCATGATGGGGTAAAGGCCAGGGGGGAAATTTGGCCAGGACACCGGGGTTACACCCCTACTCTTTTCGAGAAGCGCCCTGGGATTTTTAATGACCACAGAGAGTCAGGACCTCGGTTTTACGTCTCATCCGAAGGACGGCGCCTGTTTACAGTATAGTGTCCCCGTCACTGTACTGGGGCATTAGGACCCACACAGACCGCAGGGTGAGCGCCCCCTGCTGGCCCCACTAACACCTCTTCCAGCAGCAACCTTAGTTTTTCCCAGGAGGTCTCCCATCCAGGTACGGACCAGGCTCACACCTGCTTAGCTTCAGTGGGTTGCCAGTTGTGAGTTGCAGGGTGATATGGCTGCTGGCCACAACATAGCAAAGTTACCCCTGTGATTAGGATAATTTTCCTGGTGAAAGATTGTTAACCAGTGCTCATTTTCTCACAGATCAGCCACTGAATTCTGTAAATATTTCAAAGTCACTGGTCACCTCTCGGTGGTGTCCCCAAAACATTTCCTCCTTGCCCAGCTGCTCACTTTGTAGAGACAGAATGATATAGGCAGTGTCTGGGTGCATTCTTAATGATCCACTTCATCATGCCTAAAAAGATAAAAATGGTCTGTGAGATGTTTTATACACTTCTATTGATCTGTGTCTTTATAAAACTTGATCTCTAAAATGCTTTGAAAATTCCTTGGTCTTAATGGTTGAATCTTTCCTTGAAATTCACTACCATCTGTATAGTGTAAGAGGGACCTTACACAGATAGGTGTACTTATTTTGAAATTGTGTATACTATTATGATTTCATCCAGCAAAGGGTTTGAATATATATAATATAACCTTTCCATTTTTTCTTATTAATTGTTTTTGTTTTGAGCAAGTTGCATGTACAGTATGTAAGAAATATTTATTGCTACTACAAAGTTCCCTATCTTGAAGTATTAAACCAACGACTTGAGAACACTGTCTGAGAGCCTGAGTACTTTTGAAAGGCACTCTGTGCAGATGATATTTTAAAAAATCAGCTACATCTTTTGCCATATTTGTGCATCAGTTTAGGGTCACAGGGAAAACAAATCATTTAACTGTAACTGTATTATCCATGGCTTATGTCTACTTTTAGAAGGAGGTGGCGAGTGATCTTTCAGAAATATTGATGTTTGGATAATATTTTCCTTGATAAAATCTTTGTACAGAAAACAAAACAGTGAATAAAATACTTCAACACAATCCTGAATCTTTATGCTAATAAAGTGAATGATGGGTTCTGGCTTTAAAAAGGGCAAAATATTTACAAAACAATTTGCAGATTTTGGGACGTCATGTCACGTTAAATGAATGTCATGTCATAACACAAAGAAATAAAAACTATGCAAACTGTTTTACTACTTTTAAGAAAGCAGAGAGTTAAAACAAAAAAACAGGCAAAAATGATAATCTTTTTCTTCTCCCATTATGTCTGTCTAATACAATACACAATGCAATCCTTCACTAAAGCATGGATGGCAATTTCTACCAATGACTTGCTATACGTTTTGGCAAATGAAGTCTTTTGCTAAAACGTCTTTTTACCTTCTGCTTTCCTTGGAAAATGCAGCTCACCAGATATTTCTTTACAAGTGTCTTATGGTATCACTCTGATTAAATACTGCAACCATAGTGAACACAGTCCTGGCAAGCCCTACAAAAAAGTTTAATTATGAACTACTCATAAAGGTAAATCATAAAAGGTAGGTTGTAGTGAGTAAAACACATCTGTGTATAACCAATACACCCTTTTAATATACAGTAATAATACTCTGAAAATATTTTTCTAGGTCTGGCTGCCCTAAAGTTGAGTAAGTGCCACAACTGTATTGTCTTTTTTTTCCATTTATTTCCTTTTTCAAGGCCCTTCTTGTATCCAGGAAGGACAGACAATGGAAGATAAAGATGTCTGAACACGAAGCTGTCACTGAAAATGCATGCCCTCCGAATGTCTCATACATCAATAAAAAGGAGCCTTGAAAGGGCATTCTTCAGGCTGAAAGCCGTGACCTCCAATTAATAGTGCCTCTGTTTCATATAAAATCTGTCTTCTCTTGGGCTTCACTGCAGACATCAGCTACAGCTTGGAGCCGCCTGTCGTATATGTGGCAGTTAGACATGTGGGAGACCAAGTGTCACATATCACCCAACTGTCATCAAATGGCCTTGCTGCGCCTTCCATTAACAGCTCAAATTAGCACAATTTTCATTCAGAGCAAAGCACTAATGTGTGCACTTTAAAGTAAGGTTGCTTCAATAAAAGATGTTAGCTTAAATCTCATGTGCAGTTTTATTGATTAGATTTAAAAGGCAATCAGAACTGAAAGGAAGACACAGGAAAAAGAGTAGGCAGCATTTTGAGTTATTGTGACAAGTTATCAGATCAGTTGCTTTCACTTCTGCTTCTTTCAAATGAATATTTACTGCACTCCGTCAGTGATTCTTTTTTATCATTGTTTAATTTTAATACGGTGCAAAACAATTATTCTGTTTTGTTAGAATAAGCTCAATATGTGTGCTTTTCTGGGCTGTTTGTATATTTAATTACCTTTTTTATGCTTGAATAAAACATTATTGCTGATACAAGGACGTTAAGCACTTTGAGGATTGTCTGTTTTGCTATTTTAAGCTTTTTATGTTGAAGAACAGACCATACATTTTGCTGTTTGTTACTCATGGAGTTGATAACCTGTGTTGGTTTATGAAGATATAAAGGGAGAAAATTAGATCCTATAGTAAAACTAAAAAATCTCACACAGCTACTGTTCCTTTATGATTTTAATTTTAATTGCATTTACACTAACACATATCAGTTAGAATGTAGACAAACACATTAGAAGCTGTGGAAAAAAAATCCTTTTTTTTTAATAAATAAAATGTGTAACTAGATGCAAAGCATTTTACCTAATAAATTTGTTATTTTTAACATTAGCATGCTTTGTGCTGTAGATTTACAGTAAATCAATATCTAATACTATATGTAATAGTATATATTATGAGGAATGTTTGGTTGTTTTCAATAACAGTCAGATGTTTGCTATGAAAGGGGTTCTCATTAAATTCAATTTTATTACTGGTAAAGGCTTCAGTGATGTTTCAAACAAAGAATATTCTGTAAACTGTACTGAGGTATATTTATTTACTTAGTGTCCCAGCAGAACACCAAACACGAGGAGCCAGCAAGGTGCAGAGCAGAAAGCCTAGATCATAAGTGCACTACCTTATCCTGTGAATTGAGTTAGAACAATGAGGCTCTGCAGCCTAGCAAACAGCAGATGAAAGACCTGGGGTTCAATATTGCTGCATGTGAGAAGAAACTTAAATAGGTGAATGATGAGCAGGAAAAGTCTCAGAGCTGCTGTCATCACCTCCAGATAGAGCTGAAAAATGTCCAACAGAAGATGGCCCCCATTCTGAATTCTGACACTGGCTGACCAATGAAAGCAAATGGATGTGGATCATCTGCAATCTCAGCTCAGATAGTCCTTTCTGAAAAGAAATGGTTGGTAGTGAATATGGTTTCTAGAAAAGAACTTCTAGAAAATAGTCAAAAGGACAAAAAAACAGACAAATATTTTCTAGAAAAAATATAAACAAAGTAACCAAATCCATAAACTTTTTAAGGTTAATAAAGCACTGACATTGCTGAAAAGCAGTAAAAATGAGGGAGTTTCAACAACATGTTACCCAAGAGATCCCTGAGGTGAGGGATGTCGCACAACCTACTACTCAAGAGCTCATGGAGGTGAGGAAAGTTCAGTAACTTGTTACCAAAGAGTTCATTGAGCTGGGGGCGGTGCCATAACCTGACATTCACAAGCTCATGGGTGTGAGGTACATTCAGTAGCCTGTTACCCAAGAGTTCCCTGAGCTGAGGGAGACAGAGGAACTGAGCACATGAGCCTGACTCTCCAGAACAGGATCGACATGATGAATTATCATAACCATCCTGGTCTGAAACTTTGGAGGAGGAGGAACATAACAGAGTTGTCTTCGCCACATTGGTCTGTGCCTTCAGAAGAAGAGAGCTGTGACAGAATGATATTGCTGCTTTGGCCCGAACTTCTAGAAGATGCAGGGATGAGAGTTTTAGAGGGAAAGTAGGTGAGATGTCTGACTGTAGGTCCATCAAACATCAGAGATAGGCCACTGAGTCAGTGTCTGTCCTGGGGGAAAGCTGCCGCCAAGATCAGGGCTACCTGCACAAAGCTTCCAGGAGATAACTAGGAACAAATATTGGGGAGAGATGACTTGTAATGGAGGGCTTTTGACCTAGAGAAAAGTTTGCAAGAACTGGGCCCCTCAAGCCCTTGTTGGTGGTGCTTTCCCTTTTGAGTAGAGCTGAGGGTGGAGATGTTGTGGCAAGCTGGATTTAAAAGGGGATACAGTCAACACACTATACTGTGTCTAGTTTGTTGTAAATAATCACACTTGAAGTAATTTAGGTAATTATTGGATAATTCTTAGAAGGATTTGAATTTCACATTCTTCCATGGGTGTACTTAAAGAATGTGCACTGTGCTATTTTAGTTTTTGTTTGGTCTGAAAAGACATACAATAAAGCTTTCTTTACTTCGCTTATCATGAACCACACTAGAGACATCCCTACTTGAGTATAGGAGCTGTCACAGTATCTTAAACTTAAGTATTTGAAAGCTTAATACAGTATATTGTAGTATCAGGAATTTCTGGAAGCAGTGGCTAATGTTAAACATGCTTTTCAAATCTGAAGGGTTGTTGTGAGTTTGGCAGTCTTTATTTTATTTAGAAACCCGTTCAGGTGTATTACATAGTCTTGGTTATGGAAAGAAAAAAACATCCAACAAATAGAATAAATTGACAAACTGAAAACTGGTTTTAAATTATCCTTGTTGCCTAGAAACCAGATCGACATATATTTTACTTTACATTTAATTAAAAATCTGCTCAAAACACAGCTAAATGACAAGCTCTTTAGGAGAAAGAGGAGGCAGTACGAAAACATGACAGATAAGGCCCACTAGTCTTCTTATCATGGTTAAAATATATTAAAGCTTTTAGTATAGTGAGCATGGTATTTCACCAATAAGCATAGAACCATTTTTATTATGTATTTTCATACAAGAACATAAATTGTCATTCCTTCATTCTTTCTCTACAGTCAATTACATTTCATTTCAATTTACTGTACTCTCTTTCCTTACTGATTCTGTATTTTAAAGTTCCAGAAAATGCACAAAAGTGTATTGTAAAATATGTGGTAGCTATATACAATATAAGTATACAAACAAATCAAGTAATGTGTTATTAATATTTAGAAATATGAGAATTGTGTTAAATACTTTAGAAAACATTTTTTCTAAATCATTTTCTTTATTATTCTTCTTCTGCATCTCAGACAGAGAAGTAATGATATTTTTCAGTCATACTGAGGGACAGCTTTCAGATTTCACTGTGAAAATGACTGATATCTATCTCTATTTCATGGGCTGTCTAGCTGTCCTTATCGCAAAACCATGTGCACACAGTAAAAATTGTGTGCATGTAGAATATTATTACCGATTTCAGAAAGTTCAAAAGTTTGAAATAAAGATTTTAGATATACATTCACATTCTCAGAGAAGGGAAAGTATTATGAATTTTGCATATGCTTTAAGACGAATAAGTGCAATTAAAGTGATGATATACATGAATTAGGAAAAGTTAAAAATCAGGTGAAGTTCTAAGCCTACCTTTCCATTTTCTACAGACTAATTGAATGAGTAAGAGTAAGATGGAGGAAGAAAACAAAGCAAGAGTGTTTCTTCTGTGTTGTTAGTAGTATGTCTGGTACATGTGGGGTGCTGCTGGAGATCAGGCCAGTACCTCAAAACCTTAGGGATCCTGTCTTAGGCAGTTCAGCATTCCTTTCTGTACCCTTGGGATGGAGCTCAGGACGAGTAACGTTCTCACAGACCTTGTCTCCCGTGGCATCACACTCTCCCCCTTAGTTTGGTTACCAAGGCAACTCACACAACTCACACATAGACAAACTCTCCCTGGGGAGAAGTACTGCTCTTCGCAAACCCTACATTGGACAGCATTACAATATAGAGAGAATATAACATTAATGGAAATTATTGAACAGTCTTACTGTATTGTACTTTCATATTTTTACAATATACTGAAGTGGGCAGAATGTTGTGTATTAGACATAAAGCTAATACTGTACCACATTGTGAAGATTCTCCAACAGAAATGACAAGACATATATGATGATCTAATTGTTAATGTTCAATATTTTTACTTTCACTGTTAACATTTATATTATTTAAACTTTATTCCCTGACATAGTGTAACTAGATGTACTGCATGGCAGGAGATTTTTATCAAGCTATTATAATAAACCTTTAACAGTAAATTTCATATTTTAAATTACAGTACATGTGAGGTTTACATTAACATTGTCATGCATGCCTTTTTTGTTAAAGCTCAGCTATTCATTTATGTGGATATCTTCACCAGAATATACTGTTTCAATGCATTGTTTTACTATTACAAAGTATATGTCTTATATTTTAATAATACTAGTATCAATTCTATATTATACAGATTTTTGTTTTTTAGCTTTTTGTTAACCTGCCTTGCTCCCATTACTGGCTAAGTAGGCTCTGGCCCCTGCTTCCCTGAATTGGAAGAAACAGTAAGAAAATGGATGAATGAATTAAGTTTTCATTAAGAAATCTTACTAATGAGAACCAGAGACTTTTTCATTCCTCTTACCTCAGAGAGAGAAATTATTTACCTTATTCATGTTCTGTTTCAGAAAATCTAAAACATTAATGTCACAATTATAGTCCCCCCTCCTTAAGGGTGCTCCAGCCCTATCACTTAGACTTTATTCTCTGCACTCTCTGTTTCCCATTCCCAGCCCACCTTAAAAGCCAGGCGCTGACGCTCATCCGGGCTCGGCATCTGATTTCCATATCGTGCGAGTCCGGGACCTGGAGGCGCCTGGTCCCGTTAAGGTTTTAATCTCTGTTCCCGTTCCTGTTCCCTCTCTGCCGGTTTCCGACCCGGCCTCCATGGTTTTTTAATTCTTGCTCTGATGGATCTCCTGGTTTTGGACTTACTCGTGTGTTTTGGATATTCCCTAAGGACTACTCTCTCGGATTGTTCGCCTCGGCCACACCTCCCCCGTGCACCAGCGCACCGTGGACACGCCCCCCTGTCTTCTGCCCCGTATTCCTGCATGACGTTTCCCTAGTGTTTCCCCACTCCGTCGGACTGCGTTGTCCGCATAGGGTCCGGAAAGAACTGTTCGTTACAATTAAGTGGACATTCTTAGCATGTTATTCAGTCTTCTTTCTCTTTTCTTACTTAATTTACATTGCAAAACCTACACTTGGTGAATACATGAAGAATATGCTGAAAACATCACAATCAAATTGTCTCTGTCTTTGTGATTTAGATCCTGATTAAATTAAAACTTCAGCCCACTTCAACAGCAAACTCAGAATATCCAACATGTTTACAGCTTTTTTTTCCCAAGATGCTTCTAGTGGTCACCCTGTGGAAATCAACTATCAAGTATTTTACCATAGCTCTGCAGTCAGTAGACAATTTAACCAGAAAGCTCAGTGATTGATTCAGTTAACTGATAAAGAACTCAGAGTGAATAAAAGCAAGTAGATCCTATGGATTTTCAGGGTCAGTATCAAGCTTTATTTTCCTAGATTGCAATACATCTCTTGTACCTTTATAAGTTATCTAATTGTTTTGTACAAAGTGCTTATATTTGTGTCAAACTTTAAATTTCACAGTAAAAAAAAATAATATAAGTACATATTTCTGATTTTTAAAGGTATAATAAAGTCTTTCAGAAAACATTCTAGTGCTTCTAGGACTTTAGGAAACTCCTAGAAAAAAACTTTCCATTATAGTTTGATGAATCAGTTAGCCGTTAGACTCCAGAAAGAGAATTAAATAGTTTAAAGACACTAAATATAGTAAAGTTCATTGACTTTGAAATATATCCTACAATATAGTTTATAGTTATAGTTTCAAGTTTATTGTCATTACGCTCACATACATGGTATATGGTATAACGAAATGCTAATTAGCTAGCTCTCGGACATAAGTAGTACAAAGAGAAAAAAACAACAACAACAACAACAATACAATTGTGTAGCAAAAGAAAGACAGAGATAACAGGCAGTGTGCAAAAAACAACAACAGACGATGTGCAAAAAAAACAACAACAGGCAATGTGCAAAACAACAAAAAGGTAACAGGTTATGTGCAAAAATATACATCATCAGGGATAGAAATGATGGGGAGTGAGCTTTTGACATGTATCGTAGAGGTTGATTTTCAATGTGTGTTTGGGTTTTTGGTAAGAAAGAATGGAAGAAGGCACTGTTGAGGTTCAGATCATAGGTGAGAGGTGAGGTGAGAGTGAGAGTGAGAGAGGCTGGAAATTTAACAGTTTGATAGTGCAGGGGGTAAAAACTCTGAGTCTGGTAGTCCGGGCCCGAATGCTCCGGTACCGTTTTCCAGATGGTAGCAGATCATAAAGTCTGTAGCTGGGGTGTGTGGGGTCTTTGATTATGCTTAGAGCTTTCCTCAAGCACTGTCTGTCATAAATGTCCTGGATAGAGGGGAGGGTAACCCCAGTAATGGACTGGGCAGTTTTCACCACCCGCTGTAGGGTTTTGCGGTCAGCAGCACTGCAGTTGCCATACCACACTGTGATGCAGCCTGTCAGTGTGCTTTCTGTAGTGCATCTGTAAAAGTTAGTGAGGATCTGGGGACATATCTTAGCCTTCTTCAACCGTCTTAGGAAGTACAGGAGCTGTTGTGCTTTCTTGATCAGAAAGGTGGTGTTGAGAGACCATGTGAGGTCCTCGGTGATATGGACACCAAGGAATTTAAAGTTACTGACCCTTTCCACTTCAGTCCCATTGATGTGGATAGGGGCATGTCCGGTTTGCAGTTTCCTGAAATCAACGATCAGCTCCTTGGTTTTGCTGACGTTGAGGGTGAGGTTGTTGTCATCACACCATGTTGTAAGGAGGTTGACCTCCTCCCTGTAGGCCCTCTCATCATTGTCTGTGATCAGACCTACAACTGTGGTGTCATCGGCAAAGTTGAAGGATTTAGTATGAAATAGAAACAGCAAAGCCCTTAAAGGGCTTGTGTTTTATTTACTTGCTGTATTTTGATTTTACTTACTGTATGTCACTATGGGACTTCCATATGGTTCACCCTAAATAAACTTACTCAGGGTTCAGGGTTAAACTTAGTGATCCAAATATTGAACCTGAGTCATGCCCATAGGCAAGTACTGTATGAGCAGTATTCCCAAAATTATGGTGCACAGTAGGCAGGATTTCTCCAGGGCAGGGCTGGGAATAGACAGGCAACCTCAATAGACAACATGTGTATTGCCAAGTGCTTGTATTAACATCAGTGAGGGATACACCACTCGCCAGTCATGTTTGTGTTCAAATTGTAAGACTTAATATTGTAGCTGGCTTGATAAAAAATAATATTGTTTATACTTTTATGAATTGCTGTTTTAACTAAAAAAATGAAAATAAGTTTAAAATAATTTGAAGCTGAAAATATTCAAGGCATCATCACAGGTCAGAAAACAAGTAAACTAAAAAAATAACACTGGTGTCTCCCAGAAATGGCTAAGTATATTTCTTTTCATTCCCTCACTATGTTCTGCAGCAACCAAACTCCCACACCAAAGATTACAAAGGCACTGTACTAGAATTATGTTAGCTCACACTACTGTAATGGATTGGTTGGGCTGTATAATGTAAACAATTATAATAGTTACAATAGATATTTTAGCTTTATTGGTTTGCAAAAGTTTCAATTTATTTATCTGAGACAAAAGAAAAATGCGCATTTTATGGAGGCAAGGGTGAATTTTGTTTTTTTCTGATACCATAGAAAACATATGGCTCTGTGAATTTGGGCACATTTTAGATTATTGCCAGTAGGCCACAAGCAGGCTTATAGCCTAAAAGCAATAGCTCCCTGCAATATTCAAGCTATAATCTGGTTTAAAAGCAATTGATTCTTAGAGGCATATCTGCCTCTGAGGCAGTTTTACCTTTGACACAATTCTACTTACAAACTGGCTGGATGTAAAAACTCTCTCTGACAATACTCCAGGGAATGCATTGCTTAAAATGTTTTGTTACTTTATCATTTATACTTTCTTTTATGTTTTTACAGCTATATTCCGGGTTTAACAACATAGTATGAAAGCTGCTCAAAGCTTCCAGTTATGAAATGGGAATCTATAATTCAATTGTTACCACACCAACACCAACACAAAATGGTTAGTTGGACTTCTGTAAGTCACATGTAGTTCTAAGCTAGTCTGTATTTTTTAAGCCATACAGTACCTATCAAATGTATTCCAAACATTTCTATGTTGTCTCATTTTGTGAAATTCCAAAATGATGCATACAGTATATACAGTATATACACTGATGGAAAAAAGAAATACAACACTTCCTCATTCACACTCTGGCCCCCCCATCTGAATGTAACAGTCTAAAGAGTGACTCATCGATGAAGAGGACCTGATGCCACTGCTAACGAGTCCATCGCAGCCCCTGTCTAGCCAATCGGGTGTGACGTCAAGGGTGTGTGAGCAGAGGACCTCTGACAGTTCAGGCCAACAACATGGAGCCTCACTGTTGTAGGAAAACCGGCTCAGGGATGCCAAATATGTAATCATAGCCACTCAGGGACGCCATAAATGTAACGTAGTGGCTCTCTGAAGGCACCAGTTCTGTAGGGTTTGGGCATCTACTGAGACAATTATTAATTGTAGCAGTAAATCACAAAGTTGATTCTTTTGATGGCTTTAGAATCCAACCATGCGACATAACTCAAACAACGCACACACACAGGTACTAATACACGAGGATACATTTATTAATACATAGAATATGCATGTAAACCTAACAGATCTTATCGAGAGGGTTATCAGAATACAAAAGATATATATTAATTCAGTTACAAAGAGTTACACATATCAGGAGGACATACGTTCAGTATATCATTCATTAAGACCGTTTCGTAAATGAACTGGGTTATAACTTCTACATTAGATACTCAAAACAAGTACATAACTCTTAGGAATTAAATTGATATCAACTGGTTGGGATAACAATTGAATTCTCGAGCTGTAATGCATTGAAGTTGAATACTCATCCAATTTCTGGGGATTCAGATCTCCTGCGGGCACAAAGAAACAGTTGCAGGCTGTTGCTGTCCAATCCGCGCTCTCTGGCTCCGTGCCAGGCTGTGCTGTGCGGCTTGCGACGGTGCGCTGCTGATGCTCACTGTTGGCTTTAACTAGCAAAGTTTGTGCACAGGAGAAAAGATGACTGTGGGTCCCAGCAAGTCAGGAGAGGACCGGTTCGTTCCTGATGAAGCGCTAGTTCTGAATAGTGATTCAGCTGTCCACAGTTCCGACCTGTTCACGAGGCCTGCTGCTGGTGCTAACCTCGGGTGGATCCTCTGGTAACTCTCTGGCAACCTCCGCTCTAGACTCTTAGAACAAAGGAAAGTTCTGGCACTCGGACACACTGGCCGTTCCGTGGTTGTCCGGGCTGAGTCTCAGGATGGTCAGGAGGCGCGTTGCGAGAATGTCCTGCCCTTGGGAGCCTTCTGCTTCTGGGCCGTCCTGCCCTGGAATTCTCCTTTGAATTCCCTTTAGGATTGTCCACAGAATTCTCCTGAATCCCTTCTGAATCTTGTTGAATCTGAATCTTGCTGAATCTTACAGGCTCTCTGTGTTACCTGTTTTCACCTGGAGGAACTTCAGCTCATTCATTGGCTGAAAGTTCCATGGGCATCAGAGTCCCACGTGGGTTACTCGGCCCTACCAGTCCCTGATTGGTTGATCAAGGTGAGATATGAGTCACTTACTCCTGACACTTAGGAATGCAGTCCAGATGTCCAACTGGCACTCCCTAGACAGATAGGCACCAATGGATGACCATCGATCATGATAGCCAGGCTTAGCTAAGTGCATCCCCCTTTGGGAGCTTTTTTCTTATCAAAAGAAAACATCTTAAATCAGCCTGCATGAATAGTTTCTCTGTGGCTGCACCACAGAGATGAACAGAGAAATGGGGCCTCATTTGGGAACACTTAATTCTTTCTTATTAATAAGCCTCGCCGCTACACTGTCTTGTCACTGATGCGGGCATTGTGCCTGCTGGCAGTTTCAGCAGCAGTACAGGTAATCTCTCAGATGGACCAATCTGATGTGTCGGTCCTGCTCTGGAGTGGTTACTCGATGTCGACCGGATCTTGGACGGTCATCTGTCCTGCCGGTCTTCTGAAACCTTCTCTGCAGTTGGGACATACTGCAGTGGAGTGGCTTACTCCATAGTGTCTGGCAATGCTGGCACATGACATGCCTGCCTACAGCATGCCAATGGCCCTCTCCCTTGTTTCTGGTGACATTCAAGGCATTATGGAATGCACGGAAAACTGACTAAGTGTGGCCTTTTTCTTACAGTGACCTAACCTTTGAATTAGGGCTTTTTTAAAGGTGACATGATGGGTAAAAGTGCACCTAATGAGTTTTCGTGTGATTGGCAAGTTGCAATCCCTCACTGCACAAGCTGTATTGCTGGTCAGAGGGCTTAAAACTGTTTGTGAAAATACATAAGCTATAACTATAGTATTCTCATTCCAGAAAATGTTGCATTTCTTTTTTCCATCATTATATATTTAAAAAAAACTTGATATTTTATTCAAAACCCGAAAGATCAAACAGAAGACTTCTCAAGGTAAGACAAGTAACAGTAAATGAAATCAAACACACACACACACAAAGAATTATGTTCATTACATAATTATTCAGTGAACTCAATGTATTATGAAAGCACCTTTGGCTGCAATTACAGACACAAATCTTTTTGAATAGGCCTGTTGTGAGTTTGCCCATTCTTACTGGCAGATTTGCTCAAGCTCCTTGTGGTTGCTTGAGGATTGCTTATGGACAGTAGTTTTCAAGTCCTTAACAGATTCTCATGTGAATTCAGACTTTGACTAGGCCACTGAAGGACCACTGACATTGACTATCTTATTCTTAAGGCACTCTAGTATAAAATTGGCTTTTTATCATTTACATTATTGTCTTGTTGACAGGTGAATTTTCTCCCCATTTGTAAGTGTTTAGTATGCTGAATGAGGTTTTCCTTTAATATTTATCTGTAGTTTGCTTTGTACATTTTTTCGACAATCCTAATAGTCTTTCCAGTCTCTTCTGAAGAGATAGCATCATAGTGCGATTATCAGGCTTTATAGTACATGTTAGGTATTAACATCCCTGGTCCTACCAGCAGTATTGTACTATTTTTGTAAGTATTGTATTGTTGTCATTTTAATGTACTCAACTATCTTCCTGTCAGTTATTGTTCAGATGTTATAGTTAACAACTACAAAGTAAATTGAAAATGTGAATGTCAGATGCTAATATTTTATGTTCTTATAGTGTTTTCAGGAAAATTTTCCTGCAGTTACCCCATGGCTGTACTGCATGTGAGCAAGCTTTTTTAGAAACACTAAACTTCTCATTTTTAAGTGATTTTTACACATTCCACTACAAAATATTAGAAGATATGGAATTAATTAAACCTGTTTAAAAAATGTCGACAAGGTGATAAGAAAATATCTTTGAAAAACAGCAACTGTTTATTTTACCCACCAGGTTTTTAGATCTCCTTAAACACATTTTATCTTATCAGACATGTAGTGTCTTAGCAAATTAACTACATACTGTAAGATTGCAATTTTATTTATGTTAGCTGGTCATGTATCCATTTCCTGAGGGTTCACTTAGATGAGCAAGTTTTATTTTGGGTTATTAAAATATTTACAGGGGTAAAGCTCACAGAGTTTCAAACTGATATGCCACCATAACAGATACAAATTATGTACAATTAACAAAAAGCATCACACAGATATCATTTTGAAGAGATTACAATCATAAACTGTAAAAGACGACACAAATTAAAGTTGATGAGGAGAATCCCTAATTCAATGTGGATATTGTCTTCTGAAATGCTTTTACTGTATGTAAACAGTACAAGCAATTACTTCATGGTATATCATGGTGAAGAATAATGTTCCTCAGCTACTGTTAATATATATTTCTGTATGAGTTGAAACATCTTGGTATTAATGTTCTGCTTTACTACACTTTGAAACAATTCAAAAATAGATTGAAAATTTCTCATCTATAGTAGGATTTAATAGTGACACAAATTCTTAAAAAGTCTGGCCTTTTATCTCCTTTTTGTCATTTCAAAGCATGCAGTGTTTATTCTTATTGATGGGTAGTGTGAATGTCATCAGAAAATGAAATACATATCTAAAAATATTGCAGTGATCAATGACTTCAGTCAGTGTGCCTGACAAATTCAGTTACATCAGCAATATATCATTCCCAATAGAGTTATTGATAGAGGCATAATGATATTGAATTTTAATTATTCAGGTTGTATTGATCTATATGTGATCTGGTGCGAATCGTTTCAAACTTTTTGCCTCTTGGGTGTATATTAGTTTATCAAGTCATAAATTAAGCCGTGCCTAAAGAATAAAATATCATGTTTGTTTTCTAATTTTTCTGCCATGTTAGGAGAGATAAATATACCGCGGACGATTTATGTAATCTTAAATTAAGGTAGAATAAAATTGTTCATGTTTTTCATTTTCCAAGAATACAAATTATGTAAGTTTAGACTGAAGATAACATTTATTTTTAATTGAGTTATATCAATATATGTCATGGATTTAAAATGAAATTAACATGAACGTGCTGTTTGACATGTAAAGTGTACAGCTTTCATGTAAACTGTAAATCAACTGTTTCACTTGTTGTCAATCAACTGTTTTAGTGAAATGTATAAGTAAAATTCAAATGCAAAATGAAAGCATTCTACTGATTAAAGTGATTAAGTTACTTTTGTCTCTTACTCCAGGAACAAACATATTATATAAGCTAAAGCCTTTCTTTGTTAATAATGTATTATTAATATTGGTAGTATTAGCAGTAATTAATAAAAATGACTTTAGAGTTGAGACATATTTGAATACAGGAAGACTTCAAGAATGTTTTTAATTAATTTGAAACAACTTCAGAAACTGTCACCAAAAACAATTATTTTCTTAAAACTAGTTATCTTTCAACTACCTTTGTGCTATTTGGCTTCATTGTCTTCTCTTTTTTGACAAATATATCCATAAACGTTGTCTTTAGAATGCAAGATTCTGTCAAGCAGTGAATAATTTTTGTCATAAACATGGTAATGGAAAAAGCCCTACTGCTAATCTTGACATTACCATATGTGTGTCTATCTGTGTCTCTCACCAAGTTCATTTCTCAGTACGCTTGTAATAGGATTTGACCTTGGAATTCAAAATCTCATATAAGTAATACTTACCCAGCAGCTAAAAACATGGTGGAGTAAAAAAGAGATTATAAATCAGTCAGAAATATAAGCAACATTTTGGTCCTGTATATAAACTGAAGCAGCAGCAGTTAAAACAAAGTTTTTTTACAAAATTGTGAAAGTGAAATTGAGGTGACCGCTTCTAACAACAAGCATTGTTGCGTTTTATATAAAAATACTACCGAAAAGGTTTTCAATCATACAATATAACAATTTAATACAGCTAAACCAGTAGAGCCAAAATTAAATAAGAACTCCCAGAGGGGCATTTTTCCAGAAATTCAAAACTTTTCAGTAACTATGTGACTAAGTATACAGTAAGTATATCGTATTTTGCCGGATATGCAGAATTTTCAATTGGTTGTCTCATTTCATTTTGGAGTAACCAGTAACTCTGGTTATGCCTCAATGTTTCTTAAACTAACACACTGATTTGATTTGCACAAAACAATCAGCAAAAGCTCTGAAGGAAAAATAAAAAAAGCATACATACAAGGTTCATTGAAATACTCCCAATAATATGCTGTTGGTCTTTGGCTGTTAGTGTTTTTAGCACTATTTGTAGTACTGAGTATCTTTGCCAAACATTTGGCCTACAGAAATGCTTGGCCATTCAAGTTTTGTTATTCATCTATTCTGTAGTAGAAATGAAATTCCACTCTGTTTTTGTACATATTTTTTTTCCTTAAGATTACAGTGACTGCTAATAGAATAACATTACCATATCACTGTGCTTCAATGCAAAATTGCATTGTGTGATGAGAAAACCACTCAGTCTGAAAATATATGCAAGGACTGTTAAAATCAGGGTAGAACATCTTTTTCATTTTTGTTTTAGGTTAATGAATAGTTTTATTATATGGCATTATGTGAATTTAGTTGCTATTTTACTTTGCAACTATTTGTAAAATTGCAGGATAATCTCATTTACCTTTTTGCTCTGATTCTGACACACGTACAAAGAAATGCTCAAGCTGTAATTAGTCTTGAAATAGAAAGGTATTGAATTGTATAAACTGCATTGCACCACATACTTACGATCATGGGTGATGTGAAAAAAGTCATTAAATATGTTTATCAAATCTGAAGCTGTAACCTCATAAAAACTAATATGGATTATTGTGTTTTGGCTGGAAGCTACTTTATATTCTCACTATGTTTGCTCTGTAGGAAGGTATTAATATATATATAAAGTTTTCTATTATATATTTATGAACAGTAGTCTGTTATTCATGTAAATCAGAAGCAATTTCACCTATTTTCTTCCACCTACTGCTTTAAAAGCAATGCAAATCGTTTATTTCTGTGATCAAGAAATATTAAGATGAACGACAACTCCAATGCAAGAATCCATTGTAGCACAATATAGTTCATCTTAAATTTATTTGCACATTATGGTAGCAGCCTTTATCCTTTACTCTACCAGTCCTGACAGGATGCATGACACATGCAACTTAATGTAAGGTTTTTATTAAGTTTTGCTGATCATACTGTTCCTGTTTGATGTGGAGATAATACAAGATTTATTTTAATATTACGAGTGTATGAAAGTACATGAATTAAATTAAATTAAGAATGAAAATATGCACTTTCATACAGCAAGTTACTGGTTTCTCTTTTTATATAAAAGTACAGTATATACTCTTATATACTTCATGCTCACACGCTCACACCTGAAGAAGGCTTCACAGCCAAAACATTGTGTTTTCTCTCTTCTCTTTTCAGCATGGAATATACCTATTACTTGTTCTTTTGCAGACTACGCATGCTGACGCAGCTATCCACCTGAACTACATTAACATCAAATAATACCTTTAGGTTCCAGTATAGTATCTGTCCTGAAGGGTAACTTCAGTGGATCAAATTAAAGGGGTGGAGGCACAGCATTTACCCAAGTAACCTTAATTTTGTGAATTTTGTGAATTTTGTGATTTTTGTGATTCTTGTGATTCTTGTGATTTTTGTGAGCTCGCAGAAAAGACATTTATTTCATTGCCAGCAACTACTGCTGCATGCTGTATTGTTGTGCATTTGATAAATAAACTGTGATTTGATTTGATTTTGATTTGTTTAACTTATTATATTTGTGTTGTCTGATGGTTCAAAACCAGATTGTCTTATTTCTAAAGACCAAAATGGTCCATTCCATTCAATACTTCTGAGAAGCTGGGAGACTGGGAAGCCGTAGAATTTAATTATAAAAATTTGGGAATTTATTTTCCTTTCATCATGCAAGTGAACTTAATTAAGAAAAGCTGGTTTGCTGGCTTAATAACTTAAGCAAATACCATAATTGCTACTTCAGTAGTTCAGTCAAACCCTAATTAAAGCAGATAAGAGGCATGCTCGGACAATGAACTTTATTGTGGTATCTCACCTGACTGAGAGTCAACCCATCCATGAGGACAGTGTTGTCAGAATCCTCCACCCTTCCTTTTAATAAGAGATGAGCCTAGAGTTGATGCGCTGGTACAGGAAAGAAGAACAGACATCAGCGAATATTCAGGTCGCTTCAATATGCTTAGTAGGCATATTTACAATATCTTTCCATAACCAAAAAAGCTTCATTGGAGACAGTGTTTTGATAAAGTAGTGTTTTTGTTTTAGAATTTGTATACAATGGGTATGTAGTAAGATACTATACTTAACCATGCATTGATTGTTATTCATCACTGTATTTTTTAAGACTAATAATATTAATATTATTTAAGAGGAAACTCGGAAAGCACATCCACTTCTGCTGCAATAAATGAAAAGGAAAATGCTATGTGCAATGGTCCCCAGGCTGCAGGTATTCCTCAAAAATGAAGGAAACCCTTTTAATCTCAAATTCAGAAGTTTGTAGACCAACACTTGTACACAGTAGATGTTCTTTGACAGTGCTTGCATTGGATCTGTTGATTTTCAGTACTGGTTTTAATGCAGGAGAAGGCGCCTTTGGACCTCAAGTTCTTCATCTGTTTCTGGTTTTCATTGCATTGTACTCAGCCCTTAATAATTTAATTGAACCAGTTAAGTGGATAAAAAGTCAAATCAGCTGTTTCCCAGGTCTTAATCAGGCACAAATTGATATTTGTCTCTAAAACATGTTGCAATTCAAAGGCCATGGACCGCACTTACAATTATCTGTAGTTTTATTTATAATTGTTTGATTTTTATTTTTACTGTATGCTGACATTCGTCATCCTTTGTGAGCTCAAACAATAAAGCTGACCCCTGAGGAACCCAAAACTCCTTTCAATTCTTCATATTTAGGCTAAGGAGACCTTATCTTAAGTCAAGGAAGAAACCTATATTTTCACTTTTCTTATTCAAGATGTGTACTGTAAGACTTTACAGGCTCCCCGAAGAAGAGACTCTTATTATTAATCTCTTTAATCAAGACCTAGATTCTATTGCCGTGCCTTTAACTCTGAGAAGCTCTTGAAGGTGACTTGTAGATGGAAAATCATAAATGACGGGGGGCTAATTTTCCTAAGAAAATTATGCAAGAAACGACAAAGAGTCCTTGAGAAAAGGAGGGTGAGTGCTGCCTCATAAAGTCAATAACTGTTGTAAGTAAGCTTCTGCTCCAGCGGAAAATGAAACAAATCAATTTCAATTTACTTCTACAGTAAAGAAACCATTATTTAGAAATTGAATGGCAACAGTTACCTTAATAAATTGTTAGGAATTTTCAGATGTCTAACTTGAGTGCAAGTGATGATAGAATGATTTGTTAAGGAGAAAATGTTTTTTTTTTCCCCTTTTAACAGTTTATTCTGAAAACCATTTTAAGAAATTACTTGACTGCACTGAAATCTTTGTATCAAATGTTCAGTGTCAGGACATTTGAAAATAATACAGCAACATTTAAAAATTATTCTAAATACTGTATGACCTACATATATAAATATTGTTTAATATTAACTTAATATCGTTCTGTGCTATCTCAAGACATCTTAAAGACATAATCTCACATACTTATAATTTGAATGTACATATGTACATATTGTAAAAATATTCTATAACAAATAGCCAAGATAAAATATTTCATAAATTATTTTTTTAATTCCACTATCCTGAAAATATTACAGGTTATGGTTGTTGGAATCAACAGTTTTTTAAGAGTTATTTTAGAATACAAGTAGATGCTGAAGTTGAAGAAATTTCTGCTGTATTATTGTGGAACAGAAGGCTGCAGTGTTACAAAATGATTGATTTCCTAACATGTACATGTTTCTAATCTCTACAGAAACATATTTGAGTGTTATGTTCACATGTTGTAACAATGCACTCTGTGGGTACTATGTAACATTAAAAAAATCTACAATTACTACATTGAACTGACTGATGTGTGATGAAATATCTCTGACTTGGCATGAAAGTCATCAAGAGACTGTGCTTGGATATTGCTGGCTGGGCTGTGATCGAGAACAGTGATAGTGATTTACAGAGATGTTACTACTACAGGATGTAGGGAGATGAAATACAGCTACTGACCTGTAAAAAAAAACTGCAGTCTGAAATTCACATATAATACTGCCTTTATGCTCCAATGATCAACACAACTGTTCACAAAACAATTCTGGACATTAATCCAAATAATTCAAATGTGGACAAATTACATTTGCTCACTGCAACGGAGCAGGTGTATCTGCTGTGTCAATTCGGTTTTACAATCCAACACCATGCAGGGTCTCAGCATAGTAATGCTGATGTCCTCTCCAGGTCTCATTGCCTTTCGGAGGCTGTTACTCTGTCCGTGGGATTGATCTGGGTGGAGGGATATTTAATGAAGCATCTGGATCTGGAATGTCTTTACTGGTTTCAGCCACTAGAGGGTGGTTTAGGGACAATCCAGAGAGAGCAATAAAGGTTTTCCACATAAACACAAGGCTACTAGATCCACTGATAACAGCTGATCGCCATTATAAAAAGGTCAAATCCAAGAGTTAATCTGGTTTTTCAGATGGATTGCTAAAGTCTTATGGTGAGTTAAAAATAAGAAATAACAAAATGATTGCTGTTTGTTCGAACCAATAGTCTTCCTTACATGAGAAGTGAAAAAGATTAGCTATCAGCTCAGATAAGGGTAAACTGCACGTTCTACAGATTTATTAGGACCAAGTTAGGACTGGGAAGATTGTAAACACCATGGCTGATAGTGCCTCAGCCCTGGTTCCACATTTCCCTGTAGCAAAAGGTGTAGTTCTTCCAATGAAACTACCATTTAAGGTGGATCACCCACACTGATCCATGTGTATTTACCAAGAGAAAGTTAATTATTCTTAAGTTATGGCTTTTATACTATAAACTGAGCATGAATTTGCATCATAAGACAGAGACAGTGTGGTAACAATTATTTAAGAAACAAACAGCAGAACATAATTGCTGAGGCATGTATGCAAAATTGTTTAATTATAAATTGAGTTAAATTGCAACAAAAAATTGTACTCTACATAAAGACCACATATCAAACAAGTCCTGAGAAAATGCATTTCTCTAGAACCATAGGTTGTGTTGTGTTCATACTTGTAAATTCTTAATGTACTTGTGTTTCCACTCTTTCTTTATAACCTTTATGTGTGATAGGCTCTACTAGTTGATGGAAATAGCTATGGACAAACTGGATATACTGTAGTTACAGTACCTGCAGATAATCTCAATACAAAAAAGCTTGTGGTTTTTAGAAAACAAATGTGAATTTAAAGTCAAAGAAGGAGCACTTAAGAAAATATGCTGTGTATTTATGTTATTCTTGAATATTACAGAATTTGAAATAGAGTTAATCTGACCTTCTTTAACATCTGGTCCACCCTAAGGCCTCCAGTTCACTTCAGTATAGTTGGCAGTGCCCCCTTTCCATTGGAGAGAGCAGATGCTTCTTAGACAGCAGCTGCTGCAGCAGGAGGCTGTGCTGTTACAAGTCTGCTGATAGACATACAGGTTATAGGATATCATGGACTGAGATGTGTAATGACAAAAAGGTCACAGTATACATATCCTATTAAGTAAGACAGCTGTTGCAAAGCAGGGTTTCTTACAAATTCAAGCCAGAAGTGTCATACTTCACTGAAGTGCTGTAGTTTGGAAAGAGATACCTGCAGATTCATGTGCTGACCAAATGCAAGCATTGTTGGTGCATAATAGGTCAAGGGCCTATTTTTAAGAACAAAAATAAATATCTATTTATAAAAGGGCAACCACATACCTTTTTGTAGGTTTAGAAATGACTTGTTTTAATATTTATACCCATTATCTTGGAAACTTCTGCTATATGAGAAAAACACATCAGTGATCTTAAAATAAAAAGAAATCTTAATCTCCATTATAACTTGGAAGGAGATAATTTTCTTGCATAAAATTAGTTTTTTATTCCCAAAATTGACAGTAGATAATTTTACTTGAAGCACTCTTTGTATAGCTTTTGTAAGATACTGTTTTCTATTTGTGGAAGAAAAAAAAATGAAAAGCTTAAACATCATATATTGCCATACTGTATATTGACAGTTTAAAGGAGAGTTTTTAAGGATCTATATAACAAAATTATTTCAAAATCAAAGAACTTGACGCCATGGACTCTAGTCTTCTCCAAGGAAAGCCTGTCATTTGTGATTGTACAGATTTATGATTATGTCTTAACATGCACCATTTTACAAAAAAAGAAGCAAGACCTTTGGTCTTCAGCACAAAACACTTAGTAGCTGCAGATGATAGAGCTGCAATGTTGTGACTGGATAGTTCACACAGGTCACTAGAAGATAAATGTAACTTTTTTACTTTGTTGTACCTACAGGATACTGTTAGCACCCTGACAGAAACACAGGTTCAGCAAACCAACAGACTAACTATAGTACCTGCTTTCCTGGCTACACTTTATTCATTTTAAACAAAGAAAAAAGTAAAAAAATAACAATATCTTGACTCCTGAGCCTTCGACCGACTTTGTGAACAGTACGACAAAAATGTAGAAAATACACCTTGGTAAAGTCAGTTTCTCCTCATCTTAATGAGAGGAAAAATCTTACAAAGGCATCTGACATAAAAGGATCATTTTTAATATTAAAGAAATTATTAGACTTCAGAAGAAAATCTGGAACTAAGACATGATAAAAAGCCATATATTAATTTTCAGATGACAACCAATTAGTAATGTAGCTCTTATTTATGCATTTGCTCAAAGACAGCTCAAGCATGTATGCTTTATGTTAACAACAATTTATCTGTTATTGGCAGTGTGCCAGCCTTCTTTAAAATAATTGATGTAGTGAAATGATTAGCAATGACAGTACAGCTCAACAATCATTATTCTTAAGTGAATCAGCATGAATAACAGGCTTGATGTATTCTACTTGATTTTGATTTCAAAGTTCACCTCTTGCCTTTTTTTTGGCCAATAACACGTGTGATTAAAAATGAAATACAAGCTTTATTAAAACTAGATAGACTACGGGATAATCGTTTGAGTCATTAATGGTCTGCAGATAATTAACTTAAAATATTTAAAGAAATGCAGAAAATTGGGTATATTTTCCTTGCTATAACTAGTTTTAATTTAATTTTCAGTACAAAAACAGTACAAAGAAGATTGCTTCATATGGTAGAAAATTGTATCTATATTTTGTAATTTAAAATGATCCACCTATCCATGTATCAATCCATTTATTTTCTAACGGCTTCATCCAATTCAGAGTGGCAGGGGAGGTGGAGCCTTTCCTGGCAAGCAACAGGTGCAAGGGTGCATACATCCTGGATGGGATCCTGCCTATTGCACACATTATCCAGAAGCCAATTAACCTATCAGTATGTCTTTGGAGTGTGGGACGAAACCCAATCCTAGGTAAACAGTTTTACTGTACATCAGAGCACCTTTGATCTTCCACAAGGTCTCCTCAAGGCTAAATACTCTACTTTTGAAGACAAACACAAGTTTGCTAATGACTCTGTCATTGTCAGTCTCCTTCAAGATGCAGACACTGATCATGGGATTGTGTAGGAGATTATTTTGTCGATTGGTGTAACAACTCCTTCTTTTGGCTCAATGTGTCAAAAACCAAAGACTTGATCATTGCAGAAACATCCACCAGCTCCAAAACCAAAAGTCATCAAGGAGCAAAAAGGTGATATATGCAAGAAGAGCCTACAGAAATTGCTATTACAAAGAAAACACTCTTTTAATTTGTGTACTAGAATAATAACTTTATTCTATAGAACTTTCTTTGAATCTGTCCTAACATTCACTGCAGTAGCCTGGTTTGGTAACATTAATGCATAATAAATAATAAGTAATAAAAACTGACTGAGCAGGATTGTGAAGGTAGCCAGCAAAATTAAAGATGTACAAAAACTACAGTACATGAATGGGAAACCTCCTGGGGAAAACCAAGGTGCCGGCTGGAAACAGTGTTAGAGGGGTCAGTAGGGGGCACTCACCCTGTGGTCTGTATTAGTCCCAATGCCCCACTATAATGACGGGCACACTATAATGTAAGAAAAAGGCAGTAATAATTATTATTATTACAGCTTTCACACACCTGCATCAAGCAAATAGTGTAGAAGGTGCCCATCTAGGCAGTGATTTAGACTGTCTAGTCAAGAGCAAAAGAACTAAGTCATCTTTTATTTCTACAGCTATCAACCTGCTCAGTTTGGACAATTGAGTGTACATTTACTTTATCTATGTTTAGTTATTAATTTTCTTTCTCTCCATAAATCTATTAAATTTATTGTGTATTACATGTATTCTTTAATGTGTTTTGTCTGTTAAATATGTTGTGTTATGTCTTTACCTGCCTGTAAAGCAAACTTCTCATTTGGGACAAGTAAACAAGGAAGGATATAAGAAAGAAGGTTAGTAAGTCAGTCAATAAGTAAGCAAGTAAGTACTGTAGGTAAGTAGGAACATAAATAAGCAAGTAACCAAGCAAGTAAGTAAGATAGTAAGTTAGTAACTCAGAAAGTATGACAAGAAATCAAACAGTAAGTCAGTCAATGAGTAAGTAATCACATAAGCAAGTAAGTAAGCAGGAAAGTAGGCAAGTAAGGATGTTAGTAAGCAAGTAATCAGGTACTTGTTTAATTTCTTAAGTACGTAAGCAAGGTATGTAAGCAAGTAAGCAAGCAGGTAAGTAAGTAGGTAAGCAAGTATGCAAGTAAGTAAGTAAAAGTAATGGATACATAAACAAGTGCAGGGTTATGGGTTAACCAGAGCCAATCCCAAATGAACACTACAATAAATTAAATATTGAGGTCTGTATCACATACCAGATCTTCTTCAAGTGACACCAAGATATAGGACTGTCAGAACTGAACTGATTTGACAGTGCTTCCAAACCAAAGGAGTAGAAAAAAAATGAAAAGCTTGCCAGCTAGGCCTCTTACAGATATTACACACAGTGAAGAATTTAATACATGTTCACTTCTTATTCCATAAGTATTTCAAACTCCAAGAGTGTAAATAGTCTCAGTACCTTTAGGGCTAGAACTGAAAATATATCAAGAAAGGCAGTACATTCATTTTTTATTATACTGACACAAGACTCAAGTCTCTGTCTACCTTTTAAAAATATTACTTCAATTATTTACTGTGATAGTATGAAAACATGAATAAACCTCAATAAAATATCACTGTAATGTTTAATGAGAGGAAAAATCAAAAGTAAACCATTTTTCTTAAGTGCAAAATTTTACAGTATAAAAATACACATTTAAACAGTATCAGTGTAAATACAAAGGGGTCAGTGTCACTTTGTCACTATGGGTGAAATAAAGATAGCTCAAATAAAGTTTCAAGACTAGCAGCTGAATAAATGACAGGCAGGTCAGAATCCATCAATGCAATCACTCTGACTGTTGCTGCATTGATTCCTGCAACAGAGTGGCTAATTTGGCTCATTCAAGAGTATAAAATTCTTTCAACCCTTTACTGTGTCCACACTATTTTGATGATTTGTCAACCCAGCTGTACTAATAGGCACTGAAACTGATTACCTAGTGTTAACAAAGAAAATTTAAAAGAAAACAAAATATTGCTGATTAAAATTACATGGGTAGCAAAGACAAAGGAAGAACCAAAGGTAAAAACAAATTATAAAATAAATGAGGTATTTTTGTACCATGAATTGTTAGCCATGAAACATGGATAACTGAAATCAATGGAGATGAATGTAACCTTAGTGCATACACACTGTTCCAGAGACAAGAAAGATAAAAGAGTAAGAGGGAAGTACTATATATCACAAGAGAATTCAGGTTCAGGAACTAAAACTAGAGGAATCAAGTATATCTGAATATACAGGTAATAGTATAATTAAAGACTTGATAAAAGGACATTTCAAAGGTATAGTGTGAAGAGAATGTTGTACTGTAGACCATCAAACGCAGATGTTGATTATAATACATCACTGTATAATGTAATTAAGACTGTATGTGCTAAAAATGTTTTTATAGAGGACTTTTGATATTTCATAGAATAAATTGGAAAACATATAGGAATGTCAACAAAAGAAAGTAAAGTGGCACAAAAGGTTCGCTTTTCTACTCATCTTCTACAAGAAGTGTGTAATGAATCTGTCTTTTCAAACAATCAATACAGTGTTAGGCAAACAGTGCTTAAAAAACTATTAGGGAACTGTGATCATAGTATGGTGGGTGTTGAAGTACAGTTTGAAATAAAATGCAGAGACCAAAGCAACAGTTTACAATTTACAGAAACATTTTACATTACATTTTGAAGGAATTAAACAGAAAAGTAAAATGGGGAAGTAAAAATATTAAATCAATGGAGAATGGATGGAAAAAGTTGCAAAAGATCCTGATTGAAGCATACTGTAGAACAAATGTATCACAGGATTTAGAAAGCCAAAGGTTAAAAATGATATCTCAAATGGTAAAAAAGGGAACGAAAGCACTCTGAAATGATTGAAAAAGAGGATCTAGTTAAATAAAAGTAGTGCAATCAATGACAACCACAGATAAAAATTATAGTAGAAAGACCAAGAAAGAAATAAAAGCAAATATTTCAATGGGGCCTAAAATAATAAAAAGTACTTTCGGTGGTACAGTACAACTCCAAAATAACTCTCAAAGATGAAGCAAAATATATCCAGGACAATAAAGGGAGACTTTTAGACAATGAAATGGAAATAGCTGATGTACTAAATGAGTCTTTGTCTCAAATGTGCACTGAGGAAGAAGCCAACAACATGCCTCAGGCAATGGAAGACAAAGTTCTGTATTAAGTACTATTAGCATAGAAGAGGCAGAACTGTCTAGGGTACTTCAAGCACTCAAGATTTATTAATCCCTGGGACCTGGTATCTTACCAATTGAACTCAAAGAAACAGGACATGTTATTTAGAAGCCACTGATGCAACTCTTTCAACACTCGCTTAAGACAGGGTTATTTCTGAAAGACTTGATAGCTGTGAATGTAGCACCCATTTATAAAAACTGAGAAAACCAAATAAAATATAGACCATTATGCCTGACTTCTATTATATCTTAGGTCATGAAAATGATCATAAGAACTAATGGATCATCTATAAGAAATAATATCCTAGGAACAAGTAAACATGAAATTAGAAAAGGTGGGTCTAGCCTAACCAAAATTGCATATACATGGGTATACAGTATAAATACATGGTGTATTTAAAGTTTCAAAAGGATTTTGATAAAGTTCTTCAAAACAGATTAATTCTTGGCATTAATGGAAATGTGTGTTTAGACAGAGAACTTGCCGATAAAGAAAGCAGTGTACAGACAAGAGGTAAATGAACAAATTAAGGTAATATCATTAATGGGGGTACAAATAAAATCTGCAAAGGTCTTCCTAATTTATGTCAATGGTCTAGAGTATGGTATAGTTAGAAAAATAGTCGAAATTTTAGATAAAGTCTAATCTTAGTAGATTAGACAAACACTATAGAAGCAGCAAATAGAATTCAAAATAAATTTAATTTAGATAAAATTCAAGAATGGGTAAACACAAAGATGACAAGCGCAGGATTTTGAATGCGGGTAAGAAAAAAAACAGATGTTTATGTTGTACATCATTGTTTACATCTATTAGACATTGTGGGGAAGCAAATAAAATACAAATACCTCTAAGATATACAGTAGAATAACATATAATTTAAGTCTAGGAATAATATGTCACAATTGTACAGTGCACAAATAAGGCCTCATTTTGAATATTGTTTACAATTTTGGTGACCATTTTATAGTAATTTTTTTTCTCTTTTGGATGCTAGAAATTAAGGGAAATTAACTTTCTCAGTCTTGAATGTAAAGTTTTTCTAGGTTATTTGATCCAAGTATTCAAAATCCTTGAATCCCTGCATACAAAAGTCAACTCAGTGGACATTTTCATAATTAACAGTGAAACACCTACCAGATGCCACAAGTGGAAACAACATGAAAATGCAATTAAAACTTAGAACAAGAGACACTTCTTTAACTCAAAGAGTTATGTTTTAAAACTAGGAGGAGAGCAGATCCTCTGTGAATGTACTGCATCAGAGGAAAAAAGGATGAAGATAGCGACGCGCTGTGGGATTGTAATACTTCTGAGTTTTGAGAATTGACAGTGTTTTTGTATTGAAAAGTCTCAGAGAGAGACTGAGTTTTGAAAAAGTAGTTTTCGGAACTCTGAGATTGAGCCCAATTAATTGAGAGAAGGATTGAAGAAGTCTAGTCAGGAAACTCAAAAAGCAGTTTAAGTTTTTACTTGTGTTTTGTAATTTTTGAGTTTTGTTTCACCTTGCACTGCTTGCACAGTGAATAAAAGAGCACACTATTCCTTTTTACTTTTTTATTGCTGTGTTTGTGTCTGTTTCCATAAGACATGTAAGACATATATTTCAAGGATCCCGTTGAGGCACCCTGACCCTGTAAGTAACTGACATTTTTAAAGGAAATTATAATATTTTCAGCTGGGAATGAATGATGAGAAGCATCTGGAACTGATGCTGAGTTGTGACTGTGCAAAGTACAGTGGAATCCTAAAAGAAAAGTCTCCAGAGAATCTAAGTCACCTGAGTCACCTGATAATCTAAAACTGGGTTGCAAATATTCACTGAAGTGGTTTGATAAGACGAGAGCTGTCTTGAGTGAAGAGGTGAAATGCCCAATCAAAGTCCTGACTTAAATTCAATAGAAAATGTATGGAGAGACTTCAAGATTGCAGGCTTTCATTGATCCCTCAACAATTCTGAGAAATTTTGCCAGGAGCAATGAACAAAAATCACATAATTCTACTGTGCAAAGCTGATAGAGACCATAAAGCATAAGAGCAATACTTTGCTGGCAAAGATGTTTCCCAAAAACACTGACATAGAGGTTTGAATACTTATCAAATCAGGAAATTATATTTCACATATAACAGTGTTCAATTTGAATGTCAGTTTTGAATTTCTATACAATCCTTATATTGTAGATCCAAATGCAATATGCAGCATGGTGAATACACCCAATACATACTGTATTCAACGTCAATTATTTTAATATTTCAATACATTTTATAAACACGCTGAAAAAGTGAAATATAGAGAATTATGCAATATGGATGAACCATTGCTTTGTCACATATGCCTTTTTAAATGCAGACAATGCTTAAAAACAAAATTCATTTTGGTGTCCCTAATTTTCTGCAATTTGAGCAACAATAATATATGCTAATCCTTTAATACTTTTTTCTTAATTGACTGCTGGGCGTTCAGCACATTATCACTATTGTCTTGCAATTTGTTGAGAAAAGTAATTTGCATTAAATTTGATTTCAATAACAATTATTAAACAGTAATTAATTAGGAAATAAATCTAATTTTGTTAATGTACAGAAACACCAAGTTTGGATTCACCAAAAGTCTTGACATTTTAATTGTACATAAACAATAATGTTTCCATTAATTGGTAAATAGAAATGCAGTGCATCTAGCAATCCTGTGTTAACTTGGATCTCATAAAACTTGTTTTATAAGAAGATGCACCTTGTGCATTCAATGTGTGAAATGTTATGACAACAAAGTTAAAAATACAACCAATCTGTTTTGTTTTTTTAATGTGTATTGTATTGTATATATTTATAGACATATTATCATGAATTAGGGAACTCAACTCCAAAAAACTTTTTCCTGTAATTCATTTATAATCTTAGTAGCAGTAAAGAAAAACACATAAAGATAACTACCACTTTTAAAACTTGAACCTTGTCTCTTGATGTTCAAAATCAAAACAAGCCATGTAAGCCACATTAAACTTATATTTTAAAGGGGAACTGCAGTCCCAATTTCTCCGACCAGTTGTTTTACAGTTATACACAAATGGGTAATCTGTATAAGGGAGTGAGTGCTGGCTTTAAAAGAAAGCCAACTATTAAAGAGAAAAGCCAGGGTAAAATGAGATATTCCTGGGTTAATTAAGTAATTAGTGTCCAGAGGGAGTGAGATTGGAGTGGGAACTGCACAATCCCATAGATTAACGAGACATGTTTAAGAACAGCCAGAAGAGTCTGTCTAGGCATCAGTATGGTAGTAAGGAGAGTGAGTGTTCCAGAGAAGAGTGTGGAATAAGCAATGTGTTAAGATGGATACAGGCTCTTGCGAGTCAGTGAATACTTGAGAAAATACAGTGCTGGACAGGAAGGTTGCATGGTAGTTCACCTGCCAGACTCAATGGGGTTGAAGTGTGCTAGAGGGGAACAGGTTTGGGCTGATGGGTAGTGCTAACACCTGGAAGAGTAGAGTGATACCTGGCAAGGTAGAAGCTTATCATCTTCCTCAATTTCACATCTCTAGATTTACGATTGTCCTGCACAGCAAATGCGGTAGAGACACCTGGTTGTTGTAGTGGCTGTATCAGGATCTATATGTCATGCCTTGAAACAAAGACATGCCAACAGTAACTGGCCTAATGCACATTGGTATAATGTTTTGGCTGATGAGACATGATTCAGCCTGTTCTAGCACGATGTTAAGAGGTGAGTGTATTGCAGACATGGGAAAATTTAACATTTGTTTTTTTTTATACAAGTAGTTCTGTGTGGAGGTGGAGGTGAAGGTGTGATAGCATAGGGAGTGTTAGGGGGCAATTGTATCTCAATCAGTATTTATCAATTGCGCTTTGATTTCACAATGTTATAGAGAATAATATTATTCTCACTACTTATCACACCTATAGGTTCCTTATTGCACCTATGTTTAAAATTAAACAAAGAGAACACATGGCTATGGGTTACACACATTTGTCAGACTTTCCTTGCACACCACAATGTGAGTGTAATGGACTGGCCATCCTATTTATCCAACATGAACCATATACAGCATCTCTGAGATACAGTAGATCCTTTACTGTGTGGGTTTTCTCTGGTGGTCTTCTTAACCTCACTTGCAAAGATGTAATGGCTGAGTAAGATGTCTCTTGTTCTTGTGTGTGTCTGGGTGCCCTACAATGGACTTGTGTCCCAGCCACGGTGTAGTTCTATGTTACACCCTATGTTGCTGTGACCTTAACCACAAATAAACAGCTTTCTGAAAATGGATGAATGATCAGCCTTGAAACCTTTTTGATAAATCATACCTTGACAAATGTTGTACGCATATTTTGAGATTCTGTCTTCAACATAATTCAATTTAAGTCCTTGTGTATTTTCAGCAAATGTGGAAGACTTAAGAGATTACAAGATCTCTACAAATTTGTTTGACTAAGGCAGTCTTGTAGTATTGATAAGAGGAAGTGTTTGGGTAATAAAATCCTATCATTTCTTAAACATTATCCTGTAATTTCATAAACATTAAACTGATTTTAAATTTAGGCAACCATTCTTTAGTGTAGTTATTTTGTAATGTTGAAGTATACAAGCACAAAGCATGACAGGAAAGGTAAAGCTTGGAATTTAGAACTGTTTCTGTGACTGTGCTAACAAGGCACATAATTTATTTTCATAATCTCAAGAACTTTGATTTAGTAGTTCACCTTGACAGTAATTACCATTTTTTCTAATATATATATATTAATGACTATTAAAGAGTTAATTAAAAAATGTATACTAGGTTTGCCTATTATTTGACCCAACAGTATTTAACATACATTTACATTAGGATATTTAATGTCTAGATGTTAAAAGGTAATATAGTCTTTTATATTGACTATTATAGCAGGCAAGTCTTACATATGATGTAATTAAAAAGTGTTGTAATATGTTTTTAAAAACAAAACAAAACTGTACAGTATGCTTTAAAGCTATTTTAAATAATGATCACATGCTTTTTCTATGTGCTAAGATTGCCTTCACTATGGTGGAAAAAAACTAAATAGCAAACTCTAAACCTTTCAGAAAAAGCATTTGTTATGATCCTTTAGAGTGAAATGAACATTAAATAAATATAATTTCCAGCATTTTACCCCTGGGAAGTCCAATAAGTCAAGTCCTGTGAGTAATGATTTTCTCCTTATCATATTCAGTTTAGAAAAACTTGAAACATGGTATTGATTTATACACAGCAATGACAATAATGGGATCGACATGTGATTAGTTAATGATTGAACAAATTGCTGAGGAAAAGTGACCTTACATTAATTGAGGAGATTATGTTATAAAAAACTCAATTGTTCCTACACCTTTTCCCATTTTAGAAAAAACCATTTTAACCACAAAAATATAATAACTTACTATATAAAAAATTACTAATGATACTTCACATACACTCATCAAAGAGCACACACAGACACAAACATGCAAACACTCACACTAGGGAGAATTTTCCCAAAAGGCAATTAACCTGCCAGTATGTCCTTGGGCTGTGGGAGGAAACCAGGTCACCCGGAGGGAATTGGGAATTGAACCCAGGGTCCCTGCACTGCAAGGCAACAATGCTAACAAATGAACCATTCTACCACTCATTTGTGTTTTCAATGTCTTCAAAAATAAATGAATATACATGAACCCAGCTTTTTTAAGGTAAGGTTTTTCATGGATTGCAATTATTTGCTAAGGTCACATCACTCAAAAACAGACTAGATCTTGTCTACTTTAATAAGACATCAGTCAATCCATACATAAGTATAAGCTTAAGTCAGGCTACTATTAAAGAACCAGCAAAGCAGAGTTCAAAAAACAAATTACAGAGCAGTGCTTTGTTGAATGTCAAAGATGGTTGATAAAGTGGCTGATAAAGACTGATTTGCTGAAAAGGGCAGGATAGTATTATTTGAGGATAAATTTTGTGGTCATATACTATAAATTCATTAAATGTAACATGCACAATGAATGTTGATTTTCGCTAAAGAAATAACTTGGAAATAAATACATGCAATACATCTTTCAATGTTAATTGGAATTTTGTAAAACATCTGAAATTTACAGTTATGTAGAAAAAAATATAATCTCTGAAAGTCTTTGATTTACTTACTGTATGTACATTTTTCTCTCCAACAAGTTATAGATAGAACATTATCTATAACTAAGTCTTATAGATAACTATAACTAAGTCTTTATTGCAGAATTAAAATTAAAACAACATCAACATAAATCATTAGTAATTGTATTGCAAGTATTATTAAAAACTCAAAAATAAACTTTGAACAGCAGTTCACAAGAGTCTAACAATTGGAGTACTTACCTGTCTGGTGCCTTAGTATATTTCAGTTCAATTTATTGCAGTGTATCACTGAAAGTCGCTAAACATCACTAATGAAATCTCTTCAATATATGATAGTACAAAAAGCATGTAGCAGGGTTTTCAGCTGACCTGTTTGTATCTGAAATGGGTTGGCAAGGCATGAACAACATTTAGAATACTTTTTTCCAAACCCTGACGTGCATTGAAATAAGCATACAAAGCAGAGAGGAACTACAAATTGGTGCATTTAGCTATAAGTTCCTGGTATTTCACAATATAACTTGTATTTTCTTACTGATGACAGCTTTAAACCTTTATTTTCAACAGTTCAACAGCATGCAGTTTCATCACTGTCCCTGCTTCTTTAACCAAGATGTTATACATTTTATAATGATGTGGATGATAAAAGTCATCTGTAAAATATATGTGTTGCATTAATCAATAACACAGACCCCAAAATATGATTTCCATTATGATAAAGTAATAGGCAGGTAGTGCAATGTAGCTGGGCAGATTTATACTAAAATAGTCTTAAATCCAATAATGCCCCAAAATGCATTTTATCAGCACTTTGACATTTAATGATTTCTAGCAACATTTTAAAGATATAATATTTGTTCAAATGGCAAGTTTCTGCAGCATTAACAATTTCTAAAAATGGCACATCTCCTTCATCTGTGATACGTTCCTCATGCATGAGCAAATAAAGGTTTCCATGGCTTCTGCAAGTGCTGTGGCAACACTTCTACACAGATAATTTGGTTTTCAGACAGTTCTGCAGAGCAAACATCATCATATTGTTTTTATACAGTAAGTATATTATACTTTGTTTTTACTAAAACCAAAGCTAAATACACAATCAATGTCTCTGAATAAATAGAGATGCTGTGAATAGATAAAATGATCAGAAAAAGAACGCACACATGAGAATGTATTGATATGAACTAGCTCATTTCTGAAAGCAACCAGAACAACATGAGCAAACTTCCATAGAAAACACCAAAAGGGTTTGTTTCCACAGTCTAGTCTTTAATTTATTGGATTTAGAAAATATTTTATTCAGAAAACAACGATAGGGTCATCACTGAAACAACAGTATCCACTTAGAAGTATTAAATGGGAAAGGATATCAGTTGTTTTTTGTACCTTTCTCTTTCACTGCCTGACAAATGGTCAGTAAAAAGATATGTCATGTCATTTGCCAAACTGCTTTACACCATACGGTGTCGCAGGAATCCGGAGCTAAACCGACAAGCAACGAGTGCAAGGCAGGGTGCCAGTCCATCACAGGGCAAGTGCAAGCCAATCATACATGGGGACGATTTAGAGGCCATGGTAAAGGCTGAGGGGGGAAATTTGGCCCGGACACCAGGATAACTCCCTACTCTTATCGAGAAATTCCCGTGAAGCTTTGTATGGTATTCATAAGTGCAATTTTAGACAATCTTGTTCACAGGTTTTTCCTTATTTAGTTCAATTTTTAGTGAACTGTATGCGTAAATATTTATTCATACTAAACTGAAAAATTCCTTGCAATTAATTACATTTTTAAATAGCTGTAATTATTACAATTAATACAATTAAAAACTTAATTTAGAATGAATATTCATATCATAGGTTAAAATGTTTCACTTGTATGAGTGTTGGTATACTTCAGTCCATAGCTGGGTTTTTACAAGTAGTTTAAAAAGGTATGTGTCTTAATATAGAGAATACCAAAGATCACTCCTTTTTGAGCTATGTTCCTTGTTGAGTGTACTCATACTTAATACTTTTTTTCCTAAATACCTAACACTTTTTTGCTTAAATATGTAGACAAACTATATTGGATGCTTAAGCGACTAAAGCATTGTATTGACTTCAAACATTTGATGCCAAGGAACAGAAGACCACTGGTGAATGTACTGATATTACCCACTGTCAAAAAAATAATTACATCTAATATACTTTATCTACCTGCAAACCAAATGACCAAGCAGCCAAAAAATCATAATAAACAGATATATTTATCAGCTATTAGAAAGACCGTGCTTCATATTAAAAATCAAGTAAAAATCAAGTTAGGGACCTGTTCTGGAAACATAGAACGCAAAGTAGAACTACACTCTGGAATGTACATAATGTCCATATTAATCTAGAATATTGTGACTACTGTAGGTGTTAATGTGTTTGAGCATGGTTGCTGTGGTTAATAGCCTGCTGAATAAAGGGGTAATTAGATGTTCAGGAAAGTAATTGCCATCTAAATCTGACAGGGGTGAAAGTATACAATAATAATATTTTGAAATGTCTCCCTTAGGCTTCTATCCTCAAACAGGTCAACTCTTCATTCAGTTTCAATACACTTTTAATCCGAAGGTTAAGAGCAATCTACTATTCTTATTTCTGTGTTGTTCACCCATTACTTCAATTGGAAAGGTTTTTTGAATAAATAACAATCCAGGGCCATATCTCTTATACAGGATAAAGGCATATTGTCCTGTCCCAGGATCGTGGTACAGTACCTACTGTATGGGGCTTTGTTTTGTTGGAAGGTTAAGAGTTTAACAATGAATTATTTAAGATATGAATGTTGCCTGGATATCTGGGGTGAATGGGTAATAAATATTGCCATTACTGGGATTGATAGTGACTTCCTCAGGGGCATGACATTTTGGACTGATCTTGTCTGTCTTAAACTGTATCTTTGTATATCCTAGAATATCAAACCTATCGAAATTACAAGGAATATTATTGTTCCCTAATCTCAAGAGACCTTTGTCATGGACTAATACAACTGAAACTAAAATCAATACCAGGAACACAGAAAACAAATCACATGCATTTAAAAAGCTTTATTGACATAATAATTGCATGCACATTCCTCAGTATACAGAGATGGTAGTGCAAAAGAATGCATTATTGGCAATGAAAATCAATATTACTACAGTTCTGGTAATTATAGGGCTATTTAAAACAACAAAAGGAAGAACATTGGAAAGTAATTATTTAAATAACACACAAAGAATATTGAAAATATACATTTTCAATCATACAGTAGGAACATTCTCCTTTTTGTTTTGTCTAGTCCTTTCTAGAAAGCTTAGTTCCAGATAAACAACTTTTAAGTTGTATTACTTTTTCACGTTTGATCTCTTGCAAGTCTTATTGTTTTAAAAACAAATGCAGCCCACAGGTCAATATCCAGTATATTTGAACAAATCTAGATTACTTTGTAGATGTGCATTAAAAGACAACACAAAAATTGCTATCTTAGTGTGTATACTGTATAAAATATACATATGTTTGTAATGTCTATGCTTCACACAATTAAAGGAAAAAAAAATATTAGTTGAGGAAGTCTGTATCAGCATCCCAATGATTGTTTTTGCTTTTTGGAGCATTACAAGTAAATTTGTGAAAATGTTTAAAATGATGAATGTGCTATAGAGAACAAATGTCTGATGGCAGACTAGTGCTAGTAAATGGATTAAAGCAAACAGCTGTAAGATTAATCACACACATTATGCAGGCACACAGGAACTGCTGTAGACTGTAACTAGTATCAAACTCTATTGATTAGCTGCTATATGGACCTTAATAAAACTATCATTGTTCAACTTGCTGCACATGCCTATGTCTGATGGAAGAGGCGAAGACAGTTAAAAGGTACAAAATCTGTTCCTGAAAAAAAAAACAAGTATGGATTTTAAACAGTTCTTCTGTTAGATTTCTAACAGAAGCTACTTTTGCTTTGCTTTCTTGGCTAAAATGACAAATGCACAGCTATGTAAATTTACCAAAAAGAAAAGGTTTTAAAGAAGAGGTACAGTATCAGGCTCAAGATATATAAACACATAATAACTGTAAAAAAATGAATGTATGAACATAATAACAAGCAGACATTTAGACAAAGATTCACCAAGTGTTTGGATGCAAGTATTGTACTCTGTCTGTTAGCAGATATATTCATGATTAGACCTGCAGTAATGTTGCTTTTGTATAAAATATGATTTTTCTTTTGAATTCATTTCCCATCAGTTTTACAGAAAATCAAAAAAGGATGCTCCTGAGACCAGGGTATAGAATGACATTCTATTTCTTTTTCAGATGCAATGAGCCCCAGCTGGTAGTATGAGTTATATTAAATGCATGACTTGTTGTCTACTTTGTTCACTGTGCTCAACAATTTTAGTCTCTCTTCAAGTCATAGAGGATAGGATAGGGCTGAAGCATTTCTTTTATCTCTACATGTGTGTGCTTTACTGTATTATCTTTATGTCTTCAAAGATGTGCACAATGTATTTTCATGCATCTGTTAACTGAGGGTTTCATGTTAATGTTAATGTTTCAGCTTAGATTCTTAGTTTCAGAGAATAAACTTGACCTTTTTCCTTATGTTTGCATCTTAATATTTAAAACGAGGATTGTGTTATATGTGAAATACCTGTACACATTCTGTGGTCAATCTACTGGTTATACCTACAATAACTTCCACCTCAATATGTGGAAGAGGGTAGGCTGAAGGATCATCTGCTGCTTGGCACAGTCAGAGCTGTGTTTGTCCTTAAATTGACACTCAGGTTCTGTGTACCCTCCAGGAATTCACAGTAGATCAAAATGATTTCTTGGGATATGTCACAGAGGACATTTTTAAATACCTATCACATCAGCATGCTGTAAACTTATATTAAAGAGAGTGTGCCGGAATTGAATGTGGATCATAGGAGCCCAAGCCAATCTCACTATCTGCATACCATAGCTAAGTGTCAGGCTTTGTCAGCTAAGTGACATGCATGTCGATATATATTACTAAACTGTTGCAGAATTGCCGAGTTCATTACAGTATGTATATTGTCATCATGTTTTCCTAGACAGAGCAGGGTTGTGGCCTTAAGCAGGGCAGAATAGTAACAAGGAAGAAAAATGAATATATATGTATAGGGAAAGCACATAGTTTTTAGGAAAGTGCATTAGGCGGACTTCTTATCTTGTTGATTGGTATCTGTGCTGTAAACATACTGTAAACATAGTGTCAATGCCCCAAAGGGGTTTTTTATTCCAACTTTGTTTTATTTTTTTAAACACTGTACTGTATTTTAGAGAGTATTTTTATTACTAACAGGATTATTTGATTCTGTATTGTGAACTAAATGAGAGTTTGTAAGGTTACATGGTTAAGACATAAATGATTTGAATGTTATAGCTGATTTAATTTAAATGACCAGTATAAAGAAAGATAATTGGAGCCAGAGATTTAATGGTATTTTTAGAAAATAAATCACAAGGTAACTTCTTAATGTTTGGTCTTCATCCAACATAGGTTTCACTTTTTTATTGTTAATAATCTATTTGAAGTATAAATTTAAAACAATTCTCTTTTTGGTAACTTTTATTCTACTAATGAATTCATATATTTTTCCTTGCTAGCGAACACTAATGTATTTCAATATAGTGAAACAAAACTGTATGCATCCTGTGCAAATATTCCAGCACCTACCCGCTAAATTAAGATTATGTCTCAAAACAAAACTTGACATTCTTCCTTTGTGTGTCAAAACACAAAATGGACAGATCCATAGAAAGGCCAGAAATGGGAAAAGAGATCAAGTAATTACGATTTTCTCTATCAATTAGCCAGGGTGAATCTAAGAAAGTCTACCATTAGACATTTAAAGTAAATTGAGCAAGAATAATCAATAAACATATTGGTTTAAATAAAGTACCAGAAACAGCATCCACAGAAGACCAGAGTTTATATTCTTGAAATTGAGAAAAACAAATAGTACTGTCATTCTATGTACTGTAATTAGAATATCGTATACTGTAAAAAGACCAGTTTGCTGCTGTGGTCCTGCTAATTACACCCTGTTCCAAATTTCCAAACCAGTGCCCCTGTATAATGACAGGGAACACTATGCTGTAGGATGAAATATCTTTTGATGAGACATTAAAGAGGAGGTCCTAAATACTTGATCATTAATGATTATGTGGTGCTGCTAGTAAAATTTGGGAAGTTAAACCTAGTGCTATCTATATTACAGTCTGGTTTTACATAATCTGGCCTTCCTATATTTTCCCTTTAAGTCAGTTGGTGAAGTAATGTCTCACTTCTGCATGACATGCTGTGGGCTGCTACATATCACCAAGATGTACAGTAACTCTCCTATACTGTATGTAAAGTATTTTGGGATTCTTTGGAATGCAAAGCGCTTTGCAGATTAAATCATTATTTATTATTCTAATTTTTTAACTGTTGTTCTTCCATCTAGATAATTTGCTCAATTTGCTGAACCTTTGATTATTCATCTTCCAAAAATGGCCTAGCCCTAGCGAACAGATCGCAGTCCTTCTAGGGTTAAAATATTAATAAAAAACAGTTGTTCTATTCAGATATCAGTGCTTCTGTAAATGTTGTAATCAAGAAATATATTCTTGTGTTTTAGTCTTTTGAATGAAAATTCTGAATACAAATGATCACTATATTTTAGGAATGTTTATTTTCTTTACAAAAGGCACATGTGAAATCTGTACCACCACAATACCATCCATCCATTTTCAAACAGCTCATCCAGTTCAGTGTAGTAGGGGAGCCAGAGTCTACCCCAGCAAGCAAGGGGGGATACACCCTGGATGGGGTGCCAGTCCATCGCAGAGTAGACACAAACACAGACACACACACACTTGCACCAGAACCAATTTTCCCATTACAATAACTTTTCAATTTAAATAAAAAGTCATTACACCGATTCTTCACAATAATTTACTTATTTCATTAAAAAGAAACATTTTAAATGAGATCTCTCACAATACATTGGTCACAAATTAAATAATTCAATTTTTCAATTAACAAAGATATATTAAACTACACTTCTTCCATGTACCTCCAAAGAGCTTAAGATAGAGTTGGTTCAAAAATTAAATTAATTTTAAGCTTGATTATAAATTTTCAATTAAAAAATGGAAGAATATATCTGTTGCGTTTTTCTCAATAAAAATGAATAACTGCTCTTTTCTTAATACAATGCTTAGATGAATTCCACTAACATTTATCTAAATCATGTAAATACTGATCCAGAATGGGTACAGTGTTTTGTTTATTAAGAAAAAAAAACCTCAACAATACATGGATTAAACAGACCGTCCATTATTCATTAACTCTAGGCAACATTTTAAAGCAATCTTGTTCCTGATTTTTTTTCTTGTAATTAGCATGTCATTGTTAATTGTTATTAATGGCTTATACATTATTCTCCTCTGCAAGCCCTACTATGCAATGAAATAAAAATAGGAGGTGGGTGGAATTAATAATTCCATCATAATGCATCATACAGATATTACAGTAATTACAAGGTCGTAGGGCATACTAAGATAGATTGGTAACTAGCTATTACAATGAAAGTGAAAGCCTTTCATGCAGAATCATGATTGATAGCAGAACAATGTGTTTTCTTTTTCACCCACATGTAATTTAACCTTGCAAAAGATTTTATGTGTTATAAAAAAACGAAAAGAGGAATAATGCATTAAATTGAAATGGGCAGGTAATTTGGCATGTCAGTATTGTATGTCAAACTTTCTTTGTTGGAACAGCAGCGGACATCAAAGTTTCAAACGTTTTAAGGTTATTTTTCTTGTCGTGAGTATTATTTTGGCTTACTGTAGGTCTGCCTTCTCTTCAAAAGTCTTATAACTGTAAATGGAAATTGTTCCAAAACTCAAACCATAGTCTTGAATTTCTAAGCCATTTTATTTAATAATATAGCATCCAGTATACTCTAGGCTGCCATTCTCATTCAACAGTTGAGTGAATTTCACTGAATGTAAAATTGTGCATTTGTTAACAAACTTTCACTGTGAGTCTTTCGGATTTTAATTTCCTTAAGGTTATTTTCAGTAGCATGTATACTGTATTTATACATGTGTTAAAATCACTTTGAGACTTTAAATAAAGACAAAGTATATTGATGCTTGAAACCCTAACCCATTTCAACGCCTACTTTTATTCTTAACCTTACATTTATTCTTTTAATTACTGTTTAGCTATTTTTTATCAGATAACAAAAGAGAGCTTAATACATCCTAAATGTTTTGCTTTCTAACACCATTTTTGTCTAAATGTTGTCTAAATCTTTTAATTACATTTATAACACCATTTTAATAGGAGTGGAAACTCCTGTTCCTGCTAATTACTGGCTCTGTGGCATTAATACAGGTCTGTAGAACCAGTTTCACTCATGTTAACTGCCCTCTACTATCAATTTAGCTTCTCCACCACGGTAACGTCTTAGTTTATTGAAGGGAGTTCGGAATTCCTTGTCCATATGGCCAGATGATCATCCCTCAAAAAATTAAAACAGTTCGGGTTAAAGCAAAATATCAATACCCTTTCACAATTTCATTATCGGGTTTTATAGATTTGTTTGAAATATTGTCATGGGTGCTGTCCACTTTCTCCTTTCTTTTATCCCTCCCTTCTTCTTCAACCTCAATTTACAGCTGCAATTTACATCCATAACATAAACTGGGGAAACTGAAGGCAGACCTCTGATCTCAATGCAAGGCAATTCTCTGCAAACCTAATCAGCAGAATATAAGCTATTGAGCCTCAGTGAACTGGGCTTAACCTGACCTATCTTCATTTAGCAGCTGTTCAAAAGGGCTCAGAATGGTAATATTAAAACACATAAACCCAAGCAATTTTCCCTCATAGAACTGAGGAACATGTGTGTCGGCCTTATAAGCTACAAGATACAAATATTAAAAAAAAGAATTTAAACATTGAAACAGGAGACACATTTTGACACAAAGGTTGTAAGTATCTGGAACAATGTGCCACAGGGGGGCAGCATCCCCAGAGCTTTCTTTGCCCTCTTCCCCCGTAAGAGGAAGGTACTGTAGGTATAGTGGGGCAGTCACTTATAAGAGTGTATTATGCACAAGTGACAAGGAGTCTCAATGTGGTGGGTTGCTTGCCTAGTGCCCAGGTTGTTGACCTCCCTTTTCAGAGTGTACAGAGTGGATTGGATCCAGGTTTCATGGTCCATGTCAAAACAAATTATATAAGTAAAGGAAGGATGACAATTCTACAAAACGAATTGAGTGTTTATCTTGAAATCTTTGGAACATAATGCCTACGGGGGTTCCTGAAAATCTACAGGTGCTACAGTACATACAATCCAAGGTAAACAGTAGGAAAAATCAAGTTTTAATATGTGGCTTTACACTTTACAACTGGTGCAGAAAAGAGGGGTTTAGGTTTATGGGACAATGGGGGTCCTTTGGAAACAAGTGGGACCAAATAAGATGGAGAATGAAACAAGCTGGTAAAAATCACAGCACAATGTTCCGGAACAAGCTACTGTCAGCTTCTTGGGCTTTTATTTTGTGATATTCTGTCTTTCTTTTTCTCAAGGTCAGAGATGTTCCACTGACATTCCACAGGTGCATGGTATCTCTAGTCCATCCTGACATGAGCCCTTACCATCAGGTATCAGGGTCATAATAAGCAAAAGCTGCCTCATCTCAGAAGAAAACTGGTCAAAATTTCCTCTAGTAAAAAACAATTGCCTCTCAGAGGCAAAGAGGAAAATTAACTGAGTGTCACAGACGGGCTGCACTTGAATGCACCAGATAGTCCTCATTGAAAACAATAATTCCAATGCCACCTACTGTACAAGATCACTGAGAGATATACTGTTATGGAGCTTGCAGGATATACTGTAAAAAGATGAATGGCGTCATGGATGGACAGGCTGAGCAGGCTAAATTCTTCTCACCCTCATTCTCCCCTTGCAATTTAGGAGGTACTGTGAGACATATAGAAACAATTGATTAATTCACAATGGATTTGTATGTAATTAAAAATACAACTACTTGTGAAAATCATCAAATGATTCAGTCTTGACGTTTCATAGGATCACATATATTAATCCTCATTCTCCCATTGCAGCACATGAACCATTGCCAGAAAGCTTTGTCTTCCATGTCAAAATACTGTAGGCACATAATAAATAAAATATCAAATCCAATTTTTTTTAAAAAAGTGTTTGTACAGTCTGTACTGGTCTTTACTTAATCTTTAGATTAAGACATTTGATGCACCAGGCTGTACCTCACATGATCATTTGATGAGTTATTTAAAATATTTTATTCAAACTGTTACTTTCATTTATTTACTTTATTACACCAAATTCTTTGCTTATGCAGTGTTTGGTGATTTGAAATTAAGTTGTGGTCTCATGGTCAATTTGCAGTATCATGAGTTTAGAAATAGTAATTGAAGATTAAGAGTGAGGACCATGTAACAGAAGTGGGTGGTCTCTTGCTGATTTAAATGACATTTTCCAAAAAAACAAGGTGATACAGTTCATTGTTAACCCAAACCTATCAAAGTCTGTCAATGCCATTCATTACTCAAGTACTCCCAGAATATCTTTATGCCAAACTTAATGGATATTCATCCCCATTATATTTATATCTAGATTCTTGAATTCCCTATTCCTTTAAATCAATCATTACATTTTAGTGACAGACCCAAATAGTTTTGAAAGTAATATAATAAAATAAATAAGGTAAGAATAAAGTACGTCTGTCTCAGTTTTCTTTGTAATGCTCTTATGTAAGGTGCAAGTGTGAAGAATCTTATCTGAAGAATGTCAATCCTCAATCCTTCACTGAGCTGCAACACAATAATGGCAGCCATCTGAGAATTGAAATGTTTACTCTAAGCACTAGGGAGCAAGTTTAATTGGATCCTCAGCTCCACAAGATTCAAACATGCTGTTGGAACACTTCAATGTCATTCCCTTTTTCTATGATCCCTAAGTGGAGTTAAATCATATTTACCAATATGTATTTGAAGTTAGGTGCATCTGTTAATTGGAAGGTGTTTAAAAAATTATTTTAGCACGGCATACTCTGTGCTATCCAACTTAACAGTGCTTAAAACATAGCAGAGTTTCTTTTTGGAAGAATCATTTACACAGTGTTACGGAAATGCTTTGTAAGACATATTTAATTATACAATAGTTCCATTGTGCTTCTACTATATGTCTTTAACTTTCAAGCATAGGTCAGCATTTACTTCATTTTTTAGGAATCATGCTGTTTGGAGCTCACACAAGTGGATAACCTAACAGATCAGTCTGCTTTATTTAGAAACAGGGAAATAAAGAAGGTATCACACCTTACTTTTATCTAAGTAATGTATCTTACTATTGAGAAAATTGTGCTGATATCACCCTTACTGACTCAAAAATAATACTACAAGTATCATTGAAGAAAGTTTGTTTTTTATATAATTTAGTCATGCTTACTGGGATAGGCTCAGGTTCCCTGTGACCTGTGACCTTGAATAAGATAATGGGGTAAGAAAATGGATGGGTAGATGGATAATTCAGTGCTTGTGTTTTGTTATATACTGTACACATACACATTGGAATTGCCCATTATTTAAGACTTGGCTGTGAAGCATCAATCCCAGGAACATCACAGTCACAGAAGCAAAGTCACTGGCTCATAATGATAATTTTTAAACATGGAATACTTTGTAATTATACACTTCATCCATTATAAATCAGTCACTTATTCTGGTGAGGGATATGGCTAGTCTATCCTGAAAGCATATGGCAAGCCATTTAATTACAGGGTAGTGGAAATAGGACAATTTTGAAGAGACAATCAAACATAGCCAGTATATCTGGTGGAGAGGGAGGAAAACAAAGCAACTAGAGACGATCAAAAACAACACTGGCACAACATGCAATCCAAGACAGACCAAAACCTGAGGAATTGAACCCAGGACTCTGAATATGTAAGATAACAGCACTGCCATGTCACCTTGAACTTACCACTCTCATTATTTGATGCATTATTTTAGATTTATAGAGCAAAATACAGAAAACAATTTACAGAGACAAAATAATTTATTCTCTTCTGACACCTTCTAGAAAAAGTTCAAGTTCACGTTTATTTGTCATTCCAGCCATAAAAGTATACAGTGGAACGAAATTTCGTTCCTCCTCATACACAGTGCAAATACAGGACACTGACATAGACATTGTAGACAGGATATGCAAAGTGCCGATAGTGCAAATTACAAGGTAAATACATAATACAATATACACAACACATATGGGGGATTTAAACCCTGTTTCAGGAATTGGGGCAGGTGCAAATAGATTCCATGGTTTGAGAAGCCTGACAGCGTGTGGGAAGAAGCTGTTACAGAATCTGGTGGAGCTAGCCTGTACACTGCAATATCTTTTCCCAGATGGTAGGAGGGCAAAGAGTTTATGGGAGGGGTCATCTACTATACTGGAGATACTGCGTAAGCTGCGTTTGTGATAGGTGACAGAAATGGAAGGAAGGGAGGATCCAATGATCTTTTCAGCTGTTTCCACAATTCGTTGCAGGGTCTTGCAGTCTGAAGCATTGCAATTCCCAAACCAAACAGTGATACAGCTGGTCAAGGTGCTCTCAATGGTGCTTCGGTAGAAAGTGGTAAAAATGGGTGGGGGAAGGTTTGCCCTCCTCAGTCACCACAGGAAATAGAGACGCTGCTGTGGTTTCTTGTCTAGGGAGGTGGTATTGAGGGACCAAGGGATGTCATCTGTGTACACCAAGAAGCTTGGTGCTTCTAACTGTCTCCACAGGAGAGCCATTGATGTAGAGTGGGGAGTGATCAGCGTGTGGCCTCCTGAAGTCAATGATTATCTCTTTTGTTTTGTTTACATTAAGAGAGAGGTTGTTGTTTGTGCACCAGTCCACTAGTTGCTCCACCTGTCACGGAACAGTTCTTTCCGGGCCCTATGCATACAACACAATCCGGAGAAGTGAGGAAACACTGGGGGAAAAGTCATGCAGGAGACGGGAATGGAAACGGGGGGTGTCCTTGGTGCGCAGGTGTTCAGGGGAGTGAGTCCGGGGTAAACAATCCAGGAAGAAGTCCAAACGGGGAATCCAAAACACAAGCATATGTCCATGACCTGGCGATCCATCCAAGGGATTAAAAACGGGAACCAGGTCGGGACCATCGGGGGGAACAGGAACAGAAAGTTAAAAACATAACAGAGGCAGACATATCAGGACCCAGGCTCACATGAACCGGGAGTCAATGTAGAGCCATGATTATCGTCTGCGTCTGGCTTTTAAGAGGGAACAGAAAAGGCGCTGGAATAAGGAACAGGTGCGGGAAATGAGGCAGAACGAAGAAGGGCTGAAGCACCCTTAAGAGGAGAGGTAGCGATTGTGACACCACCTCCTCTCTGTATGGTGACTCATCTTTGTTGATAATGAGGCCCACCACTGTCGTGTCATTGGCAAACTTGATGATGCAGTTTGAACTGTGCTTAGCAGTACAGTCATGAGTCATCAATGTGAACAGAAGTGGACTGAGCACACAGCCCTGGGGGGTTCCGGTGCTCACTGTGATGGTGCTGTTATTACCAATTGGGACTGTCTGAGGTCTATTGGTCAAAAAGTCCAGAATCCAGATACAGGGGGAGGTGTTAAGGTTCAGCAAGCTCAATTTTTCTGTCAACTTCTGTGGGATGATTGTATTAAATGCTGAACTGAAGTCAATGAACAGCATTCTTATATAAGAGTCTTTCTTATCCAGGTAGGATGGGGCCAGGTGAAGGGCAATGCAAACTTAATGGGGTCCAAAGCCACTCACACATGCGCACCACACAAATACACATGTATTATGCATGTGTAAATATTTCATTTCAATTTTTGATTACAAAATCAACTGTATTTGGTTGTAGCTGTGACACATGACAAATAAAATAAATATTATTGTAATCAGTGATCAGGTACTAACAGTTAAAAATATTTTCTTCTACCTGCATCTACCATTGATGAGCCGCTTTTCTACTAAACATTCGATAATTACTGTAACTTAATTGACACAAAAGGTGACATCTAAACTTCCTTGAAAGCAAACCTCTGAATAACTAAAGCATCTCAAGACAATAGTGCTGACATTTATTTAAATACTTTCTAACACAAGAGACTGTGGCTTAAACTGTAATTACAGAATGAAAAAAAAATCACACCATTCAGGTGAAAGGTGGCAAATGGCTTTTATATGCATATAATTATGTTATTAGTCACAGTCATATTTCTAATGCTGTAAAAGTACCCCTTCGAGAAATGTGCTGACCCTAATACAATGAGGGCTTGAAATGTTAAAACATATCTAAAACACTGTAGTAAGCTGCATTGACAGTGGAGAAGCCCAATACTGAAATTACCTACTGTATCTTTTCTTCTTGCAAATTCTTTTACACAGTTTATTTTTTCTGCAGTCTCAAGTGCTGTGCTTGATGTCTCTTAAAACACTTTTTAAAAAAAGACAGACTTTTTTCTCATTTTAAGATTGTAAAAGCAGCCCCTGGTGTTTACATACGGTTATTTCTCTTTTCTTTGTGAAGTTTATTAATTGCATCTTAATAGTTCTAATGAACGCCTTCCTCTTGAATGACTTTGAATTCTGTGCATGCTGCAGATCCTTGCGATTAGACTGAGGTTATTAAAACTCACAGCAACAGCTAAATGCCCTTAGGAAGAATATCCTTTAGCACTGCCATTGAACCTGTCACTAAAATATGCACCAGACTTACTTACAGAGCTCCTGCTCTTGTTTAATCATTACTTAAAAGCAGAATTTTCAAATAGAATAACATATTGGTTTCCTTAATCTGTTATAGCATTCAGTGTGGTTCCAAAGTAATCTTTTTAATCCTTGGACGTGACATGGCACAATATTGGCCTCATTTTGTATGAAAGGATTAAAACAGTCGTTTCCTTACTACATGACAGTGAATACACTGTTTGTAAGAAGGCATTGTAAACACATTTTTATCTGCCTTAATCTACTCTAATGATCTGCAGTGACCTATACAATGTAATTCCTAAAATTATGCTGCTACTGGTAGTAATTTATAAGAAGTAAAATGACATTTTTAATTAATTTTCATATACTGCATTTAAAAGCAGATATTATTAAATTACTATTAGAGTTTAAATTCCTGTGGGACAGATCTGTGAAAAAAATATCATTTTTAAGTACTTAACATTATTGTTTCTCCTTAATGAAGCAACAGAGAGCACCATAAGCGCTTGGTGCAGAGATTTTTAATTATTTTTATTATGCATGCCAAGTGAGACACAAGTGGGATTTCAAAGGTTTTATGTTTTCATTCAAACGCCAGGTTCTATTTTGTTACTAAAAAAAGTAAGTGCAGACAGTATTTCCATATATCCTTCCATCCATTCTCTCACAGCTTTATCCAATAAAAGGTTGCAGGTAGCTGGAGCCTTCCTAGTAAACAACAATTGCAAGGTGAGATAAACCCTAGATGGAACATGGGTCTAACACAGGCCACACAAGCATGCACACATTCACACCAGGGCCAGTTAACCAACCAGTACGTCTTTGTGCTGTAGGAGGAAATCGAAGCGCCTAGAGGAAACCCACTCAAACATGGGGAGAACATACAAAAAGCACACAGATAACCTTTAAGATCCAGAACAGAACCCAGAGCCCCTGTGCTGCAAGGCGACATGCTATCTACAGTACCATTGTGCTGTAATACACTGATAAGAAGTTAACTATTCAGAAATAAAGGAGCTTGAATCTCCTGGCTTTCTATAATCAAGCCGGTTGACTGAGAATCAGAAATTGTAAATTGGAGATGATGAAAAGAAGAAGAGAGGTTTCAATACATTATACACATATTTACATATTGATGTAAATTTACAAAACCTTTTGTCTTCATCAAAAAGCAAATCCTGCAATATTGTTTTAGTGTAGTTTTTGCCACTTTAAAACTTTTGGTAGCAGATACAGCAACAACAACACAAACTTAAGCTGTTATTTTTAGGGGGTCGGTGTCAGATGATTAGGCCAGTCACCCTACTTTCCATCACTGTTCTTTAATATCTTGGCATTAGCTTTCACTGTAGTGACTTAGCATTGCTGTTTTCAAAGACATCAGATAGGAAAACTTTGGGTTCCTGTTGATTGCCAGGCAATTGTTGTATTTACCAAATGTCAATCAAGATGGTCCTGTAGACAAAGTGTAAGTCTAATCTATTCTCATAATTAACAGAAAAGCCATCACAGACTGGGTTTCCAAGTACACACCGTGCTAAATAAAAAGTAGACCTTGTGTAGTATAACTCTGAAATAATCAATTAACGCTACCGAGGCAGATCTGGCTTGTCTGCTATCTAAAAAGCAGGTGTCCCTTAATTAGCAGCAGAAAGATGAGAGTAGTACCATAATTGTAGCATCTGTCATCCATTTCAAAATTTAGAATGGAATAAAAGCCGGAGTTGTTTGTATTATAGAATGAATCTTTATGCAGGAAAAAAATGGTAAAGCATTTCATTCAGTTGCAAGGATACTTAGGGAATTGATAAAAGTTTTGCTTTCTGTGTCTTGTTTTCACTATAGAATTACACAAAAACATTGAGTAGGAATTATATGTGATGGCAAAAGGAAATTATTAAGAAAATTACAGATGCCATCTGTGCTTAGGTCATAAATGAAGTCCCCAAGTTCAGAAAGCTAAAATTTTGTTTCATTGTTTGTTCTGTTCATTCATGTGTTGTGTTCAGTTGTTTTGGATTCCAAAATTAATTCTTCATGCATATTGGCTCAAGCTAATAACTGTCAGAGATCAGTCACATATTAATAAATAATCTGCATAAAATAAACATCTTTTTATATGCTTGATAATTTCCATAATGAAATATATGAGGTTCTCTGAATATGGTATGCTAAAAGAGCAATCTATTCCCATAAATAAGTCTGTTACAGGATCTTTTAGTGTGAGTTATCAGAAAAAAAGTATAAAATTGAAGATTATGTATAATCTTGCTTTTCACATCCTTTTGGCTCCCAGATGCAGTATTTATTCTGGTGTTGTAGAAGATATTATTCACTCTGAGAGAGGGAAATTATAGTGCAGCAGTAATTTTACTTATTTTATGTTAGTATTCTAAAATATGGTGGTAATTACCTATCCTCCTTCAAGGGTGGGAGACTCTGGACCCTCTATCCCCCAAAACTGAAAATTAGTTTGAAAGCCTTCAGTCATTCTGTTCCTCTGACAAATGTAAACCATTTCCCTCAGAAAAAATGTATTGAATATTGCCAAAGGCAGAGAAATAACAGTGACTTGTATTATTTATTTTTTTCTTCTACTATAAGTGTGTAACATTTGTCTTTGTAACATGTTCATATTTAAAATTTAATGTGGCAACAAAATCAGAAGCCATTCCATGATACGATGAATGTTTATATATGATGCATAATAACTAATAACATAATAACTACCTTGTATAGCATGATGTAGGAAAAGGTTATTGTGAAATTGATTCTGTTGCTCCCATTCTTTATTTTTGTGCTAGTCTAAATATTAAAATATAGCTTTAAATATTTTAATGATGGTATATAAAACTGTACAGTTCATCTCCTTGATGATCTGCATTATAGTTAAGAAAATAGGAAGTGTTCGAAATTAGCATTTTGTAGAGAGTACATGACTCTCTCCTGGACAAGACATCACGTCTTTGAGCAGTTCTCCATTTCTACAATTAGTTAAAGTACCTCTCTTAAGGGGACAACAGCAGTGTTTGCAGATAGAATTTGAACACACATGAGGACAAAGGCTTTTGTACTGTGCTACTTTGCACCCTTTAACATGTAGTACCTTTCCATGGCTAAAATCCTACTTTTGACATTATATCATAACATTCTGTTTGTTTTTTATTGCCTCCCCTTTATTGTCTAATGTCTATAGTATTGTAATTATATAATGTTTTCCATCTTATAACCAACATTTATGTTTATGCTACTTATACAGTATGCACTACTCTGCATGTGCCTGAATTTTCATAATTTTGATTTTGATTTTGGTTGAATTTTCAATGAAAGTGAAGTAAAACAGCAATTAAGAAATATACTGTAAACATAGTTTCGTATTTTTTGGTGTAGCTGAGAATTGAAATGATTTTTATCCCCTACTAGTCAGGTCTGAGTTGTGTATTCAGTATGAAACATGTCTTCCTAAATCAATTGCCTCATAGTTCCTGCTTCATCTCCCACTAACAGCTCTGCCTCCTGCTGTTTTGGGCAGTGTGGTGAACAGCATTCTATTGTCAATAACAAGTCACTGGTTGAGTGGTTTCAAAACTCAGCTAAACTTTGAGTATTTATGTTATGGTAGAGTTTTAGTTCTTATATATAGTTTGACATCTGAATAGGCAGCTTTTACAAAATGGTGTGAGCAACATTATATATAGAAATGGCAAAATGGAAGTACTTATGAGACTTATTATTTTATTGCTATTTCATCATTCTTAATACTGTTTTATGCTTTAAAACACACAATATTATGTGTTCTAATACATGAAACAGTGTTACAGCGGTTTTACAGGATAGGTTATTTAGATAATTCAGTTACAATATTCTGGGCTTGACTACTCCTTCACAGCATCCACATTTCCTGGTTTTTCAATGGGAAGTAGCAGAATACTTGCTACTGGGCCCAACAATTGTCTTTGACAAGCTAATTGCAAATCTTGTTTAGGGGCAGGAGTATTGCAAAGGGGGCCCGATTGTCAATCTTGCAATGTAACTAATTACATAATGCTTATCAAAAATGAGTTATCTTGACTGAACTAAAACACAGTTTTACAATTTTTATATAATGGGAAAACTTACTGTAAGTTATTCACATTTAATTGAATATCTATAATTGTAATATGAAACATTTGAAACAAAACATTTAATCAAAATATTTACTTTCATTTTTTCATTTTCTGTGTGTATGAGCAGTAAAAATGAGAAAACTGTGAGAAAAAAGACTCCCTTAATGCTCCACTTAAAGCATCTGTAATCAATCAGTTAGAAATGTGCCACCAAGCTCAGTCATTATTTTAAGCCTAAGGCAATAGATTTCTAAATGCAGGTTTCAAGTCCATTAGACTCATAAAGTGGGTATTCTTTGCCAATACAATATGTGTCCTGAAAGAAATACAGGCAATATAAATACAAAGAAGCAGGCACTTAAAGGTTTATCAGAAAATGTGCTCAGCCTTTCACTTATTAGCATACTGATTAAGATCATTTTCATGCCCTTGCACTCTGAAATATGTAAACAGCCTTCACTAACTAAAGTATTAAGGAAAAGCAATAAAACTCACACAACAAAGTGTTCTTTGAGTTATTTTTACATCCAATACTTTTTACTTTATTTTGTTTTGAAAATACTTGATTGGGTATTCACAGTTTTCAGTTGGAAAAGCTCCATTTATTTTTTTAAAACAAGCAAAACCTGTAGTTATTCTGCATAAAGAAATGCTCCCTCTCTTAAACCTAAACATCTGAGTATTTTTAGAAATTCACAAAGGGATGATATCAGCAGCACATACATCTGAAAGCCTCCTTCATTCCCGGTGGACTGCAGCGACATTCTCTTGATGTTTTTTTCTGTGATCTTTATAACTTAAATTCAAACGGTTATAAAGCAATGAATAAAAAGGCTGTTGTGCCTCATACCGATGTGTCCTAATTAAATTGGGAAATAGCCAAAGAAAATAGCTTTTCCTTAAATTAGCACAACCAGACATACAAACATCCTTTTAAGAAGAATTGACATTTCTTATGCCCATTTAAAGAAAATGAATATATGAAAATAAGTTCTTGAATACAACATTTTCCCATTTTTATTTACAATATGATTATATGTTGATTTTGCAGTAGTCATTGTTATGTCTCTAAACGTATTATCTGACAGGCTCTATAACATAATAGATGTTTAGTTCTAATACTGCATTTTGCTGCTCTTACAGACTTGTCAACAATGTTTAAAATGTATTACTAGTTTATTCCCTGACCTATTCCCCCCAAAAAAAACTCTCCCACAGTTCTTTCAGTAGATCATACATGCATGACAATCAATTATATGTGTTCTCTACATTCAAAGCAAATTTGCCCTACCTGTTATTAGTTCTGACTACTGAGTGAACAGCAGTCCCTAAGGATTCACACAACAATGCTATACTGCCAACAAAATACAGCATTAGTCATAGATTTTTTTTGTTAGTTAAAAGAAAGGTCAAGTGTTCATGATTTCTGCATCACAACACCCATCAGTTTGCAGGGCAAGCATTTCTCTTAACTTAGTTCAAATTTCTAGCTGTCAGATTTATCATCTTTCATTAATGGCCTACAGCAAACAAGCTGGCTGAAGAGAGGTTTTTGTGTACAATGTGAATCCAATTACTGAAGCCACAAGGGCTAGAGATTTTTATATTTGAATAAGGAGCTTGTTTTTGCAATACTACCAGAATTATTTCCAAATTTGTCTTGCAATACCTTTTCATAATACATCCTGAAGGCCAGAAATTAGAAATCAAGGTTTTAGTGCCATGTGTTGTGTTTTATATGCAGCAGACACCATTTTATGCTAAAACGGCTAATAAGTTGAAATTTTCTATCTCCACCTTGGCAACTCTCCCCAAAAAATGGTAATAAAAAGACACTTAGTGTCTAATTTGAGGTGAAAAGGGACTCAATATAATCATAAAATATATATATGAATAAATAAAGAAGTTCTTCACTGCACCAAAGAATTTCATTTTTTTCCAATGTTGCGTTTACAAAAAACACTAGCTTTTAAGAATAAGTATAAAACATTCCTCTATAAATACCTAGATAAAAAAGGACCACAGCGTGCAGAAATCTTTCATGTGTGTTTATTCAACCAAAGCAGCTGCCTTAAGTTTTCTCACTAAACCTCATCTGATCACTCTCAAGCTGTTTGAGTAATGACTCCCTTTAGACATCAACATAAAGAAAAAGGGGAAGAAAACAGCAACTTTGTCAGCTACTCCATTTAGTATCCAAAGCATTAGATGCTGGAATGCAGACACATGATGAGAGGGGGTGAGCATCTTTCAACAGAGCCAGATTGATGACAAAGTAGTGTTTACATTTATAAAAGTAAATTAACAAAGCCACACTGATGCTGGAACTGCCATTTTATGAAAATTCTATTCACATTTGAAGCATAGAACACAACCATAAAATCGGGATCCCCAGAAGATGACAGGATTGAGCTGGATGGAGAGCAGAGTGCAAATTGATCTATCCAATCAGTTCCTTTAAATCTTGTCTCAGACACTGAGATGTGTATGATGGTCCATAAGACACATTGCAGTGGTCAAAGTGGAAATAGATCTAAAAGCTATTTGCCTTCACAATGCCTGGACATGCTGTGGCCTAAAAAAGTATTTACCCCTTTGCAATGATGTCCTGTTTTGTTGAATTGCATATGATATACCTGTATACACCTAATTTTGAAAGTGACTATTTTTATTAAAATGATCAAACTTTTATGGGTGAAAAATGTTAAATGTAAGCAAAACTGCAAAGAAAAAACTAAGAGGAAGCACCAATTACAGTGCCATGTATTTTTTCAATAAGTTTATACTAACTACAAACATGGGAATGGTGCAATTTTAACTCATTCTTTCATTCTTCTTTACAAACTGGGGTTGAGTACTTTTGCAAAGGATATACATGTGTGGATATCTATTGACATGTAAACATAATGGATCCTTTAATGAACCACTTAGACACTTAAATAGTCATTACCTTTAACAGAGACTTGTAGACAAGTACTGAAAACATTTAAATGCAATAACAATTTAATCTTTCTTAATATTCACTTGAATAATAATTAATCAGTGTTCAATATTTTTTTAAATATACCATTGAGAGATTGGTGGAATTTAATATGCAACATTTTTTTAACTAATAACAATGAGAAACATACAATCTAACCAATTGTATAACAATTCTGTACAAACTCCACACATTCCTGTCTATTTCAATCTTGTTTTCTTTTTACTGTCTTTCCTGCTCACAAATTTATATTACTACTTTGTCACAACATTCTGCTGACCAATGTGCAATGGTGTACAGAAGTTGTTCCATTGCAGAGAAGTTGCATTGTTGTTCCATTATTTAACAGAATATTATAACAATATTAGAAAGTGAATTCCCACATTATTTACTCTGGCAATTTGAACAAAATATCTTATGGCAGATGTAACTGCTAAATTTATCTGATGAAAATATAAAAAGTGAACTTTAAAATGAATAGAGGATGTTTGTTATGGAGCCAATCAAAACATCAAAACAGTAGACCCAGTTTTTGTAAAATGTTGAGCTTGAAATGAATGATTGCCCATATTGTATGCTGTTAGTTAGTGTTTTCATTGTTTTAAACTATCTATATCTTAAGACTGAAAAATCAATGTGACAACTCTACTGGGACAGTGAAAATCTTGGCTGTATAGATATTATTGAAAACACTCAGATGTAACACACACTTTATTTTTAAAAAGAGCTCTTTCATACCTCCTTCCACAAAGTGCTTATGCTGCAACTGTGAAAGGACAACCAGAAAAATAAGGAATTATTAAAAGAATTGCATAACAAAGTTGCATCCTGACATATTATTATGGATGTTATCCAGTAATCATACAATATATTGTTACAATATAAATAGAAATATCATGTTTTTGGTATTTGTTTTCCACACTTCATACAGAGTTATTTTAAGGGTTTAAGTAACAGTTGCATCCTTGTTAAGATAAATCTTTTTTGTGCTGTTTGGATTTAGGATGTTTTTTTTTTTCATACAGGATCTTACTAAAATTACAAAAACACATTTTATGATTTTCAGACAGGATGTGCCAATATTTTGGCCCATTTATATCCCATCAGTATTGAAAAGTTTCTCAGGCCCTGGTGACGTGAAGCATAACTATAGCATACTGTAATGCTGTCACCATGCTTCACAGTAAGGATGGTGTTAACTAATATGAGTGGATTTTGAATGGATAGCATAAAATGTAATACTTTGCATTTAGAAAAAACAAGTTTAATTTGTCTTCAATGATCAAAAAACCTTTTGTCATGTATTTGCTGTTTCACTTACTGTAGTGCTTTCTTGCCCCATGCAAGATGTGAGATGATATTTTTAATTAATTTAAATGTGACTGGGATATTTCTTGATCCATGGATATATTATACCATCTTAGCCACTGGACTCAAATACAAAGTTGGCGATGGCCTAACAGTAGCATCTGTATTCAGTTTCCTCTTTGCCTGATTGAGGAACAGCCTGATCTAGGCAGAGTCTGGGTGTGTCCTTCTCATAATTATTAATCAATGTCTTCCTGCTCAAAGATATATACTGTTCTCCTGATCTTAATAAACTTTATCTCTGAGTTGTTTTGAAAGCTACTTGGTCTTGGTAATGTTTGTGGTATTGTGCTCTTTAAACCTTTTAATGACCAAGTGGTCATTTACAGTTCTTCTTATCGACTCTTCTTCTCTAGAGGGCAATATCAGTAATAATGCCTAAATTGTTCAAGTAGCAGATTAAAAAAAAAAAAGATTTTGCTTTTAATTACGTCTTCTACATTGTAGCCAGGAAACATAACATTTTCCTTATGCATGTACACACTAAAAAGTTTGATAATTGTCAGTTTTATCTAAGGCAATAGTGACCTTTCCTTTTAAAATAACGACACTTATTGTACATATCGTGATTTTTTTTTAGATCGTATCATGTTGAAGCATATGATATCTATGACATATCCACAAAAGCAGTTAAGTGGAAAGTAGATGACATATGATACAAACATATGGTCAAATGGGATTAGGACAACAGCACTTAAAGTGAAAAGAAAACTACTTGTAGAAAAAAAGGAAAAAGCATTTCTTATTCAAGCTGATTAAGAGTCATAAAGCATGAATTAAAGATGGAAAAACATCAGGCCTGAGAAACATATACTGTAGGTTCTGCACTCAAGCTTTTTTTCCAAGGATAAGCTACAGTATAAGCTTTGACTGGGGTGAGCAATGGGGTTTTAGATACCATTTTAGGTACCATTTGAGATTACCAAGATTTACTCCAAGGATTTCCATTGTTCTTCAATTCGACTTATAGAATGTCATTTATTTATGTCAACATTTCCAAAGTAAATCCCTTGAGAGGAGTGGAAAATGGACATAATCATAATCACACCTGATTTGAAAAGTTATGATTAGTGTGGAGTACTTTGTATAACTTTTTAACAGTAACACGGTTTTTGTAGGCAAGGATTTTGATACAGATACATCCATTCAAAGTTTGCGGTACAAACCCTTACCGCACGCAACTACGCATGAACCATGTTCCATATTATATTCCCTATTAATCAAATTCTAAAAGTATGCTTTTGTCTCCTCCAATAACGAGCATATTCCCAGAAAAGGTTAAAATGATCAATTTTCAAAAAGTATATAAACATACAGTAATATGGTCAGAAGGAGCATGTAAAAATGTTTCCGAAATAACCACATGTAAGACTTAAAATGTATAGGGAGAAATGTAATACTGGTGTGTATTTTTTCTTTAAACTACCAAGTCAATGAAAAAATAAAGTATTTTCGTTTACAAAGACAGTTACAAAGAATGTGGAACAGGGTAATACTTTGAGTTTAAAACTTGTCCAAGGTCATTAATTATTAATACTATTAGTAATATCTTCGGTAAAGACTTTGATGCATAAAATATTTCTGCATAATTAAAATATTTATGATAAAGGTGGTAGGTTGTGTACTATTGTCCAACGAAGCAATCTTGCTTTAATAAAATATACCAACTTTTAAATGTATAATGATTAACATGCTGTAATACACAGTTTAAATTCAAAAGTCTAAAGAGTATACAACTTAAATTCTTAATTGAATAAATATTGTCCCTCAGCAGTGATCGGGATTCGAAACCAGGTGTTTTCTGGTGACAGCTCAAATGCTGTACACGAGAGGTTAAGCTTTATTAGCTCCACCTGCCGGTTTTACAAGGTGATTCTGGATACTATTAACATAATCTCATTTGCATATGGTATATTGTGGTAAATTGCGACACGCCCACCGCGTTGTACCGCAGCATACCTCGCTCGTTTTGAATGGCTGCATCTGTATGTGTTTTAGATTTATCCAAGCTAGGGTTAGGCTCAGGGCTGGAACCTGAACTAGACATTTTCTGATGCATTTGCAGTGCTTCAGGATGCATTTGAAAGGCAAGAAAAATTCTTGCTTTGTTCTATCCTTGAGAAAAAAATCTGCTAGCTTTTACAGTTTTTGATAAGTGGTGCTAATGATCAAAAATCAGAAGTGTCAAAAACAAAAAAAAATTTTGCAAGATTATTTCTGTAGACTATTGCATTTAAAGCCAAATAAAATAATTATTTTAGCCAAACTTTAGTGGTACTTGTAATTCTCACCTCCAAATGGTACAAAGCATGCTCATTTTATATACCATTTCAACAATAGGGGGAAAAAAAGAAATACTGGAAATTTAAAACAGATTAAGTGCAGATACATTAGAAGACACTTAAAGGTGTTATCTTAGAAGTTTCTGACAAGCCTGAAGTCATTTGTGTGACTTTTTGAACTCACTTTTTGATGTGTGTTCTAGAAGTGCCCGAGCTTGGATAGGGTTTGAGTTTAGGGTTCGGGTTTTAGCAAGAACTAGCCATTTTCTGATGCATTTCCTGTGCTTAGGGATGCATTTGAAAAGCAAGAAAAGTGTTGTTTTGTTGTTTCTTAGAGAAAGAAATTTGGTCAGATGTTGCAGTTTTTGCTAAACTGTGTGCCCGACATTCAAAAATGATCAAAAATCAAAAGCTGGAGACCACACTTTCTATTTTGGGAAATAATGCCACAAGAAATGCTAATTTTATATGACATTTCAGCTCTGGTTAGGGTTAGAATTAGGGTTAGGGTTTTAGCAAGAACTAGCCATTTTCTGATGCATTTCCTGTGATTTAGGATGCATTTGAAAAGCAGGAAAAGTGTTGTTTTGTTGTTTCCTAGAGAATTAAATGTGGTCAAATTGCACAATATGTAATGCGTTTAAGCAGCACAAGACATGATCATTTTATGTGCCATTACAGCAGAAGTAGAGAAAAAATTAAATTGAAATGCTAAATAATAGAATTTGAATTAATGTTTTAATAGAAATAATGTACTCTTACACATCTTTAATTCATTTAAAAAATAATGGATACCACTTGTTTGCAGTTTATTTAATTAAATTACTTTCCTTTTTGAAGTATTAATTGTATTATATTATATTCCTTTTCAGGTACTCTGAGAAAATTACTACTAGTATATAGAGTTATGCCACTTATTAGCAACACCTCAAGAGGGGGCACGTAGGGCACTCCGTTTGAGGTCCCTTTATTTGATTCCATATTTTAGCTCAATATTTTTTTATAATTTTGACTTTTAGTTTTAATTGTCAAAGGAGGTATTTATTTAAAAAAATTAGGTACTACCTCTAAAGGACACTGAAACTTTAATCTTCTAATCATATCTGATTTCTTGTCTCACAGCATTGAACTTTCCATAGCATTCTATAAATTGAGCCCATCATATTCTGTGGTTTCCATAATTATGCCAATTAAGGTATTAATAATCCACGACAAATCATTTCAAGATTGATTTTGCTCATCAGGGAATAAAACCGGCTCACAAGAGTCATCCTGTTTTGATTTTATTGCAGTTTAGATTTAAATATAGTCATCATTTTGTTTGGCAATGATACTGTATCTATATTATATTAAAAAATTATAATTAATTTTTTCTTTAGGAAAAGTGAAAGTTAGCAATGATGGGTATGATTTGGGATTGGGGCATCTTATGAATTAAATGGTGCCTTTGAATTGACCTTGTACTGTATGCTTCTTTGTGTGTGTACCCTGCAGTGGGCTGGAGTCCCATCCACAGTGTAGTTCTGCCTTGTGCTCTGTACCTCTGGGAATATGCTCTGTGATGATGTGACCCTTACCAGCAATGAGTGACTTTATTATAAAGGATGGATGGTTTTTCATGTTTTTCTGCATTTTAATGATTGTCCTTTTGTGATTGTTTTTAAAAGTTAATAATAATTTGCTCTCTATGTTTAACCATAACACCTGTTAAAGTGTACTGTATATTCAGAGAGAATTGATATACTGTAACCTGGTCACCTCCTCTCTGACTAAGCATTTAAAGTCTACCAGTATGAAAATACTTGTGTATGTCTCCAGGGAAATTTATAGAATTTGTGTACTTTTTGTACATCCAAACAAACATATATATATAGCTTATACTGTATGTAACCAGCAAGGTACACATACTGTAAGGGAATCTTTGTTTACATTTTCTAGTTATCCAATAAAAACTTTGAAGCAAATTCATATAAAATTTCACTATTTTATGTTTAGTTGAGATTTACATCCACTATTGTCTATAATTAGAAATGTGCCTGTACAGGATAGCATTGATTTTGAGATTTAACAAATCAGTATTTCATTCAGACTTTCGGAGCATTTTTTATAGATTGCATAATACTCTGGAAGAAAAAAAATAGATGAGTTTGATTCTGATAAGCTGTTTCTTGTAAACTTACTGTAACCACCTGGAAAAGTAAAGCTCTGTGTACTTTCAGGTTTTATTAATTCTCTGGGATGGTGCAAGTCTGTGATTGTTGACTTTGATTCAACTCTTGTGAGACACACCAAATTTTGCTTTACAGTGTATGTGTTCTTTCTTGGCTACTGCTGGACAGATGGCATTTGCAGAACTCCATTTGCTATTAAAATAAGATTTATGGGCCTTTAAAAAGAATGGTCGAATCCCTGCACTATATGTGGAGGAATGCAATTTTAGATTACAGATGATGGTGTTGTCTATGGCATTGTAAATAGCAGACCAGAAGTCCAAACAGACACATTGTCATGTTGTTAACTTCCTTTCCTCCAAGAGTATGTACGGTATGCTTGTGTACAACATTAAGAAATACAGGTCAGTAGTTTGTAATAAGCTATGCTTTTTACCTTGTGGTTCTTTCTTTTTTTCATGTCCATTTTTCATACATGATAAAATCCCTAGATTAACTTTAATCATTTCTAATACTTGGTTAAAGTTCCTGACTCAAGAGATGTTAATGAAATAGCAGTATGTGAGCAAATGAAATTACTTTTTAATCTGGAAAACTTGCGTTAAAAGTCTGTATCAAGCATCATATGTTTTATCATATATGTTTAAAGTACTTCAAGGGTTCCTTGACACCTGAGTACCACCTCAAACTTTGTACACCTAGATATTGGTAATTCCTAAGTAGAGGGCAATAGGCTCACTCCCCCGATCTTATTGGACATAGCTAAGGTGGCAGGCATCGTTTGAGGGAAATTAATTCATAATTGAGCGTTAATTGGCAGTGTGATATCGTTTGAAGAAAGTGAAGTAGTGCTGTACTGTTTTCTATTGTAAGCCATGGAAGATAAAACATCCATCCTGGACCATTGCTTCCCCAGTTGTTTTCTATGCATTCTGTTACTTCAGATTTTTGCTTGCATTCTCTTTAAATTAAGGCGTTGAAAATGTAGTATTATTTGAAAACATCACGAAAGCAATAATATATAGTGCTCTCTAAATGTATTCATGCCCAAGAATAAATAGGAACCAAGAATATTACATAGTGATGTTACAGATTGTATGTGTCTCATGTAAAAAAATCTTATACTGTAATTATAAAATAATTGTACACAACAAAGACCTATTTGTCTTCAATAGTTAATTGAATTCTATAAATCAGGAAGGTCATACAGTATTTATTCACACCTCTGTGTATTCCTTAAAAAACTGAAAACAAATATACAATAACATTCTTCTCTCTGGAGGTGCATTGGAAGCTTCAAAATATAGCCCTGGGATATAAAAGGAAGTAATATATTGAAACCATTCTGTAGTAGCATCATCAAGGTTACAGTCAAGGAGCTCATCAAAGACAGCAGGCAAATGGCCACTGATCTCTACAAATTGGAACTGGTTAGAAAAACCTGAATCTACCTCTTCCCACAGAAGTGGTTCCACTATGTCCATTATTAAACACATTTAAGTCATGTGCATGAATGTAATAGTTGTATACTGTAAGTACCTCCTGTAGTATGGTTATGGGAAGAATAAGCGACCTCTGAAAGTGAACCACCATCATTTCATCAGTGTTAAGTTGCCAAGCTGCTCCAGCTTAACTGAAAATGGACATTGCAGCAAGACAGTGATCCAAAGGTTATAGAGTGTATAAATCTACAAAGAAATAGTTATCTGCACACAAATAAGTGTTCATGACAGGCTATCTCAATCTCCAGGCCTCAATCTAACAGGACATTTGTGATTCTAACTCAAGATGGCAGTTCACTGACAGAAACCATAGGGTCTAAAAGAGAGTAATCCTACATGCAGGAATGTTCATAAATTTCTCTTCTGAAGTGCCAGAAGCTAAAAGCACACAATAGAAAGTATTTAATCAATGTATTCCCTGATAGATGAGAAGATACCAAATACTACCTGCAGGGTTGTGAATAAATGTGACCATCATGTTTTCTCAATCATATTTACGAGATACGATTAGATAACTTTGTTCTTTGTAATGCTATAAGGATTTTTGTATAATATTGTTAAAATGATTTAACAAAGATTTTATCCAGTCTGTAAATATACTGTTATTTGATGTCTATAGTACTGTATATATTTCAGTAGAGCTATGAATAGATTAGAAGTCAATATAGGAATAAAATCAATTTTCATTAAGAACTAATCTAATCCATGAATATTCAAATTGTATTTTGTCTTTTATATTGATAATGACTTAATCAGAAATAATAACTGTAATGATAGCAATATTAAACTAATTGCATAGAACATGCCCTGGTGTAATGGGTAATTATCATAAAAAAATATACCACACTTCTCTTGCTCATTTAGGAAACCCCTATGCTTTTTTTCACTGCAGAAATACCCTTAATACTTAAGACCATATCTTAAAAATGAACATGCTTACACACAACCATATACATGAATATAAAAAAGCCATAAAGGAACATTACCAAAAAATCCATTAATCACACAAATTCTTTATTAATATATAATCTTTATAAACTGTTTTCCTTTGTGATTCTGGACAGAAATTAGCTGCTATTTACAAACGATTCCTACCTAAAAACACTGTTAGCCATCTTTAAAAAATCACAGTGTACTGTATATCCTTTCATTCAGTTGAGCTTTGAACTTTGGATTTTTATTTTGAAGGTATCCAAAAATAATATAAAAAACTAAACATAATAAACCTAAAAGGTTGAGAGTGTTGGTATATGTTAATCCAAAATATAACATGTGATCAGGAAAAATATCAGACTATATAAAAAAACTATATCAGAAATTGGAAATTACCACTAAAAAAACCTACAAATGTTTGTTGGAAAATAATTGAATTTCCTTGCCTAAAGCAACATATGGAACCATTAACATACTGTCACTATCGCTACTCCTCCTCTTAAGGGTGCTCCAGCCCTTCCTTGTTCTGCCCCATTACCCGCACCTGTTCCTTATTTCAGTTCCTCCTTAAGGGCCAGACGCAGACATCACTCGAGGCTCTTCATTGAATCCCATTTTGTGAGAGCCCGGGTCCTGCTGCGTCTGTTCCTGATCCCCCCCCCCCCGCCGGTTCCGAACCGGTTCCAGTTCTTTATCCATCGGATGGATCGCCTGGCCATGGACTTTAGCTTCTGTTTTGGATTACCCGTTTGGAATTCTACATGGATTGTTCGCCCTGGAATCACTACCCCTGGACACCTGCACCCCTTGAACACGCCCCCTCTCTCCATACCCTCTCCTGCATGACTTTTTCCCCAGTGTTTCCTCACAAATCCGGATTGTGTTGTCTGCATAGGGCTCGGAAAGAACTGTTCATGACACATACAGTAATTATACTGTACATTATGTTAGAAAACAATGTGAAGATAACACTGCAATATCACTTTTCCTAAATTTCATTTCTGTCCTAAAAACATTAGCCATTCCATCAAAATTGTCTACATTTTGTGGGAATGCTAACTCTGAACTTTCAGAAAATTAGTTTAACCTTCCACTAATTTGAGATAAAAATATACTTCACTGAATGAAAATATTAGTGTGAAATGACTAAGCACCCTGTAGCAGTTTGAAAGGTATAATCATTTCCTTTTGAAACGTTTGCTTTTAGGGCAATTTAGTCAACATTTCCTTTTAGAACAAATGCTGTCTATATCACCATATACTGTTTATAAGAAAAAATGTTCAGATAACATTAAAAAAATGTTATCTTTTCCTAAATTTTATTTCTGTCCTAAAACACAGCCATATTTATCCAAAATTATCTTTTCTTGGAAGTTTTTCTCAGAATCCTAACATTAACCTTAGCTACAGGTTTGGGTTAGGTTAGGGTTAAGGTTCAGACTTTATTAAAAAAAACTAATGCAACTTTCCACTCATTTGATTGGATAATGCACTTACCTGAATGAAAATATTGCTCTGAAATGACTAAGCAACTCACCAAGCCAAAGAGAATGTATCAACAATGTTAAAAATCCATTTTTTGACAAGTATTATGGTATTGGAAATTTTGAGTTGAATGGTTTCTCAACGAACATGGTATCAGGCTTAACTAGAGAAAGAGTCAGGAATACCCAATACATTTTGGCTTTATTTATTAATATGCCAGTGCATTCAATGCCAAATGCAAGAGTTTGAAAAAGTACATTCCCTTTCTTACAAACTTTTGCTTTTAGGGATATCCAAAGAACATTCTTGTTTAGGGCAATATAGTGTATATAGTCATATATTATATACAGTATAACAATCAAAAATACTCTCATCACTAACATCTCCGAAACACCAAGACACAGCTCAAAGCCAATATAAAACTCAAACTGAAAATAAAGAGCTCAAAGTTCAAGATATATTTTATCACTTGTATCAGAGACTTAGTATGCATATTATTTCGTTCTTCTATTGACTGAGGAAGAGCCTGGTGCAGGTCTATAAGCTAGAAAACTAAGAATCAATTTAAAGCCAGACTGAGTGAGCATAATATTTGTACTAATTTATATACAGATGGCTTTTTTCTCCCTCATCACCTTTCAGAGGCTTCAGAGGATAGTTACCATATATGAAACACTGGCTGTAGAGATCACACAGTAGCAGGTGCAGGAGCAAATTAACTTTTGATTATATAACCAAAAGAAAAGATTGGTTCTTCATGCCATATTTAATTTTGAGACTGAAATCCAATTATATATTGTTAGATGCTGGCATTGTGATCTCTCTAAATTCTCTGTGAAACAATATTTTATGATAGTCATCTTTTAGCTACAGTACCAAAAAGTTATGGAATGCAAAGTACTTCAGACGGGTTCCCTTGCCAATCTTCTGTGCTTATGAAAACAAATAATTGCTGCAGAGATGTGACATGTTGTAAGAAATCTTGAATGTATCGCACACAGGTAGTTTCAGAAACAAATAATGGGTAGATAACATTGGTTTATCTATTCTCAGACTACTTAAAAGAGTCAGGTTTAGAGAGTTTCTCGAAGCAAAATCAAAAGGAGTTTCTTTGATAGACACCACACAAAATCCACATTTCTGTTGAGAAAACCCAGGGAAAAATAAAAACTTTGATCAAAACACAAAATACTTTATGTTGGTGCCATGTTTATTAAAGTGAAGCAACAGAGAACTGCATTAACAATTATATTATTTTAATCTTTAATTGCCTCCGATCCTTAGGGATGCCTTTACCAGAAAAATAAAAAAGGCTCAATGGGTTTATTTTCTAAGTTTGAGAGGTTTCGTTAATGAAACACGTTCCACTGTGTGACTCGCCTTGTGGAACCTCATCTCTACATCAGCTTTTCAGGCATCTCTTTTTTTCATGATTGTCAACCTTCATGAGTCTTCCCTTTGATAACATTTTACTAGAGGTTTGACTCGATTAAACTAATTATATCTTCTCAGCTTAAAAGGAACACTTGTATATGTACTCAAGCATTTCATAATGTTTTAAGATACTCCAATGATTACTTTGTACTTTGTTTCCCAGTATGTGACAGTGGCATTGAACACATTTGTCATGTAGGGTTTTGTTTGCTTTTTTGCTCAAACATTTGTTTCCGGTTACAATTTCATCATACAATAACTTTTCTTTTACAGAGCATATAAAAGAAATTACAAAGTAAAGTAATGAGTTGTCATTTTCACTAAACATCAATTCTTAAATAGTGTATCTCTGTTAAAAACTGCATGTTTAACTATTTACTTTGCCTAAAATCCAGAAATGGCTAGGGAATACTGGAAATGAGCATACACTAACCTCTACATGACTAAGATTAATTGATAACATTACATTGTAATGAACGTATCTGTGAATGAACTATTCCAGTATGGATAAAAAAGTGGGAATATGGGGAGCAGATATCTTGTGTGTTCTTAGCATAAAAAAGAAAAGAAAACCATTGAATTGATTGATATTTTTAACAATTCTTAGGCGTAGTAAAGTGTTGGCTGCTTAAGATTGATAAACATGTAATTAATTAAGTTAAGTGCATTTTCTTCTTATTTAAATTTAAAATATATGCAGTACATCCATTAGGTAGTCCTCCAGTAAAAATACTTAAAATAAATTTGCAGAGCACATTTTAGATGCCTGCAGAAATTCTTTACAAAAACATACCGAAATATATAGAAATTCGTTTTGTGGAGTATGAATCATGGTACAAATTGAGAGGAAAACAGCACAATGGAGGAATTTCTGTTAAAAACTGAAATGATCTTTGGCATTTAGAGTTAATTCAAATTTTAGGTGTACCATAATTGAATTTGTTATAGTTCTTGGTAGTCCATTGTAGCACAGAAAATATTCATAAATCTTCTCATTTTCTTCATAAATCTTGTAGGATTGACCTTTTCAAATGTAATATGATATCAATTATGATTAGTTATTAAGGACTATTTCCCTTGAAAGTCTTCCACATTTAATAATAGAACAGAACTCCAAATTAAATGAATGGCATTCGTTATAATATGTAATTATTTGCCCCTAATCTGCATAATGTATTTTATTCTTATTTTTTCAATTAATTTCAACAACACAGCTTTTATAAATTTCAGAATTGTATTATATTTATATTTAAATTATTCAAAATGACAATAAAACATTAAAGTTTATTACATTGAATCTTTAAGGCCTTTATATTCCTTCAAGATACAGCCAAAAGAAGAGCTTCCATTGCAGCATAATTGATATTTCTTAAAAAGTATTATAACCCTTCTACTGTTTTTTGTTGTATTTTATCAAACAAGAAACTGTTTTTGGAGTTCAATATTGAAATAAAAAAAATCCAACAAATTGACTGTCTACAAAATGTTTTCACCCTTTGGAAACTATCAAAAACAGTAAATAGACACAATCTCTATTCCTTATGTTACACATTAGCTTTGCTGTGTCCAGAGGTATGGAATAATTATCAGGTTTACGTGATCCAGGGAAGATTCAGGGATATCCTTTGTTTGTCTTCTTAAGGGCAATGAGTGCTTTTGGGACAAACAGAGAGTATACACGGATTACGGTGAAGATCTGGCTTGAATACTGAAATAACTCAAGGTCTTCTTCTTGACTCTGTATCCTCACAGAGCTAAAGCTCTTTCTAAAGCACAGCTGAATGTTTCCTTGTGAAGAAAAGGCTATACATTGAAATCTGCAAAAAAATGAGTAAAAGTCCAAACTATGGACTTGAAATATTAAAAGTCCTAAAAATATTGCTAACATTATTCATTTTTAGTGGATTATAAAACATAATTAGAAAACCTAAAAGGTTTTTACAGGAATAATTTCAATTTGATGCATTTCAATCATGTTATATGAAGTGATATTAATTTTAAGCTTACTGTTCAATTTACCTAAAGTACTAAGTCATGCCAAATTTACATTATTTCAAAGGATCCTCAGCTTTTAATAAGATCTGCACCAGGATCAAGGCACATTTTATTTTTCCCTAGTTTCTAAATGGAAATAAAAAGTATTCTGATTGTATGTACTGTAACTAGTTATAAACAATTTGATGTATCAGTTTGAGGTTTGTACTGTATATGTCTAAACCAGACTACATCAAAATGTGCAGTAGCTTTCAAAACTGCTCAGACCCTTGCACAGTTTTGACATTTTGTTGCTTTATATCTTGCAGTCACAATAAGTTGAAGTAACAATTAATACTATAGAATTCAAAGAAAAAAAAGAAAGTAATAGATACAGTAATATGAAAATGAATATGAAAAAAGTCATGATTATACAAACCCAATGTTGTGGGTCACCTAAATTATATACGTGCACAGAATTTCCTTATTTTGCCACAGACGTAAGCATCTAAAATAGTGATTCACATGATTTCAAAATAAATACAATTATCTCTGTAAGGCCCCTTAGTCAGGATGTGAATTTCAAGCAAAAGTAATAAAGACCATTGAGCTTACAAACCACCCGGGTTCTATAAATATTTTAAATAGATGTTATATAGTGTAATTATAGTGTACAAGGGATGTTTTTAGCTTATTAAACGGCAATTGAGCTTTAAAAGTCAATGATGTGGACTGATGTACATATTTACACCCAGAATATGGTTGAGACTAAACCTATTAATTAATAAGCTCAAATACATTGGCTATTTCAATAATGGACCACCTCTTTTTTAGGGGAGGTACATCTTCTTTAATAATACTTCTGTAATCAGTTACAATTAACTTACATTTGGGTTTTTAGAAGTGTGAAACCTTCACCTAAGGTCAAATTTTAATGAGAATTTTGTTCGTTTTATTTATTAGTCATTAATACTGGTTAAGAAAAATACAATTCCCTGAAATCACGTAGATAAATTGGGCAGCACAATGGTGCCGTGGTTAGCATCGCTACCTTGGAGTGCTGGGGCCTTGAGTTTAATTCCAGACCTGAGGTGTTATCCACATGGAGTTTTTATGTGCTCTGAGTGCTCTGGTTTCCTCCCACATTCCAAAGACATATAAATAACAATTAACATAAGAAAGGTTAATTAGCTTCTGGGAAAACTGGTCCTGGTGCATGTGTGTGTGTTTGTTTCTGTCCTATCCAGGCTGTAACAGGCTTTGTGCTTGTTGCTGCCAGGATATGCCTCAGTTCCCTCACAACCCTGTATTGGATGAAGCAAACAGAAAATGGATGGATGGGTGGTATAATCACATTTGGTTTAAAACAAAGTAAAATGGTTTGAAGTATATATAAGATCAAAAGAAACTTCTCTGTTAGTTTTAATTAATGTAATACATTTTCAAGAGCTTGTCTGAATTGTACAATACATTGTAGAAAAGTTTCTAACCTTGTTCTATTAAAAAGAGACATGGCATACCATATCTGCTATGTCTATTGCTCACACTGTGAGTATTTTCTTTTTTCTCCTCTGTCTCCTTTGTGAACGGCAAATTGACATTTCTAATTAGAAGTTTCACACTGCAGGCAAGTGAATTTACCCCCAACTGGGACGACATGGCTTAGTAAGAGTTTTACAACCACCCTCATTGATTTGCAGATTATCTCACATTGGAGACTCTCCTCCCTAAGGGACATATGGGGAGGCAAAACAAATGTGGGAAAAAGTGTGGAAATGTCTCATTCGACTCCAGGGTTAGATAGATCAAGTCTAGTATGCTGTAGATTGGGTGTTGATTTTTCTTTTCTTGTTTCAGCTTTTAAAAGTTTGATTTTTTACTGTTAAAAATAACCTTGTTAAAAGAGCAACTTAGGGACTGGAAAATATTTATTTTGCAATATCTATCATGAAAAACCTCAGAGGAAAAATATTTCAAAATTGGTTCATAAACGAAAACACATAAAATCCAAGATATTTAAGTACACTGTTTTCGTCTTTGCCTGTTTAGTGCCTTGATAATGGTCCATGAGTTCTGTAGCATGGAAAACCTTTTGGTTTAATTTTCTCTAGCTGGCTTGATATTTATTAGTGATTAAGAGCAGTTCTACAGTATTTACTGTACAATCTTCTCTGGTTTAAAAATGAAATGTATTTTATAATATCTAGCATTATGATCACCTACCTGCTCTTAAATTTGCACAATTTAGGAATTGTAAAAGAACAAGGTATTATCAGTATTTTAAGAGATCAGATAATGCAAAAAAAAGTTGATTTTCAAATATTTTTCAAAAGATAATTATCACTTATGTTTTTGCTTTGTTTTCTTAGTTTGGGGTCCTAACATTTATTGCGATTAGGAGAACACAGTGTTTTTAATACTGTTTAAGTGATATACAGTACAGTATGTATATTGTATTTGTAATATCTGCTGTTTAAAGCATGTTTAAGATATGTAGTAAAAGTAATCAAATGAAATCAGCTTTTTTTACATACTTTTGCTTTGTCAAGACTGAAATTTAAATCCAAGAATCTATACATTTCACTTTAGGAAATAAATGTCATACCCTTTGTTTTCTAGATATTTTATCTTAAATGCTAATTACAGCTTCACCTGCCTTACTCTTTTCCCCCTGTTGTTCAATGTTTTTCTGTTGACTCTGAACATCCTCAGACTCTGAACATCCTGAGACAGAAGTGAAATCCATATGTCTTTAGCAAATCCTTATTATTCACACAAGTCACCTTAGTCTCCTTGGTCCTCTGGGTCCAATCCATCCCTTCTGCCCTTTGCAGAGCAGGTCAGAAAATCCAATAAAACTGGGATTCAGATTTCTAACTCTTCCTCCCATCTCAGCTTAGTTTGAGCTTCACTGCAGTGCTTCACTGATAATCTGTACCCTATTGGTTTGTCTTTTAGCTTGACTCTTATTTTCATCTCAAATCCCACGTAAATTTTGCCTAAGGGCAGTCAATCAAAGACCATCCTCCTACTCATATCCATGTTCTCACAGTAGGACAGCTGTTATCAACAGAGTTTAGAAATCCTGACTTCGTTAGAGATTTGTTCTCTCTTGCTGACTGAGTTGTCCACGAAGACATATATAAAAAAATCCTTAAAGGTTAAAAAGTTGCAGCTAAGCAATTCTTCTCTGTTAAAAACTACAGATTTTAACACTTCTTTTTTTCATTCGCCTTGTTATCTTTAACCCTCCAGCCAGCTAACATACTTTGCTTAGTTTCAGAATCCTTCAAAAAATATTTTCAATAATATAAAACTGTAAAATTAAGAACTACTAAATCTAAATGCTTGATGTGTCTTGTTGCACGGTAAACGTTAAAATAACAAACCTCTTACACCACTGTTTTATATACAATAACAGGAATTAAATATATTCAATTATATCACTATTGAATATAAATAATATAAAGGAAAAAAGTAATTAGTCTATTCTCTTATTCTTTGGTGATGGATGATGTGTTTCAAGCTTTTTTTAATTTAAATTACAAGTAACATGGAATTATCTCATTCCTCTTATTCATACTTCTGTTTTCAGTTAAGTAGATCTAAAATATTAAGAAAATATGCAAATCATCTTCCGTTGCTATTAATTAGCCGTAATATAAAGCACCAAAAGAGACCTGTTGAATGTCAAACCTGACAATACAGAAAAATACAGGAAGTAACCAATAAGCTCCATTTATTAAGATCCACACTGTACAGTATTACCATTTGTACATAGAGGTCTGGACTGAGTCACCGTAGATAGGCTCGCTATCAGGAGGAGCTAAACTCGGTTTAATGAAAACCACGATTTTGCATTGACCTCCATGGTAGATGTCAATTTATAAGGGTGCAGAAACGCAGCTTGATATGTTAATTATTGTGTACAATATGCCCGTCAAAGTAGAGCTCCAAGTGTGGTGGTCTGGGCAAGAGTGTCTAGTCACTAATTGCATGATTAGACATACAGTATCTTTTTTTCTTTTAATGGTTCAATTTAAATATATTATGCAGTAGTCTGAAGCCGACAATATTGTCTCTATTCTTAAGGGGTAGACTAGACAATTATGTAAACTTAGATGCCTGGAGTTGTATTGTCAAAGTAATGATTAGGTTTGCTGTTATTTGGCCTTTTGTTTGCATCCCTTGTAACAGTTGGTACCAGTGGTGCCATTGGGGTTTAGAAAGAGCCCTGACCCTATGTCACTTATGTGGTGTTGCAGTATGTAATCTGAACTCAACTAAATGACTTATAAAATGAGCATACTATACATATTCTGAATAACTCTGAGGTTGGAAGGTTGAAAAGACAAATTCCTAATACAAGAAATTGTATATGGCTAATAAAGTGATCTTATCTTATCTTTGGGGTTCTCTTAGGCTTAACTGGCCTACATGAGGCCTAACTAGCCTAAACTACTATCTGATATGGAACAAGTAATAGGTTTATTCCATGCTGAAAAAAAGAAGAAAGAGAACACAACGTTTCGGCCGTGGAGCCTTCTTCAGGTGTGAGAGAGACAGGGCAGTAGGCAAAGGTAAAGTAGCGGGAGAACAAAGGTTGGGGGGAGGAGGAGTGAGAGGCGGGAGCAGGGGACAGAAAGAGAGGCCAATCAAGAGGTGTGAAGGCAGAATGGGTGCAGAGAGGTGTGAAATGAAACTTCCAATGAATGGAGAAAATTTAAAAGAACAGTAATCTGTCGTTAAGGGAAGGGAGAATGTGTGATCCTAACTGCAGAATAATTTTAGTTTCGGTGGTCTTTCTGATGTATGAGTTCGGAAAACCGTCTTTGAGAACACAGACGGAGAGATTAGTGTGGTCGTGGCCGTCAGAGGTGAAATGAGAAACAATGGGCTTGGAGAGATCTTTAATCTTCACAGCCCTGACGTGTTCTCTGAAGCGGTCTCCGAGTCTCCTTCCTGTTTCTCCAATGTAGATGGCTGGGCATTTACTGCAAGAGATACAGTAAATAAGGTTGCTGGAGGTACAAGATGCTGTCTGGGTGATCCGGAATTGTCCTGAGGGGCCTTGAATGAGTGTGGTGGTGGCTGTGTACTTGCAGGTGATACAGCGAGCTCTGTTGCAAGGGAAAGTGCCTGGTGTGGATGGTTGTTGAGGGCGGTCAAGGGAGCTGTGAACAAGGAGGTTACGCAGATTAGGTGGTCGGCGATATGAGATGATAGGGCGATCAGAAAAGAGGGCCCCAATGGAGGGATCATCCTGTAGGATGGAAAAATTCTGGTTAATGGTCCTGGGGATAGGAAGTGTGTTAGGGTGGTAAGGAAGCACCAAGGGAATGCGGTTGTTACGGCGGGAGTTCCTAATCGGGTTGATGGTCCGGGGGGTGTTTTTGGCTCGGGCAAGGGCCCTGTCAATCACACTGCTGGGATATCCTCTGTTGATAAAAAATGAGTACATTTCGAGGGCTTGGTTCTCGAAGTCGATGTCGTCGCTGCATAGTCTTCGTAACCTAAGGAACTGTGAAAAAGGAAGAGAGTTTTTAGTGTGGTTGGGGTGAAATGAGCTGTACAGGAGGTAGCTGTGTGAATCCGTGGGTTTGTAATAAACTGAAGTGGAAAGTCGGGGGTAGTTGATAGACAAGTGGATGTCTAGAAACGGAAGAGTGGTGGAAGATATGTGAACTGTATATTTGAGGGACGGGTGGAAGTTGGTGAAATGGTGCAGGAAGAACTCGAGCTGATCGTTGGAGCATGTGGCGGCACCGACGCAATCATCAATATATCGTTTGTAGAGGTCAGGGACATAGCCAGTGTAGGAGGCGAAGAAGCGTTCTTCTACCCAGCCGACAAAAATGTTGGCATAGCTGGGTCCCATTCTGGTGCCCATGGCAACTCCACTGACCTGTTGGTAAAAAAGATTATTGAAAGAGAATGCGTTCAGTGTGAGGACCAATTCTGCAAGGCGTACCAGGGTGTGGGTGGGTGGATCAAGCACTGTGCGTTTGTCCAGCGTGTGCTTGAGTGCTGTAAGGCCGTCATTATGGGGAATGACGGTGTACACCTCTGTACACCGTCATTCCCCATAATGACGGCCTTACAGCACTCAAGCACACGCTGGACAAACGCACAGTGCTTGATCCACCCACCCACACCCTGGTACGCCTTGCAGAATTGGTGTACACCTCTGTACACCGTCATTCCCCATAATGACGGCCTTACAGCACTCAAGCACACGCTGGACAAACGCACAGTGCTTGATCCACCCACCCACACCCTGGTACGCCTTGCAGAATTGGTCCTCACACTGAACGCATTCTCTTTCAATAATCTTTTTTACCAACAGGTCAGTGGAGTTGCCATGGGCACCAGAATGGGACCCAGCTATGCCAACATTTTTGTCGGCTGGGTAGAAGAACGCTTCTTCGCCTCCTACACTGGCTATGTCCCTGACCTCTACAAACGATATATTGATGATTGCGTCGGTGCCGCCACATGCTCCAACGATCAGCTCGAGTTCTTCCTGCACCATTTCACCAACTTCCACCCGTCCCTCAAATATACAGTTCACATATCTTCCACCACTCTTCCGTTTCTAGACATCCACTTGTCTATCAACTACCCCCGACTTTCCACTTCAGTTTATTACAAACCCACGGATTCACACAGCTACCTCCTGTACAGCTCATTTCACCCCAACCACACTAAAAACTCTCTTCCTTTTTCACAGTTCCTTAGGTTACGAAGACTATGCAGCGACGACATCGACTTCGAGAACCAAGCCCTCGAAATGTACTCATTTTTTATCAACAGAGGATATCCCAGCAGTGTGATTGACAGGGCCCTTGCCCGAGCCAAAAACACCCCCCGGACCATCAACCCGATTAGGAACTCCCGCCGTAACAACCGCATTCCCTTGGTGCTTCCTTACCACCCTAACACACTTCCTATCCCCAGGACCATTAACCAGAATTTTTCCATCCTACAGGATGATCCCTCCATTGGGGCCCTCTTTTCTGATCGCCCTATCATCTCATATCGCCGACCACCTAATCTGCGTAACCTCCTTGTTCACAGCTCCCTTGACCGCCCTCAACAACCATCCACACCAGGCACTTTCCCTTGCAACAGAGCTCGCTGTATCACCTGCAAGTACACAGTCACCACCACACTCATTCAAGGCCCCTCAGGACAATTCCGGATCACCCAGACAGCATCTTGTACCTCCAGCAACCTTATTTACTGTATCTCTTGCAGTAAATGCCCAGCCATCTACATTGGAGAAACAGGAAGGAGACTCGGAGACCGCTTCAGAGAACACGTCAGGGCTGTGAAGATTAAAGATCTCTCCAAGCCCATTGTTTCTCATTTCACCTCTGACGGCCACGACCACACTAATCTCTCCGTCTGTGTTCTCAAAGACGGTTTCCCGAACTCATACATCAGAAAGACCACCGAAACTAAAATTATTCTGCAGTTAGGATCACACATTCTCCCTTCCCTTAACGACAGATTACTGTTCTTTTAAATTTTCTCCATTCATTGGAAGTTTCATTTCACACCTCTCTGCACCCATTCTGCCTTCACACCTCTTGATTGGCCTCTCTTTCTGTCCCCTGCTCCCGCCTCTCACTCCTCCTCCCCCCAACCTTTGTTCTCCCGCTACTTTACCTTTGCCTACTGCCCTGTCTCTCTCACACCTGAAGAAGGCTCCACGGCCGAAACGTTGTGTTCTCTTTCTTCTTTTTTTCAGCATGGAATAAACCTATTACTTGTTCCTTTGCAGCCTACGCATGCTGACGCAGCTACCCACCTGAACTACTACTATCTGATATAGTCATTTGACCACTTTCATCATGGATTATTGTTCTTTCATGATGTCAAAATATCACTTTCCAACAGCCTCTCTCAGAAAGTTCTGATCTTCACTCAAGAGCTTCTGTACCATCTCCCTGTAGCCCTCGGAAAAAAAAAAATTCCTTACTTCCATCTCCAGCTAGAGCGGTGTTTTGACATCAGCTAGCATTTTTCTTCTTTGTTTAAGGTTTTTGGCTATTTGGCAGAATTAATTTTCAGGCACTGTCACTGATTGTCACAAGGGCCAATGCCATCATGACCATAAAACTGCTATCAAACTCCACTATATGTGACAATAGGTGGTGTGGTGCAATATCAGGGATCTTTAAAATAGGTAAGGATTCAGGAAACAGACACAATAAACAGTGGTACACTGCAAATTCATTTTTTTTTTAATTTAAGGTGCAGAAACAGCAACTGAGACACAAAACAAAAACCTAGCTTATGTGAGGGCTGATTCACCTTTTCAGTTCCCAACTTACAGTACCCTGCTGGGTGGCTAGGCTGCTTGCTAGTTTTATAACAAAACAACTCAACTCACAGTCTGAATCACAAAATGTGTAATCACAAATCAAAATGTGACCCATGTGTAATCTTGGTCACTTCCTCAGTTGGTCTGATCCATTTTCAACTCTCTTTTGCACTTTTTGACTCTCTTTCGCACTGTGCTTTTTGTATTGCAGACTAAAGGAGGCAGCATATTACCAGCTCAGTTAAGGAAACCTTTATGTATTGGTCTTATAACGTTAACTTACCAATCTCTTTTGCCGACAATTAATGATAGATGTACCCCAAAGGCTTCTAGGTGAGGTAATAGAGGCCAGATCCATTATTTCACCCCCTCCCTGTTACAATAAAAACAATTTTCAAAGGTCCCTTTCCTACGTATTAACATTCCTCTTCTTTTACAACTTATTAATAAGCTTTTTTTTCATTATTTGTATCATTAACATATTTTACTTAAGTATATCCTACACAAAACATTTAATCAATGAACGCTTGACAAAAGTGAAGAGAAAAACTTTTCTTAATGTGTTAAAGTGTGATAACAGTTCAATTTAAATAAAAGCCTTTATTGAGCACAGAGAAAATCCCAGGTTGGATTTCTGGCAGATGCTAGCTGAAGAGCTAATGTGATTAAGAGTGGGCTTCTTGATTAACTCCAAGTTTGACAAGCATGCTTTGATTGTGTCAGGAAAGCATTTCTTGAGGGATCACTTCCAAAACAAAATTGAACCATTGTCTGACATAGAGAGGATTTCTGGAATGTCAGAAATGAAATAATTAATTGGCTGGAAAAGAAAGAGAATAATAAATCCACAGGCGTCTCCCATTAGTAACTTGCAAATCCAGCTTCATTTTTGGGTCAGCCTTTTGCTTCGCAAAGGGCTTGGTCCCGAGATATTTGAAGAGCATTATAAAGGGCTACTTTTCATGAAATATTAGGCATTAGATGACAGAGATGAAAGAATGGTGTGATGAACATGTCCAGAATGAATCATGTTTGTTTTGTGGTGATTACTTTTTGGATTGAGAATTTGTCGATTTAAGCTGGTGATGACCTTTTGTATTATCAAGTGGCTTCGGGAGTGGAAAACAATGTCTTCTAAGTTTCATAGAGAATACATGCTCTTGCAGTCTACATTGCAGCAGAGACTGCTACTGTATGTGTGTCAAACAGCATCAAAATTATTGTATATTGGATGATTAATTCTCAGTGCTGTATATGAACTTCATCATTAAAATAGAACTTAATTTTATTTTTTGTGTTCAGACATAGATTTTTTTCACTACTTACCCTGCTATTTCCTGAATGTAATTTTCAAGAACATTTGTTCTCTAACATGACAACACCATCATCATTTACCTTGGGCTTTTGTCAGCCTGAAACTGTAAGTATCAATAAAGTGTGATGTATAGTGCATTGTACATAATATAGAAATCCAGTAGCTGTAATATTTTTTAATGCCCTCTTTAAACTAAAACTAAAAGTTGATTTAAGTATGAACTTTTTATTTAAATGTACATTAAGTTTACATTAGCAGAAACAAAAAGAGTACAGATTTACATGACTTTCAATATAGCATCTATAAATCATGCCCTTGTTAAATTATTAACCATAGTAAACTATAGTTTTTAAACATTAAAATCCAAGTGTACATTCGGTATTGTTAGTAGAAAAAAAACTAAAGACTTGTATGCGACAAATAGTTACATATATTTCAAAATGCACAAGATTAAAATCTCTTCAAAATTCTGCAATTATTCTCTCCTTTTAGCTTTGAAAACCTCAAGGAGGTACTTCCTGTCTATAATCTTAAACTATGATATAAGACACATTTCCCTACTCCTCCATGCAGAAGCTTTCCTTCCTGCAACATATTGTGAAGTCTACTTGCAACCAAGTTTAAACTTCATGACAGAAGGTAATAATACAGGGCTAAAAATATCCTTTTAAACTTTGCAATCCATCTGTTCCTCCTTGCTAACTAGGACACCATAACCAGAGGTTGCAAACCAGCCCATAGGAAGAACACACCCTTTTCTATTTTTCAACACAAGATTCACCTTTCTGAGTTAACCATGTCACTGGTGAGAATGAAGTTATTGCATCCTGTGCTTTTGAAGATTCCTTAGATTCCTAAACTTTATCGACTGAAATTTGTTTAAAACATTTTTATGTCCTCTTCCTGGTGAGATCGCTTCAATTGAATTATCCTCAAATCTCTTGATGCCACATTGAAACATCGAGTCTGATGGATTTTTTATACATGTTATTAGAATTGTTGAGGTCAATAAGATTTACTTTAGTTCTTCAGGAGACCTTTAACTTTCCCTGTGATGAAAACGTACTGAGTATATTAGTTCTGTGTTCAGCCTCCATTAGTACCAACAACATCTACAGTATACATTTCTGAAAGCTTTGTGTAAGCTTGAAGTCTTGTAAATCTACCAATGACAATAAATTTACAGCTCTTTCTTTAAACATATTTACAGGATATTAATATATTTCAAATACTAAATATTTAGAAAAGTAGTAGAGTTGTGATGTTGATTTATTAAGTACTCATTTTCGTACATTTTATCACAGTTCAATTTATAAATACAAAAAAACTGAATGTAAACAGGTACCTGCATTTTGTTTGCTAAATTATAGTTTGCAGATAAAATCCATCATTTGAAGATTACAGTATATGGAACAACAAACACTCAATTGATAAAATGATGTCTGGAATAAATCCTTGGATTATATAAAGGAAGTGTATCAATGAAAAAGGTTTCACCTTGTAATAGTAATGTACCTTGTTTAAAGTCCTCTAGACCCTAAGAAATTTCAAAGTGTTTCAAATTACAAAAAGAAAGGTATTGCATATTATAAAAAAATACAATTCAACAGCTTTCTAATAAATAAAGGGTAGATAGTAAATATACAGTGTACAAACAGTGTTAGGTAAAAAAAAACAAAAAAAAGTATATTCCATATATTCTTAAAATACTAGTGTAAGAATTAAAGGTTTTTAAGGACTTAGCTTCTAAGATTGATACATAAATGCCATTCTACAACTGTGGTAGAACTATAGTAAAATGTATTTTCTCACATTTTTTAAGCTTTTAAAAGGGACTCCTGACATTCATTTATTTAATGACCGAAATGATCAGTAATTGAATAAGGAATGCATAAAGAATATGGCAATAATGGCCTCATAAATAAAAAACAAAATTTAAAACATAATTGTAATTCTGAACAGCATGAAAGCATGCAACAGATATAAGCACGAAAGTAGAATTAAAAAACAAGTCAAAGACGTTTAGTTTTGTTTGTTCATTTAATGGTTAGTTTGGCATTATAATGCTGATTACACATTGCTACACTTATTGGCCAGTGGCTGATGGAGTGAGATGCAGGCAGGAGAACATTTAAAAGTATTTTTAACTGCCTGTTGTTTTCATGATTTTCATGGTTTGGGGAAATTGTGATTTCAAAGTAAACAGACTATTCAAAGGTTTCTGTAAATTGTAGTGGTCTTGAGGTGCTTTACACCTGCATTATTCATCCCTTATAATTTTTTTAATAAAAAAAAAACATTTCACACGTTTCAATTCTTTTCAGTAACCAATGTCTGTCTACATTATTTTATTACTTTTATTATTTATGTAGGAGGCAAATATCATGTAAATTTAATATACATTTTCAGTGCTCAAATCTTAGATGTCAAAATAACTTTTCAGCAAAGAACAAGACTGTAGGCATCACTTTTAATGTGTGCTATAAGGGCTGAAAAAATCATTACTTATTGATATGCCTTAATGGCCTCAAAGAATCAAGACTGGCTGAACCCAAGAGAAGTGCTGAGAGTTAGATATTTGATTCTAATTAAGACTGAAGAGTTACACGCTATAAGTAGTGTCATTATGACACAAATCTTTTTCCTAATCTAATGCAAAAGTTTTTTTTTCCAAGAGCAATATGGTTCTATAAAACACCAACGGATAGAAAAGGGTACTTCAGTATGCTGTAGGAAATTCGACATTTCCTTATATGAAAGACCTTTAGCTTGCTTTTGTTTGCTTTATTCATTAATTTTAATATATTAACACACAAAGTGCAGACTTGAATTTTGCTCTAGAGGAGAAAACACTGAACCATTCATGATTATTAATGACATAATATGTTTAAAATTATTTTAAATATTGTATTTATGATTTATTTTAAAATAAAACTACAATTTTTAGGTTGTGTTTTCAAAACATGGAAAAGGGTAAATACAGAGATGAACAGTGTTGCTCCAAGTAAAAAAAAAATGTTCTTTGTTTCTTCACAGTGATGTTAAGTAGACACACAAGTATTGTTTTCTTTCACTAGGGAATCTCCCAAAAAGCCATAGATCACATGGAGAATGAATCAAATAAGTATCTTCTAAAGCCTCTTTATAAACCAGTTGGTATTTAAAAGTGATTATGTTTCACTAAGAAATATCAATAACATATTTGTTGATCTTAATTTAGCAGGCTGGGCTATGGAGAAATTGTATTTTTGGTGCACTTGCCAAGGGCACCTCTTTCATTTGTAATCTGATGGATTGGGTGTTAATTGGTTAATTAATAAGATTATTAGAAATATGTTAAAAGTCTACATTCTCACATGGCTGTGATGAGTGAGGTTTGAGGGGTATAAAGGGCTTCACATAGTTAGATGGGGGTTGTGTTTTAGGAAACAGTTGGGGGAGACTGATTTACAGGAAGCTTCACTAATTATCTGTACAGTATTGGTTTGTCATATGGGCTTTCTTAGTGTGTATGAACTGCAGTTAACCCTGCACTGCACTTCACTGCTGCAGTCCTAGTGAGTTTTAATGTGCTCAGATCCCTGGAGTCACCTTAATTAAGGGGTGGAGTCAGTAACACTTCATTACCTACAAAGTGTCTACTTTCACTACCCTAGAAAATGTTAAAGCAAAGGCACACGTGTTTCATCATAATCAATCATTTTCATCATTTAAATGACTTGTAAAGGTGGAAAATTAACAGTAAACCAAGATAGTGTGGAATTGTAAAGCAGGTGACCCATTCAAATAGCTTTGGCACACATACAGATGGGACCACTAGGAAGCAAATTCCCATGGACACTGAGCATACCACATACTAGAACCCATTGAAGCAATTCAATGTTAGTATAATTTGGTTTTATAAAAGCTTACTTGTGTAAAAGCAACATGGTACACAGCTATATAAAGCTGTTCAATATCCATAGTCATTGACCATGGAAATGTTTTCCCTAAGGAACCATATGTATGTGGAATATATTTAATTATTCTGCAGTTCATACTTTTAATGATACAGTTGTTTGTAAAAGCCAGCTAATTTTATGAGTGTTAAACAGGTAGTGATATATGGCTCTTTTGCTGCATTGAGCATTAAAGAAATATTTTCTTCAGAAAGCTTAAGAACATTTTTTTTAAGGTCTCCACTTTACTCTGTCCCTCATATTTCGACTATACTGTATATTGTTGGTTGATGACTGAGATATTAGTGTGTCAATACCTTTTTATCCTCCTTACCCAGCCTGTGGCAGATATTTAAACTGTCATTTGGAGTTTTTGCTGACCTTTGTCTGGATTTTTCCTTCTACAGCCCTAAGGTTTTGATGTTCTGGGAAGATTGTAACCTGTAGTTTTTTTTAAGCATTAGCCACAGCATGCTTAAGAATTACAGGTAACAGTCTTCCCAGAGCTGGGATAATGGGATAAACATCCCATTTTGGGGAAATTCCAAATCCCCTCAAGGATTTTACCTCATAACCATAATAACAAAGTTTCCTTCTGGGGAAAGAGAAAACTCTTTCTCCCTCATCTAACCTTTAATTGCTCCTAACCAGTAACAACTTTTAACTGATAACAACCATAACCTTTTAACTGCTAGTAGTAGTGTGATCCTTAAATGGCTGACCCTGTTAAGCCAAGAACACTAATCATAACCAAAGGCCATAAACATAACATAACCATAACATAAAGGGCATTCATTGGCTCTCTGGACACAGCAACAGCAACAGCCAAGTTAGCTTTATCCTCGTTTGCTAATGAGAAACCTTCTGCTCAACAAATAAGCTTCCACTCAAGAGTTACTTCTCTTTCACCTCTGCAAGACCAGAGCTTCTTACTTTCAGATCTAACCCATGAGAAGAGCTAATCTTTGCTCATCTTCAACTTTCTCCTTAGAGAATGCTCTATAGGAGGTGCCTAAACCTTAAGCTAACTTGTCCAACTCATACCATGTACACACTGTTACAATCCCCACTTCCCGGCAACGGAGTTCGGTCAGCAGAAGAAGGCGTAGACCATGTTGAATCAGGCAACCTATCGGATCACTTATTCACACACACCTCCATCACATTATATACTTAAACACAGTCTTCCCTAACCTCCTCGCTCAATATTGGTTTTCAGCATGAGCTTCATTTCTGCTTTATGCTTTTTCTCGTTTACACCTTTTCAGTTTGGAACTACTTTTCTCTGTTGGACCTACAGCTTTTGGATTTCTGCTTGGCTTTGGAAAGTACTCTTCTTGGTTTCGGACTCCTAGCTTTCTCCTTTGAACTACGGCTTCTGGCTTATGACTTGGTTTTGGCAAGTTCACCTCTTGGTTTTGGATTTCTGGCTTTCTCCTCTTAACTATGGTTCTCAGATTACGTCTTTGACTCTGCCATCACACTCTCTCGATTTAGGATTACTGGCTTCCCCTTTTCACTTTGTTTTTTCTAATTGTGGAAAAGATCTTTTCCAGGATTATATTCTAGCTCCCGCATTAGGGTTAATTTCTTAGTTTTATTAGCTGGACTCTTAACACACACATTTGCTCCAATCTCTCTAATAATGTGGTATGTGGTATGTGTTTTTTAATCTCTATTGCTTATAATGGTTCTGAGTACTGCGAGTATCCATAAAAATATCTAGTTCCTACATACTGTGCAACAAGATTTCTTCTGAATTCAAGAAAGATTGACAACAAGCAGGATACAGAGGGACAAAATTGTTTCAATCTCACATCTACTACAGGCAATTATGTGGCAAATTGATCTATATAACCAAAACACTCACACAATTTTAAGGATCTGCTGTTATGAATTTATTAAGCAGGAATGGATGTCTAATTAAAACTAAATAAGTTATTTACATGTCTGAGGAAAGACAGTATTTGTTATGCATAATGTATGAATTGCTTACTTATTTCAGTCTAAAATTTTAATTCAATATTTATAAATTATTTATGATTCATTAGCAAATACCTATGGTGGCAAAATAATTACATACTTATTGGATATTGGCTCCATAATCACCAGATAATCCCATTATTATAATAAGTGATTCTTCTGTACTTACAGACATATTGGTTTCTTAGTAAATACAAAGTGAATTTTTCATAGTTTTGTATTGATATTAAAATATACATAATTAATATCTGCATTATTGGAGGGCATTTTGTTACAATTCTATATTAATTTTTCTTCCTGCATACTATATAAGGGGAGATTATTTTAGTATTCTTATGCCTCATGTTGTCATTTTCAAATCTTTACATGGAAAATTGTGGTAGTTTGGAACAAGCAACCCAGCAATTCTAACAAAGTGTATACTCTGCTTTCTTTCAAGAAATTCTGGTTGAGATCCTAGGATCCTAGGAAATAACATGAAGCCTTCAAGTCAGCCTCCCTAAGGAAGTGATCAACCATTGATCACTTGTTGGTCTGTTTACTATTAGATCCTACACAATTATGCAAATGGTACAAATGAAAGGGATGAGATCTTCCATTCACTTTGTAATCAGATCAATCGTGATATTCAGTGGTGATTGATGCTGATATTACGCATCTCTACCCACCTCATGGAAAGCAGTTTGATTAAGAGCCATTGATATGATAAGTCACTACATTACAACAATCACAGATATATTAATGGAATCTTGAATGCCATGCAACTCGAAATGAGTTTTATCTTGTTGAAGGTTTAACATGCTGGTGTCGTAATAACACCCCCCCCACCCTTACATCACCATCATAATCAGAATAGTGCCATAGTCTTACATAGAAAAAAATATTTTTTAATTCTATGTTTTATTGTTTCTCCTGTAATTATGTGCTCTAAAATAATAAAATAAGACACTGGAATGCCAACAACAAGGTTGCTTTTCATGTTGACATAAATACTTTCATGCAGTTCAGTGATTTTGCACTGAAACCTTGACATGGTAAGTGCACCCGATGACTAACACAAAACAGGAATTGCTGCTGTGCTTGTGTGTTCTATCAGGTGTTTGTTCTGATATGACAATCTTGTTTTAGGATCATTACACACACAGTTGAGTGGGTCTAGGTCAAACACAATTCTTTTCTGTGTTCATAGCACTGTTGAAAACTAGTGATGCTGTATAAATATAAAATGAATGAGAAACTTAATAATGTCCTGAGCCCTATCATTGCTACAGTGTCTTAAAAAAAAACCTTCAGCCAAATAATGTTTTGGTATACTGAAGGAATGCTGTGTATTAGGTTTTAAGGTGCACAGATTACATGAACACAAAAATAATACAGTTCTATGATTTATTTAAGGAACACATTTAGCATCTAGATTTTCTTAGTAGATCACAGTCCCCTTTGGGTATATTTAATCTATTATATACTGAAGCCAGGTCCCATAAGACTATGCTCACTTAAAGAAACATCTCAGTCTTTCAAAAAAGGAAGAGAAAATAAACCATGACAAAATACAGTATATTAACAAAGTTCAAAATACAGTTTTACTAACTTACAGGTGAATTCTTAACACACATACTGTAGAATATTGTAAACTAAGGAAAACATCAAGAAAAGCCCAACTGATGTGTGTTCTAATTATGAATTATGAAAGAGACCATTTTGTTTCTACTGATGGCCCAGTATAAGTAATCTTAAAATGCTATATTACTGGTGGTCAACTTTGATATGCAAGGATAAGGATATCAATTCCAGTCAGTTTCTTTCACTTGTAAGTCATAAACACTTAAAATTAAAAAAGAAAATCTTGGAATCAAAATAAGTTATTTGCCATCAGAACAACAAAGAAATAGACATTTTACTGTGTCTGTTTTTTCTTTATTTAGTATCCCACCAAAATATTTAGGAATTAAAATAATATTTCAGTTTATACATATACTGGGAGACATTATAAATGCAGCAGATACAATTGGTTCAATTATTTGTTTTGTTTTTGATGCATCTTAGTACATATGTATGCAAACCATATTAATGCATCTTTCAGGAGGAACACTTTAGAGAGATTTATGTTTATTTTACTCTGATTTACCAAAACTCCATGTTAGTCATTTGTTTAGTAACAGATAATGTTATGGCTCTGAAGAGATGGATAATTGGTTGATTGATTGTGTAAGTGATGACTAGCGATATGAGAACAGGCACCAATTAATGCACTTGTCATGACTCCAACAATGTAGAACCAAGAGGTTGGTAGAACCTTATTTATGGTGTCATGTTTTCTAATGCAAAAACACCCACTGCACGCGTTAAATTGTATCAGGTAGGTACTGCATGATGTTTGTAAGAGCACCAACTAAACAGATCAGTCGCAAGGCAATTAACTTTCAACTAAGATTCAGGGTAGCATGAGAAAATGTTGATCAGCACTGACGGCACTTTAGAGATAATTAAGGAAGAGCCCTGTTTAAATTTAGATGCTATCTTAACATTTGACTAATCAGGGCATTTTAAAGTAATCTAAAACTGAGTAATTTAATAGCTGGCCTGGATAAGATTAGACAGGGACCCTAATGGAAATGGATATTTGAGAAGTCGAAAAACAAAATAGATAAAGCACTGGTCTGGGAAAGAGACCAACTTACAGATATATCTATTTGTTGCAGTTACATGAGGTTAAATATAAGTGCTTTTGATCATATCTTCTCTTTTAGTTGTAAAAGCGCATCTAACTTCCCGCTTACATTGTATAAAGTATATACTGTACATATACAGTATGTGTACAGGTGATAATTTTTCTTATACAGCACTGTAATTGTGTTACTTTAAGTTTGAGATCAGCCAAAGGCAAACATGTATGTAAAGGTTAATGACATGAGAGACTTTAAATAACATTGGAGACAAAATAAATACTTAATTAAATTAATAAATAATTTAGAACCTTCAGTTTTATATCAGATTCTTGTTGAAGAGAAACCTGAAGTTAAAGAGGAAGTTTCAATTATCAGCATTCAACCTTAAAAAAGAGATTTTCAGATATTGAAAAAAATGGGTCAAATATAGTAAATATCCAGTAAGAAAACATACATTCCAATTAACAATGAGCAAAAATGAACAATTTAACATTTGGTCAATTTTTCTTATTCACTGGATGCTCTGCTTAATAGTTCAAGTTTAATAAGCACTTTGAATGCTGTTTTTGAAACCTATTTTTTTAGCAGTGCTTGAAGTATATTCTAGAGTTCAATTTGGAGATATGATTGGTCTACCTAAGATTTGTGACTTTAAGATGCATGAACATATATCTTACAATCTAATGAAATTGTTCCCTTAGACATTCTATTAGAAATAAAAAAGGAAAGCACTTTGAAGAAAGTTTGAAAGGACTCAATCACCACGCCCCAAAAATGCTGCAGGATAAAACCTTAATTTATCAGAACAGATTTCCTTTAAATCACACTTAAAAATAAGATAACAATTACAGCCTGTATCCATATTCCCCATATTTTTATAAGATAGAAAATAATATAATATAAAAGATCCATCTCTTCTTCTGATCTGGATATTTGAAACAGTTCTTTAAAGATTCGCAGTTAGTAATGTATAGAGCACAAAAAACGATCTACCTTCTAAAAACTGTCCATGACAAAATATTACACAGTCTTAAATGCTAATTCATTAAGTCATTAATTTACTTTTATCACAACATCTGTAGTTGTAACTTTATTGCTTGACAAAGTTGTTAATTCAAACAGATTTTATTATTTCCAGAAAAAAAACAAAACTTTTTTATTCCTTTCTTGATACAAACTCTCTAGTTCCATTTTACAAGGTTCCATTTCAGGGATTGTTAAACTTTAGTCAGTACATATCTTGGAGTACATGCATGAGACTTTATTTTACACTAGCATTTTATTGAAATATTTAATGATTTTGTTAAACAAAATAAACTACATAATATATGTGTAGGTCGTTGAAGGCAGATTAGAGGTCATCCAGTGACACTTTTGTGTCTTGATGGAATGTTGGAAGGCTTTAATGGTTGCAGATCTCGGTTTAATGAGATCCACCTGGGAACATACTCTAGCTAGACTAATTAATTGCATTGAATCCAAAGGCAGTCTCTCAGAAAGGCATGTATAACAGTATTACCATTAAAAAAAGAATCAAGCATCTTGAAATCCTTAATACCAGACTTCAATATGCTTTATGAAAGATTAATACCATTCAGTTCTAACCACACCTGTTAACTTTTCAAAAATAGACTATGTTGCCTAATAGACATTTAAAAGTGGATAACATTCTGTACTGAACATAAAGAAGAAACTGCACAACACACCAAATGTGCTAAAATATAATACGTTTTGAAAATCAAAATTAATTATGTGTAAAAGTTGACTTGCAGTATTCATATAATTAACATAGTAATTCATATAATCTACAGTATTACTTTACATAGGAGTGGCTATCACATTCACATAAACCAAAATTTTTTAAAGCATTTACTGTGCATAAAAACCTTTTCATATATCCAGCACATTTTACCTTAGTATTTCACATTCTTTGAATTGTTAGATGACACTGTTAAGGTATAAATGGATTTGTAAAATCTTTTGGTAAAAATCTTGGTATATCAAAAATGTACCTGTATGTTTGTTTTTAATAAGAAAATGTATTTTATCCTTTAAGAACATAAATGTTGCTTATTCATGGTAATGACATGAGTGGCAAGTAATATAACTGTCACACCTGCAGATATTCTAAAGACATTCAAGGTAGCTATTAGCAGATAAATTCATACTAGGGACATGGAGTAAAGAAAACATTTTTTCCAAATTCATTGAAAGTAGGGAGATAGTTATAATCCATTACAGAATTTTTGCACAACTGATATTGAGTACCTATTTAAGGAGTAATGAGACAAGCATTCAAGCATAGTTCCATTTATGTCTGCTGACTCTGGAGATAGGTTTGACACTTGATGGGCTTTGTGCTTTAAACCTCACAACCTCCAGAGTATCTTAATTGATGGAGAGTGAAGAAGAGAATGTCTGCTGACATTCTTTGAAGATGAAGTAAACAGACTGCAGACGAATTGTCCATCGAAAGCTTAGATTAATATGTAATAATTAAATCCTCATTGAAATATCCTAGTATTTGTGACATTTTTAAGAGGTTGACAGAATATAAAATATATAGCTTTGTTTGTTGAAATTGATTGTGCTTTCAATTTTCAAAATAGAAACCCATGTTCTGTAGCTTTTGTAAACGATTTACAGTGGTGGTGTTAACATGAGGTATTGATCATGTACACAGATTAGATAGGGTAAGGGTGCAGAACATCTGGACTGGAACATCTGTGCATTGGAAAGCATACCAGCTGGAAATATTTAAACATGTAAGATGGGAGTGTAGATAATGGATTTAAAAGCCTCAGAATATCCAGATATGGCATGTTCTAATCAGAGATGAGGGTGGGCTATTTTGTTAAATGAATTGAATAGAGCCTTTGTTGCCATGGTCTTGACCAGTTGCTTTGGATTTGCAAGAGGAATATCTCAGAAAATTTAAAAATGTAGGAAATAAATCATAGAAAATATGGAATCTGTAGAATGTTTGCATATCCTGTGTCAGTGGTGACCACCATGACTCTTACTATATTAATTTCACTGATGAAAGGCTCCAACTGCAGACGACAGAAAAAATATCTTACAGAAATTTCTGATGGTGTAAATCAGAATATTTTGTCCACATTGGCACAGTGTGACAACTGCTGACACACCACCATAAATTTGAAACAGCAAACTATGGTGTGTGACCATAGTTTTTCAAATTAAGTGTTTTTTTCTCAGTCTATCACATCCTCTCCTATTTCTTTCACGCTTTTCACCTGTTAGTGAAAACTGTACAGTCTTTTTCCTTTCATGTTGCTATTTACTTGGTTCTACACACACAAGACAATAGATCTCACAAGCTCTTCACTTTTTATCTTCATTAATCACACAGGAGTATTCAACTTTATTAACTTTGTGCTGCCCAATTCTTGGTCTTCATTAAAATAATCACTTGGCTTATTGACAGTGACTTTTCTGATCACGACATTTTCCGGCTGCTCCCTTTTGGTCAGGGATATTTCTCTATTACATTGTGTCCCTGACACAACAGCAGAATTACCATTTTCTCTTTCACATCACAATCTGTAAGACCATAGTTCTGTCTGCTGATGGAAGGACACAGGGAGTACGTGGAACACAACCTCTTTCATATTTATTATCTCTGTCTTTGCACTGTGGGGAGAAGGTACACTGTGACCTGGCCAAGTGATATGCCACACATCCAGGTGTTAACACCTCCAGTCAGTCTTAAATAATGCTATTCCTCAGCAGTGTACTTCTTCATCATTGAGCATTGCAAACAAACTACCAAGCAGCCCACCTGTCCAGCATCTGTAAAGTACAGCCTAAACTGTATTTTCTCAAGCATCCGTAGGTTTTTGAGTCCCATAGGCAGGATAGGCCATTGCAAACCATTTCTAATGAGAAATACCCTTAGGAGCTCTCACTAAACTTTCAAACAGGCTGGAGCCTCAACACAGAGGGAATCCCTTTTCCTTTTAGCTGGTCTTATAAGACTTTTAATAAGCCCAGAAATGAGGCTAATTCTATACAGAGCTTATCCCCACAGTTTCTTTTCCTCACTCCCTCTGAGTGCTAATTATTCTTTCAGAGCAGCTGTGCCTCAATCTGTAAATTTTCCAATTACCAGCCTGCTATCATGGCTGAAGGCCACTGTGCCTAGGTTTGGGCTAAGATGCCGACTTTCTCACAAAGCCACCTCTCAATATCTTAGATTGTTTTGATACAAAAAGTACACTGTGTTGTTGATGTCAATATACATCCTGAATACAGTGCCTTACAAATGTATTCAGGTATTTCCTATGGTGTTCCATTTTGAGAAATTACAAAATGATGCATGCAATGTTTTAAAACTTAATATTTTACCTAAAACATGGATGCTTAGATGAAACTGTTCTATGGATATGTCACAGTAAATGTCAACACAGACTAAAGTAAAAAAAAATTGATTATTTCATAAGTATTCAGACTCTTGAAATCAGTATTTGGCAGAAGCACCTTTGGCGGCAAATACAATTGTTTTTCTGTAAGTCTCTACCAACTTTGCATGCCAGCTTGGTGCAATTTTTGCCCAGCTTTTTTGCAGATGTGTTGTGTTGGGTCTGTGCCAAATATAATGTTCAGTATTTATTCCAAAAACATCCAATTTGGTCTCATCTGACCACAAAACCATTGGCCACATTATATTATTGCAAACTCCACACAGGCTTTGAGATGTGTTGTTTTAATTAATGCCTTTATGGAAGGCTGCCAATTTTGTTAAGTGTTCTGGATATTGTTGACTGATGAAATGTTCTCCCATTTCAGATATTGAACTGAAATTTTCCGTAACTGTTGTTGGTCTTTTCAGTTTCCTCCTGGTCCAGCTGCTCAGTTTGGAGTGACAGCTTGATCTAGACAGTGTCTGGAAGGTATGAAGCACCTTCTGTTCTTTGATGACTGAATAGACATTGCTTGTAAGAATATTTAGAGACTTCAATATTTTTCTGTAATTGTAAATCTGTGTAATTTTGTACCTCTAAATTAATTTAGGTTTGGTACAGCAGTGGGTCTGAGTACTTATGCAATTACATTTTTCCATTTTCTTTCATATGAACTATTAACTTCTTTCTTTTTGTTTAAATATTTGAAATTGTGAAGTATGTTGTGTTACAAGCATTAATTACTACTTCAATGTGTCATGAATACAAGCTTAAAAGAAACAAAATGTGAAAACTGTGAAAGGATCTGAATACTTTTGCAAGATACTGCAAGATGTCCCTAAAACACAATGCCTCAAGTGACATGACATAGATAAAATAACAATTCCTTTTATCCACTGTGAAAACTGTTCAACTTTACTGGTGGCAGGTAGATTTTGGAAATAAAAGTGTAATGTGCTGTATAATAAGGTAACTAAATTCTGAATGCAATGTTGTCAAGAGCTTATACTGTCTTTGAACAATTCCCTTTAATATTGTATCCACTGTGTTTTTAAATTGCCATTGGATTCTTTTAAAGATGTAAATACAGTACAAATGCTTTATTTTAACATGAATTTTTGCAATATGGTGGAAAAGGGTCATATACAAAATAACAAATTACTGTATATGAATATTTATTTAAAAGCTGGGGCTTATACATCTGTTGAGAAAATGAGAATGTTGCCTTAATAAAAGTATGACCTATTGAGCAGAACCAGTAGAAACCATGATACAAATATAATGTCCATTTCCCAGTTCCCTCAAGAAGACCAGTGAAGGTATCTAGAAAAGAAATGAAATATCAGCTGTCCATGAAGAACAGCACTCTAACTAAGCCCTTCTGAATACATGGAATTTCTTCCCAGTTCCTTCACAGATAGATCTCAGACATGAGATTGAAACATTTTTCAATGTTTTTTTTAAAGAAAACTTCTCAAGAATTCTCTGCTTGTAAAACAAGCTTGTGATAACATCCAATATAAGGATCTTCTGGTTGAAGTTCTTTTTCAGAAATTGAGTCATACAGTTTCAGTAGCTAAGGCAGGGGGAATGGAAGCTGTCTGGACTGAAAGCTCCAACACCTGACAGGATTTTTCCTGGGTCACTGGCTGAGAGAGTAACTAGGATTTTTCATCATCTGGGAAGAGAAACAGTAAAAATAAGTTATGCTGGATGATTGCCAATGAGGCTTGTGCTCTTAGAGTACCTAGCAGTGGTAGGTCCCTGTAGTTAGACTATGTTCCCGTTTAACTGGTGAACATTCAAAATGTTTATTTTTTTTCTACAACTCAAATTTCCCATTTAGGATAACTTATTTTCTATGATTAGGTTGAATTGAATATGTCATGAAGAAGGCTGTTGAGTCATTAAGTATGTTATCTTCATGCATTTTATTGTAAGTCACCTTGGTTAAGGGTAATACAACACAAGTAATAAAAAATAGTTCATAATGCAGTAGAAGCATGTAGTGGAATATAAAATATATTTACATATATAGTTTAAAAAACAACAAAATCCTCAAAATAAATCTAAAATTAAACTCTTATTTAAACATTAATTCATCCATTTTCTAACAGCTGTATCCAATACAGTGTCGTGGAGAAGCTGGAGCCTATCCCAGCAAGCAACATACTGTAGGATACACCCTGGACAGGATGGCAGACCATTTCAGGACATTAATTTAAACAATAGAAGTGAATTTTGTCATATTGTATACAAAATGAAAAAGAAAGCATTCAGAATGGGAAAATATAATTGAGTTATATTCTTGGTATACTATAGCAAAACAAATTATTTGTGTTGTAATACATGACAATGTACAGTATACTTAAAGTGTGCTATAATGGATATGATACATGTCAGGCAGGAAGGTATTTACAGTAAGTGAAGAAATCAAGACAAAGAGATAAAACATACTGTAGCTGCATTAAGAATGCCTCAGCCTTTTTAAACTGTAGACCAGATGTTGAACGCACACAATTTAAAGATAGTTTCCCTTATGGGGGTTTGTTGTCAAGCTGATATAAGCTAAATGAAGAGGACAACCCGACAGGCATGGCAGCTAAAATAGAACGCATTGAATAAGAAACCACAGAGGAAACTCGCTGTGTTGAGTAAATGACAGCGCAGTTCAAAATCAACCTCTGGGTGTAGCTGCAGGTGAAAAGGCCAGGGAATTATTTGCACAGCATGAAAATCTGCAGTGAAACGTCATTTAATGGTAAAACCAAATACATTTAAGCTATAGTGACCTTCATACATATGTAATCACATCTAAATGCTACTCCTTGCTCAGTTTAAGATGACATGACACATGCTGAATTCCATTAGTCACCAGCAATCCAGTAGGAAAGAGTGAATTATGAATTTATCTTCCCCACTACAGCTTATTGTATTCACAAGAGTAGGAATAAACACCAATATTCAGAATAAGGTAAACAGTTTTGTTTTCATTATCATAAAAGTTTTAAACTCTGTAGAAAGAAGTACTCTGTTTCTATAATATTTCTATAATCTAATTTTGTGTATTATAACATATTTTGCAGTTTGTAATTTGTACATTCTTACCTGAACCAACTATCTGCAGCAACATCTGTCTGATTTTGCAGGTCAGAACTTTCCCAATTACAGACAGCACACATGATGAATCAGATGCCCTTTATAATAAGACATCTTTGCAATTACATTAATAATTCAACAGATGATTCCTTTACTATATATATTATCAGGATTGAATTTTAGGAACCACATTATAAAAAGCATAGATGTTGCTAATTATTTATGTTGCACAAATAAACATCCTAGAAGCTACTAATACAGAACTTTTACAAAATGTTTCAACTTCTGAGTTATTGGTGAGCTAAAAGGTACAGTACCAGCCATTTCATTTGAATCATGGCATCAATAATTGGGAATGGGACAATTTCATCAGAAAAAAAGGTGTTGTGTGTGTGCATGTCAGAAACAATATGCATATTTTGACCTATGTAACTGCTACCAGTATTTGTGAGGCAAGAAATATAATCTGTATTCCCCTCAACATGTTATAACACATATTCCAGAGTGACTAAATAAAGATCAAGACGGTAATTTTAGAAAATGTGCACTTCACTGTTAATGATATTCAACTTTCCTTGGCCACACTGGGACATTGGCAAAATGATCAATTCCACAGGTATACTACAGTAACATTCACATTTTTTACTCTGATTTAAAAATAAACTATGAATTTGCATTCACTTATATGAACTTGTTATCAAATTCGGGATCACGATAGCCTGGACTAGCATTGGGTGCAAGGCGGGATACACCCTGGTATGACTTATTTATTTTTCGGCTGTGGAGGGAGAACCTGAGGGAACCACACATGAACATGGGGTGAATGTGCAAACTCCACACATATACTGTACTGTATAACTCTAGGAATTAAACCTAGGGGCCCAAAGCTGTGAGGATTTTGCACATTATCAGCATTCATTTTCTTAAGGCATATATAATCTTAACAATATAGTTTTAAAAAATATTCTATCGTAAAACAGTAAATAATGTTCTTTTATCTGTGAGAGTAGATACTGTAAGGTATGGAAGACATTGCACATTGGATTTCTAATTACTAAGCATAAATAGAGGCTAAGTAAATATGCAAGGAGTAAAGGAAACTAGATTTCCTGAATACCATAAATCCTATTAAGGTTATTGACATGATAGATTTAACATGTACAGTACTTGACATCCTTCTTTTTCCTTAAGAAGGCCAGTGCCTGAAATGTTGTATTTTTTTATTTCATACATACTGTACAAGTTAGAATTCTGAACCACTCATGTTTTGCCCATGGTTTTGATACCAAACAAGCAGAGCCCACTTCTTCCTAAAATAACCATGATGCCTTATATTGTATTTTAATTTAATATTTTGGATTTACACATTTGTAAGGGAATGAAGTATGTAATGTGGCAAGTACAGCTAGTACTTCATACAGTCTCTCTTATCAATATGGAATGAAGGATGGTATTTTATTGGCTCGAAATTCTGATTTGCTGAACAAGCAATAGGAGAGGGCTGTATTCCATTTTGCCACTAGACGGGTGACTCAGTTTTCCTAACTGAGACCCTCAGTCGATGTGGATGGATCAGAATAATCTGTTTTCTAAATCCTAAATCCTTTCCATAATGCTTGTTGGAATCAGAATTCTGATTGTTTCTTCTGTTTTATTATAAATTGCTCTTTAATTTAAGACCAAACAAGTGATATCTACAGGCATATGCTCAGATATCCCTTGTTTCTTGAGGTTTAATGCAGTTGGTTATGTCTCTTTTTGGTATAACCATGTAAATTTCTTCATTTAATATCAGTAGGTTAGAAAAACATGGTGTTTGCGGTACATAGGATATATATGGATGATTGTAAGATATATTTGCTCAGTTTCTTGAGACTGCAGCTTACAAAAGTCCATTGAACTCAGGGAGTGACTCAGATAAATGCTCAGCTTGACAAACTCCAGTCATAAGTATAGTATCTAATGAGTTTAGATTCAAACCAGGTATCCTCCATCAATATTAATGAAACAGCAGTAAACTCAAAGTTGTTACTTACTTTTGTATTATTGTAATTGGAAACCATGATCTTATATAATTAATAAAATAAAGTTTTAAAGAAACTGTTCCCCTTACATTTTAATTTTCTATACAAGCAGTCATTAGGAAACAGAGCTTGGAGTTCAGAGATATTTAGGTTGAATTCTTTACTCTTGTTTTTGTGATAGCCAATTACCTATGGGTACAGATCCCGTGATGGGAAATGGTGAACATTTTTGTTTTGGAAGCAACCTGGTGCAGACCTGATACCTGATACGCACCAGATACTTTCAGGTGAGCACCAGATACTATCATGTGCACACAGGATACTATCACATTTCCGGTTTACAGAACATACTGCCTAGTAGTTCCATCTCACACAGTTCCAGTTAGAAAAATAGAAATTGGCGAGTTTATAGAAGAATGCCTTCAGCTGAGTCTCAAAAACAAAGACATAACATTTGTTCACGCCAGTCATCATGGTTACATTATCACCGAAAGGCATTTAAAATGTATTTTAAATTCTAAGTGTCTATTTCGTCATTAGGGCTACAGCAACATAGATGAAATCATGGTGTTTATTCAGCGCCAGTTGCAAAGTTCAGGTCAGCTTCATGGCTACCCATGGATGCATGCAAAATGTAAAGAAAATGGTCCTCATTCATGATGGATATTAACAAAGTGCCTGGACAGTGTTTTGTTTTGTCACATAACACCGATACAGAGCCCATATTGGAGACCCAGCTGAAAGTTAGGCAGTATGTTTTATAAAACCGGAAAAGATATGTGGTGCGCACATGATAATATCTGGTGCTCACCTGAAAGTCTCTGGTGAGCACGTGATAGTATCTTGTGTGCACACGATAGAATCTGTGTGAATGCGATAATATCTGGTGTGCATGCGATAATATCTGGTGGTCACCTGAAAGTATCTGGTGCGCAAGCGATTGTTTCCCAAAAAAATTACACCATGTCCCTGTTACGGATTCGGTAAGAGAAACCGAAACCAGTGAATGAACCCACTTGCAGGAGCTGATAAACCCTAGCCGTGATCCAAAGAAGGCCGTAGTGGAAGAAATGAGCCGAGAGTCCAGGGGAAGCCAGAGATCCAAAAGGGAACGAGTTACCGAAGCCAAAGCGTGATCTGAAACCATAGACAATAGAGCAATCCGATAGTCCAGGGGAAGCCAGAGATCTAAAACAGAGCGTGAGTACCGAAGCCAAGCCGTGATCCGAAAAACCGTCGTCAAAAGGGGAAAAGTCCGTAAACCGAAAACCAAGAAGGACACAAGGCAGAAGAAGGAGTAGCGCAACTAGGAAGCTCGAAAGGAAAACCAATACTGAGCGAGGAGGTAGGAGAAGACAAGTGTTTAAGTATAGGATGAGACGGGGGTGTGGTGGTGAATAGGAAAACTGAAAGGTAAACTGATGGAGTAAGGCTACGCCTTCTTCTGCGTCTTCCGTAGCCGGGAGGCAGGGATCGTAACAGTCCCCTAAGGGGCTCCATACCTATGTGTAGAAAGGTAAAAAAATAATAATTCAGTACTGGTACTGGTATCTGGCTTCTGTTTTGTTCATCATAGAGTATCCTGACTTGCCTACAAATCTGAGCAATTTAGGTATTGCTTTGTCCTTTTAATTATTGAATTAATCTGATTTATTTTTGTATTAGTATTTAATTGCTTTCAAACTTTAAATTACTTTTCTGGGTAAAAAAGGCTAAGAGCATTTCAGCTTTTCACTTATCTTAGGTTGAATATCTATGCTTTCCACAGAACATTAAAATCAAGCACAATAGGAGCTCTGCAGTATAAGCCCAAAGACATTGTACTAGATATAGCACAGTGCCATAACCTATCATTGTAATTGCAAATAATGAGGCTTTTTCATATGATTTGTACCTACAAATAACTTTAATCTATCCCCAAAATACAACAAATTAAGAACAAAATGTGATGATCAACTTAGAGCTCTTTAATTTACTTTATTTTTTACCATTTAAAAACAATGCTTTCATGTTGTACATTTTCACAATAAAAGTACAATCTGAATACAATAAGACAAGTTAGTTGATAATGCTTCATACTACAGATTAATGGAACTATATACTGTCATTCCATCCTGCCAAAAAATGTAAACAGTAAACAGGGGCAAGCTGTAGTTAACCTATCATTTGGCAGTTATTTCCACCTTGAATATTTTCTGATCTGCAGGAAGTGAAATTGTCAAATTTAATAAAAAAAATGACTGCTATTAAGATCTGTCATACTGTACGTAGTATGAAGTAACCGCTGAGAAAGTGAGATCGTGTAGGCCTTAAATGAGAACTCTTTTTTATTCTAGAGTATTAACCATTAATAATTTGCCTTCTAGCTGATTAATGACATAGTTTTGGTTATCTTTAATCCATCATTTTAAATCATACGATTAGGACTATAAGTCATCTTCTAAGTTTGATATTGTTCATAATGATGTGTATCCAAATGCTCAATTAAAAGCATTTATCAATATATTGTGGGCTTCTTGGGGGCAGAAGGCCTAGGTGAATTACAGGAAAACATACACAAATGCAGCTATAAAGGTAAAAACAATGCTCCTTTTCTTACAGCACTGGAAAGCACAACTAAAGACATTAAAACTAATATCCTCTTTGAACTACTAGCTGAGCTACTCCAACGTTCCTATCTAATATCAGGCAGCTAAGCTGTTTATTGGTTCTAAAAATGTTTCTCTCTAGAGCTCTTTAAAAAACTCTTCCCCAACAAAAACTTAGTTGAAGACTTTTCCAAAACTCATATACCTACGGAACCACCCATGAGTCATTCACATTATGAGTTCATTTCCTTCTTCTGCTGGTGCAACACACTCATCAACACACTGTCAGATGGCAAATGTGGAATCCCAGAAGCTTCCACTTCCGGGTTTTTAAGTTGTCACCTAACCAATTGTTTTCTTCCAACTGGTCAGATGACTAAGGGTGCCACCCTTTCCCAGCTTTCTGGGGAATATATTTCAAACAAGGGCTACCAGTCTGTCAAAATGTGACATCCTGTCACAAGGTTTAATTTAGTATTCAATATTTTATTCATAAAAAAATAAACCTTAGACATACTCTTTATAATATTTTTATTATTTTGATTTTTTTTAATTGCCTCACAACAACAAACTTGGGAATTGCTGTGTTGGGGATAGTACATTTGCAAAGAGTCTAAGGAACTATGCACTAATATAGCTATAATTAATTAGTTTACAGGGGGCGTTTCAAAGTTTTTTACCCTCTGCAGAATCTGGGTTTAATTTCCCAAGAGTAACTATCAACTCATGTAGATTCCAATCAAACTGGAGATGACAAAAGTGAGGAAAACATAAAAAAATCTAATTTAAAGTAAGTTCTGAAGAAGGAAAAGTGTAACAGACCTTCTAATGAATCACCGTACTTTGCATATCGTTCTTTTATTTTTTATCTTATACAGAATAATAGTCTTTTACTTCAACAACACATTTTCTTCTGCTTATTTCTGAACACTTGAGGCATCTACTGTTTGGCTTTCAAAAAGCTTTGAGGAAATAAAAATTTGCCTTAAAGTGCCTTGCTGTCATTTCGTAAAGAAACCTATCTAGGGTTACTCAAATAATTTTGCTCTGAAACTCATATTGTTTGGTTTTTCATGAAAGCATTTGCATTTTACAGATAACTATCGTTTAATATTAAGATAGATATATACAGTAGTACGTGAGGAGTTTTTTTTTAACTTTCTATCAGTTCCAATGGTACTACTTCTTTTTCCTTCATGCTCCTGTCAGCATTTTTATATACTGTGATGAAGCAGAATTCACTGCCTTTCAATGAAAGATTAATTGCATTTGTCAGGGACATGAAGCAACCATCCAGATTTAATCCAAATTTACAATTTGCCTTAAAAGTATTCAGAAAAAAGGACGTAAAAGCTGAAAAATAATCATTTTTTTACCATTGATGGTATAGCAAAAACATTTCTGCTGTCTTGGTTTATGTGTATTGTCACAAAAGTGTTATTTATATCTTGTTTTTAATAAACTGACAAGCAGGGCTATTAACATTTGCATTTTTGCACGTTTTTTTCTGTCAGAAACACTTAGCTTAAAAGGATGGTTTTCAAATTCTATTAGAAACCTTGTCAATCCAGAGTAACAACACTCATACAGTTGTAGCAGATAACAATATCATTTATTATATTACTGTTTGCCTTAATTCTGCTTTTGAACCCCATTTCAGCATGCACAGCAATCAACTACATTAATCATTAAGTTAGGGACTATGACACGCTTTTATCTTCAAATATAGTGTGATGCAGCAATTCATACACGTACTGACAAAAATGTGACTAAAACTTCCAAAATGGTGGTTTCTGCATCAGCATGTGTATCGATCTGATTTTGGGGATTTAATATTTGATATAAATAATTCATTTTAAGTTTTAATATAATTACAAATTCACTTTTATAAGAAGTACAATGTGGTGCAAAGTCTAACATACTGTAAGAGCTGTCAATACAAATGGTTATTTAATTGTAGGTCCCCTGAGAAAGTTTAAGTTTAGCATTGCGTTTAACTGATTTAAAGCTGTTTTGCAAATATCTCGTCTCAAAACGTAAAGTCATTTCAGCCATTAATGACTTGAGCTTCAGGATTTGCACATTCACTGGAGACTAATTATTACATTTCTACATATTTCTGACATGCATGTGAGCTTCCTTAGGCAACCCTCTGTGAAAAATAACTGACACTCTTTTCCCATGGGATACAGTTAACATATAGTAAGATAAATAACATTAAATCTTGAATTTTATAACTACAAACAGGCATCTTCACTCAGAATTTTTATGTGTGAGAGTTATAAATGGAAATAAAAAAATTGCAATCCATTTAATCAAAGTGAATTTTCATATGAAAGATGTTAAAATATGTTTTTGGTAATGCATTCTGAATTTTTAAATAAATCTAAATGCTAACAAAAGTTTTTTTTTAATTATTTTATTAATAATATACCACTTGTTTGTTGAATAAGGAGTTTTAAGAATTTCCAAAGGAGAGCACACACATAAGCATTCAAATTTAAGCAAGACATTTTAATAAATAATACACAGTACAGTAGATACAATACCTAGATCACTATGCTGTGCTTATAAAAGACCAACATCCTTCCTCCTTTTCTTTCCCAAACTAGGCCAGAGCTTTCAAATGGACATCACAGGGGAGCATCTCACTAATCCCATTAGGCGAGAGGCCAGGCTTGTTCATAGTTTATCACTGACTATGTTCACACAAGAGCTGAAAATACATTGAATGTATTAAGGATGTATGTCTTATTCTCCTGGAAGCTGTAAAACTGCATATCATATGCTACTGCTATTTTCAAGAATGAACCTTTAATTCAAAACAAACTTTTGTTTAGTTAGTAGCAGGTCTTTAGTTCGAGCTCTCTTGTATTTTTTTCTAAAAACATTTTTGTATCTTTTTGTATGTTATTTTGAACACAGTCTAGATGCATATAAGCAGTTACTGACAGAAAATATATTGGGTAGCATGGTAAAGGTCTTAAATATACTTAGGAATACTGATTCACTTTTATATTCTTTTTATCCTTTATTTAAGCTTTAATTTCTTTATGCATTATTTTTATTGTTTAAGTAAGCTAAAGAGAGCCATGACTGTTCTTGTAATCTCAAAATCTTAATCGTATTTTGTTTAATGATATAGTACATTCAGGAGATAAACGGTTGCAGACAAATACAGAAATGCAATGAAATCCAAGTAACACTTAACACACCAATGTGCTTAAGGCACTGATCAAATACACACTATGTGAGTTGAAGAAATTCACTACAGTGGACAGATAATGATCAAATATTTGTTTGAAGCGTTACAGAAATTAGTTCTCTACACTTTGTATGATGTTGTACACTTATTGCTTTGCATATTACTTATCGTTCGCCTAATTGGATCATCACCAGCCTCTTCTGAAAAACTGAAGAAAAAATGAAAATAATTAAGTGACAGTTTTCTTCTGTTTTGTCACTTGTTTGGAACCCATACTTGTAAATCTGCACAGATGTACAGTAAATGCTACTATCCTTGCATTAGGACAGGAATGAGGAAGGCTATGCAAATATTTTTCTAAAAAAAATAAGATGTCAATGAAATATACTCAGTTTCAGTACTCAGTGTGAATCACGCTGCATGTACAACAGAGCTAGTAGCAATAAAGACACTTCATTTTAAGCAATGTTGGCTTACAGACACTGACCAACTGCTATTGAGCTGAAAACTGAATGTATTCTTTCAAGCTCAATCACACCAAGCTACAGTATCACGTTGATGGTTGTATGCTAATCTAGTGGGAATCCTTGGCACAGTCTGAGCTAAAGAAGACCTTCTTTAGCCCTGCTGGCCAACATCCCTGTTATGCAACTAGATCGTACAACCTGTATGTCGGCCGTTCCGTTACATTTTATTCATAAATCATACAGCATCATAGGGTCTGTAGGCCTGAAGACTTGTCTTGTCAAGTGCCCTAATAAAATCAAATTAATTACATTAATTTTTATGGAATCCCATTTTTGCCAGGGAGGCGTCCATAGTACCCCGATGAAATATTGGACGGTGGGCTTTTTTAAAAGGTTTTTATTTAAACACCAGAAATACAAAATATGAAAAAAAAGATACAGAAATAGACACTTCACACCCAGAGGAATTCACAATTATAAAAGCTGAAACTTATACTTTTTACATATTTCCAATTTATGTCTTGCCTTTTGATTCTTTACATTTCTAATGGAATTTAAGTAAAAAAGGAATTGTACTTGAAAAGCATTAAAAGAGGGAGCAGTATTAGAACATTTACTTTTGTGGATGAAGTATTTTGCTAAAATAATTAACAGATTAATAATAAGAACATATCTTTTGTCCAAATCAGATCAAATATAAAAATATAAAATATCAAAATCTTTAAATTTAACATTTACCTTTAAATGTTTAACAATAACATTTCGCAAGTCTATCCAAAACACTTTTGGTACAATTCCTTTTTTACTTAAAAAAGGTCTTCTTTAGCTCAGCTGGCAAGACCTGGGTTCGAGCCAATGCAGTGAGGCATGAACTAGGGTGGGAGTGGCGAGGGCACAATCCCTAGAACCCGAATCCATTACAATAACAAAAGGACAGACAATGAAATGTGGGCTATTTCAAAGTCGCAAATGTAAGATAAGTTGCAATTGCAAGATTTTAGGTCGCAATTCTGAGATATAAAGTCGCAACTGCAAGATATAAAGTCAGAATTCTGAGATACAAAGTTGCAATTGCGAGATACCATAGCACGTTTTTTTTTATTCCCTGGTGGAAATGGGCTTCCATATAAACATTATATTTTTGAAAAGAGAGAAATAAGTAAAACAAAATTTAATTTAATTCAAAGAAAAAGAAGCCTTGAAAAAATATTTTTTATACTTTTTCCACATAAATTCTAAATTATAATTTAATATTTCCACTTCTTTGAGCTTACTTTAGTCAAAGCTCACAAATTTTTCATTCATCTTTTCCGTAACCAGTGTGAAATCCTACTTTTTGCTAGTAAATTAATGTAGAACATGTAAGGTGATCTCCAGGATCACAGAGGATTTACCAGTTTATTGCTAGTTTATATAAGCTGATATACACAGTTGAAAGTTGAAATCTGTTTTGCCTGTTTTTCACTTGATCTGCTGAATCTATTACACTTTGCAAACATTTTTTCAATATGTTTTAATATCACTAGTTTTTGTTTATTCCTTTTAATGTATTACATTTATGTATATTTATGTCATTTTTTTATTCTAAGGTGGGTGCCTGTGCTTATGTTGAACTGTTTTTATCAGGTGGATGCTTTCTTAAATTAAAACATTTGATAACATTCTATGACATATATATATATATTTTTTTTAAAGGAAGCTAATCATAAGTTTAGTCAAAAATATGTTGATTTCACTTTCATTAAAAGTTCAGATTTCACACCCTGCTGTTCTGGACTGAATAAATGTTTAATTCAATAGTTCTCTCAGTGATCTACTCAGTCATTTAGCAAAATTGAATGTTGAGGAGTCCTTGACATTCTTCAATCTCAATGTGTTTGTTTCAATAGAAACAGCAAATAATAAAATAAAAAAATAGTTTTACACGTTTTTCACTGTGATCTACTTGTTGAATATGTAATCTAAAACTAATGTTGAAGAGTGTATTTAAACATAATGACTTTAAGAAATACAAAAATCACACATGAAAAGTTTTTTTTATGTTTAAAACCTCATTGTTAAAGCCCACACAAACATACAGGATATAGGTTATGCACATTCTGCACAAAAAAAGTCCCAAGGGTGGAATCAAATCCAGGACACTAAATCTGAGGCAGTATTGCTAAATACTGTTGAATCTTCCCACTCCCAAAAATATTTTTCTTCATTATGATATATTATTCTTACTTTTTAAGTGCCTGCTGTTAAGAATGTTAAATAAGTCACAGGTTAAATCAAGACTTCATCATGTCTGCCATATGCAGGATGCAAATGTTGTTTCTTAATGGCAGCGTTATGTGTTTCAGGGCATTATTTATCCACCTATCAAGTATTTGGTTTTGAAATTGTGATTACTAGAGGGTAGAAGTTTCAGTTTAATATTGGTTTTAGTCAAGATCTGAAATGTTCTGCAAAACACCACTGCTCATCAATTTTGTATTCAGTATTATATGCAACAGAAACTGTGCTTTCAATTTACCATTCAATCCATTCTTAGTCTAAATATAATAAAAGTATGATACAGTAAAAAAAAAGTAAATTAACTCAATGCTTGCCCTCTTACCATGCTAATGATTACTTACAAACCTAACATGTTATTGTTAGTTGAATAAGTAATTCAAGTGAGATTTTCCTGAAAATCCAGAAGTAATACATTCCCTGATGATTTAGCAGTAGGACATTGTGTCAGCAAAGTTGTCAAGAAATTATATTGGGGCCTGATGTCCTAGAAGCAGCAGCAATCCTATGAAAAGAACACACATGCTGATTTGGAGATATAATTGAAGAAAACTGCTTTAGATGATTTTGACAAGACAGAAAATAGGCCAATTAGTCACTCAGATCTCATCTTCCTGTGAAACATAATTGCCTCCATTTAATTCAGCTGCCAATGATGTAAGCTAGGTAGGGTTTCATATTTGCCTGGTTTTCCAAAGATTTAGAACACATCAATTTAAAAGTAAATGTGAAACAAAATAATTCATGGTTGTATATTTACATTTTTACATAATTTTGTTTATCATCCAAAGGTCATTTTTTGCAATTTAATTTGGTCTTTGGACAAAAATATATTGTTTCTTGTAAATTCTATATTACAGTATTATGTATTTTCTATTATACCGTATATACTGTACATTTTGTACTGTATACATTGTTACATTACAGGAGTTTACGGAGACACCTTTAACTTAATTATCTATCAAGAATCTTCATGACGAAACATTTGTAAAGAGTAGAACTCAGCAAGTGGATATAGGAAAAATATCAGGGCACTTATCTAACAATATTGTTACTGGTAGAACATAAAGTATATACTGTATACACACTGCATATACAATATAATCATCATGTGCATGATCACACAAAGATAGTATTTAAAATGGACAGTAGAACATTTTGAATCAGTGTAACTCAGTCTTAAAATTAAAAAAATACTATTTTTAAATAAACTTTCTCCTAAGTGTAACACCTTTGTTGTTTAGTTTACGTCTGAATACCTTGTTTCTAATGTCAATCTTCTTTTAACATTGATTAGCAGATACACTAACTCTGAGTCTCACTGAAGTAGTGATGCACATATCATGTCCTTGAGGGCTGCAGTCTTTCAGGGGCTTGAAGTAATCGATAGTATAAACACAAGAAAATGTGAAATCAGTCAAATTGAGCAAGTAATTAAATCAATAAGGTAATGTAGAGCACAGATCAAAGAAAAACTAGAAGTATCTTCCCATATGTTTCTGAAACCACAGTATCAGATCCAAAATTAAGAAAAGGCCAGAAAAAGACATTTGAACTTTTTTAGTAAAATCAGACATGTACTGTATATAAACTATACTTTTAAAAAGCAAAAGAATATAATTTGCTTATATACAGTATATACTGTATACTATATGCAGTGTATATGGAAAGGTATTTGAGTAAAAAAAGTAAGACTATATATTCCTTAATAAAATAAAAAACTGCAATGTTAAAATATGGAATTGGCCAATTTTGTAGTGATTACACGGTATGATTATAGGTTGAAACAAAAGACCTGATGTGGGTTTGAGATGCGATGCAAATGAAAACAAAATAAAATAACCAGAATTACTGCTTACTTTAACTGCTAAAACAAAAATACTGCAGATCCAACTGCCTAAAATTACATGCAGATTTCAAATTTGCAAGCTATATCAGTCAGCTAAATCTGAAAGGAAAAAGGTACGTAACGTAGCATGGAAATAACATGCCTAGTAGTAGCGGGAGAAAACGTAGTGGTAAAACAAAATGTGCATATTTGATGAAAATAGACATATATAATTATAGTAGTTCAGGTGGGTAGCTGTGTCAGCATGCGTAGGCTGCAAAGGAACAAGTAATAGGTTTATTCCATGCTGAAAAAAAAGAAGAAAGAGAACACAACGTTTCGGCCGTGGAGCCTTCTTCAGGTGTGAGAGAGACAGGGCAGTAGGCAAAGGTAAAGTAGCGGGAGAACAAAGGTTGAGAGGGAGGAGGAGTGAGAGGCGGGAGCAGGGGACAGAAAGAGAGGCCAATCAAGAGGTGTGAAGTCAGAATGGGTGCAGAGAGGTGTGAAATGAAACTTCCAATGAATGGAGAAAATTTAAAAGAACAGTAATCTGTCGTTAAGGGAAGGGAGAATGTGTGATCCTAGCTGCAGAATAATTTTAGTTTCGGTGGTCTTTCTGATGTATGAGTTCGGAAAACCGTCTTTGAGAACACAGAAGGAGAGAATAGAGTGGTCGTGGCCGTCAGAGGTGAAATGAGAAACAATGGGCTTGGTGAGATCTTTAATCTTCACAGCCCTGATGTGTTCTCTGAAGCGGTCTCCGAGTCTCCTTCCTGTTTCCCCAATGTAGATGGCTGGGCATTTACTGCAAGAGATACAGTAAATAAGGTTGCTGGAGGTACAAGATGCTGTCTGGGTGATCCGGAATTGTTCTGAGGGGCCTTGAATGAGTGTGGTGGTGGCTGTGTACTTGCAAGTGATACAGCGAGCTCTTTTGCAAGGGAAAGTGCCTGGTGTGGATGGTTGCTGAGGGCGGTCAAGGGAGCTGTGGACAAGGAGGTTACGCAGATTAGGTGGTCGGCGATATGAGATGATAGGGCGATCAGAAAAGAGGGCCCCAATGGAGGGATCATCCTGTAGGATGGAAAAGTTCTGGTTAATGGTCCTGGGGATAGGAAGTGTGTTAGGGTGGTAAGGAAGCACCAAAGGAATGCGGTTGTTACGGCGGGAGTTCCTGATCGGGTTGATGGTCCGGGGGGTGTTTTTGGCTCGGGCAAGGGCCCTGTCAATCACACTCACGCTGGGGTATCCTCTGTTGATAAAAAATGAGTACATTTCGAGGGCTTGGTTTTCAAAGTCGATGTCGTCACTGCATAATCGTCGTAACCTAAGGAACTGTGAAAAAGGAAGAGAGTTTTTAGTGTGGTTGGGGTGAAATGAGCTGTACAGGAGGTAGCTGTGTGAATCCGTGGGTTTGTAATAAACTGAAGTGGACAGTCGGGGGTAGTTGATAGACAAGTGGATGTCTAGAAACGGAAGAGTGGTGGAAGAAATGTTAACCGTATATTTGAGGGACGGGTGGAAGTTGGTGAAATGGTGCAGGAAGAATTCAAGCTGATCGTTGGAGCATGTGGCGGCACCGACGCAGTCATCGATATATCGTTTGTAGAGGTCAGGGACATAGCCAGTGTAGGAAGCGAAGAAGCGTTCTTCTACCCAGCCGACAAAAATGTTGGCATAGCTGGGTCCCATTCTGGTGCCCATGGCAACTCCACTGACCTGTTGGTAAAAAAGATTATTGAAAGAGAATGCGTTCAGTGTGAGGACCAGTTCTGCAAGGCGTACCAGGGTGTGGGTGGGTGGATCAAGCACTGTGCGCTTGTCCAGCGTGTGCTTGAGGGCTGTAAGGCCGTCATTATGGGGAATGACGGTGTACAGAGATGTGATGTCCATGGTAAAAATGTAGCATTCGGTACCCTGAAATTGGAAATCATTGAAAAGTTGGAGCGCGTGGTTGGTGTCTTTGATGTATGAGGGAAGATCTTCAACCAGCGGTCTCATGAGGCTGTCGAGAAAGGCTGAGATGTAAGTAGTTGGACAGTTACATGCTGATACGATGGGGCGTCCAGGGGTGTCCGGTTTGTGGATTTTGGGGAGGAGGTAAAATTGAGATACCTGTGGGTGTTCCATGATGACCTGTGGGTGTTCCATGATGAATAAAAAAGGTTCCATTTTTATTATATATAAATCTACATATAAGATAAGATCAGATCACTTTATTGGCCATATACAATTTCCTGCATTAGGAATTTGTCTTTTTTGCATACCCCAGCTGCTCTCCATGAGACACACAGACAGGTAGAGAAGCTTGGGGTGAGAGCACAGGGTCAGCCATTGTACAGCGCCCCTGGAGCAGTTGGGGTTAAGGGCCTTGCTCAGGGGCCCAATGGAGTAGGATTCCTCTGCTATTCGCTGGATTTGAACGGGCAACCTTCCAGCCAGTGGTGCAGATCCTTAGCCACAGAGACACCGCTCCGCCCCATATACAATATATTTAATATATTTTGGCAGCATAAAAATGGTCTTTGACATGTACTTATGATTTGTATTGTACATTACATTTAATACTAATTCATCTTTTTTGCCATTAGAATCCTAATTAATATTGACTATTAATAGCTTACATATTTAAAATCTGAACTCTTTAATGGTCTCTCAAGTAACTTTTAGCTTTTAGCTCTTCAGTGACAGTTATTGATGTCAGCAACATAAAATTAACTTCCACTGAGAAAAATGTTTAAATCACATACAATTGTTTATTATCATGCTTAGCTAGCTGAAGAAAACTTGAACTCATGAACCAGTGTTTAGAGATACAGTAGTATCGGAAAATATTAATATTAGAGAATATACTGTACATCTTAATTACATATACAACATTGTTTTCCATACGTACAGTATATTTATATTCCCATTTCCATTGTTAGAGCTATCAGCTTTATACTCAAGCATCTAAATGAAGACCAGAGACTTTACAGTATTGAAGTAATCAATAGCATTGAAACGCTTATGGCAGACAAGTACTGTGTTAGAGCCGGCATACCAGAGCGGTGACGTCACCGCCCTTCCCTGTGATAGCAGGACTACAGTTACTGGGCTGTAGAGAGATCTCTCTTTAGCTCACTGGGCTGTGTCCCTGTTGAGTGACGCGGGAATCCCGGGTTCGAGCCCCCGACAGTGTGGGGCTGACCTAATGCGGCAAGGGCGCCCACTTGAACCCCCGTTGAGTTACAGTATAAACACAAGAAAATGTGAAATCAGTCAAATTGAGCAAATACATGTGAATGTGACATAGAATGTTGAATAATCTGGGAAAAGCTCAAAAGAATAGGGTATTGACAAGATCATAAGGGCAGTGCCAGTGAGTGGCCAGTAGCCCTTAACCAACATAAATCATGTGTAGTACAGTGAAAACAACTGATAGCAGTGCAGAAAGTCGGGTTTTAATTTTCTGAAGTGCCACTGTGTTCTGTGACTGTTCTGCCATTCAACAACATACAGTACATTTAAATTAGAGTTATTAAGCAAATTAACTTGTTATATAACTTCTTTATACTATACAGAGCTATACTGCAAAGACTCTTATATGTTTAGGGGACATTTCTTGTCCCCTTCTCCCGCCTCTCACTCCTCCTCCCTCCCAACCTTTGTTCTCCCGCTACTTTACCTTTGCCTACTGCCCTGTCTCTCTCACACCTGAAGAAGGCTCCATGGCCGAAACGTTGTGTTCTCTTTCTTCTTTTTTTCAGCAAGGAATAAACCTATAACTTGTATGTTTAATGTCACCTGATTTGTTGCATGTACTTTATTATTGGAGATAGGAGACATAAAGTTATGTTAAAATAAAGACAAGGTTTAAAGAAGATTCTTATCTGAGTGTCACTGAAATTTGAATTTGTAAAGATTCTGAGTGCCTTTTAAAGTTTACTGGCATTTTAGATGAATTGATCATAGTGAATATAGGTCATACCTTTACAGACTCTTCAGACTCTTGTAAATATACAATAGTTTTTTATGTGCGTTGTTGCCATAAACCCAGTGTTTGAAGTATAATACGTAATTTTTTGCATATGAAAGTAAAATATTAACATTCCTATGCTATCCGTTAGTGAAATTACAAACTTACGTAATATTTAATTAATATTTTGAATTGAATATGTTATTCAAAACCTGATTGTTTTAACTGAACACTTCTAAGGATAAGATACAGTAAGTCACAGTATATGCCAGCAAAAAAAATGATATATGTTGATTACATAAGTATTCAGTACTGTGAACTAATTCAATGTTTGATGCAAGCAACAATTACAGCCACAGGTCTTCTTTTAGTAAGTCTATACTAGCTTTGCACACCCGCTTGGTGTAATTTTGCTCATTGTTCTTGGCAGATTTGCTCAAGCTCTCAAGTTGCTTCAGGATTGTTATGAACCACAGTTTTCAAATCTTTACACAGGTTATCAATAGAATTTAAATCAGTGCTTTGTATGGGCCAATCAAAGACATTCACCCTTTTATTCCTCTGATGCTTTGGCTTGCATGTGACAAAAGAAAAGTTATTGCTATGCTGCAATGAATAAAATATTTGTTGTGGAATTACTCTCTACTAGTTGAATTGAAAACTTTATATTATTTTTGTTTTAACAATTGCTGCACGTAACTGTATTTACTCTCATATAGATTTAAATTCTAAATTATGTATATTCCATTTCTACTTGTACTGTTTACTGTATGTTATTGGATGAAAATGAGATTTTGAACTACACTATTGTTTTAAATGGTAAGCCCACGGAATTTCCATTAGTTTTACTTTAAGCACATTTTATATGAAGCTACAGTTCAGTCTCATGATTGGTTGACAGAGAAGAAAAGTCATATTTAATATCATGATGGCATATGCCTATTGCTTATGCACACTTTCCCATAATTAGACTGTACAGAAATATACAACTGGGTATAAGGATTACAAATTTTGGAGATGTTATGTGTACAAACAACAATAAAATAAAAAAAGTAGTAATACAAATAATGGAGAGCTCATGTTCCGAAATGGAATTTCATGATTCCTACTTCTGTTTTTTTGTATAATACTGTTTAGAAGATGTGTTTTCTAACATTATACTAAAAACATTGGATTTTCCAGCTTTAAGTTTTAATTAATTTAATCTGCTTTCGCATCACATTTGAAAGATTTTTAAATTCAGTTTCATCTTTAATGATTTCATCTACCATGAGTAAGCAAAATTTGAGAGGGCATGATTGGTCAAAACACATTGAAAAACAAAACACATATCCATTACTGGGAGAAGGATGAATACAGCTTCTGTGATGATGCTTATGATTTGATTATGATAAGCAATTCAGTTGTCTGTTCTTACTGGCAAAACTGATCAGGTGGGGCTTAAGAAAATATGACTGGTAAATTGGGAGATTAGGGTTGTTCCAAATCCAATGTGAGATGGTTGGGTTTCTGGATAATATAAAATTATTCATCACTGTAACTGCAACCAATTCTAAACATTACCATGAAGTGGCAAATTCTGTGTAAGGTGCACTGACAATTTATTAAAAAGACGTAATGGGTAAATTCTTTAGACTGATTGACATCAGCAGTTTGATCAATAAAGGGTCTCTTCTGAAAGTCATAGGCTAGTAGTACATCTGTGACAAATACTTACCAAATGTTGCAAATGATGTCTTGGGAGATTTCATTGAGTTTGTCTCATATTAGATCCTGAACAAGCATGTGCCTGTTCATTGGTCTCTGAGTCCTAAGTGGCACATGACATTCCAGGTCATGACAGAAAAAGAACTAAAGTCTGGAAAGTAAGGTTTTCTTAGTATAACTGTCACATTCTCATATGACAAGCAAAGTGTTGTTAAACAAGAATAATAAGAATGTAAAGTGACAGGAAAAGTTTTATTCCATGCTCAAAGGAAAAGAAAAGAAACACAACGTTTCGGCTGTGGAGTCTTTTTCAGGTACAGCATGTCATGAGAATCTGCCCAGTCCTGATGGAATGTTGTCATAGTAAGGTTAGCAAGTGAGGTCCCAGGTCTTGATCAAGATGGCGGTTTGCAAACAGGTTCCCATTAATCACTACAAGTGGATTTCTGTAGTAAAGAGACGTTCTTGCCCAGACCATCACGCTTTCTCCTAATCAAGACATGGGTTTACTGCTGATAAGACTGGCTTCAAGATACTCACGGAACAAAGGTTTTGTTCTATATATAAGCTAGGAATAAAATTCATTTATGTACTTTTCTTTTTTATGTGTGTTTTTGTTACTATACTTGACACTCTGTTAGCACATCTCACCATCTGTACCAAATCAAATAATAATAATAAGTTATTTATTATAATTATTAAGAGTAATAAGGTGATGTAGTTCTTATACAATCGCCAAAAGCATGTGGTTATATCATGGTTAATTGCGAAAGCTAATCAGTTAAGTAAAATGATACCAACAACAGTTTGATTGCCAATATAAAATAAAAATATATTTTTTAATTGAATTCAAAATACTTTTTTATTATATGTACAGTACATAAAAGCAGACATTGGAACTGCAAGTCTGATTACATTGCAACAATAAAATGGCCTTATTTGTTTTTATTTAATGTCTTTTTCTGTTAATTAAGATCATTGACAATGGATTTTGTATGTTTCCCTAAGCTTTAACAACATCACTTTCATCAGTACATTTTTGTTTTGTTCTAAGTTGACAGTTGCATGAATTTAAGACTTAAAACCAAAATGACAAAACAATTCCAATTAGAACTTGTTAGTTTAAAAACTTTCATTATAATGGGAGACATGCATCACTGAATTTGCAGAAAAGCTTGTTTACTGATAAAAACATAATGAAAGTTATATTTTGAAAAATAACAATGAAAGGGAACAGTGAACTTGCTCACAGGCAAAACAATTTATGTCAGTTTTTAAATACAGTTTTTAAATAGCTTGTCAGTGAAAAGTGAGAATAATAGTATATGGCAGTGGTTCTCAAACTTTTTGGACCAAGTACCACCCCTAATCCAACCAAAGCATCCAAGTACCACCTACAAGTCATATTCTCATAGGAACCCCAGAAATTCTCAATGACCAACATAAGCGCGCATGCACACACTCACACATACATATAATAATAAACTTTATTTGATATAGCGCCTTTAAAGGTGGCTTCTCAAAGTGTTTTACAGAAAAAAAACATTAACAACAACTAATAAAAAAGCACCATTTCAGTGAGAGGGGTGAGCCTGTTTAGTTGAGCAAAGCAGATGTGAATTAATTTTTCGAGCCTTGATACAATTCACAACAGAGTCTAACAGATATTAAATCATCAGGCATTTTCTTGACGGCAAAGGTCTCGCGGTGGATGTTGTAATGCGTACATTAATTTCTGGAGCAACCTATCTAATTCGTGCAACTACACTGTTATGTCGGCTTGTCATCGCTCTACAGATGCAGCCATTCAAAGTGCGCGGTACAGACACGTACCGCAGGTAATTGGCTGCGGTGTCGCGTATCATGACGCAAGATGACGTTGGGTACCGTGGTACGTGATTGGTTGACCGACAGGGGCACTCGTGGTCCGTTGGTCTGTCATAGAAAGACTTACTGTAAACATCTTTACTGTGCCTGTTGTAGATATTGAATTTTACCACTGAAGGGAAATCTTAGTAGCTGAGCATAAAAAGAATAGGAGCATACTGTAACGCGTGTGAAGGCCATAAACGATATTAATTTTGGAACATAAACATACAGTATATAGCTGGTCTTGGTACTTTAAAGAAAAAAATACACACCGGTATTCCATTTCTCCCTAAACATTTTTAGCATCGAAGTCTTTAACTAACGTGATACCGGAGTCAACAAGCATACTTTTAGAATTTGATTAATAGGGAATATATTATGGAATCGCGTATCTAAAGAATTTAATAACGGTATGATTATATTCGTGTACTGCGACAGGGCTGTGTAGGGCTGTTTCGCCTCCCTGTTCATGCGAGCTGTCTTGTAGCCTACTGGTCTATATGTGTGACTAACAACTGGCAGGTTGTGTGTTCAAATCCAGCTGGGGCTGGACTTTTCTTTTAACAAACATTTCTCCGAAAAAATAGAATAGCGATATTATGGACAATCAATTGACTTTTATATTTCAAAATATCGCAACATGATCGATTCTAAGTCATTTTTGATAACAATCAACAAACAAACATTTTTTTGAAAAAATGAGACGTTTCCCTTGGTCAGAGATATAAATATATAATATATAAATAAATTAAATTTAACTAGCATGTGAAATAGCGTGTGAAAAAGTGGTAGTTTTGAGCTTTTCTGCTAATATAATATGGAATCGCGTATCTAAAGAATTTAATAACGGTATGATTATATTCGTATATTCGTGATTATATTCGGTATGAATCGATCATGTATACATGAGTGTATACAAATGTGTTGTATACATTTGTACAAAGATCTTTTAGAGTGTTATTAGAATTATCCTTTTGTGATTATTTTTACACATTTTAATGTTAAGATCTTGCATCTTGCAAGCAGTATTATTATTTTTTCTCATGAATTTGGTCATGTATAAATATCATCAAAGAGAATAGCAATGATAAAATACCGTCAACTGTCTGAAATAATTAATCGCCTAGACCATTACACATTGTGCAGTGCACAACAGTGCTTTGGAAGTAGATTACTTTGCAAAGCATATGGCTACAGCTACCCATGCTATCTGCATGACTCTTAACACAGAAGCTGCAATTAATCAGCTTTTCCATCAAGACCGTCTCCTGGGTACTTCTATGGTAACATTTGCATAATAACCATAGAATCAGGTCATAAATGGGTCATGATGGATTGAGCCTGTAGTCATTGTCGATGTGTTGTGAGAAGTCACAGATGTTTCACATGGTGGCTTATGTTTCTAAAAATCTTTGTGGACATAATGTACTTGTTTTCATATTACCAATGTGGTAAAACCTTAAAGAGGAACTGCTGTCTCAATTTCTCAGACTGGTTATTAAATCTTGCTAAAACAATAAACCCTTAACTTTGTGAAAGTACTGGAGAGTCGCTGTATAGTCAAAAACTTTTTGTGACACGAAGTGGATCTTCATGATCACAAGCCACTGTAATGACTAATGTAATGCAATGTACGAGCGAATAAGTACAGGTCTGCAGTGGACATTTCACCACAGAAATGATCCAATGTGATTTGCATGCAGAGTCAACAAGTAAGTTGTGTTTGTCTGCAAAAAGGTCTCGAAGTCGAGAGCAATAATTCTACTGGAATAAAAGAGATGTATTCACAGGCCTGCGTGTTTATAATGTAATAAGGCCAGTTTAGGTCACCAGAAGTTTTGTTGACTCATTCTGAATCTCAGATTCTGGCCCTGTGGATAACTGGATATTTTGAAAATTGTAATGTAAATTAGAGGTTTTACACATTACTGTGTACATGTTACTTTCATTGTGTTTGAAATGCACTCAGCAATGCCAACCCCAAAATATAAATATAGCATAGCAGTTCACCCTTAAAACAGAATTAAAATATACTGTACTTACTAAAAGTTTGACCTTTCTCTATAATTAATTTCAAATCAGCAAACACATGAAACCATGTCCAATAAACAACACTGTTTATATTTACTGTACATTACCACAATAAGATAGACATGTTATCTGGACCATTATATAATGCTTAATGTGATTCACTGTGCTTCAATTTACAATCAATGTTAAGATGAATTCATGTATTCATGTCTAGCATGAAACTATTGGAGAGCTATTTCCTATTATAAATGTCATAATCTAATTATGATTTCCATCTGATACAGAAAACAAATTGGTCTTTTTTTACATTTTAATTGTTGAGAAAAATTATAATGTGGAGCTATGGTACCATTTGAATTTCTTGAGTCCTATATTCCATACACTTACTAACAGATGCTAAAAATCATAACATTAACTGTATCACACTGCATTGAAGAATGTTATGTTATTGCATAAACTCTAAAAGTTTCCTCTAAAGCTACAGAAGATGCATTCTCCTGATTCAAGAAAAAAAGCAGCTGTTTAACCACTTATATGTATGAATATATCATCACAGGAATTTGAATAAGTGTCCATTGTCATTTATAAAATTTGTTTTGAAGCAATGCAAAAAATGCACTCAAACATCTACTCTTTTATTGAAATCTATTAATTAGGAGGTCTCAGCAACATCTCAGCTCACTTAGAGGACAAAACAAAAACATTTTATTTCCAATTCTTTCTTGTCTTCGCAAATGTTTCTTATTTCTTAGCTTTTGTTATTTTTTCTTTATGTTTTTTTCTAATTGTTAAACAGAGGTTCTCTGGTCATATGGAGATCATGTAATTTTTTGCACCATAGAAAAAATATATTGTAATATACATTCTTGTACTTGACAGCTATATGATTAACTTTGTACTTTTAAAGGTCAAAACCAGATGCCCTGCTGCCTTGGACAGATGATCTAAAATCTAGGTGTGCAGATATTCATTACTTTAGTGACTCTTAGCTGGAATGTTCAGCAGGAAATGCAAGAAATGGATATACCAATATAAAGTATAGATGCAACAAATACATTACCTCTATATTGTTAAAAATAATTCATTCTGTGACAATAATACCATTCTGTCTTGACCTTTTTCATTTTGCAATTGTTTTATTAGAGTAAATTGACTAAAGGTTGACGGGCATTGGAAATAGCTGTCATTTCAAAGTACATCAAGATGGAAAAGATTATACTGAAAGGTAACATAGTAGTGTATTTTAAGACATTCTTTCTTTATTTACCCTCAGTTTCATATGATGATGATAGTGTTTATTTTCAAGAGTGCAAAATTAACTTGCAGCTGTAATTAAATTTAGTTGAAATGTCCTCTGCATCTCCTTCTTAATTGATAAGAAAAGACAATTGAACCATTGTAACAACCTTTATTAAGTCATTATTATACAGTATATAATAATTTGACAATTATTTGCAGCTCACATAGCTTTGGACATTATAGTCTTTCATACACTTATGAAGCTGTATACTCTTGGGGGAGATACAGTACCAAGGAACTTTGAAAACCATGAAAAAATATTTGAATGTAAGCAAACAACCATGTATACACACATTGTATTGCTTAATTGAGTTGTTCTTTATTATGGACATGAATTGCAGTGTATTAGTAATTATTGGTTCATTCTTAGATATACAGTATTATGATCCAGTATACATTACTTTGTAATTGAAAGCACTGTTTTTGCAAGGTCTTTTCAAGTCTTTATGAATACATTATGGTTAAGCAATATGAACGTGTAATGAATGCCGTAAAATGTCAGAATGCTTCAGAGTTGTCATTGCCAGCATTTGAATATCATGTGATACAAAGCCATTGTTAGAACAAAATGCAAAATACATTTCCTAAAGCAGCTTTTCAAGTTAAAATTCACAAATGCAACTTCCATCTTCTCGCCAGCTGTACACACATGATCCATTTGGGTCTGAGTAACCTTTCACCACTTGTAGTTTGAAATGTCACAGCTGAGGCTTGGCTAGCCAAGGACATTCCACTTCAAGAAAATACCTCATCACAGAAAAAAATAGCTCTTGTAGGTTGTTGCTCTAACAGTGATTTTGTTTTCCTAAAGTCACCAGTGTTAGGCACCTCTGACACAAGAACTAACTTGATCATACATTTGGGAGCCTTGCTTAATAAACTGGGCCCAGCTTTTATTGATAAGATAATTAATACTTGTATTGCTGTATCCTCACAGGACATCCACTGAGGATTTTACAGAGCTACACAAATACAGCAAAGCAATAAATTCTGTTAGAAACAAATGAAGAAATGCATGGCAACTGAGTTCAGATGCGAAAAAAATAAAAATAAAATAGCAAGAAAGAAATGGAAAATTGTCATTTTAAAAATACTGAATTAGATGGTTAAACCTATCCCTTTTAAAATACTCACACTCCCTGCCTTCAGAAAACAAAGATTAAAAGGGTGAAAGTTATGCTTGCCAAATATTTAGCAGCTCAGTCAGATTGAATTTATGTCCAAGTTTTTGATCCATGTTCTTAGAGTCTGTTTTTCTCCTGGGATTAATGAGATGTGATCATAGAGGCCATGTGTCAATTCTTGTTTGTAGTGCATTTTGTGGTGTGTAAACTAGGTTGTTTTCTCGTTACGTTTTTATGTTGGATCTGAGTGATACACTGTCTTCTAAACCAGATTGTAACTCAACCCTTAATTTGGTTTCAGCTGGAGTTAAGATGAGGTCAGACATAAAAAAGCTCCTACATTGCTTGATTATATACTGAGAGAGGGGAACATGAAATGCACAGCTGGATTTTTGTGTCAGTATTGTTCATATTCATGGATTGATTTTTCTGATAGCTTTCTGACATTTATGGAAGGCAATTTTCCTTTCACAGAATTCTGTAATTTAGAAAATGACTGCCTAACTACTAGTCTTTAATACATCATTAGACAAAATAGTAAAAAAAGTATTTTTTACTTCACACCTTTATAATAAACTTTGAAATATTGCCTAAGCTCTGGTGACATTCATAAAGAAAACACACTATGTACAGTTATGTATGAGGTCAATACGAATAAGCTTTTGTTGGAGAATGGATTTGTTTTGACATTTTTATAACATTTTGTTTGGACATGTCCATTCTTCTTGGTGTTAATACTCTATAGATAGTAAGGTTGCTGAAGAATAAGAACAAGAATATTTGCCTCCTTCTGTATTAAAGCCTACCAAATACTCAGGTTTGTTTAGGATGACATTTTTTTGTGATGACGCATTGTTTAGAGTAGCACCCCCGTTTATGTTAGTTTCAATATTCAAGAATTTCTTGCTAGAGAGCAAGAGATAAAGGAATGTAAACCAATCATAAGAAATTAAATGTATCACAGTATACAATGTATTTATCAGGATTAAGGTTTAAATATGTCATAAGTGTATTTGAACTTGAATAAACTCACTTTCCCCCCCAACAAGCAGCCCTTGTCCTTTGTTCATGTCTTGCTGTGCTTTGCCACAGAATATTTGTGTCTTTTGCAAAGTGATTAATAGAAAGGGCTAGAAATCAGTTTGATGGGTGGCCAAAGAAACAAAACACTGCTGCTGGTGGTTGTATTTGTTGAAAAAGTCACTTTGTGATGGGTAAAAGGTCATTCTTTTCTGTCAAAAGATGCTCCTGCTGGGAATATTTATCATGCATAAACTGCTGCATCTGCGCCCTTTCCTTTGGATTGCATCAATAACACAACACCTAAATAATTCCAGCCTTTTTCAAAAAGAAAAAAAAAAAGTTCATCTATTTTTAAGTAGTATTGAAGATGTGATCTTTGTGCTATATCTGAAAAAAGTGAGAAGGTATGAAATGTCTTGTCTTGTTTGGGTCATATGCAATGATAGAAGATAACAGCTTTAAAAATGTACAGTACATTAGAACCTTCAATGAAATAACAGAGATCAAATCATTGGAATAGGATCAGCAGTGTTAAAGGTTAAAGAAAATGTACCACTGATTCGCATATTCATCTCCATCTGTTTTTTTTTATGAATACTCACGTATATAGTCCTTTATATTATATGGAGTTTAATTTGCAATTTTAATTGTCCCTTTCTCAATGACAGTGCCATGGATTGGTGTAGTGTACAGGATCTGGTTTGCCATGACTCACACAAGGACAAGTTTCTTTCTGATAATGTATGTGTAATGAAAGGATGAATTGTCTGTTACTTGTTAATGGTTTACCAATATAATGACTTGGTTTTCTTAGCACATCTAATTAGTATCTTTCAATTAAAAAAACAAGTTTTCAAAATTGAAAGATAAAGGGAGTTTGGTTTATTATCTGTTCATCATAATGATTTTAATACAATATTGTCAGACAAATTCATTTAGACATTTTATATACAGGCACATCTATAAGAATTAATTCAACTGTAATTTATCTATAACTACAGTATATCACACATCAAAGAAAATATCACTCTATTTATTCATGTATGTTTTTGAGAAAAATAGCATAAATAGATTTTGGACACAGGTTAAATGTTGCTTTGATTGATTTATCATTTATGACTGACTGTGTTACACTTGAGTGACTTTGATTAAATCGCCTGGAGAAAATCAAGAGGGAATACAGATAAACCAATATACGCCACTAAACAAGAGATCTTTGCCTTCATGATATTGATATGTTGGAGCAACGCCTCTGGTGGAAATGGCAGAAGTAATGTCAAGTCCAGTTTGCCTTCCTACCCTGATGAGCCGGTGTAGTGCACACAAGCAAAATGATATGCTAATTGTTGTATTCAATAAACCAAAGTATGGCGAACAATGTCTAGCGGCTACACACAATGATAATGACAGCTTGGCTGCATGGTGCTGCATTGATCAAGTCCTCATATCTCATCTTCCTTCAGTTTCTTTTTGTTACATTCCAGCAGGACAAGACGAGATGAGAATGTGACACGATAAGAAACATTAATTAAAGTAGGTATCCGAGTAAGCATATATCAGCTACAAATGAACAAATAAAGGTTTATTCCATGCTGAAAAGAAAAGAAACAAAACATTTTGGCTCTGCAGCCTTATTTGGGTGTGTGGAAGAGAGGAAAATCATCAGCTGATAAAACATGGGAGAGCAGAAGCCAGGAGTGAAAAGGATGCGGGAACAGGAGAGAAGCAAAGTGGACACTCAGGTGGTGTGAAATTGAAAGAGGTCTGAACTCAAAACCTGCAAATGAATAGAGAGGCTTAGAGGGAAACGAGTCTGTCATTGAGAGAATGGGGAAGGTGTGATCCTAATTTCAGGATCATTTGGGTTTTGGATGTCTTTCTGCATCAGGTGTCCTGAAAGCCCTATTTGAGAACGCAGACGGAGAGATCAGTATGATTATGGCCATTGGAAGTGAAATGAGAAACTATGGGCTTTGAAGATCTTTGATCCTCAAAGCCCTGACATGTTCCCTGAAGTGGTCTCCCAGTCTCCTTCCTGTGTAGATAGTAGATAGCTTCCCAATGTAGATAGCTGAGCATTTTCTGCAAGAGATGCAGTAAAAAGGTTACTGGATGTACATCATGTCATGTGATGGTCCCATGCTTTATCGGATACTGATTTTACTCTCATTCTCAGACCTGAAGAAGGCTCCACAGCAGACACATTGTGTTTCTTGAAGTTGGTCACTGTCACATGGTCAAATAACTTGTCAGGTTGCCAGATTTCATGTAAATGGAACAGTTAAACAAACAAGCAAGGTTTCAACGTTGCACAATACCAAACTCAAAGTTTCATATTGGTTGGTAATCCTTGAATGATTGACAGTTATTGTCTTAGTCCAGATGGGTCCCTTGTGGCCGATGTTAGGCATTGCCTTTTTGGGAGTGTCACGATTGGACCCAACTGATAAGGTCCTGGTTTATTTGACAGTCAGGACATGCTGCTTATCAGAGAGGCCCACCTCACATACATTCCTATGACTCAATATAGAAGAGCAAGGCCATGCCAGAGTCATTGTACATTCAAGGTAACAGAACAATTTGTAGTTAATAAGCCTTACTGTTTAACATTTTTCTTTGATTTCTTATTGCCTCCTAATGTTATCTAAAAGATGAAAATTACATGTCAACATACTGTAGACACCTTTATATTTTCACAGATGGCTTCTAAAAATTCACTGATCATCTTTTAAAAGAAATTTTTATCAAAAACCTCCTAAAATCTAAACATACAATCTCATGCATTTGAGCCTGATTAATGTCACCTGCCTGAGACTGTGACTGTGATTCCCTAAGTGGCAGTGCATAATTGGCTAAGCTAAGCCTTTTCATGAGCTAAGATTAGAATTAGTCAGCAAGGGTTCTTTGAAAACCTATGACTTTCCAGGCACCTGCAGGCTTCTGGTGACGTCAGTGTGGGACAAGGCAATTCACTAGTTGGTAATCCTCCAATAGGTAACTACAATGCTTGTGGCCTGTTTGCCTTTTATCGTTCTCTTTGTGGGGACACCAGTGACTTTACTTTGAGCTAAGCTGTAAAAACAATATTCCAAACTAAGTGTATTATGAGAAATGTGTGATTCTACATTTACATAAAAAATAATTAGAATGTCATTAGAAAATCTGAATCATGTAACTACTCTTTTGTCACATGGGGATGAGAACGCTAGGTCTTGCAGAGAACACATTTTTGGCTCTCAAAAAATGCTTGCACTTGTACTCTTAAAGACCATAATTTAATAATACATTTCTTTGTAAAGAAGCAGGAAAACTTTGAGTTCTATAAATAAAATATAAAAAGATGTGTGTTTTAAAACTTTGGGACATGTTTTTATCACTTATGTTTCTATTCATTTTTATGTTATTAATACAACGTATAATTACAATTGTAATATATTCCAGACACAAATATTCATATATATGGCAAACGGTTTGTTTTAATAATACATTCATACAGAAATTGAAGACTATCAGTAAAAATGAACAAAGAAACATTTTATAAAAACATTTCCCATTTTATAACATTTTATTTAATATTTAATATTTCTTATATTGCCCATATATTCATATCACTACCCATCATAACTGTTTGCAGTCATGTCAGAGAAATAATCATAGTTAAAGCAATCCTCATTAATTAGCTTTCACATCTGTTTTCCTCTCCAACGGCATGTCTTGCAGTCATGCAAAAATATCAATTGAAGGTGAAAAGTGCTGTCATGATTATGACACAGCCTCTTTTAAACCCAAGGGAACTGAGGCAAGGGCACTGGTGTATCCACAGAGGTCGTCATTCAATCAGACTAAATAACGTTTTTGTAATGGTGATGTCTTATCAGACATCTTATGGTTCTGATATACACAATTGCAGTAAATGACTCCCTTAAAGCTTCCAAACAGCACTATAACACAATAGTCAATCTGTCATTCCAATCAGCTACAAAAAGTACTGTATTTCTTACTGAAACTGAAATTGATACTGCATTAAAAAGTAGTTAAGGTAACAATAAGACAGGCATTTTAAGTATTGTTTCATTATGAATACATTAATGTAATTATTTTCTAAAATATAGTGGAAATATTCATATGAAACCATGTTCAGAAAACCTGCTATTAAGGTTTTCAAATAAAATATACATTCAGCTCAAATATTGCTTGAAACTGACATTCATCTCCCTGTCCAAGCATAATTATGCAACGTTTTACATCCTTAATAATTTGAGAAAAGCTGCTTTTGTAGTCTAACATAAAACATAACATAAAATTAAATGGATAAAAAAGTTTCACTATTCTTTATTGTTTCCAGTTACAGTGGTAATGACACAAAATACAGTGTTCTAATTCTATTCACATTTATCATTAGAAAAAATAAATACTACAACAGATAAGGGTTTGTAAGACTGATTTCTGTATTTTTACCATACGTTAAAGGAGAAATAAGAATAAATGCTGTATTCATAACACTTTTAACATTTAAATATAGCCAATAAGTAAAAAAAGTTGCTGAAGGAAATAAGTAGTGAGTACTGGAGTCCTCATTATCAATCTATGATGTAATAAATATTTTAAAGTGTTAATGTTATATAGTTAATCCTTGTCCAATTCACCGTTGGACTCACCAAACTGGGGCAGTTTTAATAATTGAGAATGGTGCAGTGTTGGACTAACTATCTTACAAGGGGCTAAATATGTGAACAGGGATATGTAAAGTCTGCCATTAATGCTTTTATATGTACTGTTGATTTTGTACACACCCATTAATGTATGGCCCTATAATGTGCATAATATCATAATATTGAAAATTAAAAACTTATTCAATTTAAATATGGCACAGTAGATACTTTAAATTCAATATTATTACATTAAAATAGTCACTTTTAAAATATTAAATATTTTAAATATTAAAATAGATGAAGACATATAATGATGGTGATGATGCATTTGGAATCTGAGAGGTTAATTGTTTGAAGCTGGTGAGTCATCTGGGTACTGAGGATTTTCTACCTTTATATCTATGGAAGAAGATATTGATGGTCGGGGATCAGTGGAACTTGGAGCAGTTGTAGACTGTTTAGGCTGTTAAAAAATGTCAGTGTTTTTGTGATGTTTTCTTTTTCTTCATAAATCTCTCAAGATTTCCCAGTAAGGTACTAAACTATGCTCAACTTCTCATTGAAATGTGAAACTTTAATTCATTTTAGGATCCATATCCACAGGATACTCTGCCAGAGCATCTGCTTATAATTGGAAGCCTTTTAGGACAGGCTTAGAAGGTTTCCTCTCTTCAGCATCATCATTATGGCTGTCCCAACAGCTAACAGCTTTCAGCTCTTCAAGCTCCCCATTTGCTGGCTCTTGATAATGGGATTCTAGCAGCTCATTCACCTCACATATAATCAAACCCTTTAAAGTAGGAGACTCACAAAGGCTTGTATTTAAAATCACCAGAAATATTCCCACTAAAAATCAAAGTTAGCCTATCCTTAATGCTACCTTTTGTGCTGATGAAAGTCCCACTGCCCATCTTCTACATCTGTATGTTTTGTTTTTTTTCAGGAGCAAATCTCTTCTTCTTGAATGAATGTAAGCTTGAATTATGCACCTGCTTCATGAACCTCTGATTCAGCTTCTCCTTGCAACTTCACATTATGAAAGCTAATTATCTGTGACTTTTACAATCTTTATTCACTTTGAAGTGATTTGTACTACTATTACCACCTTTGCACTTCACCACATTCATATAAACTTTAATCTTTTCTGTCCATAGAGCAATTAAAAACTAGACTTTTTGATTCATTTGTTCACATATCCACATATTTAATAACTTCTCCATTTTGTAATATTTGTATTTCTTGTAGGGACTGGAGAAACGCTAACACTTAAAGATACAGAATTCTTGACACTTCAACATGTAGCAGTAAAGATACAGTACAGAATTGAGTGTTGTTGTATGTTTTCAGTGAAGCCACTCTCTATTGTCCACAGAACATCCTAGTGTTCTTTGTATGCTACAATATTGGGGAGAGGAGTTTGTCAATTTGATCAATCATCCAAAAAATGATCAACCAACCTGGTGCATGTATGGAGTACCCACTCCACCTGGTGACTTCCTAAACAATTGCCAAACATATTTTCTCCAGTTAAGTGGTGCACATCTCTTCTAACTTTTCTTCTTTCCTTGATCCAACTTGGCTGTCTGACAACAGAACCACATCACTTCCACAACAGTTGTCTAAGCTTTTGCACTTAAACATTTTGCCCAAAGCACTGGGTTAGAGAGTGAGCCCGAAAGTAAAGAGAGAATTCTCCCCAAGGTCTACCATACAGCCAGGACATCACAACCAGCTAGCTACCATTGTGCATCCACATGATCACCAGAGTAATATAGCTGGACTTTCACTGACATGCCTGACTATCTTGTTATTCAGCAATAGCCGCTATGCCAGGAGCAAATCGAGTTTCTCCCCTCTTTGTGTTACTCATCCTGACCAAGCTGTCTCCCCTGTGCACAGACTTTGTTTCATTTTAACCTAGTGGTTACCTGAATGTCCTGCTGAAGAGAACTGGCTGTCAGTGCAAGGCTGAAGCAGGACGTCACTTTCTACCTAATATGGTAGCTGCACCAGAACTTAATGAGCATTGAGCTAGCACAACATGGACTGGACAAGATTATGATGGACCTTGTCAGCTGTTCCTTCTTTTAATATTACTCCTGCACAGCTTGTGTAAAAATAAGACATTTGCCCTCCAACAAGATGGCCTGCAGAGCCTTATTCATGTTTTGATGCACTGCTAGCTTCCCAAAATCAGAGGAATGGAGGAATGGTCCTCTTCTTGCTAAAGTCATTGTAGCCCAGTAGACACCTGGCAAGTAAGAGTCACTTTCTCACTTGGCCCATATTTTTCTGCCTCTAGGGGCCATTAAAATATTTATTAAACATATTCAAAAATGTACATTTAAAAAAAGAAAGGCTCAATAAAAATATACAGTACCAGCACTGAGATTTCAATTTTTTTAAATATAGTACCTTCTTTGGTAGGTCTATGCTATTGAAAATTCAAACTTTGCTTATCTTCCACAGGTTTGTCTGTGGTGGGATACACCCTGGATATGAAGCCTAGCCATTGTAGTGCACATACAAAAACAGACTGACTTATACACCCTCACACCGGGGCCAGTTTTTCCAGAAGCCAACCTATAACCTATAAATATGTCTTTGCATTGTGGGAAGCGCCCAGAAAAAACCCACATGAACATACAAACTCTACAAAGATACTGTAGCATCCCAGTATCTATCCACAGCACTACTGTGCTGCCAAGTTTAGAAACAATGACGGCTTAAAACAAGTGCCAGTAAGGTATTGTTCTCTATCGTTTGTCACGATCATAAACCCCTCCTCTTAAGGATGCTCCAGCCCTTCCTAGTTTACCTCAGATTTCCTGCACCTTCCCCCTGTTCCAGTCTCCCCTTTAAAATCCAGACACTCCCACCATTCCAGGCTCAGCTTTGGAAGGTGGACGCCTGGACCGTCCTGACCATCTGGGTCCCGGGGCTGGGACCGCCTGGTCCTGTTATCCTTTTTTATTACTCTGACCCTTTGCCGGATCCCGCTCCAGCTTTTAACTTTGTCTTGTCTCCATCATGGATGGATTACCCGGCTCTGGACATTTGCATTCCCTTGGATATTCTTACGGACTCCCTTCGGACTTGTTTGCCTTGGCCACACACCCCAGAGCACCAGTGCCCCTTGGACATGCCCCCCGTTCTTCTTCCAGCCCCGATCCTAGTCTTTTCCCAGTGTTTGTCTCACTCCCCTCCTGATTCTGCCATCTGCATAGGGTCCTGAATAACGCTTCGTGATGTTGTTATAAAGCCATAACATATTTTGGAGACTGATATATCTAAAAAGCTTATTTTTAAAAGGATTTGAGGTTCTGAATGGAATAATGTAATATCCACCTATCATTAATATATTAATATTAATTTACTCTGTCAATTTCATAACATTTGAATACATCCATATAAACAAGTAGCTGATACAAAATCCATTACTATAAATATCAATTTGTATACTATAAATTCTCACTGTTTTAAAATGCTGGGTAGAAGAATTGACTAACCAGACATATAATTCTGCATTTGCATATACTGTAGCAATTCAAAGTCACCAGCCATGAGAGGTTAATTCATCTTTACTAGGTAAATTTGACTAGCAGTATATGTACAGTACATGGATATACGGTACTCTAAAACTTGTGACTCTAAAGCTTGTTGTCATGTAGTCATGACAATATGAAAACAATTAACATGTGTTACAGTATATTCACAAACGTCCACACATTCAAAGCAAAAATTACAAAGAAAGAAGAAATCAGATAATTATGACAGGCAGTCAGCCTCAATGACCACCTGGGGGGAAACAGCTGTCAGTCCTTACAATGATAATACCTGACTGCTAGGCTCCTCCCTATTTAAAAGTGTGTTTCATCTTAGCAGGTGTGTGAGATAGCTTGGGAGAGGTTTGCTATAGCATACCAAGGAGCTCCCTGGGAGCACTGCATAGAAAGTAACGGAACAAGATGAAGGTCAAAGGTATCGCACTAGTAAGCCAAGGGGCAAACCACTGAAGACAGGCTTTCACTGTGACTAAACAATTAGTCAAATTGCTGATTAGAGACAGTACAGGAATGGTTGAAGACCTTTTCCTTTTCTGCTCTGCTTTCACACTATGAAAATTGTTTTTTAAACTTCTAACTGTTCTATTAAAAGATTAAAGGGGGCTATGGTGCTGTGACTGTGCCAGCCTCTCTTGCACATAATCACATAATTATTATAAAAGAAAAATGGAAAAGTCAGGAGTGCATAAGTATTCAAATGCCTTGCTGTGGCAAGTCTAAATTAATTTAGGTGCACAAAATTACTTTAATGAGCCACACAGTTAGTGGCAGAGTGGCCTCTGTCTGTTTGCAATAATAATGGTTCATATTTTAAAAATATATACTGTAAACATACGTGTCTCTAAAAGGTCTGTCAGTCAGATAATGAATGTCAAGAAAAGATTCAACCTTGAAGACCAAGGCCAGGGTGCTTCAAAACAACTCAGAGAAAAGTTGTACTACATAAAGGTAGAGACATTTCAAACAGCCTTAGCACTATCTCCGTGAGAATGACAAAGTCAATCTTTAAGTAGAAAGCACCCAGGCAATGCCTAGATGAAGCTGTTCCTCCAACATCAGCAGCTGGACAAGGAGGAAACTGGTTAGGGATTCCGACATGAGGTCAATGGCAACATTGAGTAAGAGTTACAGTTCAGTGGCTGAGAAAATGTCCACAGGTCAACAGTATCCTGGTTTCTCCACAAAAGGAAATGCAAAGTGTTACATCTGATGCAAACCTAACATCATTAACACCATCCCAACTCCCAAAAATGGTGGGGGCAACATTAAGTCATAGTTTTACTTCTCATTAGCACAGAAGGGTGAGTTTGTCATGATTGATGTACGCTGTAAACATACTGTAGGTTGAGCAAAGTACAGGAAACTCATACTATAAAAGGAAACATGCTTTGTACCTAAAACTTGGACAAAGGTTTACCTTTAAGCAGGACAATGACTCAAAGCCCTTACAGTACATAGGACTAAAGCTACACAGGAGTTTAAGAGTTTGGTATTGGTTTAATAGTATGAAAGTGAATGTCCTTGAGTGGCCAAGTCAAAGTCCCTACTTGACTCCTACTGCAGAACTATGTGAAGACTTCAGAGCTCTTGAGCAAATCTACCAGGAGAAATGGACAATACTTGTGTCATGCTGGTGTGTAAAGTTGGTAGAGAGTTACTTTAACAGACCTTCAGCTTTAGTAGTTTCTCTAAATTATGTCATAGGTCTGAATACTTGTGTAAATTAATATATTTCAGCCTTTTCTCTTTAGTTTTTGCTGACATTTAGTGTAACTGTTATTAACTGCCAACTGGGCCAGATGGGCTGAATGAAAATAAACTTTCTTATTTTCTAATCAAGCCCTTAAAAGATTTCAGTTTGAGCACTTAAGTTCTAAAATAATAATAAAATAAAATAAGTAAAATAATAAGTTTTATAAAATTGCATGCATCATTTTGCAGCTTCCCAAAATGAGACACTATGGGAAATGGTCTGAATACTTTTGCACAAACTACAAAATACGTTTGTATTACAAGAAACACTATTAGTTATAAAGTAGTTAAAATGTATGTATAAGAAAATTGACTGCAAATGTACTTTAACCAACAATAGTGTCATGAATTAGTTAATCTTATTTCAGACACATGGCACCAGTACATATGTCTGTGATGGTATATATATTTAAGTATTTAAGATAGCAGGAGGCTTGTTCACAAATCTGGTGCTTTGAACATGAGTGACAGACTGTTTATGAAAGAAATGTGTTCTGCAGCAACTGCCAAGAGGAAATAATCTGTTTCTTTTTATTTAAAATGTATTCCTTTGACAAAATGTTTCACAATTATTGCTAATTGTTCATATAAGAATATTCATTAACAGATGTTTTGGAGATTGAAATTACTGTGTAATTTAGGAGATCTATGCATAAGCGAAATTTTGCCAAAGGGCCCTGTGTGCGGTCAGCCAATTTTTGGCAGCCATACACTTACTCCTGGGTAAGCTCAATGCATTTTGATTAATGTGAGGGTCTACAGTTTCCCATATTTAGTAATAAGTGCCTATACAAACGCAACTTTAATGTAATTTACTTTTTCTTTAATTGTGTATGGAGACTGGATTATTTTTGTCCCCTTTAGTAAACAGGGCCTAGTGCTTTGAAAAGGCTGACAGAATATATAATGTAGGAAATTGACGATTCTAACAACATAATAAAGCCATCTTCTGGCTCATTGGAGTCAATGTGTGTTACTGTACTGGAATTGCAAAGCTTTACAAACAGCTTGTGTTTTTCCTTTGCTTGCAATGTACTACATGTATGTTGAGTTAGAATGATAAATGTTTAGTGTTTAAGCTTTACATTGTATTATTTTACCCAAAGTATCATTTTAGATTATGTATGATACATGATATAAGTTAAATCATTTAATTTAAACTAGGTTGGTCATTTTGCTGTATGTTTTTCACCATCATCATTATCTGAATTCATAAACTAATTCTTGGATATATTTTTTAAACACTTCACCAGGTAAATACAATGACAACAATAACAATTGCTACTTTTTTCAAGATTATACTGCAGTTCATTCACATTTTGTTCCAGTGAACCATAAGTAAGGGTTACAAAGTTAAGATGCAGTTGATTGGAAGATCCAAAAGTAGTATAAAGGGCATTTTCCTGTATTGCAATAGCAAACCCATATGTAATGAATTGTCTATTGGGAAGGAAGCTTGAATGTCATTTTTTATACAGAAAGAGACGAGTTAATATGGGTGAATTCCAGAAGCAAATACATTTTGGCAAATTGACAAAGTGCATTTTGTGTACCAAGATAAAAGAACAGGAGACCTGTCAGGGTATAGGTCTGATTTTTTCTCTCGATGCATGAATGACCTTGAGCAAGTCATTAATTAGAAGTTTACTTTGCCTAAATCCAAAATGTCTGGAAGTACAACACCAGGCAGGTTCTACTTGGAAACAAGCTGCTAGTCCCCAGCTGATGTGCTTTGGGAAAGAACTAAAATGAAAACCTTTAAAAATGTGGTATACCAAGGGTTGGAAAGATGCCAGATTTGTGTAACTAACAATGATAATCTGATCTAATCTGCTGAGGCAGCTTTCAGATTCACATCACCAGAACAGATCAACACCATCCTACAAGGATTTTTCTGGTTTATCACAAAGTAAGAGCAATACAGAGGGTGTTTACATTATGTAAACTTTTTTTCACAGTGAATGTAATAGTAAGAATAGATTTTTGAAGTGATTTAAATTTTCTGTGGTATTTTTATTTTAAAGAGACTTTTACATATTTAGCTAATTTTATGACTATATCTCATAACAGATCTCAGCATTGTGGTTGCTATTACCTATAATAACATTGAAGTATAATTTCTGTATTAATAATTGGAGTATTTTTCATGTATAACTGCAACTTAGTTATTCAAACATGCTGTATGTTATCATTAATTTATCTGGAACCTCTTTAGAACTTTTTTTAATTTAGTTTTTGATATGCATGTAGCATCTGTAACGGTTTTCAATCTGACGTGGATAGTACTGCCAAAAGTCGCAGTTAATGTGTTGACATTATTAATGATTAGCTATATTTCTTCTAAAAATGAAGGACATGGATCAAAACTCATAGAAATTCAACATTTTTTTCACTGCTTCCATAGTAAAAACTAATGCTGAAGTAAACAAACAGTTTTTGTACAGCAAGCACTAATTGCAAATTCTAAATAATTCTGTTTCCAAAAATTATGCAAAACTGATCCCCTAGATGGCTCAAGACACAGTATTCTCCAACATTGATCAAAGCTACTCTGGCGATTAACTGGCAATTGTAGGCATTTAATGTTCATACTGCATAATTCAATGTTGAGTACCATTGTTACAAATACATTAAAAAGCAGCTAGCTGAAGCAGCTATGAAATAAAGGGGTATTTGTCTCTTCACATAGTCTTAGTATTGAATAAAATACTGTATAACACTTCCACAAGTAAACATTTAAAACATTATTACTTAACACAGTTTACATGAAAAACTCTAAAAAAGTATTATTATTATTATTATTATTATTATTATTATTATTATTATTATTATTATTATTATTGCTGTTACTATTTTATTTGATATTACTGTATTTTTTGTATCCACAACAAATCTTTAAAAATGTCTAATGTTAACATTAATTGACTATTATTATCTTATGTGATAAAATGTGATAAATCTTGAATTTCTCTTTCTAATAAAAACTGAATGAGATTAGTATTATGGTCATCAGGGAATACAAAATAAAGAGTAGCTTTATATTTTGAAATAACATTAGTTGTGAACAGATGAGAAAGAGTGTAGTTTTATTTAAAAAAATGGAAGTGACCAAATACACAATAGAGGCTTCATTGATACACAACCAGTATTTATCAGCTCAGCTTTTAGCCTCTAGGATTTTTTTGGTTTCTGTAAAACACAGGATTAATGAGGTGGTTTCATGTGATATTTGAAAACCGTCTACTGCTTCTATATCTTCTATAAAATACACCATTCTTTCACAAAGCCTTCACCAGCAGGGTATGAAACACACCAAAGAAATAATAAAAAAATAAATAAATAGTCCTTTTATGTCCTCTAGAACGTAGTATCAGTGTTTAAAATATAATTGAATCAGTTTGTTTTAATACTGTGTATGTACAGTATAGGTCTGAAACAAGAATTGATCAAAATACTTTAGATAAAACAATATTGTCCTGAAGTTAATAGAAGGACAATGCTTATGTGATTATATGTATCTTAGTGTGTGAATATATGTATAGGTGATATAGCCTCTTTACAAAATGATCTTCCCAGTTTCTGAAAGATGTAGATTATTTAGTTTACAGAGACATACACATTGTAAGTATATTAAATATAAAAGGATATATACATATACATATACATATACATATACATATACATATACATACAGTATAAATGGATGTTTTCACTAGAAAAAAAAAAGTGGGATTTTGTACTTAAAGGCTGTTCTAAAAATCAGAAACCTATATTTCCAAATCAGAAATGACAATCTGAAAGTATGTTTGAAGCTTATAATTACTGAACTAAAAAAAATAAGTTTCAGTACTTGTATTAAAAGGCAACCAGATGGTGAAGAATGCATTCGCATTGTTAGGAGTAATTTTGTGAATGTTCCTGACTGCTTCTTTCTCACTGAACTTTCTCCATGCCAGAGGGCTAGGGGAATGTACGGACTTCATCAGATCTCCTTATCTAGCATTTTTCCCAGGGGTAATAAATTAAAAATGGATGCCTTAAGCAAGAGTTAGCTTGAATTATTAGACATGAATTTAAAATGTGTACAACTATAAACACTGTAATGTGATGCTGTGTTTCTGACTGAAAAAGGCATTACATTGATTTTAAAATGCATGGGTATCAAAGTATTTAAAGTCAGAAGTGCCATCTAAATATGACTGGTGCCAATGGGAAACCGAAATGCTCTAAATTAACTGCGAAGCACAAACCTCTCAAAAGTTGGTGAAGGAGCATACAAATAAATAAGGATGGTTTTGAGGAGCTTTTAAATATTGATGTAAATACTTAACAGCAATTAGGCCCTCAGGCAGTCTGATGAATAAATAAATGGCTAGTTTTTAATTGACTACATACTACTGAAGAGCAACATGTGGTATTGGAATACCATAGGTATTAAATATTTAGTATATTGTTATTGTTGCTCTTTTTCCTGTAATACTCACCTACTGAAGTAACAGTTATTGCAGGATGGTGGTGAAATAAATCACTGATGTTTAGTAATTTATTTTCTGATATTTATACCAATATAGGGAATACTTATATTTTTTTTACCAAACCTACGGAACCCAGCACTTTCATTTCAGCTCAATTTACAAATCATGGGTGTTTTGACAGAAACTTCCCTCAGTTTACATCTCTGCTGTATCTTAAAGTCCTACAAAAATATTTTTGTAACTTGTTCAAATCTAAAAAAGATTTTGATTTATTTTCTGTTTTTGGGAAACTTTCCGTGTACTGTTTTGTTGAACTACACTTGTGCACACAAAAAAACACTTTAATACAATTTCTCAACAAGACAGTAGGCCTTTTCACAACAGGCCTTTTCAATTCTGCTTTTTTTAAATCCCAAACAAACAGGTGTATCTAGACCATTTACAAAAATTTAAGAATGGAACTTTTGCTAAGCGGAATTTGAACACATTCTTTAGAATTCTGCTGTCTTATGCAAGCAGAGTCCACAGTTTGCCTTTGACTTCTTAGTGACTCTGAAGGTGACATTTCAGAAAGTCTAAACTTAATAAACGGAATTGCTTCCTTTTCAGAAATGCCTGACCTGTCCATAACTCTACCAATCCTGTGCAGAATATCAATCAAGGAACTTTGTGAGCTACCTTTGTCTCAGAGGCACTGTTTTAATAGGCCTCATCAGAGTCCTTCTATGACAGTACTCATGGCCTTGGGAAGTAGCAAGAAATGAATGTGAGAGATTTATATTTCCAGACAGATCTCTACAGTACATTTGAAGGTATTCAATAGAATATGATGATATAACTACTGGAATAAATATGGCTTTGGCTGATTCAAGGGAATAAAAATGTTATACTGTAGTCATACTTTTTAAGTGGCATTACAGCATTGTGTGTGGACAGATGAAAACCAATCCACAACTCTGTTTAGGTGTCTGCAAGAGAGGTGTTCACTGGAGGTTCGGTGTTGTACAAAGCATTATTGGTGCGACTGTGAATGTAGAGAAAGCTGTGTACCGTCTTTAAATGAAATGTAATTTAATCATCCCAGGAACCAAATGCAGAAAAAAAAAATGAATTTAATAGCTCCCCAGTACACCAAGAAAGTATATTAAAATATTTTCCTAGATGCTCATCCTGTCTAATGATGCTCTTTATAACTAAGCTCCTCCTTAAAAGTGATAATGCTGGCCCCTGATTTAAATTTTTTAATAAATATTGATAAAGCAATATTCTTCACCATATATTTTATTTTGGGCGGCACACTGGTGCAGTGGTTAACATTACGCTGTGGCTGTAGGTTTAATTCCAGACCTGGGGTGCTATACAGTATGGATGGAGTTTGTATGCTCTTCCCATGTTACTGTGGGTTTTCTTTAGGTGTTCCTCTTTTCTCCTACAGTGCAGAGATATACCGGTGGGCTAATTGGCTTAGGAGAAACTGGCCCTGGTGTGAGTGTGTGCATGTTTGTTTATGTGTGTGGCCTGCAATGGGCAAGTGTTCTGTCTAGGATGTATTTTATCTACCTTGTGCCTGTTGCTTGCTGGGATAGGCTCCTGCTTTCCTGTGACCCATGATTGGATCACGCAGTTAGAAAATTAATGGATGGATGGATGTATTTTGTTTTGCTGATTTTAAAAACCATCTGCTAATATCAAATTGTACTGATCTCCCAACCTCTTTTAAAACCATGGGCTCAAGTATGTTGATATGCTTGTATTAGTGCTATCTCAAATGAAATGTAAAACCTTTTTGGGACATTTGATGAGCTTAATTACAATCAACAGGCCACAATTGTAAGTCGTGATTTACCTGGTTGCCATGAAAATAATTTCAATTGCTCCTGCTGCTGAGGTATAATTGATTTGAACTGTGCAAACACCCACTTAATTTGTAGCCCAACATAAACCTGTACAGCAATGCATTAGTCCATTAACTTGGCTAATTTTGTCCTAGGTCAGTGCTGATTACCAATTACCAAAACACACACTGAACTCGTGCAGAATGCATTCGATCATTAACTTAGCTAATGTTCCTGATTCAGTGCAGTTGAAGTGACTATGCATATAATTACAAGTGTATAAGAACAAAAGGCCTTTAACCACCAAAAACTATTAGTCTTGCCTGAAAGATATATACCTAAACAAGGAATATACTGTATATAGAAAGGTGAGTAGTAAAACTTCACTAAAGAAAAACTAAGCTTTATTCTTTCACCAAAGAAAGAATCAGATCAGGAACTATTTGAATCTCAGAGAACGATGAACTTTGGTCACTATTTATCATCTATCAGCATGGAAACTGACAACTTAATATTGCATATATTTTTAATCAGAATGACTAATTAGAGAATGTAATTATTTATGCAAATGTGTGGGAAAGTTTGTCTTGAAGTTTTATAGGGTTTTTACTTTCCTTTAATTAGCCTTTAAAAGAGGAACGGATGTAGTTCATTAGATGTAGAAACAGTATATTTAGATGTAAAACAATGTATTCACTTTACTGCAACAATTTAACATTAAATGTTTTCTTTCTGCTAGGCGAAGCACTAAAAAACACAGATACAAATCAGATTTTTTTTTCCCGAGTTATTCCTTTTAGCTTAACTGTGACACAATGACATAACTATAGAGCACAGCCCACACTTCAATCTGCAACACATTCATTATGGAAGGCAAAGTGAGTTTCCTAATAATAACTAATTGCTTGCAGCTTCATAATTAACATTTAGTGACATAAAAGCAGAGTGAATGAGAGAGACAAACCTTAACTCTTGTGGAATGGAGAAAGATTTCCATGATTACGAATGTTCAAAACAGAGCTTCAGACTTAGAAAAATGATAATCCGAGAAATGGTCCTGTGACCTTTTGAAAACTGTATCTTCAAAACCTCTACAAGGTTGAATTCATAGCACGAGATATGTAAGACCATTTTAGTTGCAAGGTCGCTACTTAACGTTTTAGTGATGTTCCCATTGACTTGAACATCTTTGACCTGATTCTCCTTCAAACTGTTTGTGCCAGCAAAATAGAACTCAAGTTTCTTGGATACCTTCTGCCTTTTGTCCTCTGCAAACTTTGTTTCACAAAGGTGAGCCATCAGATTTAGAAAAAGATAAACATTCAGAAGTGACAGGGGGACAAGATTAGACTGGTCTTAAAAAACAAAACTGTTCACAACAAACCACATTGTTGAGAAATGGCAGCTCTTTGACTTACATTCTCCTCTTCGGCTTGAAGGTTTTCTTCAGTTATACAGTACCAATTAAATGAAAACAATACTCCACTTTAATATAATTATATATACTGTAGTATAACCTCACTAATATCAGCAGTGATACATGGATTGATATTCACTGATCTTGCCTGCTAATGGGCAAATGTGGAATAATCCTGTCAGAGACCATGTCTCATCAGCTGAAATAAGGCAAGCATAAAAGAGAGTTGGATTTTAAGTTATTTAATAGAATCCTACATTTTCTTTTCTTCCGTTGGTGTTGAATGTGAACATCAAGGTTTCAGTTGAGGTACCTTTCTTGGGTTGGGTGTATCTAGATTATAAGGAATATTTTAAAGATTGTTCATGTGAAACAGCTCTGGGTATCTTCATAGAAAGATCTTCTGTTATTAATGCCATGATCTTGACAACCATTAGCTTAGCTAATGATATCAGCAGGGCACCTGCACCTGAGGTCACCTTCACTGAAATCTAGACACCCCTGGTTTAGCACGTGACTCAGGACATCATCACCATACAAAATAGCTCAATGATGGTGAACCTAAGTAAGTTTTTCACATTCCTTGGCCACCCACCAGCTTTATTATAGCTTTATAGTCAATGTTAATGAGCAGAGTTAGCCTTACCCTAAGGGGCTGCCTTCCATCTAGGAAGAAAAACAAGGATTTTTCATGTCAGTGTAAAGTTGCTTAATTAAAGATGCTGTCAACTAAGATATGAAGTATTTTTTGTGATGGTTTTCAATATGTTTTATTCCTGATTTACTTACCATTTATCTTATCTTTACTATGTATAAAAGAGGCTCATGTTTAAAGATACTTATTTGAACGATTTGTTACTCCCTATGCATAAAATGGCAACACTGCTGAAGATAGGCATGTAAACCATTTCATTCACACCTTAACATTTATATGTTATAGAAACTATAGTCAAAATGTATTCTATTAATTCTTTAATGGTACATGAAAGGCTAATATGAAAGCATCTTATAATTTTAATATCAACTAGTACCATATGCTCAGCACGAAAGAAAGCCATATTGATTCGGTGAGCTTACCCCAACAGCTGTGTTGCAGAAATTACTTTTTCCTTTGTGCTTTGTTGTCGAGCAATGGAAATTGCTTATTTCCCTTGCTTCGGTTGTCAGCAAATTCAATGCCAATAAAGCCTAATGTACACTGACCTTTTGTTCTACAACACAAATTAAAGCAGTCATTGTCAGTGAAAACAGAGTGATTCATTTGGATGTACCTGCTACCTATTCATTGTTGTTTGAATAAAAGAATGGCTTGCATCTCTCATCTCCATAAAACCAAGCATGGGGATAATAAAAGAAAACAAAAAAAGTAATTTGGACATAACCAGAAATACTAGAGCCACGAGCTCAGGTCCTGAACAGTGTCACAGAACAAACTATGTATAGTAGATGGCAATAATTCAACAAACTTATTGGTGTTCCTGCCCCATACCCTCTATCTGCAAAACCTTGTGTTTTACAGACTATTTGTATTCACTTGCCAAGACTTACATTTTATTTTCTTTGTTATTTACTTTTAATTTTATCAATAAATGCAATACACTCCCTTGGTATCCACAGTCCTCCACAGAGAAAAAGGACTCCTACAATGTGTGGATGCACCATATTTAAAAAAAATCACATTGTAGTGCATGTGTATGCATGTTTGGAATGTCCATTACATTGATGCAATTTCTGCTCTTAAAACAGAGATACTGGTAGTGACAAACTAAGTTCAAATAGTTTTGTACTTGTACTTTCTTTAGACAAACTGATGACAGCTTTACACTGCTTTAAGATGATGCTCTGTAGGTAATGTTTTGTTTGGTATGTTTTGTGGAGGAAATGTATTCCGTATAAAGATAAGAAATACATTTCATTAAAAATCTAATGAAAAAAAATTTAGCTGGTTATTTAAGCTCTTGCATTAAAAAAGTGATTTGTTTCCTCTTTACTTGAGAAGAATTAGAGAAGGCACTCTTTCATCAGGATCAGTATGGTAACAGTGCACACTGTGCTGTAGGTGGTGTCATCCTTTGTGTGTGGACTTATAACAAGGTACAGGCTACTTGGTGTTAAAAATCCCATAGCACTACTCATAGGAAAGTGCTGCTAGCTCCAATCCACAAAATGATCTTCTGTGTGTCCTGACAAGACACAGACATGTACAATATGTATTACCTTGGGTGCTGTGCTAGAGATTGAGTCCTTTTGTGCATGGGAAATACTTTGGCATCCTTTGAGATGAAAAGAAGTTCATATGCAACAGATTATTAGAAAAACACAGAAAGAAAACTGTGATCATTCTCCTTCCCTAGATGTAAAGCATCTAGTAATCTTAATCCTTTCCAATAGTAATCTCATTGTTTATATCAATACAGTCTGCATTCAATAAATGAATGTTCTAGTCAGTTTTTTTTCTCCATTTTTTCACCAGCTACTGTATCTCAAGGCCTTCTCTTTACAAGAAAAAGACATGCATTATCACTTATGGTACAGCAACAAAATAGACATATATGATAGTGTTGTCGAAATTAAAAGAAAATACTTAAGTAAAAAGTAAGATGTGATGTGATATCATGATTTGGATGACACCTTTTATTTGCCTAAAAAAGGCTGAGTGTTCATTACTGAAGACCCTATTTTATTGGAGCTGTCTAGATAATTTTCAAAGATTAAGTTAAATATTTCCATTTTGATTGGTTTGGCAGCTTCAGTTAAAAAATAATAATAAAAAAGTTTTTTATTTGAAATAAAAAACATTAACTAAATATTTGTTATATATTAAATGCATATTACATTGAGATACACTAGATCTACAATGGCACAAGTAATTGGAGACAAAGAAAATTAATTGTTGAGATAATATACTGTACAGTATGTACTGTATACTGTAGGTATCCACAGCATTTTATTTTAATTTTCTCTTTTGTTTGGATGTTTAGAAAAGTTTTTATTACTGTGAAAAATAATCTTAAATACGTTTGCTGATGTACCATATATCCTATAAGTAATTTTGACTAACATTATTTATTGACAGTGAATCTAAAATAAGTCAAGTACTTTTCAAACTGACATCTAGTTTAATTCACTTGGGGGAACATGTAGACAAGCTGTCCATTTGAAGGCAAGAGTGTCAAGACAAACAATTTGATGAAGCATGTACTGTAGGACAACACAACCCACTGTTCTTTGTGTCATTATTAGATCTTCCTCATGGTTTTGCATTCCCATTTCTGAGATATCCTGATGGTAATCTCTTAGGACAAATTTTGCTTTTCCCTAATGTAAGAATGTTGTGAGGAAAAAAATATTTTGGCTTCTTGTTTCTTCAATTCCTCTGTGGAACATGCCTCCTTCATGGTGGATTTCCAGTTAGGAGCATCTGTTTTTATTGCAAATGCTGGATTTTTCCATGTTGGTTTTTTGGGCAATGAAAATCTTCAGATATGACTTGCTTTTTGTATGTTAAGAATTATGAATTTAGTGTTCTGACATTTTTTATAATAATGCAGAGTATTTCTTAACCCTACTTTTGTTCCTTAAATTCATTAATTTCTTATAGGAACATCTCACTTTCCTATTTCTCTTAATGAACTGTGAAAGCTACTGCATATGTAAAATTTGGAATTATCATTGGAACCATTTCCAGAATGTCACGGATGTCGGAAGGGCAAACCGTTGAATGACAAGGAGAGCAGTAGAGACCCTATGTGTAGGGGCAACACAGAAGTTAGACCAGGCTCAGGGGGCCAGACGATGTCAGAATATAAACCTACAGTATGCCCTCAGGCCACGGACGTGGGGCGACCTGGTAATAGTCGGGTCTCATAACATCCGTACTCACAATGCTGAGCGAGGAGCAAAGGGTGACAAGGAATATACTGTATAGCCACACACAAAGACACACCGGAAGGACAAGAAAAGCACAGGGAAACTAGGAACAGGACAGAGTAGGAGCACTCTCTAGATAGGATCTATAGATTCTGTACATGGGAAGTAGAATTATTTTGCAATATGATATTATGTTCATAATTATATTAGTAAATCTTAACTGAAGCTAGATGGGTCAAATCGCTTCCTCTTATTTGCAAACATTCCTTTGTCAATAGTATTTGAGTGTGTTATCATCTTAGAAAAATTAACAGTTCTAGTAGATCATTTATTTCCCTAGGGGCCCATTGAATCGTACTTCTGGATTTGCATGTTTTGATACTTGTTATGCGGAAATTCAGATTTATCAGTTGACTCAAGCTGAAAACTGCCCATATAATTTAATTATGTGTATTATGCAGAATATTGAGTAATGTTCATCTGTTAAATTCAAATTTATATAATCTGTTTATAAAGACATGCCTTTCAAAAAAACATGAAAAACGAACTTTTATGACTCTTATTCCACCAAAACACAATAACCACCTTAATAAACGGCATTTGAAAAATTGTTTTGTCCATTTAAAACTAAGTGAAATCTCCTTCTAGTATGATACTTTGTTGATTGTACTTTCAAATTTCCACATTACTATGCATCTGCCCACTAACGTTGCTAAAGTTTAAGTTTAAGATCTAGTTTCTTTTCATGTAAAAGAATGACTACTCATCATTTTAATATCATTTAAAGACCCCTTTTGAATGTTTGCCATCCTGGTCATGGTGAAGTTGGTGTACAGGGTAACAGCCCAAGATGTATTTTTTGATTAAATACAATGTATTAAAATACATTTAAATTTGTTTATATAAATGTATGTATTTATTATTTATACTATATATATTATGCTGTATACACTATACATATTTTATATACATATCTTTATACAGGTTGTATAGAAAAAGTAACTCTCTGTAGATACCATTTACATTTTAAAGGTTCATGTTGAAGTCAAATTGAACAAATGTTCAATTTTAAATTTCACCTCTGAGAAGAGGGAACAAATAAACAAAAGAAATAATCCACTTAAATATGTCACAAAATACAGATGAAAGAAGCATCATGAAAGCTTACATAGCATTACATAACAATGCTACTGTTAATATAAAACTTCATCAATAGTTCATGTAATACTTCATCAATAGCAATGTCCCAGCCTGCCATCATGGCAGCAGATGCTGAGTGCAACTTCAGCTGTGGATCTTTCTAAAGTTAGATGTCATAAAAAAGTCTAGCCAAACAGATGAAAAAGTGATAGCTGATAGGCTTTACCAAACCCCTTAAAATGGTTATCTTAGCTGCTGTCTTCCTTGCCAGAACAAACAAAAAACCTTTATTACTGCATTGATTATATAATATTGATTGTATTTATTGATGATGTTAGCTGAGAGACATCTGCCAATGAAAGTACCTCTGGTGAGAGAAGCACCATAATCAGCAGATAAGAAACAATGGTAGATGTCACACGTCACCGGAATGCATTCATTTCTTGGCACTCCCATTACATATGCAAATGAATTTTGTAGCAGAAAATCAGTGCAGCAGTTTTGGATGGATATGCTGTAGTGTACAATTTTTAGATAATATGAAAATATTGTGGAATATGATGTTCCAATGATGGCTAACTCTATTTCAGGTGGATATTATTGGTAAACACCTAATGCTAAAAATAAATAACACACATGAAAATAGCACAGGTATTGATTATATATAAGTGGAAGAAACTTCTCTCTGGTGGTGGCATTTAAAAAAGTTTGATGAGTGGGTAAGGATCTTGTAGGGTACCACCAAGTATGTCAAGTGATGAGTAAAATCAGAGAGATAAGAAAAAGGAACTTGGAAGTGCATACAGTACTATTCTTGCAAATCCTGGAATAAAAGAAGACCAGAGACTTCTAAGATATATTAACATACAGTATTGTTACACATTAACCAAGGAGTATAAAGAAAGGGATGATTTAAACGTTACACCGTGGTCCAGGGACTGAGGCAGACAGATTCCACAGACATCTGCTCTTTATTGTGCATAACTCGTAACTGACACAGAATGGCAAAACCCGGCAAGGCAAGTGCCATAAAGCGGTAACACTCAAAACCCAAAGTCCAGTCATAAACCCCACATGGATGCTGTGCGCGACATAACATTCATGTTAGGCACTAGTTAGTTGTAACAAATATAAGAGCTGTATAAAAGCCAATAATGTGTGAAAATATCTGCTACCATTTCTATTGGATGTCAACTAACTGGAAATGAAACCATAACTTCATACAGTCAACCCTAGGTTTAAATGGACTAATGGGGGATGTCCATTATTGTCAAATGTCAGTTATGTCACAAATTACATTATTCAGCCCAAAAACACACTATTAAATGAGGACAATATATATATATATTGTAGTAAACAGTTCTGGGTACTGTGTTGGTGGTGTTGGAAATGACAGTCTGGATGCTGACAAGGGAAAGAGACAGAATGAGGGTAACTCCTTGCTTTGGAAAGGCAAAAAGGTGGGAAGAGTGAGTCAGAAGTTGTAGAGGCCGTGTGTGCGGAACTCTACAATACACATATTTCATATATGCTTTCTGCAGCTAACTGCAGTGCTGCAGTGTGCATTAATATATTACTGCATTGTACTGTTTATAATGTATAAATTACAGTCCAGTCCTCTCTTTACCAGACTAATGGAGGAAGGGGGTGTCAGGTATTCCTATCTGTCCATTAAATTACCAATGAGATGTTTTGTGCTAAAAAAAACACCTCCTATGAAAAAACAAATTATGATGTGAGGAGAAAACCAAGGTTTTTTTAAATGGTAATACGTGACTAGAAACTCATTCATAAAATGTGTTCTTTTTTATTAAGGACTTTTAAGATCTCAATAGTTTATCATCTACAATGGGAAGCAAGATTGTTTTAACCTGGGACAGATACGTTTTACGTGTTATTGAATCCTGTAAATGTATGATTTGCTAACAACCCAAGGGCATTGCTTTGAAAGTACAGTAGGAAACATAAATATATTAGGAACACTGGCTTATTGTGAGAGATTCAATGAGCAAAAACAGATATTTAGTTTTTTTGTTTAATAAGGCAATATGTGTCTGAGTAAATGCTATTTTATTGACAGAGATACTGTTGCATGGGATGTTCAGAAGTGTTATTCCAGGTTTAAAACTCAGTTGCTACATATCTCTTAAGTGGGCTGTTGAGTTGGTCACAGTGGTATGTGCAGGAAAGCAAACAGAGGGATCTTGGACCATTAGCAGTGTTCACAGCCTTAAGACAGAATTTCATTAGTGCATTACCATTGGATAGATAACCTGACGAAATGTGCTAGTTGTGTTAAGGAGGTTATAATTACCCGTTATTCATTTGTGAGGCAAGGTAGGCTTAAGTAATTTAAGAATGGATGAGGAATAATAAATACAATTTTGTTTGTGTAACATTTATTGGAAAAGCTTTTACAGTATGTTTCAAAAACACATTTTTAGACAAATAATTGGGATCATTAGTCAGGAACTAGCATTCTATGGGAGGATAAAAAAACAGGGAATTTAACATTTCCATTTACATAAACAGGAAAATGAAAGTGATTAATAAAGGTGTGGGAAACAGTCACAGCATTAAACAACACTAGGCTAAAGGTTGCAAATTAGTTTGTTTTTATTCATCGCTAATGAGTCCCGTGTTAGTTAAGACACTGCATTTCAAGTATAAGTAAATCTAAACATGTTGTTTCAAAGTATTTAGAATTACCAGCCATTTACCATAGACAATGTTTCAAATTATGACAAATTAAGTAATAATACTAGAATTATCTTATCATTGTCTAAGTTTGAGATAAAAGAATCAGGATTTTGAAATACTCTAAGTTTCAAAGATAGGTATTCATCTATCTTTAATAATTGATAAGTTTAATGTTAATGAATACGTGCTGAAAGACATAGTATAGGATATTACTTTAGATTTCATATCATTCACATGCAATACCTTCTATTTGAAGCATTCGAGGAAAGGTAAACTCATTGGAAATATCTGATATATTTTACAGAAACTATAAATTTTTCATCATATGGATGCATTTATATTTAGCTAAAATGTCTCATGTATCATTTTTCCCTTTTGAATACAAACCAACTTATACTGCTTATGTTTTGTCTCGAGGTAAACATTTATAGAGGTGATGCCAAATTAAACTGATTTGCAATGTCAGTATTGCAGATGTTTTGAATAAGATATTCACTGGCATATGAAAATACTTTATTTTTTGTATATACTGAATTATATATACATTCTAATTATCTATTAAAACCTTTATGAAATATTATTAATCAATCTACTTATTGTTTATCTGATGATTGTGTTGTAACAGAAAGAATAAGATTCTAGATCCCGAGATGAAGTTAAACAGATGAGTTTATTGCATGCAAGGAACAATAAAGCTGAAGTCTTGTTTCCCGCAAGAAACAACAAAACCGAAGTATTGTTCAATGTGCTGGTACAAACTTTTAGGTTATATAGTCCTTCCTTGCTGCTTTAGACATCATTCGGTGTTATGGTAAAGAGGGGGGTCATGGTATTTGGCCAGTTAAGAGACCCTGGCCAAATGGTCAGTTTAAGATTATGCCACCAGGGGGTTCCTAGCTCGCATCTGGAATCCTTATCAGTTAACCCCCTTTCCTGCCATAAACCCCTGTTGCTTAGAAGTCTAATTTTCAGGCAGAACTGACTTAAGTTAACCCTTTTTACATCTTGTGTATTACTTCAATTGTTAAACTTTCCAATGTCAGTAATGGGAGAATACTTCTTAATTGCAGTTTTCCAAGTGATTAAAAATGTATGAAGCCATTTTGTATCTTAGGAAAGCAAGCAGGAATAGAACACATTGATTTTAATTTTACACAAGCAAAAAGTTATCAATGGTGTATCATGCTATAAAACCAAAGACTTCATCCCAAAATTAAATGTAAATTGAGTTAATGTATCATAATTATATTTTAACAAGGACTCATTTAGTTTTAGTTGGACAATAATAGAAATCCTACACCTACAATGCACCTAAAACACACTGACTCACTAATAGCTTCAAGATTCTTACAGCTTAATTGTTTTACTCAAGGAACACAGAGTTTGAAAAAGTCCTCTTATGAAAACCATTCTAAACTTTTCTAAATCCTAAAGGTTTTACTCTATATAGAAGTGTAAAAAATAACATTCACAATGTCTAATGTCAGGTATGATGTCTGGTTTAATTAAATTATTTATATTGTATATTTTAATTTTAAAAATATAAGCAAGGTTTTATACAGTACGTGTCTTAGTCATTTTGTATCACATCAAACTGGTTTCAGATGGCATTGTCTGTCTGAGGTACTGAATGTTTTTGAAACCATTACCATTCTGCCAGGCTGTAATCAGTCTTCATTTTGATTTGTAAGTATTGCTTTATGTCATGCGCTTTTCAGCTTGTTACCATAGTGAAGCATAAAATAGACATTTCAGTGAAAGACTGCAAATCTTGATTCATATTTTATGCAGTTTTTGCACTTAAGATTAGGACAAATATATATTCTGGTCTGTGCAGTTGTAGAAGCATTATTGTTCAGTGCTATTGTGCCACTTCATACCGTATAGATTATACTCAAATGTAGCCTCAAAAAACTACTTATCTATTAATAAATGAGGATTTTATTTCAAATTGCAGTAGGCCATTGGTGTCCAAACCATTGTGAACTAACACAGTAAATTGCTGAATCATGTAGTCAGTATCCAACAAGTCTGTCTTTGCATTTGACTTTCAGCGATGTCTCTAAATCGCACTGTCATGAGCCAGCTAAGGAAAAGGATGTAATTATAGCTGACTTGCCACTAGAGGTGACTACACTGCCTCTGATCTTTATAGATAGTCTTACAGTGGGTGTTTAATAGCTAAGATAATTAGGTTAGTAGTGAAAACCGTGGTATAATTATGTTTGTGTTTGGTGTATAAAGGGCATGATCGTGTCACGGACGTCCAAAGGGACTAACCGTAGGGAGCAGGAGAGCGGAAAAAGACCCATATGCGTAGCGGCCAGACAGGAAAAAGGCCCGGGCTCATTAGTGCAAAGAGTTCAGGAATGCCGTATAGAAACCTATGCCCTCAGGGAGCGGACGTGGGGCGCCCTGGTGCTAGGCGGGTCTCAGGACATCCGAACAACAATGCTGAGCGAGGACAGAGTGCAAGACCCGGAAATATATAGCCCAAGGGAAAGAGAGGGACAGGAAGGACAGCAGACCGGAAACTAGGGACAGGACAGAGAAGGAGCGCCCTCTGGCTGCAGAGGGCGTGACAGATCGGTGCTCATGCTGGTTGGGATTTTTTGGGTTGGTTTATTTTCCCTTTGCTGCCTGGTCTGTCAAAGTCTTTCATGGACTTGTTGTTGAGGGGGGACATCCTTGACTCTGATACTCTAATTGTAAGGTTGCTGAGGAGTATTTTGTGAGGTTATGAATTGTGCCTTTGGCATGTCAAATGGCTTTGTGGCAAATTAAGTTATTGTTAGAGAGACAAAATCCAGTATGCTACTCCCAAAAACTAACACCATCCAAAAAAATGTTAGATATTTTAGTAAACTATGTGAAAAGATATTGTTAGTTGATTGGCTTGGAAAAAGCATGATGTGTTTGAATGGTGGACAAATGTCTGGGGGAACATTTAGGGTGTTTAACATCATGGATTTTGAATTAGTTGGTATTGTAAAGACATGTTTTTGAGTGAAAATAGTGTATATTTAGAAATTCCATTATTTATGTATGTCCTTGCCTGAACCCACAGAAGGGTGGGGTCCAGCTGCAGCCCCCAGGACAACCAAGAGCAATTATTGGGTCCTTGTAGGGGATGTTTCCTGGAAGATGACTATAGCCAGCCTTTGTCGAAGGCAGGTTGACACTCCCCATGGTGGGAGCTGAGGGAGGAGAAGTCTTAGCCAGCTAAAGAGCAGGATGTAATTACAGCTGACCTTGCCACTACAAAGCACTACAGTACATGACCTCTAGTTTTGAAGGCTGTCTCTACATTCTCAGATGTCTATAATTACATTTATATTTATTATATAAAGGTTGTGCTTAGTATTAGTGGTAGCTGGATATTTTTGTGTTTGGCCCAAAAAGGCAAACCGTACAGCCTCTGGGACTTCAGTTCTCTTGGCCATTGTGAGTTTTTGCATGTGCAGATCCTTGGGTTCACCCTATTTGAGTAATATCATGGACCTATTAATTAAAAAAAGAAATTTTGAGGACTCCCATTGGCTCCCAGGAAACGTAGTTATGACACATTCACACTCATTTACTATTTTCTTTCAAGAGTTTTACATTTCATTTTAGGACAGTTCCATGTCTATATCTTGTAGCAGTAAGGCTTATTATGCTTTGAATTAAGTCTTCAGAAAGATATTTCATTACTCTTATCTTGAATGAATAATGATCCTGGCATACCTTAGCTCCTTTGATTGATGTCATTAGTAGTGTGACTGAGATGAGACGCTCTGAGAAGCAGCATCTTCTCACTCCCAGACCAAACTATTTCTAGAGCTATGTAAGATTTGACATAGCCAACTCAAACATCTGAATCCAACAAAGTTCCTACTATAGATTACAACACTTCTATTAGACGATACAGTACTATTTGTATACTACATTATATGCCCAATTTATTTTTTTCAGAACTTCATTCCTACAGTATACAGTTATTGGTTTGTGTTTCCTAATTTCTGTACAGAGCTGTTTTTTTAATGTGGTTCTTCCTTTTCATCTATATGGCCTATTAACTTAAATTGAAACAAATTTCAATTTAATGTCACTTTTGTAGGTAACACTTCTCAGAAAATCACCTTCTTGTAGCAGATCTGAACTTATGTACTTAATTGTGTGCTTTACACTTTTTTACATTTTATTTTTTCTGCATAGCAGTTACAACACATGCGTTAAGTAATTACAGATCTTCAAAACATTCTTGCCAATTTCTCTAACTGCTCAGGTTTTAAAAACCCCACAGTACACCTTCTAATGTCCTTCTACTTTTTAAGCAGTTGGTAGTATTACTGCTGTCATTAGCTGCATCCTACAGCTGTTCATACAGTACATACAGTGCACTACAGTATTTGCTTTCTTCAGTTTTCTCTTCGTATATTATCAGTGATTGTCTTAAACTGTTTTCATCCATAACTGTAGCAATATTTGTCCTTGTCATATTTTTTAAATGTTTTATATACAGTACTTTAATTCACTTTAGATATCTAGACATTCTGATTAGCTTAACACACTCACATCATGAACTCAACAAACATACAGTATACTGTACACTTGCAGACCAGAATTCATGATAAATTAATAACTCATTAATATGTTTTTGTTTCCCCTTTCCACCATTCTCTCCATTTTGATATGAACCCTTCAGTGTTCCATATTGCTTTCATAATATTTCCTTTTGCTTTTTCATATTATTCCTTCAGATGATCACAAACCAACCCTGTCTTTTCTAAGGTCGATGTTATAGTACCTCATGATTTACAACTATGTTGCCACTGATGGTGGAAAGATAGTGAACTTACTGTGTTGCTTGTTAGCAGATTCTGATTGCCCTGTGTCACTTACACTGGCCTCAGCACACAGGGCGCCCTTTTTTACACTAGCCTACCAGGAATCAGAGGACAGTCATGTCGATCCAGATCATCTCTCGGCAGATTGCTTTGTTCCGTTTAGGAACTTCTACTTTGCTCCAGGTTAGGAAGACCCTGATTGAGAGGCAAGCACTATGTTCAGGGCACCAAATCAAAGTTTTAAGGATTTAGACCTGGCCCTTCACCAAAAGTTAACCCACTTTTATTCTCTGGTTGTTCTTTACCTACAGCTACCTAAAGGGGTGATAAACTTAAAACATACTCACCCCACTAGCTGCCTGAAACGCATTGAGTTCCCAGGAGATCCCTTTCATCATGCTTAGTTGTTGTGGGAAAAGATTACACCAAGACAGCAGGATGAAGTTAAGCAGTTTACTGAGCTTACAGACAGCAACACAGTTTTTGAGACTACCCTGCAGAACTAGAGAATTTTCAGCCTTTTCATACTGTACATTTCTTTAACCTTGCAGAATACATGACATAGAAATGGATTGGAAAATAAAAAGCATTCCTAAGCATTTTTTTTTCTTGCAAAATCAATATCTTAACATATTGTGCTCCTGTTGTCCAGTGATCTTAGAACATTCAGTACAGCTGATGCCCAAGGACGTACACATTCTTTCATATTTTGTTCATTAATTTTTTAATGTCTTTCTGACACTTTATATATATATATATTTCTCCTGTTGTACTGCTTTTGCTTCCAGTCTAAACAATATATGACATGAGCTGATTTCTCAGTTAGAAAGTCTGCAGATAGAAACTGAACAAAAAAGAAATGTCCTGAAGACTAAGGCAATGCACTTGCCCACACTTAAAAGTGAACTATAAAACCTCACTAAGCAGAAACACGCATGCCAAGGCAGCTCTTTTTCAAACTGGTAATATATTCCTTAGTCGGACACTTGCACACGACTAAAATAAAAATAGCATCAATCAGCTGTTGAGGCAATGAAAGACAATAATTATGTTGCACTCCATAACGATGGCCAGGTCAGTAAATTCTCTGACACTTTCGTTCATATCTCCATAGTGAAACCGTCACTGGCACAGATTTGGCCAAGATAAAGGAATTCTTAAACCTACTGAAATTACCCCATTTAACTCCTGAACAGTCTGACATTTTGGATTGTTCTGCAATTCTTCAGGAATTAGTCAGTTGCTATGCATACTGTAAGTGTAATTCTCCTGGATTAGACAGCATTCCACTTGAGCTACTACTAGCAGTGTGTGATCCAATTGGGCCTTTAATATTAAACTGTACATTTTTCAATGCAACTAAATGACAATATTACATTTCTCCAAAGTGTTTAGTAGTCCTGCTGTACTTGATTTAAAATAGTCATGGGCTTTTCAGTTTGAAAGATTTGAATGCGTAGTTGGGTTTGTGGGCTATAAAAGGCTGGTTATCACAGAAAAATCAGTTTTAGTGCCTGTGAAGCTGGTGTGGTAACACTCTATTAATAGTAAAAAACAAAAATAATAAGAAAAAATAAACACTTTTTCTATTTTGGCTCTTTTCTACCATCACCAGCCATCACTACCCCTGCTGCTGTTGGCTTTGTCTGCTCTTAGTTTCTTAGCTTCCACCACCCACTACAAAGAACCTGTAGGCCCTGTATGCTAAAAAGACTCATTCAACTGATGGGCCTATCACTGGTCCTGTCACTTCCCCATCTTGGTCTGCTTTGGGAGAACTGGTATTTTCTCATGTGTCCTTGACAGAGTTATCAAAAAGTGCTGCCACATCCTGGGTTACTTCATTTTTCCAAGTGGCCATTTGTCTTCTCTGGTTCCCCAGCAAACAGTCTCCTCAGGAGCTGTTAGCACCGTTTTACTCAATTGAAACATAAAGATCATCTAGTCTTTTTTCAATATTACTGGGTAGGACAGGTCAGGAACAATACAATTTATACTGTATTAATCTGTACAATTAACCTTTCTTGTGGAATTCCATATCACATCCCTAAGAACACACCAGATCAGGATCTTAGTGCACTTGACTTTACCTACCCACCCTGGTCTACACTAAATTTTCATTCTCGTAATTATATCTTTCATAACAATAACTTACATATGTTTCAGTGTCTGAAGGGAGGATAACTCAGACAGTGTTCTTTTTAACTTTATGATATCTATGACTCCAATCAACCTTTCACATTTACAGGGAAACTACTGTCCCACACAGTGGCTGATCTAGGCTTTTGGTCTCTTTTCCTGTGGGTGTATGAGTATAATCTACTTTTGAATGTAACAGGTGTGACCTTGCAGCGCATTCTTCAAATGTTAGTTCTCGTGAAGAATTTTCATGTTACCTTCAGTATTCAAGCACAACATATTTTGTTTATAAGTATGACTGTAGCAAAACAATTATTTTGTAAGGTAAGGTACAGACTTATATAAGATCCTTAAATTGCAATTTCTTACTTTAATTCACAGAAATTGTTCTTTAGGAAAGAAATATCACTGGGTTACATTTTTCTGTGGTAAAAACAGACAGTTTGGCCAGAAACTTCTTATCTTCAGAACGTAACTAATTAAACTCCAAATTGTGATTGAATATGTTTTGTTGCCTGTCCAGCAATTTTTAGTGAGTACTTTTTCTTTAGAGGGTTATAGCTGTCTAGAACCTAACTCAGCAAGTACAGCATGAAAGATAGAACTACACATTGGATGTAATACCAGTCCATCACATGGTACACACATATTCACTTACACTCATATAAAGAGGTCAATTCAGAGAAATGAACTAACCAGTGTGTCATGTTTGTACTGTCAGAGAATAGCAGTGCAACTGCAGAAAACCCACACAAAAAAGATACTGCATTACTTTTTAAGCTTCCTCAGTCTGGAATCAAATTGACGACCCCATTAGCTGAGAGACAGCAGCACTAACTGGTATTTCACTATATCATCCAATATTATGTTGTTTTGCTTCAAACGTAATTAAAAAAAATCATTGATAAAAGGTCCTGTGAAGGAACTATTGATATTGCTTCTTCAGAAGATTTATCACACGTTTAAATTAAAAGGATCAAATATACACTTTTTTCATCAAGTGCCCATACTACTTGTAAACCATTAAGTGCAAGAAAGTCAGAAGTAATACAGTAACATCTCTATAACCATCAGTAGTTCTACCTAGCATCACTTACCAAGTCTATCAAATATTAAATGCTACTATTGCACCACAGAAGAAAACATTTCACAATCCACCTATTTACCTTTGCAAGAAGAAAAACACAAAGGTGGAGGGAGAAACTGGCTTGGTTAAGGCTTGTCTAATGCTGGATGCTTTAGTATGCACATCACATCATGGGAGCTATACTGCAGGGAGCAAGCAGTTTATCGCACAAGCGTGCAACCTCAGAGCCAGGATAAACACTTCGTTACTCTGCCTCCAACCTGCTCTTCACAGAGTAAGGCAGAGAGAACCTGAGAAAGAAACACTTCCACAAAATCTTTAAAGGAGAAAGTCATTAATGCGCTGCTCCTCTTGTTGCCTCCTATCCTTTTTTATTGTTGTCTTCAGCACTCTATGTGTCATCCCAGCAAGTGAGAAGAAGAGACAGCTTCTAGTATTGCCCATTGTGAGTCGAAATAACAGCTTGTATCAGGTAGGGAGCCCTTTTCAGCATCAGTTCTGATTTGTTCAGTCAATGCACTGATTTGCACAGTACTGTAATTCATTTCTTCTTGCCCTTTTTCTAATGACTGCTGTTTTTTGAAGAGGGGAGAATACCAGAGAGGGCACTTTAATTGTCAATGACCTTCAGGCTTTTTCTATTCTGTATAATGTAGATACAATTATTGTTTTTCTTCTATAAATTGTTTCATTTCAAGAATTCATTGTTCATCTTTTAAGAAGAAAAAGTAATACGATGTTTCAAGGGCTCTGATGAAAAGTTTACTTGTACTGCAGACAGACCTGTTAACTTTTTCCCATACTTAGATTTGTACAGTATGCTGCAAGGTAATGTGGTATTTTGTATGAGCTTCTGAGAATTACATACTGAACTTAAGAAACACAGTTGAACTGGAGATAGAATTTCTGCAAGTCTGTCTTTTTTTTGGTTTTCCAGTAATGGGTTTGAGTATAAGAGATGTTAAGCTCACTTTCTATGAATATTTCTGGGGGGTTTTCTTGATGTAGGGATAATTTTCCAAATACATTTGCTGCTAAGAAAATACTTACCGATATGCTTGCAGATATTTTGAGTAAAGGTGTTAATGTTTCTTTCATAACTGTGGCATATATCAATAAATCAAGTTGAACCATCAGAAAAGGGTGAATGAAAGAGTATGTCTAGAAAACAGGTTTTTTTTTTACTTTCATTAAGTGAGATTGTTCTAAAGTGTGTCCATCTTTTGTAGCAGGAAATTTGTTTGTACAGTAGGTGGGATTTTACTGTATTGTCTTGTCCCTTTGGCCCACATTATAATACAGTTAGTAGTAAAGATGCAGGTAATGCAGAATGAACCGGGTAACTGCTCCTCAAAGAGAACTTTATTTTAATCTTACTTGCTTACAAACAAAAGGTAGATTTTTAATACACGACAGTTCTTTCAAGTCCAGAGAGTAGAAGTTTCTTTGAGAACCTTTGAGAAAGGAAATATCAATCTAGCTTTTGAAATGTTAATGGGAGGTATCGGATAATGCCACCCTATAAGCAGTACGGTAAGCTCAAAGAACATTTCATTCTTCCGACATGCAGTCTATATTGAATATACAGTATACTGTGTATCATATGCAGATGGAATAATCTGTATATCCCCTATCGCATTTACAGTACAACTCTCATATTGGCTGTAACATTTTAGATTTCAATTTACCTAAACATTAAGCTGGTTCATATTTTTTAAAATCTTTTTTGTTACAGTTTTTGAAAAATGTAGTTTCTTTCTTTTTTACTTATTTGCAACATTTTGGGATGTTTTAAAATAAATGGCACTTTGTAAATTAAAGGTTATCATTATAATTAAAAATACTTAAAATATAGGTATTTTAAATAGAAGAATTTAATTATATAATATACTATTAAATCATATTAAATAAAGAATTTTTAAATTAACATCCTTAATTATTACATTATTTGACGTTTCATCAGATTAAGGGATTATGGTCACTATCACAGCTCAGTGTTGTGCTAAGTTATAATGAGTATGGAGTTTCTGTAATACTCCAACTGTAATACATTTTTTACAGCAGAACTATATTTTTTCATCTTTTAGTTTGAATGTCAATTTTTCAACTGCTCTTCTGTTTTATACTGTGTATATTGTTGGGGAAGTTACAAAACAAAATGTTTTTTCTATGTAACATTATATAATAATTTATCATATTCAGTATGTAATTATATTTATATAACCAGTTGAGATGACTGTTTGAGGACATTTCTCACACATTCTTTGATGATTATGTGTAATGATTTACCAAAGCCAAGGCAAGCATATGACTCACCATTGTACAAATGTGATAGTACTGTAGCTTCCTGTGAGAAAGTAATACTTTCTCCCTTTATAAAGTATACAAAATTCAAATAAATAACTTGACTTGAACAAGCAGATAGAAAATAATTATTTCAACAACAGAGGATCTATCTTCATTGAAGCAGGTAACATGTCATCATCTTCACTCAGTCTTTAAGCAAAAATATTATAATATAGGAATATAAAGGAGTATATTAGTGTGTATTGCTGTCATTAAATGCTCATCTTGGGTATGGACTTCTGTAATATTCTGAAAATCTAATCAAAGGCTACAGAATCTTTGACTGACCAAGCATAGTCACGGTGCTTCCTTTGCAGTTTCATTAAAATGCAGCACAGTTAAAAATGATGACTCTTTACTTATGGCTATTCAAAGTACTTTTATAAGGTGCATTACATCTAACTTAATTTAATGACCTAGCCCTGTCCGCAAAAGTGAGGTTCAGTAAAATTGAATTGAGAGATTACCTGTGGTACCTTTCTGTCCAACAGGGAAATCAGTGTTGTTGTTTTTTTGTTTAATTAAACATTTACCTAATTTTTAAGCTCCTAAGACATGTACTCTATGAAGTTGAAGAAAAAATTATAGTTTTGGGGATTAAAACAGAAACACATTCATAAAGCAAAATAAAACTTTTTTCCCCACCTAAAATAGATCCATTGAGTCATTTTCACTTCAATATCCACTACTTAGTCTAATACACATCTACAGAATATAACATGACAGGAAATAGCTACAGTGAGGACAGCTTGAATATAAACAAACAGTTAAATGTTGCAGTCAATGGAGTATGCTTGTAAAATAAGTAAAATTCTTCTCCAAGAGTTTTAATATTTACCCTACATATGTGTTTTAAAGTGGTTATCTGACTTAAAATTAAATATATAGGAATAATTTCTATTCTGTTTTCTCAGTTTACCATCTTTAAATTCATGTCCCAAATTTAACTTCACAACAGGCTTACTTTTGTTGATACCTTACAGTATGTGCACTACTCACTAAAAAATGGTCAGTGACATCTATGAATTGGCTTCATTACTCTGCTCTCCTCCCCACTGATAGATGATGTGTGGTGAGCATTCTGGCGCACTATGTCTGCCGTTGCATCATCCAGGTGGATGCTGCACATTGGTGGTGGTGGAGGGGAGTCCCCATTACCTGTAAAGCGCTTTGAGTGGAGTGTCCAGAAAAGCGCTATATACTGTAAGTGTAAGCAATTATTATTATTATTACTGCTGCTTCTATTACATTAGTAGTTAGTATGTTCTGTATATGCAAGTTTTGAACTGTTAGAGTAAAACCAAGACATGTACAAAGAAAATCCCAACAAAATGTTTTTGAAGCAATGGAATCTATTTCTTAAATAAATAGATTTATTTAATGTTGTACTGTAGTAAGAAGGTTTTTTAAATGAAAAAAAAATGTCTAAATGTAAGGTATTTCAAGTATTTTTTCATCAGGTTCGAACCTCAATGTTCTGCACTTGTGATGCAGGTGACATTCACAACATCTGTAACATACAGTACAAAATGCTTACATTATAAGTTACAGTATTTAACTAACACTATATGTTTGTTTTAAAAATGTGTAAAGTATTTGGTGCATCACTAAAACATTTTTACAGCACACAATCAATAAAAATATAAAACATTTCTGTTTTCTTATTTAAGTGATGTAACTGATAGTAAATTATGTTAAATCATTTTATTTTCTGAGGAATTGAAACCTGCTTAAGTACAGTACCATATATACAATATTCTCTGCTTAGACATATTAATACTAAAAAAAAAATCAATTATAAACTGCACCAAGGACACTGCATACACTGTACAATGCTATCCTTGTAATAATTTTCCATGAACAACATCAAAATTACTTGAACAGAGAAAGAATAAAGACCTGACATGCTTTAAATTAAATTGCAAAGCCATTTTAATCCGATTAGATCAAAATAAAATAAATCTAATCATTTCAGGGAAAACAAAAATAGAATAGTAAATATTTTAATCTTATTGGACCGAGTCTGTGTTCACCTTTACAGAATGTCACTTTTAACACTTGAAAGATTTGCTTTAAACCATGATCAATATCTCAAAGTATAAAGGAGGAAAGTCAATGTTGTTATTTTATTTCACCTAAACACACTAATCTGTGAAAAAGGCAATCTTTGTGTACAGTGCTGGTATGCACTTCTAAATGTAAAAGACTGCACGAAGGTTTGTTAGTACTTTTTGCATTTATGAACTTGTCTATATCAATCAAGAGCAACACAAGTGTTCTCTTTTTTGTTCAAAGAACCCAACAGCTAGGAGACATTTAGGATTTTCCCAGGCTTTGTGATTAATATCTGTCGGTGAAGTGTGACTCTTAAGTGCACAGTTTATGTAATATATTTACATATGTTACATATTTATGCTACACTAAATACAGCAGAATGTTAAGTTCTTTGTCCCTAAAGTATCAAGACACCTTGTTATGTTTTTATCTGTCTTTGTATAAATTGCTTTTCACCATCTGACATTGGCTTCTCTTAAAGCAAAATTCAGTTTTGTAAGCCACTTAATTAGCTTGAGTTCCTATAAAACTCTGATGTACTGTACTTCATTTTAAGATTCTGTATACGTTGTGTGTTCTTTGTAATATTGAACTAGCTACCAATGTCAAGTGCACCATTTTAATCAGTCAAGTCCCACTTGAATGGTTCTGACTTTAATGTTAGCACTGAAATGTCTTTTTTATTATAGGTAATATAAAGGCACATATATAATAATATTACACATGACTGTTTGGGTGCCACTTTATAACTGTAACTGATTTTGAAGTATCTTTCAAAAAACTTTTGGAAATTACTGCAAGAAAATGTCAAAGTGAGAACATTACAGATTAGATTGAAGTCATTATCTTCACTCCACAGTCAGGTTTTATTATGCTAACTGTTAATGGAAGTTATATTAACTTGCAACAGATTGACCTTTGGTAATATTAATTGAAAACTTGGACTTTGAACCCATTTTAATCTTTCTGACAGGTTACATGAGCATTATCTTTTAATAACAGAAATTAAACCTGTTGGAAAAAAGTCTGTGATAATCCTGATAGATTTGACATTGGCCATAATGATAATATAAATATGCCTTTTCCTTAAATCATCTGTCAAAAATATTAGGAAAGAAACACATTTCTGATTATAGCTGCAATTGCTCTTCAGGGTCTGTTTTACTACACTATTTTGAAAGATGCTTATATTCTCCTGAATTAAAAGTAATTAAAATGTTTATTTTAATAAAATGTATAAAATTAAACATTATCTCAGATACTGTATAATACAGGGGTAATTCTCTGTTGTATGTATGCTACACTGCCAAAGTAGCAGTTTTCATGGCCCAATTTTAATTCTTTTGATACTGGGGGATGCAGATGCCATGTCTGGATCATGTGGTCATTTTTTTCTTTTGAGATCAGAAAACTAGAGTAGACTCATGTTTTACGTTGTAGTTATAGAAGGTTCCTGATATATAGTATTACAAATGGGACTGGATAAATATTTTTAAACAATGACAAAACACAAATTGTTACAAATGGGGGATTACAAAACTGGTAAAAATCAGCAATCGACCGAGTGATTAAGTCAATAAGTGAAATAATTATTCATAACCCCCGATTTTCTATCAATATCCAAGCAGCTGGTATAATTAGATGCACGTGAATTCTTTATTCTCTGGCTCAGTTTTGTTGAGAGGAGTAATAATCTAGGCCCACTTGGTTAAAACAAATATTAATTACAATAAACTACACAACACAAAACATACTAGACGCAAAGTTACATTATTAACAGTATTTACAGACCAAGCGTTTTAGAGGCCTAACATTCTGGTCAACCAGCAAACCCCAAACCATTAACAAGCATTAAACTCTTAATATGCCTACAGAGGCCACACAAGAGACGAGCTGCCTTCTAACTAAATAAAAAGTAACCTGGATCTGCGCTGGTGGCTGGAAGGTTGCCGGTTTGTATCCCGCGGCCGGCAGAGGAATCCTACTCTGTTGGGCCCCTGAGCAAGGCCCTTAACCCCAACTGCTCCAGGGGAACCGTATAAATGACTGACCCTGTGCTCTGACCCCAAGCTTCTCTCTCCCTGTCTGTATGTCTCATGGAGAGCAAGTTTGGGTATGGGAAAAAAGACAAATTCATAATACAAGAAATTGTATGTGGCTAATAGAGTGATCTTCTATCCATAAAATGCACCCTAATCAGGGAAGACTAACTCAGGTACCTTTTACCCAGGAACCCCAAGTTCTCTAAAAGACACAGAAAAACTTGGTCTCTCTAACAAGGTTCAAATACTTAGCTCCAGTCAGGTTTGGTTTGGATGATCAAGAAGTAGGGGCTCTCCCCTGGTGCAAGCTTCAAGTCCCAACTCCTCTGGACTCCCTGCCTCCCTTGTTTCTTCCTCCTGCCTGTCCTCCTGCTTCTTTTCTCTTCTCTTCCTCCTCACTTCTCTGTGTTCTTGATGTCAACTTATACTGTGTCTTTTTGCCCTGCTCCGTTGCAATCATTAATCAACAACTTGCCTAGGTATACTAAGATAAACTTTACTTTTGTTTCTGCTCAAGGGACCCCCAGACCTCAGCAAACATCCTCTCTCCTTTTAGTTAGAAGAAGTTAGAAGTTAGAAGAGTTTACTCCAAAATCTAAGAGACAATTCTCCGTTACCCAAAGCTGTAACAATACCATCATATCCTCCTATTCCTCCTAAATCAAGTAAAATCAATTGAAAGTGTACTCGTATTTGTGAGTATGTTGTTTAAATTATTATGAAAACAGTAAAGCAGCAAATATAGTAAGGTACACTATACAAAATAGATCAAATTAAATGTAATAGTATTTAAATGCAGGGAACACCATAATCTTTTATAATTAACATCACTATCATCACTAGGAGGTGTGTGCGGCTGATGACAATGAAGACAATGATAATTATGATGAAGGTGTTGCACACTCGACTTTTGCCTCTATTCCGAGTTGCTCTCCAATGAAATAGTTGGAGGGGCTGGAGTCACCAGGTGATGGCAGAAGCCTATAGTGATGTAATAAACACAACAAAGAAAGCACCCTGCTAAAGAAAGCGCTGGTTCACAAAAGCCGCCTCGTCTTTGTAACCAGGAGACAAGACACAATTATTTCATTCCCACACTCAATTTCTCTGAGCCCTCAGCGTGCACACTGAAGCTTAGACTTCCATACCCAAGACACATTACCTTATATACAGTATGTCATCAAATATCTCATTCATACACACGCCTTAGTCCTTTCATGACCTCATCATGAGGTTAATTCATATCGCTGAGCCCTTTGCTGACCTCTGGTTCTTGGTCTACTGCTGGCCTCTTTCATTACTTTGCCGGTGAGCCGACATGAAAAAGACAGAGGCTGCAACTCATTGTGAGTCTTCCCTGCCCCTCAGTGCTCAAAACTCTGTCTAGGAGTAACCCTGATGTTAGACCACACACACATGGAGTCCAGTTCCTCTCTGGACTCCATATCTCCTGGAGCCTCTTGCTCCTCACTATCATGGAATCTCCTACTCAAAATGTTACACACCTAAGCCCACAATTCTCTCACTCATGGACTTCCTCTACTCTCTGTTGACAGCTATTGTTTCACTAACTTTCTACTTTCACTTTACAACTTTCTTTCAACCTGCTATAATACAGTACATTCTAACGACAGTGGTGGACAGTCCAGGGTTTTCTGTACAGCATGTACTGAAAACCTAGGAAACTGTCCACTTTTCTATCAGAATTTAAAAAACAGCATAATAATAATAATAATAATAATAATAATAATAATAATAATAATAATAATAATAATAATAATAATAATAATAATGATTCAGCTATTAAAATAAAACATGTTATGGAACAAACAGCTTCAAATAATGAATCAAAATGTTATACACTTTTCATTTTAAATGATCGGAGCCAGGGAATAGTCAGTCTGGACACTTATGCTATCCATCAGTCTAATACCACGCATCATAAAAGCTCACAACAAAATGAATAAATTCACCTCTTCCATCTACTGACAAGCTATTAAGGTCTTATTTCTATAGAGTAATGTTTGGAGGAGGGGGAAATGCATTAGCCTGGGACATAAGAAATTGTATACATGTGGAGACAAAAATAAAAGTCTAAAATCAGAAATTTGTTGAAGATATTAAATGCTGCACTATTGACAGCTTTCCATGATTTATAATATTTGACAATTGGTTACATAGAAATGTTTTTTTTTCACTATTCATTTTAAAAAATCTTTCATTTAAGTGCCATGCTGTTAATATATATATATTTAGTTTTTCCTTTTACTGCATTATACGTTTCATTGGAACTAGTGAAGGAAGCCATCAGACTTTTGTCATTTTACTTGTCATTTAAATACTGTCATGCATTGTATGTTTCTGCAATTACTAAGCTTTTGAATTTCTTGAAAGCTGTCATGCTGTTTGCAGTATTAACTTAAGAAATAGTAACCCACCAATTGCGACAAACCTGTTTCATGCTGGTAATGTACCTTATGAAGTAAAAGCCTCTTTTCTAAATTTCAGTGTAGATGCAGTGTTTTTTAGCCAAAAAAATGAAAACGACATTCATGTCTCATTGTGACAGACCTATTTTTAATCCTCAATCTGTGAAACAAAGGTGTATTGAAACAGCATAGAAACTGTGTCCTTGTTTGGTGTCTACAATCATAATGGAAGTTGTTGAGCAAGTATCTGACTCAGTTATAAAAGACAATCCTTATAAGTTAATTCTGCTCTTGTTCTTCTTTAGTTAAAATGGGTTCTTTAATATACAGGACAAAACTGACATTTTGTGAAAATAAATGCATATAATACAGTGCTATATATTTGTATTTGATAATGTTTCTTGTGTTCCACACTGCTTTGCAGAAGATCTAAACAGATTATTTTAATTTAATCATAAATGCCAACAGAAAACCACACTGAGGATATAAATGGGATGGCAAATATTAATATGTTCTTATAAATGTAAAAAACATCCTGTAATGCGTTAGGTGAAACACAATCCTGTTATTGGAGTAACAGTATTTCACAGCATGGCCTCCATTGATTCTGGTAAATTTTGGATTATTGGCAAATCAGCCAAGCACATAATGAAGTACGGTGTTTTGGATGGATTATAAACCACATTAATAAATGCTTAAAATACTTTATTCTTTTCAGAGTAGGAGTGAAAAAAGACAGTAAATTACTTCCTTTGGGAATATCATTGTGGACAGTGTATAATCAGGCTTTCAAGAACGGAAAAACTGAAGTGGTTGTAAGGATGTTATTCTTTCTTGTTTTATTCCTCTTTTGTTTTTTTTTTCTTACTTTTGAAGCTGGTCATTGCTGAAGATCTGTTAGATAAGTATACTGTACAAATGTAGTGGGACCAATAAACCATTGAAATGGTAACAAAATGGGGTCCTTTGTCAGCTAGCAGGGCAGTCTGACTTGCATATTCAAAAAGCGTTTTCACATCCTTGTTCTCAGGAACTGCTGCACTAAGAGAATTGAATCTTGACAGATTTCATAACTGTCTAAAGCATCATTTAGACTTACACCTCCCATATTTCAAAAATGCTTGTTATTCGCACTCCAGGTAATCGCCTGTTCAGTTTACAACCTGAGACTCAGATGCTTAGTGCTTCTTCTGTACCCCCCTGTAAAAATCTAATTGTATTTACAGTTTTTTATAACACAATTGAATGATATAAAAAACAACACAGTCACATGTTTTACTTACATAAAGTATGTGGTGGAGTATGTGGTGTTGGGGTTTTGTGTGTGAGTTAAAAGATTGAAGCTGTCTCTCAGCATTATCCTCACTGTGAAGAGGCTGTCAATTTTCAGAGTCACAAACATTTGTGTCATGAGTTTAAAACGTCTTGCAGAAAGATCCATCAAAATCTATATATGAAAAACATTTTCTAAAAGAGCCCAACATGGCTACATTTCAAAATAAAACAATGACTTGTTTATCAGACTGTTTTTAACATTTATTAGAACAATTGAAATTGAACAACAGTTATATACACACTGTATTTATATGTATATTCACAAGTGATCATTGTAGTAAATAAAACCTTTCGATCATTTTGCTGAATATATAACATCCTTTATAATTAAATCAGGCATTTAAGCTTTAGATACAAAAAAAGATTCCTGGGGCTTTGGATCTCAGGCACAAGTCATTTTACAGTAAGTTTTGAAAACTGCTTTTTGCAGCACATTTGGGTTATACTGTATACAGTATACTGTGAGCTCCCTTCACATCACGACTCCCATGTTTCCACTCTAAACAATACCTGGATTATAAGAAAAAGAAGAAATGCTAATCACTTTGGAAATACAGTTACATCTGTTTCTGACTCAACTATGGTGGCATTTCCAGTTATGGTGGTTCGTTTTCACATAACTCTTTGCCTGTCTTATAATTGTTAGCCATCTGCTGCAGTCTTGTTGATGACAATCGATTTACATGAGGGAATATTTTGGCAAGCAAATCTCCCACGTCTGTGAAAATGGGACAGGAGTAGGTCATGCATTTCTGAAAGTTTCACGTTTAACATTACCATCAATCCCTGTGTACATATCTATAAAACTGTTGCAAAAAAATGTTCGTCTTTTTCATGTAGCTAATAGCACAGATGTTTTTGTGCATCTTCGCATGAGAGGTGAATGTTTCCACCTATCAAAGTTTTTTTAGGAAAAAAGATCAATGTACACAGTGTTTAAGTAATGATACACAAAGCAACCAAAGAAGTTTAAAAAAATTAAAGAACGGCACAAGAATAATGCTACAGGAAGTACAGCATTCAGTTTTGGAAAAGTTATCTTATTTCACAACTTTGATGCCACTGTCTAGCTGCCAAAGAGAAACACTTGTTCAAACTGAAAAAGTAAGATATGTCTGTTGTACAAAAGAACAGACATTTTTACACTTCTGTTAATTCTTTTGAAAAGAACAAACAGAACTGTTCTTTTCCATTTTTACAGAAGACATAAGTGTACCTTCCTGTATCTTCCATTTGTTTTTAAGTGTACCTTCCATTTGTTTTTCTCATACCTGCTGCCTACGGTCAGTTACTATTTAAGTTGAAGGGAGTGTTATGTTGCTCTACTTTCAATAGTACAGCTACTGTACCACAATATTTGAATTTGTTTAATGTTTTTTTCATTTATTTTATTATGAAGTGCATGAGTGCTAAATCCTAACTTACAGTAGCAGATATATTATATTATCATTATGGAGTGATATACTGTAATTGCAAGTAGGTTCCTTGGAGAATTTCAATAGGATGACCATTAAATCACAAGAACAGGGACCTTGAAATCTAATAGCAGTCAGCATAACCACACCTTAAAGTATTCAAATGAATTAAATGTAAAGCAGTTCAGATATAAGACCTAGTTAAGGCTTTATGAGCAATTTATCCAGCAAAATTGAAGGTGATGGCATTTGTTGATTTTCTTTACTGCCTAATATAAATGTTAGATGCTGTCTGTTGCAAATTCAATTGAACTACTTCACAACATGACAATATTTAATAATAATTTACACATAATATAATGAGTGAATTCTGTAAATGTTTCTAAGGTTTATTAAGTTTTTCCCCTTCTTTTATCCTTAGCTTCCGTTCCTTCCAGCAGACTTCAGTAAATCGACCATTATACTGCATGTATAAGCAAGTTTAGGTTGTTCCATTCATCAAAATGTCACTGATGATGGTGTGCTAAATTAGCCATGTGTTCTTTCCTAATAAAACCACCTCTAGGCAGAGCTGTTTGTCTGGTTCACCAAAGACAACAGTGTCCTTGGATTTCTCATTCTATTGGCACTCATGCAAAATACACATTTTCACACTGAAATAAAAACTGGACTTCCACACAGCACAATGCACTCCAATTTATCTTACCTGTGTTTCATTTAATGTTGGAGCGGTAGACTTAGGGAAAAGAAAGAATCTGGAATGTTACTTTGTGTAGATGCAGTGATATTGTTTTGAATGCCAAAATATGAAACTATGTACATTTAAAAAAATATATCTGTTGCTCTCTTCTGTACTGTAGTGTTGTGGGAGACATTATTCCACAAAACTGGCATTATAATACTCGGGCAAAAGCTGAAATGCTTACTGCAGCACACCAACCATACAGTATGTATACAGTGCCTTGCGAAAGTATTCGGCCCCCTTGAACTTTTCAACCTTTTGCCACATTTCAGGCTTCAAACATAAAGATATAAATTTTTTATTTTATGTGAAGAATCACCAACAAGTGGGACACAATTGTGAAGTGGAACGAAATCTATTGGATTTTTGAAACTTTTTTAACTAATAAAAAAATGAAAAGTGGGGCGTGCAAAATTATTCGGCCCCCTTGCGTTAATACTTTGTAGAGCCACCTTTTGCTGCGATTACAGCTGCAAGTCGCTTGGGGTATGTTTCTATCAGTTTTGCACATCGAGAGACTGAAATTCTTGCCCATTCTTCCTTGCAAAACAGCTCGAGCTCAGTGAGGTTGGATGGAGAGCGTTTGTGAACAGCAGTTTTCAGCTCTTTCCACAGATTCTCGATTGGATTCAGGTCTGGACTTTGACTTGGCCATTCAAACACCTGGATACGTTTATTTGTGAACCATTCCTTTGTAGATTTTGCTGTATGTTTGGGATCATTGTCTTGTTGGAAGATAAATCTCCGTCCCAGTTTCAGGTCTTTTGCAGACTCCAACAGGTTTTCATCCAGAATGGTCCTGTATTTGGCTGCATCCATCTTCCCCTCAATTTTAACCATCTTCCCTGTCCCTGCTGAAGAAAAGCAGGCCCAAACCATGATGCTGCCACCACCATGTTTGACAGTGGGGATGGTGTGTTGAGGGTGATGAGCTGTGTTGCTTTTACGCCAAACATATCGTTTTGCATTGTGGCCAAAAAGTTCGATTTTGGTTTCATCTGACCAGAGCACCTTCTTCCACATGTTTGGGGTGTCTCCCAGGTGGCTTGTGGCAAACTTTAGACGAAACTTTTTATGGATATCTTTGAGAAATGGCTTTCTTCTTGCCACTCTTCCATAAAGGCCAGATTTGTGCAGTGTAAGACTGATTGTTGTCCTATGGACAGACTCTCCCACCTCAGCTGTAGTTCTCTGCAGTTCATCCAGAGTGATCATGGGCCTCTTGGCTGCATCTCTGATCAGTCTTCTCCTTGTCTGAGCTGAAAGTTTAGAGGGACGGCCAGGTCTTGGTAGATTTGCAGTGGTCTGATACTCCTTCCATTTCAAGATGATTGCTTGCACAGTGCTCCTTGGGATGTTTGAAGCTTGGGAAATCTTTTTGTATCCAAATCCGGCTTTAAACTTCTCCACAACAGTATTACGGACCTGCCTGGTGTGTTCCTTGGTCTTCATGATGCTCTCTGCGCTTTCAACAGAACCTTGAGACTATCACAGAGCAGGTGCATTTATACAGAGACTTGATTACACACAGGTGGATTCTATTTATCACCATCAGTCATTTAGGACAACATTGGATCATTCAGAGATCCTCGCTGAACTTCTGGAGTGAGTTTGCTGCACTGAAAGTAAAGGGGCCGAATAATTTTGCACGCCCCACTTTTCATTTTTTTATTAGTTAAAAAAGTTTCAAAAATCCAATAGATTTCGTTCCACTTCACAATTGTGTCCCACTTGTTGGTGATTCTTCACATAAAATAAAAAATTTATATCTTTATGTTTGAAGCCTGAAATGTGGCAAAAGGTTGAAAAGTTCAAGGGGGCCGAATACTTTCGCAAGGCACTGTATGTAACAGAAAGTACATATTACTTAATGGCAGAATTGCTGATGAACATTTTTCTTAAAGGCATACAATGAAAGCCAAAACTTTATATTAATATCTATTATATTAATAGATTTGCAAATCCTATTAAAGCCTACTGGTTAAAACCCACTAATCACTAACTTATCACACCTCTCCCCACTGCCAACCAAACAGCTCAGTCAAACCCAGTTGTACATTATCTTCTCATCTTTTGAAGCAATAGTCGAGTGGTGGACAGCTATTGATGTATAATGTAAATGCAATATCAAAACCATTTGAATGATATTTGCAAATACAGTATATTTGAATCCATGCAATTTGTGCAGCGGTGATGTAAAGATAAAAGACAATAGAAAATCATCTTGCATATGCTTTTAACAGTTGTAGTGGTTTCTTTGGTGACATTCCACAGAAGGCTATACATACAGTAGAATAATTCAATAAGAAATATGTGGCATTTAGCAAGTTACATTTTTATATATGTTTTTTTAACTGCACCAGCATTTCCAGAGAAAGATTTGAAAAACATTTTCTGTTCTTTTTTGTATCAGAAACACATCTTATTCTGATAACACATTGTGAATGCAAAGGAACAGGGCCAATGAGCACAGCATGGAAGCATGTAATCTTCTTATAAATTACATTCCTCCTGGTGTTGCCCCACATCATGGCATCAAATTATGCCATTCCAAAAAATATAGAAGTGGATCAAAACTGGATGAAGATTAAAAATGGCATTAAGGAACGAAGATTATGAAAATCATGAAATTCTGACTGTGAGGTTATCAGCATTTAAAAAATACTATCTTATATTGATTGAACAAAACCCCATAAGCCATGTATTGTCTCTAGGTGTCTTTATTGAGGTATATGCAAATGGAAAATGGCCTTGTTTTCACAGTACTGACCTCATCATAACAATTCCAACTACCATGACATAAAACCTTTGCTTATCAATCACAAAACATTTAATGAGAAAACTACAGCCTGCACTCAACAGCAAAACAGTTGATACAGTACATTTTAACTGTAACTCCTAAAGGTTGGGCAGTGCACTAAAATTCTAAAATAGAAACATGAGGAAAATGTTTTGACATTTTTTCCATGACTGTTACTTTAAGATTATTTACTCTGGAGCCTTTCTTTATAAGATAGAACTGTCATTATTGACTTTTGACCTGTAAGAGCGAGTAAGATCCATTACCCTTCACTTTGTGATTAATACCTGTACCAGGAACATTTACAAAATGTCTGTGTGCAACACCAGCAAAATTGAATGGATATTTTTACAATGATTTTGTCATTTAGATAATTTTGTAAATTGTTGAAAAAGAAATAGTTTGTACATAATACAAATCTACATACAGTATATATACGTAGAGTAGTATAGGTATGTTTGGTGCTTAAGGTTATAAACATATTAATTTAGGTTTCGTATTACAGATACATTTTAGCTATTTTTACTTTTTAGTATATTTTTAGTAAAATTAGCCTGTACTTTTTTATTTTATTGAATCATCACTGAATGGAGAAACCACATTCCCTTGAAAAAGTGGATCAACATTCCTTTAGATATTTATTTTAAAGGCATAAATGTATCAGGACACACATATTGTTGCCTCTATCATTATTCTGTTGCTTATTAGATATAAACCAGACATGAGACAAAGAAGTCTGTGCTGTTATATTATATCCTTACATAGTGAAGCATAAAAAGATACAGGAAGAAACTCCAATGCAGAGAAGTCTACACATTGATTTCTAATCACAGAGAGACGAAGATTCTTCACCTCCAGAGATAGTCCTCTAAATCCAGTAGGTGTGATGAATACTGTATATTAAGAACCTGCCTCTGATGTATTGAAAATGTACTTTTAAGAGTTTGAAGATCATACTGCTTATTATATCTCTTCACCTAAAAGTAATAATACTGGGGAAAAATAACGTATTAACAAGAATAAATTATTTGCATTTACTGTCTGTGCAGATACATTAGATTGCATTACATGAAATAAAATAATAGAAAGTCATATTTACACCTATGTACAGAACATAAGAAAAAACAATCATTTAAATATCTAAAAAGAAAATATACTGTATAGGATGATATAAGATACAATAATAATTTATCTGATTTTTCTGAAATCTGCTTTGCATCCAAGAAGTTATATTTTACACACAATGAGACTTGCAAAAAAACCTCACAAAAAGTACATACAGTATAAATATTTAAATAAAAATAAATACAACATTACATAAAACATATCAACTCATACTGTACATAGTCCTTACACATCACTTCTACTTGGATCTACACAGCTCACCAGGACCTGAAAGTTAACTTTTCCACAATCAGCCTGAGTCTCTATAATTGCGCAATACCCCTTAAATGTTGCTCATAATTACTGTTTACACTTGCACATAAACCACTACTCCTTTAGTGTGAACTCATTTATCGAGTATGTGGCACTACACAAGTAGGGGGTGTTCAGTGTGGAGGCGGACCGGCCCAGGAAGAAGGGCGACGCCTCGCCTTTGTAATCACAGCTGCACATGCTCATCAAGGATGAGCTGCAGCTGTGAGGGCTCTTTAAAGGCACACTGAGCACCAATCCCAAGGAAGATGAGCAGGGCAGAACCCCCAGAAGGGGAAGATCAGTACATCCGCAGTCCTGGAGGGGATTGTACCCGAGTTTGAGGCCATTTTTCTTCTTTTTCTTTTAGCCTGTCCCATCCTGTGTCTATACCGGGGCAGGTTTACCTTTTTCCACGTTTAGTTTTTATTTTGGTCTTGTGCTCTCTTCCTGCTCTCCCAGACGGGCAAGTCCAGTCTGGTCCCTGCCGCCAAGCAGGATTCTTTTCCAGGCTGGACCCCATTAGATAGGATAAGTCCAGCCTGGGCGCTGCTCTACATGACAGTGCAGTGCCACTGTACTTAATAGTGCATTTTTGTATTTTTCCATTTTGCTTTTGTTTTCTTTCAGTTTTCGCTACCCTCATACCGGTCTCCACCCCCTCAGATCGGGGCGTTGATTTATACCGGTGCTTGCCACAGCTCCTCATACTGCCACACTGCTACAGGTAGTTTGATTTAATGTGGGATAAACAAATTCCTCATTTTAGTTCTGCAATGATGGACTTTAAAACATCTGCATGAAAGTGGAGCAAATTTCCCTCACGGGATCAATAAAGTATCTATCTATCAAAGCTAGTTTGGATACGGTGACGTCACCGCCCTCCCTGCACGTAGCAGGGACCTTGGCTGCCTGGGTTGAGGGAGGTCTCCTTTAGCTCATGCGGCTGGTTCCCTGTTGCGTTACGCCGGAGACCCGGGTTTGCACCCCAAGTGTCGTGGGACGAAACGGGTGGCGTTCACAAAAGCATCAGTTGACATTTTTCATGCAGATTCATGTGAGGACTAAGAGGAGATGCAAGCAGCTAGTATCAAGATACACTTAATGTAAGAAGTTAGAAAGCTATGATCAAGTGGCAGCCCCTTTTAGAACGCATTGTCAAGAGTCTGGATGACTTACTGTAGCTTTTTGTTTCACAGAAAGACTGTGATACTAGGTGGTTATTCCATACTGACTTCACACCCTCATCACATCACTTTCAATAACTACTTATTCAATTGAGGGTCACATTGACCAGGACCCTATCCCAGGAAGTATTGGGCACAAGGCTGAATACACCCTGGAAAGGGCACCACAAGGCACAAACACACATAGACATGCTGACGGCAATTTTTATGGAAGCCAGTATAAAATCACAGGGCGTTTTTTGAAAAAGGTAGGGGTGTAACCGCAGCGTCCTGGCCAAATTTCCCATTGACCCTTACCAATCATGGCATCCTAATAATCCCCATCTATGAATTGGCTTTATCACACTGTTCTCCCCTTCACTGATAGCTGATGTGTGATGAGTGTATTGACACACTATGGCTGCAAGTGAATGCTGCACATTGGTGGTGGTGGAGGGGAGTCTCCATTACCTGTAAAGCACTTTGAGTGGAGTGTCTGGAAAAGAGCTATATAAGTGTAGGCAATTATTAATTATTATTATTATATCTTTGGACTGTGGGAGGAAAGCAAAGGACCCTGGGTAACCTACAGAAACATGGGGAGAACATACAAGCTACAAAGATAGCATCCCAGGAAGTGAACCTAGGGTATCAAAGCTCATAGTCAGTGGTGTCTCAGGGCAGCAATACTACCCACTATGCCACCACGCTGCCCCTCTATGAACTTATCAGTTTTATGCTTTGTTTTCACTAAATGAAGTGGGACATTATACAGAAGATTGTGAAGAATGCTATCGTATATGGATTTGCATTCTCTCTACAATATTGATCTCTGTGAAGTCACACCCCCCAGATTTCATGACTGCACTAAAGAAGAAAAGTTTAGTCGCTTATTCAACTTTTAATCACCTTTTCTTTCCAATTGAAAGAAAATATAAATAGATTATCAGAATGTAGTATGGACATGAAGATCAGTGACATACAAGGGAATGTTCTTGATCTATTATAGACTCGCAATCTTATTAATCTTGTTTTTATAATATTAATTTCTGCTCCAAGCTCTGCATAATGACACTTTGTATTCTGTATCCATCACCCACATCTCAAGATTACTAGTGGTACCCATCTGATTATTTTAAACGGCCAACAAGGCACAGCTGATTATGCATAAACAATATGATGGCTATTCATAACCTTATGCATAATTGAATTCCAATTCCAATTGAGATGTTATTCGTGTCTCCTGTATGTGTTACCTAATGCACTTTTTTTAGAAGAAATGTGAGGTGTCAGCAGTTACCATTCACATGTGACCTAATCCCCTTTCTGAGAGAAATAAAACCACTAATACCCAGCAACAAAATATTTTTATTTTTTGCCAATGAAGAAGTGAAACGTAACCTTTCTGTGAAAAGATTTACAGTATCCTGTTATTCACTTTGAAAATATCGCTAATACTGCATTCTTTATATTAAGGAACAAGTAATACGTTTATTCCATGCTGAAAAGAGAAGAAAGAAAACACAACGTTTCGGCCTTGGGAACTTCTATATATTAATACTACATTCTATCTATAACCATATCTATAACCACATTCTTATATTTTTTAGAAATCATAGACTCTTAATCATTATTTTATGCTGGACATAAAACAATATTTTTGATGTCTTAAAATATATACTGTACATACTAATGGTTTATAAAAAAAGAATTAGGTGATAGTGCACAAAGTATGCAAAGATTACTTACATTCAGCTCAAAGTGAAAATGTGAATATATACTGTATAGAGACACATAGACATTAGTATTAGCACTTTCCATCTACAGCTATATTATACTTGTTAAAGTATACTATGTTATACTTTAATTTATTAAAGCACATTGCTATACTACTGTATACTCATTTTAAGAAATAAGAATATCTCTTCTGAACTCATTCATCTTTGCACTAGATGGTGCTTGTGGTAAAATTACTAATTAAAAGGGACTGGATGTGAGCACTTTTTTCTGTAACTCCATCAACTATAAAAGAGAATCACATTCTAAATCAGTATATAAAGTAACAGTCTAAGAGATAGAGGCTGCTACTTGTGTCTGTGAGATACATAAAGCAAATTGCATTTAGGATTAATAGACTGCTATCCAAAATATGTGTTGATCTATTTACTTCTGCTCCATAATAAGTACTTTTGTGCACTGTAAAAAGGATTGAGAGTTTGAATAGAATTATCTATATCAGCAGGTGCCGGATAGAGTCTCAGAGGACTTTTCATTCCTGCAAGGAATAAATGAATAAAAATCGAGCACAAGGACATTAGGAAAGCAGATTAGAAAGAAAGTCGGGGTAAATAAGCCACATTGTTCCAATTTACTCTGGGGTTTTAAGCAACCTTTAGAACAAATTCCGTATAGACTTTGTTTCTTCTCTCTTGGTGTGTCTATTCAGGCACTGGCACAAAAGCCTAAGTGCTCACCATGAGAGATTAGCCTTGTGGTCAGAATTAAGCAAGATAGTGGGGCTTCATAGGGGGCTTTTGTGAGTTGGTTGTTTTTTTTTAACTATCCTTCTTATGTACCCTGTACTGTATATACAATGTTGATTTAAACTACAGATGGAAGATAATAGAATCATTGTAAATAATACGACTGTGAGTACATAGAATGTTTCTCACTTGATCTGCGAATCTATGTAAATGTACTTGATAGACCCATCACCCATAGAATTATGAAACTATATTGCCTCTGGATGACTCTTATGGCCTTATTGATGGCTTTAGGCTCATCTTTAGATCTAAGGTTGTATATATATTTTGTTTGGCCAATATTGTTAGTGGTTGACTTTGTTTGGCTTTCTTCAGGCAAAGAACAACGTACAGTTATCAGAAACATAGCTGAAAAACACAGAAAAAAATCTGTCAAGTGATTCCTTTAGGGGGGCTGTGCACCTACAGGTCTAGCTGAGAAATGTTGACTGCATGTTCATGATACAGAAATTCAGACTACACTTTAAGACCCTCAATACTTTAAAGGGAAAATAAATTAACTTGAAGTTATAATATTTGACACTGCTACTGGCAATCTGATGTTACTTTCTGTTATTATTGCTACTAAGCATATATTGTACAGTGAGTGATATATAATGTAAGGAATGTAAGGTCACTTGTGAAAATAAATTTAAATCAAAGTTTTTGTGTTTTAAATTAAAACACAACTGCTTACTTTTATGACTTACACATGGATCCCCTATTATAAGTTGCCCTAATATGCCTTCCCCACACTAGGGACACTGGGAACACAATGTACTGTAAAAACTCCCTGCACTTGAGTACAAAGCCTTTGACTTAGTGACTTTAGAAATAGTCTTGTATCACTGATTTTGCATAGCTGGGGGTGACTGTACTGTAAGTGTCACCAGTGTTTAGCATATTTTATTTCTGCCTCCATTCCAAAAGCAGTGCAAGTGATAGTTCAGATGCCGAAGATAAAAAGGAGCACTATAGCATTAACCATAAAGCATAACTCATCCACTTCTTGAGGTAACACCATATAAAGATTTAAATTAAATTAAGATAGATTTGTTTTAATGTCAGTTAATGTCACCCTAGATAATATTATGTTGGTAAGTCAAGATAAAAGAAAGAGATATGTTAGTTAAAAATACTATGTGTACAAGTACAGTAATGTGCTGTACTGTATTTGGGTAGCTAGAAGTGAAACACAAACTTACTGGTTCCCAACCCTACTCTATTTCCATGAGTCTTATGAGAAAAGCCTCTCCACTTTAAGTCAGATGGACAAAGTTACCACTTTTTCCCTAACTCCCCATATTTATATTATTCTTTCTGGTTAAAAAATCTCCTTTATACTGTACATCATTTGATTGCAATAAATCACAACTTACTGAGCACTAGCCCCAACATATATTGGGCACCCTGTACATCTGAGTGTTAGTCTCTGGTGTACTATGATTATTCATTTAATACAATATTAAGAACAAATCTACATGGCCACACACAATCAAGTCCATTTTCATCCTCTCATATCTCAAACAATGATTTCTTGGACACCTCGCCTCTACAGTATATTATGCAAGACTGATAAAATCTCATGATTTGTAAATTGAACCAGGATAGGCCTGCAAATCTGAATAAAATGTTTCTTCAGATCCAGTGGTTTGATAGCTCATAAGAGATCCTGTTAATAGATTTGGTATTTTTATGGCTTGCAGTGATTTCTACATGTAATGAAGGTTCTTTCCATACTACCATACCATGGTAAATGCTATACAGTATGTAATCATGATCATCTGATTCTATTGAACCTTTTAATTTTAAGCCTGATAACAGCATCCCAGGCATGGTATCCCTGGAATCATTCAGAAAATAATGGTTTATACCTTTCATACTATATGTATTTCCTGGTGGCCTTTTGTGTTAGGTTTCATGTATGCTGCTTAGAAAGTGTCTGGTGCATTTCAGTGCATGTCACAGTGCTGCACTTACAAGCCAAGTCAGCTGTGAAAGGTGCAAGGATGTATTTTATATTATGCTAAAAACTTTTGTTTTATGCTTACCGGATGATTAATGGCTTTGCACCCTGTGCCTACAGTTTATCAAGCTGATACTATGACAGCTATCATTTCTTTAAATATTTTTGTCGGCTGATAATCCTTTCTGTTTTTGTGTGTTAATTAAATTCAATGCAAATAAAATAATATGAAAATAAAATACATTCTTATATACTTTATATTTTAAATTTGAGCAGTGATTTGTGGTTCTGCTATTGATGCTAAAGTTTCATACTGGGTTATATACCAGGAGCCATATCACCCTGCAACTCACAACTGGCAACCCACTGAAGCTAAGCAGTTGTGAGCCTGGCAGTACCTGGATTGAAGACCTCCTGGGAAAAACTAAGGTTGCTGCTGGAAGAGGTGTTAGTGGGGCCAGTAGGGGGCGCTCACCCTGCAGTCCATGTGGGTCCTAATGCCCCAGTAAAGTGATGGGGACACTATGCTTTAAATGGGCGCTGTCCTTTGGATGATATGTAAAACCAAGGTCCTGACTTTCTGTGGTCATTAAAAATCCCAGGGTGTTTCTTGAAAAGAGTAGGGGTGTAACCCTGGCGTCCTGGCCAAATTTCCCATTGGCCCTTACCAATCATGGTCTCCTAATAATCCCCATCTATGAATTTGCTTCATTACTCTGCTCTCCTCCCCACTGATGTAGCTATAGCTGCCTTTGCATCATCCAGGTAGCACATGCTGCACATTGGTGGAGTGGGAGTCCCCATTATCTGTAAAGCGCTTTGAGTGGAGTGTCCAGAAAAGCGCTATATAAGTGTAAGTAATTATTATTATTATTATTATTATTATTATTATTATTATTATTATTATTATTATTATTATATCATAGTTAGTACATGAACACAAGACATTCTGTGCTAAATTACATAATGGGTTTTACATATAAGGCTAGCTACCTTATATTAATCTAAATTAATCACAGTTAACTGTGTCATGATGACCACAGGGTTTACTTACTTGCTTTAGAATATGTATCATACCTGAACTCTTAAAGACTATCCTAATCAGAATGATGGCAGGTGTGCAAAGTATACCAATGAATCTGTCTGTCTGGAATTTTTATTTTTGCCCACAAATTCTCATCTAAATTATCCCTACAGTTATCTCCTGGCAACAATTTTGTTAGTTGTGAACTGCCTCTCAGGAAAAAAAAAAGACATTTCTTACAAACCACTAAAACTTCCATTTGTGGCTTTTTGAGTAACTATACATTAAAACACCAATAAAAAATGTCAAAGAAAAGGTGCAGGGGTGGTTGCTCTAGTAAAGTAAACTAAATTTTATGCAGAGAAATAACATAGCCCAATGGCTTTCCTTGCTGTCTGTACACATATGGAAAGAAAAAAGAAAACAAAGTAAAATTACTCCCTTTTAAAAAGTAAAGTGTTATGAATAATTAATTGTCGTCACAGAGAAATACCTTAGAGTACATTTTGTAGAATTCTATGTCAAAAGCCATAACCTTCTGAGATTTAAATACATTGAAGTACTGTATATACTGTACCCATTGGTGCGAAAACATGTTGATGCCCGCTATCCTCTAATCTTGATCTGTTACATAAGCTTGGCTTTTTTGTTTTTTGTGAACACAGAACTGTATATACAGTAAATATTTTTTTGTATTTGTATTTTTTCTACATTTCTCTATTTTAAAACTACTGATTTGTTTAGGTTAATTCTTTAGATTTTTCTTCTTTCATCATTTCTAAAACTGTAAACACATTGGAATTTAGAGCCATTTAAAGAATAAGGGCATTAGTCATGAGGTTTTTGTTAGAGATTTAGGGATCTGTGATGGTGGGACACCACATTGGTAGAAATCCAAAAGAATTAGATGGAATTGAGATGAATGAAGGCATGGCTGCACAACAATCTCCAGAGTCTAGCTGACATTAAATTTCAACTACAATCATTTAAAAATTTCAGTGCAATATGAAGTGAATGGTTTGGGACCAGTAATGAGAATTTGGGAATTTGGAATGTACTGTAATTCTGAAGTCTTTCTCTAATTTCTTACAAGGTTACTTTTTGCTTTACAACTACACTAAAAAACATATAATATCCATAAAATGTGTCCGTTGTAAACCACACATACTGTATATGCCCCACTGCTGAGTCCTAATACAGTACATGTACAGTATGAGTAGAACAGCTGTCCGTTGGAACTAACTTTAAATATGTAGAGTGGAATTAGAAGTCTTTTAAAATCTGTTTCCCAGTGCTGTAAAATGTAGAGTTTGAATTAATATTCATGTTTTCATTAAAGATAAGATCACTTTATTAGCCATATACAATGTCTTGCATTAGGAATTTGTCTTTTCGCATATGCCAACTTGCTCTCCATGAGACATACATACACACAGACAGGGAGCGAGACGCTTGGGGTCAGACCACAGGGTGAGCCATTTATACGGCACCCCTGGAGCAGTTTGGGGTAAGGGCCTTGCTCAGGGGCCCAACAGAGTAGGATTCCTCTGCTGGCCGCGGGATTTGAACTGGCAACCTTCCAGCCATTTAATTGAAATAGCTTTTTCTGTTCATTACTAACTTCCCTTCTTAAAGATCTTTAACTGCAAATTTCAACCTGTACAATTGTTTTTTTCTTAAACCAAAGATTAATCCTTTTTTGGTGGTTTTGCAACTGAGAAACAAAATGGAGACCCTAATCACCGGTTGTACTTAACAGATAAATGAAATATACAGTACGGTACAGTATGTAACAAAAATATTCTATTATAAAGACTTTCATTTTACAAGGATACTTTCTAGTACTCCAGTTATATGTGTTTTTGTGAAGGGCCTCTAATGAGATGTATGTTCCACAACCCATGATGTTAACAGATCTATCTTGTTAACAGATAGATCTTTATGTTGCTTTGTGTATTTAGCTGCAAAACAAACAAGGGATGCATACTGTATGTATGTGGTGGGTAAATTAGGTTCCTTGTATATTTTCGGATGAAAAGTTCAATATACAGTACATGTAAGACTGATTAACAGTTATATCATATGCTTTATATAATATATAGTTTTCATAATATGCAACAATATGGTGATGTGTAGACTATTTACTGTAATAAAAATATCATTGTGAAAAATCTTTGTAAACTTCCCACTTAATATTAAATTAATTAAATTGTAATTTAAGGTTCCTCCATACACGTTGAGGAAACCTGTCTCCAATACTAGGAGAACTGTAAAAGATTTGCTAACATAAACATTTGGATCCTCTCCAATCTTTCATCTTGATAGAGGTAATCGTACATAAAAGCTTTAATTTTGAGCTTTTGTAAACATTTATTTTCCATAACCCTGAAATTGCCTGTTTCTTGGAAAATGAAAGAAATGAGGGTGGAATTAATTCAATCTATGTAGGAATTATTGTAAAAAACAGTACAAAGCATTACTCTGACTGGATATACTATAATAAATATTGAATTAAAATATGTATATATATGTAAAATAGTATCTTTAAAAATAAAAAGATGACTTTACTTGAAAAGAGAGTTATTTTGGGGGAGATTTTAAATCAAATGAAATTTCAAATGGAATTGGGAGAGATTTTTGTTGGTTACATTCTTGTTATTTTAAATAGGAATTTAATTTAAAAATGAGAGTTATAAATGGTACCACCTTCAATTGGTACCAGTTATGAAAGGAATAATTAACTAATGGTTTGATTACTGCTTGTATAAATAGCTAAAAAAACTAGCTGAAAGGCTGCTACAATTAATTGAAATTTAAATAGGATACTGTACCAATACAATGTTTTGAAAAATGAGGTAAAAAAAAATCAGGTGCTTCGATAATTAACACACTGAATACTATAAGAAACTCTGTGATTTTGTTAGTGGAAATACATAATGCTATGTTAGTGAAAATACATCATGCCATGATCAAAAGTGATTTCAGAAGAAATTCAGAATTCAGAAAAAAGTGTAGTTTATGCTTATCATTCTACAGAATGATGGTTACAAAAGGTTCTAAATGTTAAATACTCCATCCATCCACCATCAGACAATCTATAGAAAATATACGGCACCATACAAGTCTACCGAGGACAAGAAATACTGACAAGATCTCCCCAAGGACAATAGAAAAGCATCCAGAAAGTCATGAAGAACCCCATCATCAGGCTATCCATTCATCAGCTGAAGCTGAGCAGAAAGTGAGTCATGCAGCCAGACAATGATTCAACAGAATGGTTAAAGAAGATGCAATATGTTTGGCCAACTCAAAGTCTGGATTTAAAACTCAGTTCAAATGCTATACTGATGCAGGACCTGGGGCAAGCTTTTCATGCAAGGAAACCCTCAAATGACACAGTCTTGAAACTATTTGGTAAGGAAGAATGGGCCAAAATTCTTAAACACAAAAATAACTATACAAGAGACTGATCTAGCTGCAGTCATTGTTACTGAAGGAGACCCCACACGTCACTGACACCTACTGAAACTGAGGATTCACATCCGGTATTTATTCACATCAGTATATTAACTGTTGGATCATTTTGTTAATTAAAACACCCAGATATGTTTTATGTTTATGTTCAGTCATTATCTTAATCTTTTCTGAATTTCTTTCATGAAGATCTGAACTAATTTAAAAGTTTTAGGTCTAAAATACATAAGATTAAGGAGCAACCTAGGGTGTTCACAACATTTTTCTTGGCAAACTACTGTACAGCACAGGCATATCCCTTTGCCAGTGGAACCTCACATTCCATTCCAATTGAAACCCACAAACAGTGATAGTGAGTCAACTAATTTTCCAGTTACGATCTGCCTCTTTTGGGACATGGTGCCCCCATTTTCCAATCTAGTCACTAGCCAGTCACTGCCAATGAATACACTGTTGCATTGCATATTGGTGCATTTAAGTGGTTCGTAACTAGACATTGTACGCCAAGGATTGGTATAGTTGTATGTAGTATATAGTAGTATTTGCACATTTATTAAGAATAGACATAAAAACTATGTTGATGTTTCTTTTTGTCTAACATTTCAAAAAGTAAAGAAATGATTGTGTAGTTAAAGATGCTATATTATCTGTGAGCACCACAGAAAACTTTACTGTGTCATAAAAGAAGCAGATGGATTCCAATTTTTTGCAAAACAAATTCTTTTGCCAATATGGCTTCACCTTTACATATCAATGTGACAGTGCTGCAATGAAATTAAGCTGTAAGGATAATTTGTTGCATGAGGTTCTGTTCTGTCTAGTGACAGTAGGGACAGAGCTTGCAGTAAATTTCCACGGGTTTATACAGTGCCTTGCGAAAGTATTCGGCCCCCTTGAACTTTTCAACCTTTTGCCACATTTCAGGCTTCAAACATAAAGATATAATTTTTTTATTTTATGTGAAGAATCACCAACAAGTGGGACACAATTGTGAAGTGGAACGAAATCTATTGGATTTTTGAAACTTTTTTAACTAATAAAAAAATGAAAAGTGGGGCGTGCAAAATTATTCGGCCCCCTTGCGTTAATACTTTGTAGAGCCACCTTTTGCTGCGATTACAGCTGCAAGTCGCTTGGGGTATGTCTCTATCAGTTTTGCACATCGAGAGACTGAAATTCTTGCCCATTCTTCCTTGCAAAACAGCTCGAGCTCAGTGAGGTTGGATGGAGAGCGTTTGTGAACAGCAGTTTTCAGCTCTTTCCACAGATTCTCGATTGGATTCAGGTCTGGACTTTGACTTGGCCATTCAAACACCTGGATACGTTTATTTGTGAACCATTCCTTTGTAGATTTTGCTGTATGTTTGGGATCATTGTCTTGTTGGAAGATAAATCTCCGTCCCAGTTTCAGGTCTTTTGCAGACTCCAACAGGTTTTCATCCAGAATGGTCCTGTATTTGGCTGCATCCATCTTCTCCTCAATTTTAACCATCTTCCCTGTCCCTGCTGAAGAAAAGCAGGCCCAAACCATGATGCTGCCACCACCATGTTTGACAGTGGGGATGGTGTGTTGAGGGTGATGAGCTGTGTTGCTTTTACGCCAAACATATCGTTTTGCATTGTGGCCAAAAAGTTCGATTTTGGTTTCATCTGACCAGAGCACCTTCTTCCACATGTTTGGGGTGTCTCCCAGGTGGCTTGTGGCAAACTTTAGACGAGACTTTTTATGGATATCTTTGAGAAATGGCTTTCTTCTTGCCACTCTTCCATAAAGGCCAGATTTGTGCAGTGTAAGACTGATTGTTGTCCTATGGACAGGCTCTCCCACCTCAGCTGTAGTTCTCTGCAGTTCATCCAGAGTGATCATGGGCCTCTTGGCTGCATCTCTGATCAGTCTTCTCCTTGTCTGAGCTGAAAGTTTAGAGGGACGGCCAGGTCTTGGTAGATTTGCAGTGGTCTGATACTCCTTCCATTTCAAGATGATCGCTTGCACAGTGCTCCTTGGGATGTTTGAAGCTTGGGAAATCTTTTTGTATCCAAATCCGGCTTTAAACTTCTCCACAACAGTATTACGGACCTGCCTGGTGTGTTCCTTGGTCTTCATGATGCTCTCTGCGCTTTCAACAGAACCTTGAGACTATCACAGAGCAGGTGCATTTATACAGAGACTTGATTACACACAGGTGGATTCTATTTATCACCATCAGTCATTTAGGACAACATTGGATCATTCAGAGATCCTCGCTGAACTTCTGGAGTGAGTTTGCTGCACTGAAAGTAAAGGGGACGAATAATTTTGCACGCCCCACTTTTCATTTTTTTATTAGTTAAAAAAGTTTCAAAAATCCAATAGATTTCGTTCCACTTCACAATTGTGTCCCACTTGTTGGTGATTCTTCACATAAAATAAAAAAATTATATCTTTATGTTTGAAGCCTGAAATGTGGCAAAAGGTTGAAAAGTTTAAGGGGGCCGAATACTTTCGCAAGGCACTGTATTTGAGCATCTTTTATGGAATGATAATTAAAGAAGTGATAGGCCTGATTCATGTGGTTGTAAAGACTTGGAAATGCACATTCATAATTTGTTTATTGGTCTACATCTCATAGTCTCATGTTGGTACTTTTCAGATTTTCCCCAAGAAAGAAAAAACAATGAAATGAAATGTTTTCATGAACACTAGCCTATCCCTTAACAATTGCTAGGTTCTCTTTTTCTGTACTGTATTTAAACATACTGTATCTTCTACAAATCTATGTTTTCATCTCAAGTTACAGTGACCCTAGCTCATAACAAAATAGCTAACATAGCTAAATATGAATAATTAAAATGCTACTTTAGTGGTTCCTCACCAGCTCAACTAATAAACAAATTGAAGATTATCTCTATTGTCCTGATAACTTCAGTCTGAGCCTTGGTTGTCTCATTAGCTAACTGAGATTCCCCAAAGATCTTCACACAATCAGTCACGTTCTGACTATTTTGCCAGCCAGGGTGCACAACAGTATCTCCTGGGACTTGCTGACCCTGGTGAGGCTACAATGTTGTGATTGAGAGATGCTCCTCCAATAAAACCTAAGCAATCGTATCTTTGTGCTGTTGAAGGAAACTGGAGCATCAAGCAAAAACCCACTGAAACTTTTGACAAATGTCCTGTCATGGTAGTGACCATAAACAGTAGTAATACAAAGTGACAGACAGCAAGTTATAAAAAACAATAAATTATAAAAATTAAAGCACCATCAGTCATAATGTATTCTTTATAGGATGCATCGGGAATGCTAAAGACCTGAAAAACCTTGTATTCGACTATATGGTAGTTTTATTTTTTGTTTTTCCATACCTTCATTATCATTTGTGTACTGTATATTATAATATTTTATTAAAACACTTGATGTTCCACAATGACATCCTAACAGTGATATATATGTCAGCCTCATTAATATACATTAACTGTGTCACTAACTTTACGAGTTTGTCTTGAACACACAAACTTTAATGCTGCACTACGCTATAAAAGAAACAGATGGGCAATCTTAATTTTATTCTGTTTGCCTTTCTAACATGGCTTGAATCTTAAACTATTAGCGGAAACATCTGTGTAACAGACAGATTATGTGGTTTTGTTACATTAACTTGTTTTTTCTAAGATTACACATTTCCTTTTTACCTAGAAAATGCATTATTTGGTCATTTTTGTGAATCCTTAGAGATAATTTAAGAAAAATACAACAATAACAGTATATTTAGTTAAAATGCATGTATTATGATCTTTTAAAAAACTTTTACTTTTTTAATGTTTCTTCTTTTATTATTATCTTAAACACTTTGCTTTAAGCCTTATGTTGTGCAAAGTAACTGTAATTGTTTTTGCTGAAAATACTATAACAAACATATACTTTATGCAAACATATAGCATAACAAATTGCTAAAAACACTCACCAAGATTTTATTTTCAATCAAAATGTCACCTGACAGTGTCAAAGTCATACTACATGAGAGAGATGCTATCTGCTATTTACTGATGGTAAAGAAGGTTCTTACAAAAGGTTAGAACATAGTCTTCTGGTAGAGCTATGACCTGGTATCATTTGTTGGTGGTAAAGTGGTATTTCAGCACTTATCACATACAGTAGTACAGCAATCTTTCTGACTGCCTACGAAATTCTTCCTTATGCAACCTGTTATGCCATTAAGTATTTTCTACTGATTTTACTATGTGAGGAAATGTAGTTTTTTTAATTTATTTTGGAGGTGATAAATACACATAACATAACTGAACACACAAAATGTAGTAAATTTATTTTTACACAACTACAATGAAGGGACCGATTTATTTTTTTAGTCCCGTATGCAATTTCTTTGAGTCACAGCAGGATTTTATTACAGTACTTTAAAGCATCAGTGAATCCCGACAGATTCCATCATGTACTAATTTGTAATGATCTTCCCTGAATAAACAAAGACAGGTGTGCAAGGAAAGATCTTTCAACAAATTGAAGAATATGTCACTAAAGTCTAGTGTTTTTTAATCCTACTAATACAATTTTTAAAATATTGCTACTACTATCACTACCATCACCACAATACCTGCTACTACTACAACTCCTAATTAAACTAATAATACAATCAGCCATGCCAAAATTATCAATTATGCTACCCTACCAAAATACATTGTATTATACTCTAAAAACCTGACTTTGCCCCCAAAGTGATTTTCTGTGATGACACTGAAAAGTCTATTTTCAAAAATGACACTGATAGACTGTAAGTGACAAGAGGTGTGATTGCCATGTGATATATTTCTGATGGCAACAACAGTGTGTTCTGTGTATAGCTCATCTGCAGCTCAAATTCTGTTTGTTATCTTTCAGGGAAAGCACCCAGGAATAAGTCACATACTATAGTACCTGCCAGCAGCGGCATATTACACTACAGCAAAATGTTATTTCTCGCTACAAGTTCAATGCCATGAGGAGTCCTAGGGGCTTATATTACTGTAACTGTTTTCTGTTACCATGAGAGTTGCTAGACCTACTAATGTGTCAGTTAAAAGAGACTCAAAAAGGTTTAGTGGTTAGTTCATGGAAAGAAGAAACACACCAACAGAGTGTGATAGTAGGCCATAGGATGCTACAAACTGCCGTCAACATCCCATGTTGTGTCAACCTCTTTTGGCTTAGTGGTTCTGTTTCTTTGTGGTTATTTATGAATTGATAATGGTAAAGATGCAGGTGATATAGTGATGAACTATCCATTACAAGTATATTATGTTAATTACAAATGTGAGGCTCTTCAGATGATGACATGAGTCATGTTCTAACCATTTCTATATAAAATAACAGGAGGCTAACAATGAAAAGTTGGAAGATAACAAAACTGTTGTTTATATGAAAGGAAATATAAAGAGATATGAGGAAAGGATGATTTTAAAATGGTTTTGTTATTTTAAAATGGATTTCACACCTCTCTGTTCTTGTCAGAGAATGTATTTTCCAGGTCAAGATAAAGTATATTCAAAATATATAATAAATGAAGTAGTATACACATAAACACATACAATCACACAAAGCATCAAAAATGTTATTGATTATTTTTGTGGCTTATGTCAGAAATCTATTACCAAGCTCCTAGAGAGCACCAGTCCCAAAGGTTTTAACAGGCAACTATTAAATCAGTCCTCAATAACAAGGACTCTTATAATTAATTATTAAATCAAGCATTCCTAATCTTTAGAAGCAGGCGATTTAGCATTACTTATGAGACTTGCTGGATTGGAGCTCTCCAGGACCAGGGTGGAAGACAATTGGATCATAAAACCCTAATGAAACAGAATTATTTGAGAAGATACCTAATTAAGCATCAGATTTATTCAGAGGTTATTGTAATAGATTTTTGTAAACTTGAAAAGATTTTCTCACATACAGTATAGTAATGAAAATGTATCAGCAAAGAAGGCTAAAATTCTTTAAATGTATTTCTTCAATTCCACATAAGCTCCCTGTAACATCTGCCATGTAAAACACTAGAATGTTTGTTGTCTTTTAGTAACATATGTCTTTAAATAAAAGTACATTTTAGTGATTAAAATATCTGTGCTCTTAAGATCAAAGCAGCTATGCTTGCAAGTTTAATGATATTAATTCTAAAGCACTTTTCTGAAAAAAATAAGACAAAAAAGTATATTATAAAATAAGTATATAATTTTTCCTAGGCCTCAAAATAATTTTTGTTCTAATCATGAGTTACACAATTAAGGCTTAAAGCTCTCAATTCAATTTCTTCTATTGGGCAGTAGAAAAGTTTGTATCTGACAATGAAAACATCCCTTGGGGTTATTTGCCCTGCAGTATTTTTAACAAGTACATGTAAAACTCTACTAATTCATTCTCCCATGGTTACCTCTCGGCAGGAATCTATATCCTGTTTCTACTATAATCATGCTTATAGCTTCTTCATCAACATTTTTCCCAATCAAAACCACATCTGTAAAGACAACATCGAGATAATGTCCAGCTACATTATACAGTACATGAGTTTCCTCTACCTTAAACAACAGGAAGTTGTGCCTTGTATAAACTGTAACTCATTTGATTTTGTGTTCATGTTCATGGAAGTTTTTTATGTAAATATGTTTTTCATTTGCATTTTAGTTTTTTTTAACAGAATTTGTAAGAAATCTAATTTGTGCAAGAATATTAATCAGCGTTCACTGTTTCATAAATCTGAACATTAAACACATTAAATAGCCATCTGATTATGTTCACAAATGCAAATTAAAAGTTAATGCAGTTAATATTTAAATCTGATGTGGATATTTAGTTCTAGTTTACAGCCTTGTGAAACAGTGAGAGATGCTTTTAGCTCACACCTACAGATTAAACTGTTTTTTTTTCTTCTTTCTACTTTTCAGTGTGGTTTTAATCTCTGCTTTTTCCTTTGCAGATGCTGACATATTACTTTTTGAATGTCTAATTAATATTATTATAGTCACAGTGACTCTTTTCTTGAAACACTATGTTACTATTGTAAACTATGTTAACTAACCATTTAAAACATTTAACATATATTCAGTATATACGCTGCTTGCACACACATACAGTACAGTGTTTCCCTCATATCTGTTTTCCTGCAGCTACACTGTTTTGAGACAAGTTAGTTGTACCCTACAGTACTTATGAGTAGTCATGCTAAGTACAAGAGGAACCACGTGTTCAGACACTGTGTTAATGCTTGTTGGAGGATCCAATGGTGCAAAGCCACCATCTGTGGGATTATGAATGAAAACCTTTAAAATGAAAGTTGCCACCCCCCATAAAAGATTCTGTTGGCCTTACTTTAGTGGACATAGACATTATTGTGTCAGTCAGAGCTCCAAAGTGACTAGAGATACTGTAGGCTATCCTAAGCATTGTCCAAGATCAAATGCTAATTTGCTATCTGATTATTATTTTACTACATGAAATTAAGTACAGTACGTCTTAGCAGTGGCCTTCAACTCTGGTCTTAAACAGTCAAAATCCATTATGTGTTATACTGTAGGTGTCTTCAGTCAGCATTACTTAAATACTTAAATACTTAAGTTAGTAATCATCTCAATTAAATAATTGAGAATTCTGTTGAAATGGAAATGTGAACACTATGTAGCTAACTTAGAGCATAGCTGGAGATCTATTGTTAAGAGAAACCAAAATCCAGAATTCTTAGCTTTGAGAATACATACTTGCTGCTCTTCAGCCATTGCTTTTCTTTGAAAAATAACATGATGCAACCTTACCTGCAGTTTTGTTGCCATATTCTTCTGCCTAGCCAAATTGAAATAACATGAAAGGATATTGCAGCTTTGCTCTCCTTACTGTTTTCTAGTTTTCCTTTAACTACATGAGTAGTACAATTGTGTAGCGTGCACAGAGATGGTGTTGCTTAATTATTAAAACAAAATAAAAGATTAGTATGCACAGTAAATAAATTGTGGTCTTTGAATTACCACAATGAATAACTCACAATATACTGTGATCTGACTGAATTAAAGTAAAATTCCACAATACCTGTATAGTATGCAAGCTGGAATAAGTACAATACATTCATTGCTAAAAAAAGGCTATTGACTCTTCAATTTCTAGTACTTTTTCAGTCCAATGGAAAGGACTGCATCACACAAGATAATTTTCCACTTCACAGTCTTTTGACATCTTTTATTTTACACCAAGTTGACTGCATGTTTGATTTTATCCCCTCCCTAACTTTTATGAAGACAGAAAAAAATAGAGTATAGAGACCAACTTTGTAAGTTTCTGGATGAAACATTAGAGACCCTAATATTCACAAATCTTTATAAATGTTGCATAAAATCTCATAATCTCTTTAAGCTTTGGCCCAGATATGAATTATCTTCCTAATATACAACTTTTTCTTACATTTCAACTTAAAGCTGTTACTACATTTTATAAACATAGGTTATCTTTAACTGTAAGTAAACCACCTATGAAATTTTCTTTCATGATAACACAGTCCAAACTAATGAAACTCCACTTGTTTGAAAGACAAATCAAAGAAAAAGCTAGAAGTATTAATCTCTCATACAGAGAGATGATGAAATTAAAATTTGAATTAAAGGTTTTCACTTTTTGACTAAAACACTTCAGTCCCTAAATATGTTTATTATTTAAAAGTCCATATTATTTTAAAAGATACCTGAACAAGTTTTTTTTCCACTTTGTCACAGTAAAGTTGTTTCCTTATTACAGAGGCAAGACATTCACAGCTGTACTGAATAATGACAGAACTCTCTCTTTCAGTGGTATGACAACAATGTTGGCAGTTACCTTTTTGTTACCTAGCAGGGACAGGGGAATGTCTGAATTAAATTCAGGCCCAATGATGATGGGTCCCATTTTGTACATAAATGTCAGTAGAACAAATTTCCCAGGTCTAAACCTTTCTCAGCAGGTGGTACAGCTTTTCACTTACTCTCCAGATAATAATACTCTGATTCAAGGATCACTTGTTTGATCTCAGCTGACCTCTTCATAGTATTATAAATGTGCAGGGGTGGCGTCTTGGACCTCAGTGTTAGTGTCTGAGTTAGCTTTTATTTTCATCCATTCTTCAAAATGACTTTATTACCAGACTATCCACAGTCAGATGTGCAAACTAAGAGCATTCTGATTCTTGAAAGAATTATTTATCACACTTATTTATCACACTGAATAGCTGTTGAAGAGCTGCAGGTGACCCTTGAAAGGTTAATTAAGATAACTGGTTTGTAAAAATCATGCTCTTGGAAGTACTTGGAGTTTTGTAATACCAAACTTGCCTTGTTGTGACTAATTAGCCTAAGATAATTAAGGAGTACAATGTTAAGGATGACCTAGGATCATTCCTAAAGGTGAATATGTGTACTGCTGATTTGTTATTAATTGTCCCTTTTTTACAAAGCATATAATGTTATAGCTTACACAATCTACTCAAAAGTACAAAAATCCACTATCATTAATTAACTAAGAAGAGAATATACTGTAGGTTTCAACATGTAAGACAAATACACCACAGGGAATGCCTATAAAGTTGAATATATGCAATAGATATTAATTCCTTTTTTTAGAGGAAGGACTTTAAGATTAAATTTTGAACTTTGATACTGAAACTTCTTAGACTTTGAAATAGTATAATTGCAATTTGTTCATATCAGAGTTTAAAATTATCCTTCAAGGCTGAATGCTCCTAATTGCCCATCATATCAGTCTCTTGACAAATTGTGCCCTCTGGCACAGTGGCAACAATAATTGTTCATTTAAATACTTTTAGAAAGGACAGAAATGACCAGAGCCTTTTTTATTTTATAACCCATTATTTTCTTTAATTTTGGTTTTAAAAAGGGCATGATTTATGTGATGAAATAAAATACAGTTATTAGTTCTACAAAAGAACACTGAACTTTAATTCTCACTAATTGATTTTAAATGATTTACTGTCTAATGAATTCAACTTGTAACAATTTAATTTGTCATGGCAATTCAAAAGGCTGTGCTGGTGTGCTTTTCTGTCATCCCTTTTAGACTGCTCAGAAAATTAAACTAGTCCCTATTTTACAGATGACATTAGAATTATTCACTCACCTTTTATTTCTTTCCTAAAACTTGGTTTTTTAAAAGCCCTGCATTTATAGGTGGGATCCAAGTTAAATTCGTTTTAGATATAGAGGTTCATTATCGTGAGTTTATATCACCTGCACATGGACATCTGAAACAAGTGATTGATATCGGAATATAAAAGTGGTGTGGATGAGAACTTGTATTGCCTCTAATGGGGTTTTTGTAAATTTCTAGTAATATAATTGATATCTCGGATACTTTTTAGTTAAAATTCAAATTACAAAGCCAGTAATTTTCTCATTTATGTTTTTGAGATTCTTGGTTTTATTTTTTCATGAAAACATTATCATTGTTGTTGGAACCAATTCGACATGCATAAAATTGAACAATTCCCCAAGGCAGGCTGGACATTTGCATTCTATGTCCACATTCTGTGTGTCTGCGAGAATTTTGTATGTGTAGTCTCTGACAAATGCCACTGTGCTTATGTAATGAAACCCTAAAGTGTCACTTTGAGGTAGTGAGAGATGGCTTTATGAGAAAGCTCCCTTTAATTGGGAAAACCTGCAGAATGAGGCACTGCTAGTCTAAATGTATAATCAGCACTCATAGGGAGTGAAATTCCATGTGTAGGAATGGAGCCACTCCTCTTGGCTAATTAAGAGGCCTACAAGAACAGGTAGGAAATGGGTATCTTGTGTCTAGGCTCCAGCAGTGAGGCAAGTGTGCCAATGTGAATGTGAATGCAAACAGATTGAGTGTAGCAATGTGACAATAGCAATGTATTGAGCTGTTTTACAGGACTCTAGGACTCAGACATCTAGGGATGTGGGAGACAGTACAGCTTAGACTCTACTGCAGGACATTACAGGTACTGGTCTGGTAGGCTGCACGCTAGTTCGTTTGTGAGGCTCAATGGGATGGAAACGTGCTTCCAAGGAACAAGATTGGCCAGGTGAACCAGGGCTGACGGGAGGCGTAAGCACCTGGAGGATTGGAGCATCATCGGACCAAATTGCAACAGACTCCCTTTCTCACAGCTGAAATGAGTTTAGATGGAATAAAGTTGAGTCTTGAGTACTCCTTGACCCTTACCATCAGGAGAAAGATGTGTGATTTTAGAGTGCGAGTTGAGAGAGAAACCACAGACTGGCTGTGTTGGGACTGCAAAAGTCAGTCAGAGAAAAATGATCCTGGACAAATGTGATCAGCTGGAATATTTAGTGATGGGGAAACATCATCTGGTGCTTGGTAGAGAGTAAGAGCAAAGACCTGAGTTGAAGTGATTATTCTTGTAAAAATGTTGATTAGACAGCAGCTAATCTAATTGGGTAATAATTGACAATTGCCTTTCTGGCCCAACAAATCAAGTGATACTCTCTTCACTCAGAACCATGATATGTCTAGGATTATGCGGCATATATATATTGTAACATGTTTTCTAAAAGTGTCTGAGAAAAGATTTCTTGTCTTAGGTAAGCCTGAACACCAATTTATTGAAAATTGTTCCATTTATAAAGGACTTAGAATGGGGACAGTTCCATGCACGCATCAAATATCTATCAATAGCTGCTGCTAACAATCAAGACATTCTACTGCCATCTCACATAGAATATGAGATTGAATCATTTATTACTCAACTGCCACAACCATGTGAAAGGTTGCAAATACTAATGAATGTCTCTAGTCGTATGCACATAATCCTGCAGTACCTGGAACATTATGAGGCCAGCTCTACGTTCACAGTTCACAAACATTTCAGAACAGCCTGCCATTTCAAGTTCTGTTCTTATTGCGGAAACAGATTTCTCACTGACATTCTGAGTTTAAGTTTGTTTATGCACTGTATGGAGATTAATCTTCTTTATAGGACATCTCATAACTTCAAAGTTACAATATCTTGTATGAAATTCTTCATGGTACGATATTGTAGTAAGTAAATAGAAGGTATCAATAAAAACCTTTGAAATATTTTAAAGTCTAAAGATTCAATTTTATCCTCTGTTACATTTTCAAACTAATGTATTATTCTATTTTTTTCATGTGAATAGTACAGGTTTACTTCTGTTCTGTTAAGCTTTAGAGTCCTAGAGTTTAGAGTTTTTGATCCATTCATTCTGCTAAAGAGTTGTGGGGGAGCCACAGCCTGTTTCTGCAAGCAATGGACCCAAGCCAGGATAAACCCTGGATGGTCTATTGCAAGGTCTATTGCTTGTATATGACAGGCACCTTCAAACGCACACATACTGTACTAGGTCCATTTTTCCCAGAAGCCAATTAACAAACCAGTATATTTGATAGGTTATACAAACACTGAAGGACTGATAATCTTTAGACAGACACCACCCCAAGAACTGAACCTAGTAAACAAGTGTTGAAGGGCAGCAACGCTAATCACTGCATCATGATGCTGCCCCTAAAGCTTTTGATATGAGCTGTCATTCTCTACAGTAGGTATCTTTCAAGGAAAGGGATGTCCTAAATCTAAGTAGATAATTTTTTGAGTTTCTATCTACTTCTGTTCCTTCTCCATACACACCAGGCAGCTAAGGTGCTTACCATCTTCTCAATCAGGTCTCTCTTCTGCTTCTTTAAAAACACTTCTCTCAAAACTAAATCTCTCTCTCATACCCACACAAAACACTTAGAAAATATTAATCAAAAATTAAAAGTTCCACACTTGATTCAAGTTCAGCCACTGTCTTCTCACTTTGTATCCCTGGTGAAATTGCACAACAGAGGATATGCCTTTTATAAGACTGACCACAGGATGCCTCTGCTTCCATGATTTAAAAAAATCACCAGAACAATTGACTTTTCCCAACGACTCAGGTGACTGAGGGAGGCAGCTTATTCCCCACAGCATTTGGGAAATGTTAAATAAAAGATCTCCATCTTGTCTGAACCTACTAAGTTCTCACACTACAACTGTAATTGTCCCTGTGCTTTTCTGTTTTTCTGTTTTCTGTATACAGTGTCTAAAAGCCTGGAATTTTGTCGGCATCTTGGGAATTTATACAATATTAATGTTTTTCTAAATAACCGCATGATTTTCAACCAAACTGAATTGGTTTGGAAGACAAATACTGTACTTCTATATTTATAAGTACTGTATGCTCCAAAGCCATCATCCACAATGATTCTTCTCCCTTCTTGCAGTACCTGTGACATGGAACTACAGGGTATCTCTTGCCTTGCTTCCAAAAGGATTTTTAGTTATTAGAATTTTCTATGGAGAGTGTTTGACTAACAGACATAATAATGAAACTCTCTGATCATCTGTCATGTAGTTCCTTGATAATGTTCCCTTCTGCTGCCTTTCACCTCTCTCCGGTGGCTTGTTTGCCAGTTTATCATACTGAGGCAGAATTGCTGTATGATAATGTAAAATAAGACCATCTGTTATGGACTGGGAAAGTGAAATCGAGATTAATATCAAAGCTATAGGTGTGAATTTTAAATTCTCAAACAAATACAAAAAAACTCACATTAAACAATGCCGAAAGTGTGTGGCTCCTCAGATGTACTGTAAGTATGTGGGTGGGTACTAGTTTTTACTGAGAAAAATTTTAACATATAATATATAGTATACTCTAAAAAAGGACATGAGAGAAACTACCAAACCAAAAGTTTCCATTTTGGAACTTAAATTAACAGTGTTTCAGATCTTGAAAAGACGCTTTAGATATATTAATTGTAAAAATTACAGTAAATGTACTAGTTTGTAGTTTGTTAAAACAGACCTGATATCTCCATTGCACTGCTTAATCAGTACAATTTGTCACAAGAATAACTCAAAAGTAATAATGTATTCAACATACATATATATTGTATGTTATAAACATATAAAAAGCTGGAATTTTTCATAAAATTGAATATTTCTTTGATGTTGCTTTGGATGTTTGTCACAAAATTGTTAAAAGGTATTAAAAGTTCCCTGTTTGTACATAATGTGGTTTATTAAAACCTAATATAAATCAAGTGCTTTGAAGAACATTCATTTTTCTGTCCAGACGACGTGACTATAACAAATGTGTTTCAAAACTGTAGTTGTCTATTGTCTAAGTTTAGTGCTCATAATTTGACAATACCATACTGCCAGTACTCTGGCTTTGTAAAATGAAAATGTCTGTGAAGCTCACATTATTTTTCTTCTCAGGAAGAGCAGAGTAAGGGGGTGGTAAGGTTTTAAATGAGATTATAAGATTCAAGTTTGTATGGGCCAAATGACTTACTGAGCAGAGATGGTCATCAATAGTAAATCTCTTCCCAGGACAGAACATGTTGTGTTCGGTACCCTCTGTAAGGCAGATGTTGGAATTTATTGTTCTTGTTATTGTGCATATTTCTTTTCCTACAATGATTTGCTCTTTGTTAATAAGACCTACATCCAAACTGTTGTCTTACAAATTACACATAAAAGATGAAAAATAAGGGTTTAATCTTCAGCTGAGTCAAGTATTTCTAATAAAATGTTTAACAAAACAGCACCTTGATAAAACACCTTTGCAAAAGCAGGTTCACTTCAAAAGCTCCTATTATACTTTCTACAAGATGACAACAGCCCGTTGTAAACAGCCTTTTTTCTCTTTTCAGAAACCATACTGTACTTTCCTAGTATTTTTTTTATTCATATTAAGTTATACACCCCCCCCCCTCCTTTAATCAGGTGAAACTGGTGTATTCTAGAATTCTAGTATTCTAAAATTCAGCTTCCTGGAGTGATCAGAGCATTTTTAATATTCAAATGGGCTGGAACATATAAAAGGCAATCTATCCCATTATTTCATAGGGTTCATTACATATGGTGTCTCTGCAATTTTATATATTTTGCATAATAGATCTAAAGCAGCTTTTATTGATTACCAGAGCCCAGATCATCACATTAAATGACAGAGAAGGAGCAAGAGAGAGAAGTGTAATTTCTTAATACAGAGTTATGAAGGAGACTTTTACTGTTTTGTGGGTTCTAATATAGAAATGATAGATGCATGCTATTGACTTTCATTATAAGCTATTTAAATTTATATAATAAATAGGGAAGTTACAATATATCATGAACTATGGGAAGCTGTTAACTTTTCTAGATTACAGATATGTTTTATAGGGCAGCAGGAATGAATTAAATATAGGACATTAGCCTGCTCATTATTTTTTACATATTAAGTATTCTTTCATGAATATTTAAATTTATAGGGTTTCTACTGTATATCATCTTACATGTTTTAGTGATATACTGTACAAGATACATACAGGGATTGTCAAGGTAAAAAAAATAGTATGTAAAATATAGGGATTAGACCAGAACAAGTTTTATTTATTCATGTACTTTGCCTCTCTGGCACTGAAGTTTGTTACCTTTTCATTCATCATTAATCATCATTACAAAACTTTCGTTTTTGTGTCTTGGAATGCTAGATATTATTAACACATGTTCCCCTAAGTTTGTTTGTGAGAATTGCTGTAGTAATTAAAATATTCAAGTATGATATTAGCTTTTCATTGAACATTTTTGACGGACTTTACTCCAGTTGTTAGAGTGCAGGAGGTGCAATTAAAAGAAGAAAGATTTCCCAAGGTCTGGACTGGCCTTTGTCCTCAGTTCCAGCCAAGGGCTGTAATTATATATCCTTTGTAAGTGAAATGTGAGTCTCGTTGGGATATTCTTGTAATAGCTTCCCTGTCCTATATATCACTTTGATAAAGTTGCCAATGAGACTGCAGAACTCAATAGACCCCACTAACAAGCTAGGCAAAGTGTCTCCTGGTTGTCGTAAGGTATTACAGAATCCTTCTAAATCAAGTTTAATGAAGTCTGTCTTCTTTATTTCTCTTCACCCTATTATCTCTTATTGACAGTTTTTGATGACTTCCAATAAGTCACCTTTTCTGCAACTAGCAAATAAGCTCAAAACCATATCTGTTGACAGCCAGACCAGGTGAAGCTTGTAAAATGTGACTGATTGAAGATCGCTACTTGCAACAGTAGGCAGACCATTACAAAAGCATTTTTTGTAAAAAAATTTTTTTTGAAATCAGTGAAAACTAACACTTTTTGGAAGTCAAAATTCCATTAATCAATTCGTTATAACATGTAATACATTAACATAACATATAGTAGTAGTGTTCATATGGTTCTATGAACTGATGCCTATATATAATTAATAACATTTTATTAAAAACTCTGTGTTCTCAAACACTACATACTGTTTTCATTAACTGACTATTGTATAACAGCTTATTTGCTTTATAGTTATAAAGTGTTATACAACAAATATGTTACTGGACAAATACTGTATTAAACTAACTGTGGGCTGCATATAAGAGAAGTGTGGAAAATACAGCCATAAAATCTTTTGATGTTAGAAACCTTTGAGCTAAAATGTATGAATGCCCATAACACTACTTAAATACAGCTAAAATACCAGTGTTAGACTCATACAATCAGCCTGACCCAGAATCCAAACTTATCAGGGGCTGCCCACATTTTTGCTCTGCTTTCTGGCAGTTTCTCTGCCTTTTTCCATTCAGCTCCATCATCAGAATAGAACGTAAAATGCTATTAACTGTTGCACTTGTTCATATATTTTGTCAAGGGAAGGCAACTGAGCCTAGAGAGTGGAAAATAAGTCAACTACAGAGTGACATAAAGTTCATTTCAATGATAGAAGGTAAATACAAATGATCCATTCATCCGAGAAGCAATCTTACAAAATTAGGAACAGAGGTAAAATTCAGTTTACTTAGACTAAAAACTACAGTACATTAATGACATTACAATGCAGATCAGTGTACAAGGCACTGTATGATAAACTCATTTGAAGGTGTATTCATTTTGTATTCTACTGTATATCCTTTATGGTAGTTTAACCTAATTTTGTGTGTTTTATCTCGTCCTTAATTTTGAATTGTGCAGAATAAACTTGAGGTGGGAATTGAAGATTATTCCATGAGTTATTTTGTACATAAGTGAATAAATGTTCATTATGAAATGTAACATATTACATACATGTTTAATATAACTGAATAAAATGAATATACATTTAAAATCTTTAATGTCTAAAGGTGAAATCACTGCTTCTGCTCTGAAAGTAAAGCTAAGATACTTACTCAATAATGTCCCATCACTGAATGATTTTCAGTTTGTGGAAAATGTCAGAGATCTTTAGATCTTTTTTGTATGTTAGATAAATAAGGACCAAACAAAGCTGTAAAATTAAAATCTGTTGTGCTTTCTTCCACTATATACTATAGGACATTTCACTATTTACTATATCCTTCAATAAGAATAGTTTTCTTTAGCTTTCTGATGTCAACATATGCCAGCAATCTTGGTGATATAATAAATTAGAATGAATGAGATATTCATGCAGAGCTAATGTATATACAGTATACTGTATATAAATTAAATTATATATTGATATTTTTATGCACAATTTTATACTGAGTCACTTCCAAGTCCATCAAACCTACATATAACAAAAACAAGAACAATAAAAGTACTACTGTACCTTACAATTAAGGGAGACATCATGCTAGGTTTTATCATAATCTTTGCAGCAGGGAGAAGGTGGATATATTATTGCCTACAAAAAAATTATTATGCAGTTTGTCTCTGATTAAAATTGCATTGTGCAAATTCAAAATCATAGAAGTATGCTATTTTACCCTCTGTGAAATGACCTACTCCATAGCATTTTTGTCTTTTGCTCATGGCATGCCTTAATTAGCTTCTTTTTTAGGTATTATATGAAAAAGTATTCATTGCTGTTAGTGACAATGCAGAAATTTATGGCCCATGTTCATAAACTATGGGGAGTATGTTACAATAGCAAATTAGTGCCACAGCTCAAGTTTGAAAATGGCCAGAGGACACAAAAGATAATTGAGGCCACAATATTCCTTTTTAAATATGCACCAAGAGCCTGCTGCCCAGCTTACAATGAAATATACAAGTCATAATATTGTGAATTACAGTACTTACTACAAGCTTGGGATACACTGGGAGACAGTAATTTACATATTACGTAAAGAGTAAATATATATATTATTTGGAATTTATATTTTCTATCTGAACACCAGTCCTTTTATATACAGTAGCTATATATACAATACATGTTCATTGTCATTCTATTCTGGCAATCAATACAGACATATGGTATATGGTAAATTAAAAGTACAGTATGTATTAAAAACTAATCCTTCATAATGTAATCTGTCTCCTGAGTAATGTACACATTAGAATGAAAATAATGATTAGAAAAGGATAAGAACCAGAATGTTTTAACAAAGCCATTGCAAAACAATTGCAATTATATTGATTTCATAAACTTCATATACATTTTGTTGCATAAATATCATCACTAACTTGCATTTGTGACAGCAGCTCATCTACAACATAAATGTTTCTCTACTTTATTTGCCAGTATAACCACCATTCATTCCAATACACTTGATCATAAAAATATTTCATAAATTTGGATTTTGTACATAATGTTGGATGTTAGAAAAAATAAAAGGCAAAGTACTTAAAGCTAAGTCTGTGCAGTAGAATAATTCAACTGTTTAAACTCACTCTGGCAAGTGCAACCCGTGCCTTGTACACTGCAGATTTGCAGGAGCATAATGTCATGTGTCAGTATCTCCTGCCATTTTCATAGTTGGATCTATGCAATTTGAATAAAGGGTCAAAACAATACTTGAACTTTAGAATATGTGCTTTTCACCTAGATGGTAGTTTTCTCACAAAGCCGACTCTCATTACCTTAAAGACTTAATTTACAAATCTGTATAAACTGTAGTAGCCATGTTCTAAAAAATATATACTGTAGTTGTTCTAAATTCAGTACAGAAAAGAGTGACCAAATACATTCCATAGCTTAAGTGAATGTCCTATACTTAACGAACTGAAACTTTTAATGATGGAAGTACCTGTATATAAACAGCCTCAATATAGAAAGTCACTCAAAGGCAATGACAAAGTAAACCCAGCAAATGTCATTTAAAATGATGAACAGGAGGCATTTCTGTCATGTTGTTCAATTTGATTATTTGGTTTTATCAAGAAACAGCTGGATGAGATCCTTGTATTAATTAACTTCTAAATATAAAATGGGTTTGATGGGACAACGGTCTCCTCTGATTAAGCAAACTTTGGTTTATATATTTATGAAGAATCGTACACACACAGACAGCTGTACCCATGAATGTTTAAAGTGTTGCAGGTGGAAGGTGCTGAATCACCCATCTCACAGTCCAGACCGGAGACAGCAATGTCCAGCTCTATACAGATTTAAAGTTAAGTCTTAGGTCTAGGAGCTCGATACAGATTTCTGCTACATTAAATTCAAGCAGTTAGTAAAATAGTTTGTCATGCTCCTTAACAAGTTTGCAGAATATTTGGAAAAGGGAGGTGTTCCATAACCTTATTGTTGGTTACACCAATAGCTACAGTATGTACACCATGGGAGTTATTATGGCCTAATTTATTAAAACGCCCTTTTACACTTGCATCTATCAATAATAAATTAGAAGCACATAACAGTCACAGCTAAAGTATGTGAATTGTGAATCTTTTGAATGCCCCTTGTGTTTTGTGTATTGGTGTTCAATCATAGCAATAGAAGCTTCTGTGGGCTCTTTTTCTTTATTTGACAATAAAACAAAATTATAGGGTAGATACTTTAAACAGGACCCGAGGTACTAAGTTAAGAGCCTGGATTACAAAATCCTTTTGAACTGGCACTAATCCAGTGGGAACAGCTTTGGAAAGCCTCAAGGGCGCTTTGTATGAAATGCAATAACCAGATCTGGGTTAACAGGTAGGGGCAAAGGAATTAAACATGCTGACATTTATTAGAAGACATGCCTAGTGTTTTTGTTTCAAATATTCAAGGCATAAGCATTTCTTTTTTAAAACGGGAAATGTTGGTACTCAAACTAAATTGTCTCCCAAATATGTTTTACAACCAAGCTTATGAAATTGCATATTTTCATAGAAATACACTAGCTATTGTTCTTATCTTTCAAATTGTACACCTATTTGATCTATGTCAATCAGATGTTCATCTTAGGCCCTTTGCTTTGAAAGGGTAGTTTTAACCAACTCACAGAGTATATAGTTCAATTGTAAGCATATAGCCTTAATATATTTCCTTCCTTCTTTGTATACTTTAGGATTACCTCTATAAGTATACTGTACTTACACCTTATAGTTACATACTGTATAAACTCAGACAAAGAATTAAATAAAGAATGAAAATGTTCCTTTCACTCTAATGGTCTGTGAAGAGTGAGGAGCCATAAATCATCTTGCTGGATGACCCGACTAAATGGGATAAAAAGCTCATTTTTTCTCATTTCTGCCTCATTTAATATCAGGTAAAAGATTGAAAAGCTTTCAGAAAAGAACAAAACCTGAGTTCTAATGTGTTTTAATGTAGATCTTGGCCTACATTAATGCAAAGTGAGAATGATTTATTGATACTGTTTCCAGTATTGCAAGCTCATGGTGCCACTTTGCACAGCTTATGTTGGTAAAGGGTAGAAAAAGCAGAGCTGGAAAACAGAATTCAGTTTTAATGTGTCTGAATGTGATTTGAAGGCCTTTAGACACTTCCTAAATTAACTTTATATCCACTTTTAAAGTATGTACCAATAAGAGCACATAAAGTAGGTCTAATATGAGTTTGTATGGCAGGCGCCACGTTTCCTGCCCTGGCAGACTCCCCAGTGTAACTTCAGTTGTGTTGCTATTCTATATCTGTTTATGTGACTACTATCAACACAATAATAATAATATTTTTGTCACAAAAATAATTAAATATAGTACTATGTAACAAAATACATATTTGTATATTTTAATTATATATTAAGTGGGTTTTTCTCAAATTGTTCTGCAGCCCTTACCCTGAAAAATTAGTTTATCGTCATAATCATCGTCATCAGTAGAAGTAGAAGAAGAAGGTGAAGCAATGGTATTGATTTATTTTGCTGATACGTACATCCAAGGATATAACAACATTACAAACAACAATTACTATTACGATGAGCTGAAGAATTACAAAGCAATAAAGAAAAAATATAATCAAATCAAAACCATGGGAGATTCTAGCTTTCATATTGTGTGAAGTAATACTGAATGATTTTATAAATTGCCAGTGGGGGTGGATGACAGGATCTTAAGGCACAGATTGAAAAGGTGGATGCACTGGAATAACGTGAGAACATAAGAAAAGTTATAGACGCAAAATGAAGATATTCAGTTCTTATTTTCTATTTGGTTGCTAGTAGCTTGAGCTTAATTACAGTAAGCCAATTCTTAAAGGGTCCCAAGGTGTCAGTTTCAACCATGAAGCTAGGGAGATGGTTCTCGATTGTTACGGTCATTTGTGTAAATGAATATCCAGTTTTCTATCTTCAGTGTGAATTAAATATAATTTCATCTATTGTGCCTGAGACACAAGGTCTCCAGAGTTGGTGTCCTGATGTCATTAATTAACTAGTTTTCATAGCAAGATTTAGAGTAAAAGAGTAGAGATCTGAGACTACTAATTACCAGCTTGCTAATAAATAACAAAATTGGTCCAATTTCAGAGTAATTTGGAGTTCAAATTGAATAAAAATCCATGGTTCTCCAATTAACACTACGACCTATTTCACCCACAGTGAAACTGGTCATTATATCAATCAAACCAAAGGCATGCTATGTATCTTTTGAGCTTGACATAATTGTTATGCATAGGAAGAGAGCATTACAAACAATGTTAATAGCATACAAATTTAATCTATGCACAGACATGTCAGAAAAGTAACTGCTTTCTGGACAAAATGAACCTCATTGACACATTTTAAAAACATATTCTGACAAATTCTCAATCACAGGACCTATGGAATAACATATATACATTTATCTTACCAGTTAAGTAAATATAATGCTTAATACAGCATCTCATTGCTTAAAGATAACAACAAGATACATGAAAGCATTTTAGCATCATTGAGGCTGATCAAATAAATAAGGCTCTCAAGATATAAAGTGACTACATGATCTAGCCTATGGTTTCTATGCATCATAAAAGTAAACCTCTGTAATAGCTGTCAGTTGTATTTTTTCCTATTTACTAGAAGGAAAAGAGTTTCCATGCAGTTCTTATTCGAATCACAACTGGCCTCCTATTTATATTCACTCATCTCCAAAGACATCAATCTGGTGTGTATCCAACAGTCACTCTTTTTAAATAACAATAGTCATTTTAACTTCAGAGTAGGAAGGATGCAATCAATGATGGGTCCCAATAATGTATAGTAAAATCTAAAACTCTTACAGTCTACCCTTTATAAAAATGATTAACACCTGAATAAATAGTAGATGTGCTTATAAAATATACTGCTGCAGAAAGTGCAAACATTTACATTCTGCTAGAATTATTTTCTCAGTGATATGTTTTGTGTTCAAGAGGTTTTTATTGTTCTATGAAATTCATATACTGTATCCAGGGCAAACTGCGACATGTTAAGCCATGTTTTCTTATGATCAATTACATAAAAGCATGCAGTGTTAGTAAAAATATACCAATCCAGACCAAATTACAGTAATATTAATGAAGAGTTTACTACTTGAATAAAAATACACATTTTAATATTGTTATACCCATCAATAAGATAGACATTCTTTTAAAATTATTATAACAGAAAACAAAAGCTATGATATCTTAAATCCAAACTGTGAATGAAGATTTTAAGTTAGAGGAAAATATAATACTATGAAATGTTTCTTTGCCTGTCTGGTTTAAAATTCTTGTGTTATGAAATCACTGCTGTTAACCTTCTTCACAGTCCCTGACCCTCTTCACATAACAACTTAATTTTGTTCTCAGTATTTTAAAACGGTTGAATTAGTATGCTCTTTCCAAATTCTAGTGCATCTCTCCACATCATTGACCCCTCTGCCGTAGCCCTCTCAGTCGAAGTTTTTCTGCTTTACATCTTTATTGATTAGACACCATCTTTGTTATTTTTTGGGTTTAATGAAATACATTAATTCAACTCTTCTAGTATTAATTCAAAAACAGAAGAATAAATACACTAAAATCAACATAGGAAAGAAAGCACATACTGTACTACAGAGGAAAAGCAGACTAATTTATCAAGCTCTGCAGAACTAAAAAGGTAACTAACCATGCTGTCAAAGGGTCTTCACTAGCAAATGTGACCTAAATAGACTTCTTTCAATAAGGACAATTTTTGTAACCAAGTCAGACCTAAGTCCATCTCAGCCTCTACTCAACCTTGTAATCCCTGAATACAGTAATTTGTGATTTTTCATTTAAAAAGAGCAGTTACAGGATTAACACCACACATAAAAATTAAAGAGTATCTTGAAATCAACACTGGACAGAAGGCGTAGATGACCACTTCAAGGCACTCATGCACAAACACATAGTGACAATTAAGAGACATTGAACATCTAACATACAGAATTTAATAAATTAGCCTGATATTATATTGTCTAAATCTAGTAATAGTTTCTCAGGTGGTACTGTAGTTATGATGGACTAACTGTTACATATTTGTTAAATATATATTGTACAAGAAAAAAATGTTTATAAAGGCATAAGGTAACTTTGGATAGACACAGTGGTCTACAACTTTTTACAGAGCTGACAATCTTATTAACATCTATGGGCAAGAGCTTTTATGATATTTTACACCAGGAGTGTCAGCTACTGGAGTTTAGGTTGCAAAGAGGAGAGCAAAACATTGAGATCCATAAGCTTCTGGGAAATTACTCAGCCTGTCAGAAAAAGTAATAAAATCTGTGACAGAATTTAAAGACAGAGAGGAACCTTTTTCATGTGGAAACCTTAAAAAGCCTGTTTACTCAACTCTTGAGCAGGCATTTAGTGACGATTCCTTTTTTATTCATTATTTTAAGTATGGTAAACTCACTGGAGCTAAGACTTCCTGCATCTGACTTACCATTAGTGTCACATAAACTATACAATTCTTAAATACAACAAGGAAGGTAAGACTGCTGATAGCAGCATCTGGATGCTGTGATACCTTTTTAAAATGTTTAATTCATTATATTGTAAAAGAATAAGTTAAAATAAAAAATAAAGGTGCATCTTTGCTATATCCACCTACAAAAAATTATTGTGAAGAGCTGGTTTCTCTGCACCTGCATCCATATTGCAACAGACATGCTATTTTTCAGATAGAAACTAAGGTAAAAAAATTGAACACTTATCCACATTTAGCTGTGCAAAATGTAAGCTTGCTGAAACAGAATTAGCAACCTTTTATGTCCCTAAACACCCTAATACCCAGGAATCAGCAACAGGGATACAATTTCATTAGCCACACTGGGAAAAGTACTGTAGATTTTATACTGGATGCACTGTATACAATATATATATACCCACAAACACAAGCACACATACTGTATACATACTTTATATACTGTATATATATGCTCACGTGCCTATGGGGTGCAATTTGGAGGTGCAAATTAACCTGGAGAGCATGTATTTGATCTATAGTAGGAAACCAGAAAATGGATACATAAAAAACATACAAATTCCACAGAGATGGAGTACCAGGCTGGGATTGAACACAGACCTATGAATTTATACTCTTAAAATGTGGGACTACTGTTTGTTAATCATTGTGGTTCATACTAATACCAATGAACCAGGAATAAGGTCCAAAAGCACCCATGTTAATTTTCCAAGCATATTAGATGATTTGGAGCAGCATGTTAAAAAAGAAAGATTTGGCGATATTCATTGTATTAATATAAATATTTCCTCCTTAATATTGAAAAGTCATTGGTTGGCATTGAGAGTGGAACAGTGGTGTGAGGCTTCGCAGAGCTGTCTCACAATTCTTGGGTGACACTGTAGGTTCAATTCTCTGTCTTTTGTCTGGAGCTTGCATGTTCTTCCAGCATATGCATAGGTTTTCACTATCTTGTTCAACATAAACAGGGCATCTTATTATTCTCTTAATGTTGGTCCTTTTTGCCTGTTTCTGAGTTTTTGTAATGGACTGGTACCCTGTCTAGGATCTTGTCTTGTTAAGAACGTAAGAACAGCTGCAAAAGAGAAATATCTCATCCAGTCATTTCTTGAAAGAAGCCAGGGTATCAGCTTCAACAAAATAACTGGATTTCCTGTTCCATGGTCTCACAACCCTCTATGTAAGGGGTTGTCTTCTTTCCTCTGTTTAAAGTGCACTTCCCTGTTTTCCTCTTGTGTCCTTCATTTCATGTTTCACTGTTGATTTTACAGAAGATCATAGGATTGACTTCATCAGTGCCTTTGAGGATTTTGGATACTAGACTCAGTTCCACTCCTAGTGTTTATTTTTTACTTTGGTTTGATTTTTTTCATCCTGTCAGTGCACTGCATTCCTTTCAACCCCGGGATATACCTGTCTGCTCCTCTCTAGATTGATTCCAGAGCAGCAACAAATTTTTGTATTTTGGTAACAGAAATCATTCATACTGTAGTATAGTGCTGCATACTGTAATAAATACTGTAAATAACTATACTACAAAACAGTGTAGTGTACTGTATGTAGACAGTATTCTAAATGAGGAATTACTAATACAGTTTACCAGAATTTAATGGATAACATTTAATGTATATTGCAGAATTTAACACATAACACCATTTGATTTGGAATGTAAAGTATATACTGCATATATCTCCAAAACATATATTATATCTTAGCATTGTTTGCTTTTCAGTTGGTTTCTTACCCACAGGGTCTACAAGATGAAAATAATGTGTCTACATAATCATCTAGTAATCTCAAAAACTGGGTTTTCATGTTTGGTTCTTCATATTATATCAAAATGTTATGCAACACTCAGTACTTGTCTATATTAATGATACTGTATAATTGTCATCTGCCAAGTATTTTCCTAGTTATGAGTTTGGTTTAAGTGCTTTGGAATTACTTTCATAGCTCATACAGTGTTTGCTAATCCTCCTAATTTTGTATCATCTGTGAACTTAACTATTTTGCTAATTATACCAGAGTTTAGATCTGATCATTGATGTAAATTAGGAAGACCAGTGGCCCTAATAGATATCATTAAAGTACTCTACTAATTACCGTTCATACAATTTGAGTATTTACTTCTTATATGCATTCTCTGTTAACTGTCCATCAACCAATTTCTAATCTAGGAGAATTTATCTTTTCTGAGGAGATTTATCTTAAAATGTAAATATGACATACAATGTGTTCTGTTTGCTTCCATGTCTGCATGTGTGTCAACAGAACTTTAACAAATGATTCAACATCTTTCTGAATTTATCTTGACTATCTGTAGGAATTGTACTGCCATGCATCTATTTCTTTAGTGTAGGTCTAATTATTGTTTCATATCCTTACATGTAATAGAAATAAGACTAATTGGTCTATAATTACTTATTATACAGTTTTTACTTATTATGACAGTTTAGTCACTTTTATGGTTGGGTGTTAAATCAACAATTTTCTGGGCCAATAGGTATTACCCCTATCTCTATCCATTGCACTATTCCCATGAATAATATACTGTAGTACCTTTTTTTTTGGTACTGTAAGTACAGATGGTAAAAACTTAATCTTAAGCACTTCTAGTAATGTACCTACAGTACAACACTTCTGCCTCTTACATATCAATATTGTCTGATAGGTATGCTATTTGTGCCTTCTTTGGTATATCACCTCAGTGAAATATTCAGTTAATACATGTGCCATGTACTGGAACGAAAAGCCTCCATGTTTATCTTATGTTTACTTTTGTATTTTCAAGAAGAATATCTTTAATCTTTAGCCATCCATTTCTACCACTGTATTTCTATGTCTGTCCTATCCCTTTCTACTTTTCTTTAGCTGTCTAATTCCTTTGTAGTCTGCATTCCTAAACCTGGACAGTAAAAACTTTTGATTTGAGCTCTAGCTGTAAAATTTCAAAGTACATTGAAACTGTATACTATGCATACATCTTTTTATTTTATGATCTCATTCCCTAATGGTTCCCCCACCTTTGTTTTCCTCGCTCTATCCTGGATAAAAAAACAAATCAATAGAAGCATTCCCTCTCGTTGGTGCTCTGATAAACTAAGAAAGACAACACGAGCTATACTGTATCTACCGTTTTTATTTCAGTTAGTCACTATGGTGTTGGTTCTTCCCAATTCATGTGAAGAAAGTCAAAATCATCAATGCAAATAACTTTTTTGCTTTTACACGTATCTGATATTGTATCTCTGATCCCATCAAATAAGACTGTTTTACAATTCATATCTGAATTTGGTGATCTGAAGCACTATGCCCCACAGATGTCTTTTTTTATGTGTGTGCCATATACTGTAGGTTCTGAGACATTATCTAGTTTTATCTAGGTTTGTGTGTCTGAATGGTCTTTTGATGTACCATACATGACTGCTCATTTACCTCTATTTTCTGTCTTTGTTGTGCATCCACTTACTGTATGTTGCATTCATCACGATAGCTCTCTGTTAACCTTGTTTCAGTGATTCTAATTACATAATAATTGCATTCTAAAGTAGATGCTTCTACCTCTTGCATTTTTTTTCTAACGCTCCTAGCATTAAGGCCTAAACAATTAATTACCTTTTGACGTTTTGTTTATCCCTGGGGTTTTATTTTGATTCTACTCCCTGTGTATCTGTCATGCAGATTTTCTTGTATTCTCCTCCCTTCTATTTTAATTTAAATGCTTTTGATTTTCTCTTTGGGATCTTACCACTAGTTGACTGCTCTCATTTAGATGTAGTACATCATGTCTGTATCGATAGCTCTTACTTTAGAAACATTTCTAATGACTAAGAAAGATGAAGCCTCCTTCAGCACAGCACGCTCTCAATCATGTGTTCTGTTTAGGGATTAATGTTTGTGCTATCCACATTTGCATGTTTCAAGCAGGATCCCTTGAAAACAATGAGTTGATCCTACTCTTTAGTTTGTGTCTAAGATATTTGATTTTGTTTGGAAAGAGTGGTGTTTACGCAAGTGTATTTTGTTGTGAAATGAACAGCAAAAATTGGATCTTCACATGCCTTTGTCAGGAGGCTGTCTACAATTTGGATGATGTGAGCCATCTCAGCTGCAGGGAGACAGCGTGCTGCTGTTGAAGCAGGTTACTACATGCTTATCTCCATTGCAGTGTTTCTGAGAATGCAGTCGCTGACAACCACTTCTGTTTTCCTGAAGTTACTCATGTTACTGGCACTGATTGAAGATGTTGTGACTTGTATGTGGATTCATTGTCTATGATCAAGATGTCCAGGGAGCTGCTGCCTTGAGCTTCTAAGTCTTGACCATCTGCCACCAGCTCCCGGAGCAAACATCTTTAGTGATTTGATGATACTGTATGGGGAGTTGTCTGAATAGGCTTCTGTATTTATCTTCCTTTGACAACCTGGGATGAGCCCCTCTCGCTCAGTGAATTTGTGCTGGCACTGGCACCTGCTTCCAGGATAGTCTCCTTCTCTGCAAAGCTTAACAGAAAAACTGGCTTTCTATTTATACTGTAGAAGGATGTGTAACTAGTTAACACTGAAGCGATAATCCCAGTTCTGTAGGAAAAAACAGGTAGGGATATTTATTGTTTATTTGTTTTTGTATTCCTCTGCTTCCTTGAATAATACCTGTGGAAATTATGACAAATTAGGCATTCATTATTTTATGTTGAGGTTTATGGTGTGCAGAATAGGGGCATAGAACTTCTCAAAACGAGAGAGGAAAGTGAAGTCAGGAGACAATCAACGCACGCAAAATAATGAATATCCACAATACTGTACATCAGATTATATTTTCTTTGCTTAAGATGCATAGCTTACACTTTAACCATAGTTTTGATAAATTAAATAGTTTTGTATATATCTGGGCTGTAGGTTTATTGTTTAATTTTATTTTGCTATATGACATTTAGAAAGATCAAAGGCACATTAAATTTGAAAGATTTAGGCTTATTCATTTTGTGTCCTCATCATATAATTCTGTGGGTAGATTCCAATCTTGCTTTCTATAGAAGAGTTCACATTTTCATAAGGTCCTCTGTACAAAAAGGCTAAACAAAGTTCTTGTAAATGATGTGGAATTGATGGGGGGGAATTTTTTTTCTCATCTATTTCTAAACAACAGCTGAGCCAATCTGTCTCATTAAAACCATGGAATTAGACTGAGGGTATTGTAATTAAAGCTTTACAAACAGATTTGACACACTATTTTTGTGGACTATTCTAAGCAGAAGGTTTTAGAGAAGGTGGCGAACCTCTTTCAGTCAAGGTCATCATTTAATGAGTCCTCTTTTACTACTTTGAAAAAGATACACACTGCAGATGAAAATAAAATGCTAACAATACTTAGCAATGAACAACAACAAAACTAATATAGACACAAGTGTTTTCATTTGCTATTGTAAATAAATATAAAAAGAACAGCCTATCACTTTGTTTCTCAAAGACTAGTATAAATGTAGTACAGTATTTATTATTTGTATGTTTTTGTGACACCCTTGTTCAAGGCAGTGTAAAGAAAAACAAAATATATATAAAGACTATGTAAAGACTTGAATTCACTTCTCATTTGAATTTGAACCATATGATTCATAACAGAAATAACTAAATATATTTTCCTTTGATATATAAACTAAATTCTAGTAATGTCAATGCACAGTCATTTTCCCCCTACAATATAAATTCAATTATCAGTTTTTGATCAGTAATTGCACTGCTGATACAAAAATGGACCAATTAATCTTACAGTGTCTGTTTGTTCTATTTTACTAATGTATTTAGGCTTTTAAACATACAATTAGAAAACTTAATCAATTTTGTGAGTAAACATGAAGAAGCAATTATTATAGAACATCAAATATTCAAAGACGTAACAATTGTTACTTTGTTTTGCTTCAGGAATTAATCATACTGTATAATAGAAAAGACAAAACTACTAACGTAATCATTCATGAAATTTAAATTAATGTGCTGTACTGTAATCATTATTGGGTTTTCTATTAATTAAACAAAGGAAGAAGATGATCTGTGCTTTATGGTACAAATTCTAAATATTTGGATACAATGCAAATCATCAGATACATTTACTGTCTCAAAACCATACATCCAATCTGGCATAATGAGGCAAAGAATAACTGACCTGGATTGACTTCCCAGAGGAATGAAGCAAACAATTTCAAGGTCATTGTATCTATAGACCTTTGCTTTGGGAGATTTTGTCTTATCAGTCTCCTTTAGTAAGCAATGGTATTTTTTCCTATCTTGGCACACATGATAGATAATGACAAATGAGTGCAGGTACAGACAATTGATGGGATAGGAAGAAAAGTTATTTTGGCAGGACTCTAAGTTTACTGTATGCAGCAGCTAAACTCTAAAAATAAGGAAGTACTGTATGCCACAATGGTCTTTTATGACAAACTCAAGAAGGGAAAACTCACTATTTCTCACACAAATAAATTCACATAGACTTTGCCTTTATTAAGTAAAATACAAAAAATTGTAACAATGTTGTCTGTATGGTATGTTTCTTAAACATGCCCTTTTTAGAATTAACTTTTTAGGCCATGATTGTTATTCTATTCCATCTTTGCTACTATACAATAGGTCCCAATCTGTTCAATAAACAGGACTTTCACTTTATAACACTCATTCAGTAAAATACTGTAAATAATTATGATAATAGAAAATATTGTATGAATTCCCCATCAGTTGCCAAGAATCAATTGAATTTCAAAGTTATGAACACATTTTATAAAGCAATTCCTACAATGCTTTTACATTATATTTACATACTAATGAAAGGAACAGTGACTTTGACAATGCCCTGTATTATATATTCTGCCAATTAAGCTCTCATGATGTACAGGTTATGAGAGATGAATACATTCATGGTGTTATGTATTTCTGCAAAGGGATTGGCTTGTACTATACAAGTTGTCTATCCTGCCCTTAAGAAAATGTTTGTATTTGACTTTTTGGTACTTTTAGCCAAATAAATAACATTATTTTAGTTTTTCCACAGCTTCAAATCAGCCATTAAAACAAGACCACATCTTACATTTTGTGAGACATACAGCAATTGATAATGCCATAGGAGACAAAAAAAAACACTTTTTGATCAAAATCCAAAGTGTTATATCTATCACAAGTCCACCATAACACATCACCTACTGTAGTCAGCACCATCCAAACCATTAAGCATTGTGGTAGCAGCTTTTTGTGTTATGGAGATGCTTCTAATCAACAGAGACAGTAAAGCATGTCAAGATTGAGAGCACTATGGTTGGTGCAAATTATGGGCAAATTGTAGAAGAAAGACACACTTGATCAGGCTATCTGATATAGTTTTGAATTAAATAAGTTCATTTGAAAAAAAATCTATGCATGCAGTTTTTTCAAAATGTGGTAGGGGCTGAGTATATACTGTATCCTATATAGACTACATTTAATAATTAAAATCACCTATTACTTTGTGTTTTGGTTTAAAAAATGGTTCTCCTGAAAAGGGCAAACTATTTCAATGTTTCGCTCCTCATTAGAGAACGGTCTCATTAAGCATTGGCAGGCTAAGAAAGCTTTCAAATGTTCTTTAATTTGAATCTTTCACCTTTAAGGTTCCTAGGCTTTTTTAATGGAAATAATTAGGAGTGGAAATGCTTCACTACACTGGTAATTTAAAAAACTGCAGGCCAGATAATCATGCTCAGGGTCAAGCGGACAAGAACAACAAGAGACATTAGCAGAAGCAGAGCAAAACTGTTTAATGACTTTTGAGTGCTTACAGGCCCTGGAATCCATGTGAAGTGTACTCACACATGCTTCTGAAACGTTTACTTAATAAAGCAAATTAGAGGTTGCTAAATCAAGCAAATACTTCATATGCACAAAGAAAGTTTGCAATGAGAAGATGCCATTCAGCTTATTTATTTGGTTTTTATTACTTTTTTGTTCTTATGAGATGTGTGGTGTAAGTGTGTTTGTTGCAAAGGAAAGCCAATCCACACAGAATGAATTTGTTCAAATAAGCACCATTACACCAACATTCACCAAGACAACATGCAAAAATGACAAAGACATAAACAGAAAAGGAGCTGTATGCAATCTAGAGACCAAGGTTAGGCATTGTCTGTACAGAACTTGAAAAATAAAAAAAGCCCTAGGACATCACAGAAAATCAATATTATGTATCTCTCTCAAATACTCAGAGGCTTTGAAAAGTACAATTTAACAAGGAGTAAAGAGTGTTCATCCTGCATTGCTTCAAAATAAAGAAGTATATAATACAGATATTTTCAGAGCATTAAATTGCAGTCATGTGTTTAATTGTTAAACAAGCCTGCAATATTTTGTTTCCAATTTTTCTTTTATTCTTAAAAACAGCAAAATTCAAATCCTATTTACCAGTTTATAATACTGACCTGATGTTCAATATTTTACAATGCACGCATCAAAACATAAATGAACAATGTATGTACTGTAGTTCCAATACTTGTTGCATACCATAGACTCACACACATAGGCAGAAGCACTAAAATGTAAATAGACTAATTTCTACTGATGTATTAAATAGGCTTTGTAGGAGTTTTGTGAATTTACTGGGGCAATTTATTAATTGCAGCAGTAAATCACGAGGTGATTCTTTAATTTCTATTAGAGGATCAATCATCTGGAACACTAAGCGACAAACACACACACACACGGATTCAATACCCAAGAAGCATATATATGTACATAAAACATATAGCGGTCTGCCTGGATACAGATGGCAGATCCTTCTATGAGGGTTAGCAAGATACAAGATATATACGATAAAAAAAAACAAGGAATATGCATTCTGTATACTGTTCAGCTATACTGTTTTGTTAATCAGTCTCATGGATATGAATTCTACATAAGCTACTCATAAGTACTGTAAATGCATTACTCATATGAATTATTTTGATTTGTATAAGATACAATTGTTGAGATACAATTGAATTCTTCATTGGCAATGTTAAATATTGGGTTTACTTATCCAAATTTGTATTTGTATTTCCCGGGGCACGGACACAAAAGACCAGCTGACAGGCTCTGTTGCAGCAACATCCAATTGACATGATGCTGGCTCCAGGCCAACCAATCCTGGTGCAATTCTGAGTTGCAGAAAGAAGGAAGGAGAGAGAGTCTGTCTGCTATGCGCAGGACAGTTATTGCTCTCCCAATGACCTACTAGTAGTCCCGCTAACTAGTAAAAAGTTTCTATGCACAGAGGGTGACCGCGGGTCAGAGCAAGTCACTCTTTAGGGTGGAAGAAATATGGTTTGCTTCCGGCGTAGTGCTACTGCTGAATAAAAACTTATTCAGATTGTCGACAAAAGAATCCAAACGTATACTTCGGTGATCAAGCGAAGCATCCATGTTGGCTTTTTCTAGCTTTTCATGAGGCCTGCTGCAGGCAAGTAAATGTTACGTACAGAATTCTTACATACAGATGTGGCCATTCAAAATGTGAGGTAAAACCCCATACCGTGGGAAAACATTTACAGCCTACTGCTGTACTTGATTGGCTGGCCAAAATGGCCGACAGGTGGCACTTGTGGTGGGTTAGTTGTTAGTGAAATGATAGTTTCATTTAATGTCTTTAATGTTCATGTTTTAATCCACTATATAAATATGGAATTTTACAACTAAAGGGAAATTTTCGTAGCTGAGCAGAAAAATAAGAGGAGCCTAATGCCTTTGAATTCATAAACAATATTAATTTAGGAATATAAATATATTATACAAACCGTATATGGCTGGTAGTGGTAGTTTAAATTATATTTTATACAAATATTTTTAAAATTTAAAAAATACACAACAGTATTCCATTTTCTTCAAAAATATTTTATGCATCAAAGTCTTTCACTCGGTCACTGTGGTTATTGTGGGAAAGTTTTGACGTGCTCATTCTGACTATATTAAGCTTATATACTTTATGAAAAGCTATAATGTTTAAACATTTCTGTGAATACTTGCGCTCATTATCGCAGTAAAAAAATATTTTTCATAATCCTTCTTAATAGGGAATATAATATGGAAACGCCTATCTAAAGAAATTAATTATGATATTAATTTAAGAGTCTAAATTTATTTAAATACTGGTAGCTCAAAGTAATACCATAGTCAACTTTCTTTATAAACATCTGCATCAATTTGACTCATTCACTCATGACTACTTGGATACATTTTGTCTGCTCTTTTCAGCTACAACTTAAGCTGGCAAGCGGTGCGTTGGCATAATGGCTTTGGTGTGTGACTCATATGTCATGTCAAGCAGGGGTTCGAAACAAGGTTCCCATCCCTATACAGACAGTAGTAGTAGTCACGTGATTGTCTCTGAAGGTGCGCAAGAATGGTCACAGAAGCAAAGTTCTGAGCTCTGCAGTCTCTTTTAACCAGAAAAAAGACAGGGGATGGTTAGTAGAAAGTTTAGCGGGCATTTGAGACCCATGTGGGGTTACCACGCCCTGCAGGTTCCTTACTGGTTGATCAAGGTGAGAGATGAGTAACAATGATCTCTGACATTTAGGACTGCAATCCAGATGTTCCCAAGAATCTCACAGACAGATAGGCGCCAGGAATGGCCATTGATCATGATAGCCAAGCATGGCTGGACGCATCCCCATTTAGGAGCTGCTCCTTATTGGAGAGAAAACACTTTCAATCAGAAACTATCATGAATAGCTTCTCTGTGGCTGTACAACAGCGATGAGGAACAGAGATGGAGGCCTAATTTAAGAAAGCACAGCAACACTTAATTCTGTCTTATTAATAAGCATTGCCGCTACAGTGTTTAACATTTAAATAACAAGTTGCATTATACTGCTGTAAAATTTGCCCACTTTTAAAAAAAAAAATTAATCTGTTTTCATAACTATATTTTGAAACATATACTGTTAAGATGCTTTCTTGTTTAGCATCTTGATACTATTCTTACAAATGCCCTCAGAAAACTTGGCTTTTGATAAAGTATTGTATGCCAATAATATATTGCATTTAGGAAACAATACTATGGGATGTCATTTCTTTGAATGGTTTTTGATAAACTTTAAAACCACATTAAATCAGAAAACAGAAAAAATAGTCTGTGTCTTCTTGCTTTTAATGCCATTTAGCAAAGGCCAGTCTTAATGTACTGTGTTGCTGTATTCCATGTTTTTCTATAGCTGAATAATGTATTTTAATACAAAAGGTTGACCTTCATAAAACCTGGGCAAATTTGTGTTTTATTTTCTTTTTGTAAACGAGAAGATGTTTATCAGCTTTCTAGCATTTTAGTAAAGGTATACGGTATTCAAACAGAAATAAAAGAAAGGCTGAAAAACATACAGTGTCAATCATGGAAGAATCAACACAGAGAAGGAGTTGCTGGTATTTTAGATTTAACTAAGAATATACTGTTTTAAATTCGTTTTTGAAATTAGCCTAAGACATACAGAACAAAGTAATTCACCATATAAATTAAAATATCGTTAATTTAAAACAATTTTAATTATGGCAAAGGACACACATTTTAAACATACAGTAAATCACTTTTCCATCTGAGATTAATATTCTCCTTGAGCCTCATAATTAAGCTTGAAAACAATCATGTTCAAAACCTCACCTTGTTTGTAAGATATGCAAGTTGTTGTTTTTTTACTGTTGCCAGAAAATGTGAAAGTCAAACAATTCAAAATACACATATATTATATATTGCAGTAGAACAACACTACCACCAGTACCAGCAGTAAAAATAGCACATTGGTACCTTTTGAAGTGTGTTGTAGTTTGTATAAATAATTAAAAACAACCATCCAATGAGGAAACCTCTATTGAGTCAACTTGTAAATGTTTGTCAATAATGATAATGAGGCCACCTCTGTGGAACACTGGTTAGCATTCCTGCTTTGCAGTGCCGAGGTCTGGGATCAATTACAGACATCGGTTGTATCTGTGTGGACTTTGTATTTTCACCCTGTGGGTTTCCTGCCTGTGCTCACCACAGACAATGAGTTTCCTCCCACAGTCCAAAGACATACCGATAGGTTAATTGGTTTCTGAGAAAATCGGCCTCGGTGTGTCCTGTGTGCCCTGCGTCTACCCCGCCAACCTACAGTATATTTGATAAGGCGATTAGAAAATGGATGGATGGATGCATTGTACAGTATGATTATTATTGTGGGCACAAAATAGACTGGATTGTCTCTTTAATATTATGGAGAAGATGGAAATCGGAGATAATGTATCGGCAAAGTTAAATTAAAACAGAAAATTGGCCTCTGTTAGTAGTGAATCTTGATAGACAAAAGTATATCCAATACGTCAAACAAAGAGTAACTTTTAATTTTAAAAGCTAATTAAAGAAATTAAGAGAATGTATAACTTACTATAAATTTTAAACTTGCTGGTTCCAGCATTCCTCAATCGATAATATTAAAAGTTTTGAATTTAGAAGTGAGATTACATTAAAAATATACAACATTGCTTGATATTATTTTGTTACTGTAACTCAAATGTATCATTGATGTACTGTAACATCTTTTACAGTTTTTTATATGATCACTTTTATGTTAATTATAACTTTGACACAGTAGTTATTAATTGTGATATTGTAACATTCAATTTGTTTTACTGACATTTGTTTGCATTGATAGGTTTATCAACTTAACATTAGTGGATACTTCTGTAGTTGTTAAAAAATCAGACTTGGTTTGCATGTACTGTAGTGTATAAACAGTATTCTGTCATTAAATTCTACATTTTTTATTTTGTTTTGTTTAGAAAGGGAATATAAATGGCCAATAGAAAGATTAATTTGTTTTAGCAACAGGAGTCTCAGTACTGTGATTGAAATATTTGATTGGTTTTCACAGTGGTTGTTGCATCCATCTTGGCACAAAATGGAGAGATTGAAAAATTACTCTCATTGTTGTATAGTGGAAACTCTATTCTAAGAATGTAGAAAACCATTGAGGGTGATTTTTATTCTTTCTTGGTATTCTCAGATGATAGATTTTGAAAGGTTAATCAATTATTTTGCCTTCTAAGGTGAAGGTACAAAGCATCATTTCTCATTTAACAAAGCCCAGGACCTGCTCACACTCACACTGGGTGATTTTCTGTTTTACACTGTTCGTTTATTTATTTTTTGCCATGTTCACAGGAAGTGTGGGAACCTAAGATCTTCAAAAAGCTCCGTCCTTTGAGAGACCATTTTGATGATTTTTTGTTATTGTTCTATTCACTTGATAGGGATAATAAATTGAGTTCCCTGCCCCAGGCAACTGCATAAGGAGATCTCCACTCTTCCACTTCCTTTTCAGAAAATGTTACCACATTGTTTTCTAAAAATGACTTTGTGTTCCCCCTACACAGTCGCATAGTGCTTTAACTTATACATACTGTACATACTGCCAGTTACTGTATAAGTAGGTACTGAACTTTTCTGAAGCACCTATCAATATTATAAATTTGCTCTGACATATTTTTCCAGGGATTAATAACAATATTTGTCGAAAATGTCTACAGTTTCCGTTGTTTAAATGAGCCATTGGGATATTGACTTGTTTCTTTAGATGAATGAATGTTATTTCTTTTGTATTGCTTTTAATCTTCTGTGATGATTAAATTTATTTATTAACTCTGCTACTGGTTGTTGTGGTATAGTATTGCACATGGGTGATGCAGTCCATTAAAGCTAACATCCAGACACTGTAATACACATTGGTTGTGTTAATGAGCCTGGGTCAGTTTGGGAAAAAAAAAAGATCAAGAGAAATGGTGATGTTGCAAGCTTGTGTACTGACCTGAGAGCAGAAAAGGTCTGCTTTCAAAGTAAAAGACTGTGTGAGCACTAGTTCATTTACTGTATTTTGGACTGAGGCTGGTTTCAATAAGTGACATTGCTAAAGAGAAATTGATCACACACAGCCATTAACATCTGTAAAACATACATTAAGTGATATCTTAAAACAATATGTTCCAAAGACTGTTACAGATGCTGATTTAGTATATTGCCATTGAATTAGAAACATGCTAAAAGAGTAGAATAAAATGAATGTGCAAATTCAAATATACTGCATCTTTTAGGACATTTCATGTTTAATCTACAATGAAATACTCTAGGGAAAGTCCTTTGTCTTTAGATTGTTACGTTGAGTGCCACTTCAGTAAACTTACCCTTGAACTGACACCTTGTAGCTAAATCTTCTCAGAGTGGCCAGGGCAATACTGAGATGAAATACTGTACCTCTACAAGAAGCCAGGTGGCTGCTATAAGTCATGGTGCCACTCATCCTTCTGGATCAGAATTTCCTTAAACACAATGTGGGTGCTGTACTTCAGTATTGGATGCAGTGTGCCCCCAGCTATGTGCAAGGTAAAAATAGTACTCTAGGTTTATCATAAACCAATTTACTACAGTGTTCTTCTTACATAATTCCTTATGAAAGATACTTAAACCACATCCTAGCCCTGTAATGCTGCTATTGCACCACAGTTGTTCTAGTTCATGTATTTAATCATAGGTAAACTGTTGACATTGATGTCATCATCAATCAGATTTATTTTTCATTTATAGTAAGAATCTGGCAACAAATTGTATTTTGTGTGCTGTTTGTACATTGAATAGGATAAAAGGAATAACATTCTGCACCTATAAATACAGTAGTTGTGAAACGCAATGTTTAAAAACTCAAGACATCTCCGGATGCTCACTTTCCTGTAGGAATTCACACTCGTGAGTATATAAGCATTTTCACACTGAAAAATCACTGTCATAGGTTGTAAAGACAATGTGTGAAATGTATGTTCTTAGAAGCTGGCTCCCTGCAGAGACTATTGACAAGAGTGTACACTTCTCTTAAATCCAAGGTGAAGCTTTAATAGAGTAATTTAATGAAGGATTAATCTTAGCCAGAATAAAGAACTTTTTCTTTCTTGCCTCCGGCTGTATTCATTTTGTATTGATGAAAAAGTGACCACACGCCATACACACACATACTGTATCTCTAGTGTACTGTACAATGATCATCCTGATACTCTGTCTCTTTTTAATCTCTTTTCATTTAAAAATTGCTTCATATTTCATCTTTCTACCTCTGTCCTGTAAAGATCTCTTCATACTCTTTTTCATTTCTGGATGGAATTAATGCTTACTTGATCCTCTTGCGTACATACATACTGTATAACTACAAATAATTATGAAAACAAAAGAACAAATGTGTAAATATTACAACCTACAGTATGTACTGTATCATAGATTAAGAGTATTTGAGTAGTGATGAAATTATACCTACAAATGTTTTCTATTAGTGTTTTTGTGCTTTTGTTTTGTTTGCTGCTTCAGCAAGGGTTTTCGAACTGCTATGAGCCAACTGAGACTGTTTTGTGCTTATCTGTACTGTTTTTAAAGAAAATGCTGCACCCTTATTTGCAGAAAAATCTTTCACAAGACCTTTACTGGATCATTTCCTGTCACATGCAGAATTTACCGCAGGGAACTTTATCTCATTTTCTTTTTGTCATTCTGGTTTAATTACAAATTACAAGGTGACTGATGGCTGCAGAGATTATCTAGAAAATGTAGTTCAAGCCAGAGCTGCCATCTTGCCCGAACCTATCATCTTCACAATATACAGTACATGTATGTCATCAAAGTAATGATAATAGATTAGTGTGTAAAATTAATTATTAATTCAGCTTTCCTGAGAGTTGTTTCTTAGTTTACACAAAGTGCAGAAAACAAATAATCATATCCCAAAAATTGTATACACTCTTTTTTCATACAATACATAAATTAATCTCCCTACTGTAGCTGCATTGAGGTCTGGGGAAGTCACTGTTGTGATGCTTTGGAATTATTGATAATTTGGGGGGATGAGGGGGGGGGGGGGCTTTAATTTGTTGGGAATTTATTGTCTTGGGAGGCGGTGAATTTTTTTTTTTGTAATTTTTTTAAGATTCGAAAACTTATATATAGAATCAAAACTGCATAGTGGACTAAGGGGAATACGTACAATAGATATACTTTTCTAACAAGGGGAATTACCCTATGTTCCTGCTCTCAATTCAAGACCCGTTTCTAAATAAATTATTACATTTGGATCCTCTCTTCTAGATACAATTGGCTTGAAACAATTGGAAGTGATAATCACTCCTGGTCCTGCAGGGTCACAGTACAACAGGTTTTATAGGTAACTACGACCTTGAATTAGTAAAGACCTGGAAACAGTGGTAATATAAAAGAACAACAGATTCAAAGAATTGTTAAGAATGAAAACCAGAAGACACAGCAGCCCTCCAGGACAACGAGTGAATCAGTAGGCTAGTTTAGTATGGTGCAGCTTTTAATTAATTAGGACAGGAAATGTTTTGGGAAAATGATTTATTTTCTTCCAGGGGATTAGGTTTTCATGTTAACCTTAAATATAAATGAACAGTCCTGTTTAATTGTAAAAACTTAAAATATTCACTGAATTAAAACACAGTATTATTGAATCATTCTGAGAGATGCTTTTTTAAAAACCCTCTTCTCCTTCTCCAGATATCCCCTGTTGTGTTTTAATCACTCAATTATACTTTTATAGTTGTTTAATATTGGCTCTCTGCTCCTGAAAAAGGTGGGGAAAAAATCCCAAATGCCTAACCTCAGATTTGCTTGTGCAAATTGTTACAGCTGATAAATTGAGCTTTTAAATGGTTGAAGGGGCTAAATAAACAGTCTTCGAACTTTAATTAAGTCAGTTCACTGACAAATGGGCTAGATGATTGACAGGCTGGTGTGGCAAAGCCCACAAGCTAAAGTAATTAGACTACGCTTGCAGAAAGAAAGAGCCATTAAATGCATATTGGTTCAATGTCCCCTCAGAGAACTTCTTTGGATGTAAAGAAAATACATTAGTAAACATTAAAATGCTGTTGAAGTTCTGACTATCTGAAACAGTTTTATATAGTTTGTGAAGCAACATTTCTTATAGTGGAGCTGGATAAAATAAAGCAGGGCTTTTCAGGAAAACAAATAAAGAAGAGAAATATGTAGTTGATCTGATTATGCCGCCTTGTTTAAAATAAAACAAAATGTACTCATTCATTTATACTGTATGTGTGTTTTCTTTTAGTTTGTGTGCTGTGTAATTCTGGCTCACTTCTCTAACACTATTTCCCCTCAAATACAGAAACTTATGTATAAGTTTGCACAGTATAATGCAATTGTGTTCAGAGAACTAGTGTATCAAATGCGGTTTATAATTGCAGTGCTGTTACAGATGGTTCATTAAAATACTTTACATAATTGTGAAAAGTTAGAAACCAGCATATGTTGTGAAAAGACCCTTAACTAAATTAACTTAAAACTCTAGTTAAACTCATTTCAACAATTGATGTGTTTGGTTTTCACTGTATTTGCAAGCTAGTTTTTCACTTATTTTTGTCAATTATTTGATAATACCTAATCAAGAGAAGCAATGTTATTAGATTGATATCAAGTAAACATTTGGGTGCTTCAAAAACTCATTAGATCCTTTACCAGTTAAGATTGTATACTATAAATAGCACCTGACAGCTCTGTTATTGTCTGAGGAACATTTAACATTAAGAGTTTACTCCTCCTGTTTTTCCCACAGGTTGCTTTGTTATAGGTTCTGATTCAAAGTACATTTAACTGGTTGAACTGGTTTGTTTTTGTTACAGCTGTGCTCCAAAGGGCAATATACTGATAGCTCCCAGAATATGGCAGAAAGTAGAGGCAAGGAGGGAGTTGTGTATTTCACTTACCAATATACTGTAGGTTCATTAGCAGATTTACACTTTTTTTTCTCCATCCGTTTTCATCTGTGCCTTCTGTTGATGCTGCCAGATGGAAGCTTTATGCAGCATAATGAATCTTTCTGTGAACAGAGTGGTCAGATTGGATGCATGCAAGATTATGCAATAACACCCTGCTCTTAGTGATAAAACACAACTTATTTATGTGCAGTTTTCTACTCGATTTGAATGGAAAATAATTGTGTGCATGTATAAAACACAATTGATTTTTTAATGTATTGACTTTGTGTTCAATTTTGTATCTCTGTTTGAGAGAAACAGGAGATCATAAGGCTATGCCAGATTTTTGTGAATGAATTGAAAATAAAAGTGTTCAAAGAAAAAGGGCTTTTGAGAAAAAATATATACAGATTATTATTTGGATATTTCAATTTATCTGATAATTTGCTTATTATTAAATAAAGGTGTTTTGGTAATAAGTGCCTTTTCAAAAATTAAAAAATAATAAGATGATTGTTGCAGGCTGTCTTAAGCATACATGAATGTTGCAATTACAGCTGACCTGCCACTAGATGCCTTCACTATACAGCATCTAATTACTTGTAAATAGTCACAGTATATAACTATTGGATCGTTGATAAAGGGTTTAATTTCACATTCTCACAGCAGTACAATTAGGATTTTGCTTGGTATTTAAAGGGTACACACGGTGATAGTAGTGGTTGGGGTTTTGATTGCTGTTTGTTGCAGAGGATCCTCAAAAGTGCTTCAATTAACTTTGACAGCTGTAGTAAGTTTTTGTATTTTTGTGGTTGCAGACCCCTGGGACCCTAGCTAAATGCAGAGTTAATCATAATAATACAAGATGATGAGTGACTGGCTAAGGCACCCTGAAATGGAGACATACATGTAATTAACGGCTTGTGTTAATATGGTTAAGAAAACTGTATACTTATGAGCATCAGCATCCATGATGTCCTCACGTTGCCAGGCCTGAGTTTCTTAAATGTACACTATCATCTCTATGTCTGTCATATGTCTGTGTCTTTAAGCCCCAGATATTGGAATTGAACTGCAGTTCCTTTCTGTGTTCTTTTTTTACAATGAGTACATTGTTTTATGTTTAATTAAGTCCAATTTACCCCTTGAGTGACTAACAAGGTTTAGTACTATTAAGAATAAAAAGGTTGTCATTATAGCCATTGATTGCAATAAATCTGAGCATATTCACCTTTGTGTTTTGTGTTACCTAATTGTTGAAAGCTATTAATCAACCCTGAGTATTGTTTATTCAGATAATGACAGTATCTCCCTTAAATTTAAACTTTCCAAATAATTTCCTTCCTTATGTTTCGGTGCAGATCACTGATCCAAGCACTTGTGTCTTTAGTCACTACCTGTTTCTAGTTCCTGCCTGGAATGTGTGAGGATGAGTTCATTATGAACAGTCCTTAAGGTGAGCTGTATATTTCAGTAAAGGAACAAAAGAACCTGTACAAATCATGCCGTAATAGGCTGCATTCAGGAAGATGGCTTTTTGAATAAATTCATAACAAAAATGTGTCCCATCAAAATAATAACCACAAAGCACCACTGGTAGCTGATTTCTCTCTGCTGTCTTTATTAGTCCCTATTGTACCCACTGATGAGGGGGCTTTATTTATTCTGATGAGCTGATCTTTGGATAATGACAATTGGTAAGATTTATAATAGGAGCTTGTCAGTTTCCTGCTGAAGATTTAAATAATTTAGCTCCACTACACTGTCTGATTTAGAATATTTTAGGGCTGATGAGAAAAGGTATTTGCATCTTATGCACAAAAAGGATGTATAATATAACTCTTTTTGTTAGGGTATTTGTGCATATCTTAGATCTGCATTTTCTATTACTGAGCATATCACTGAAAGTGATATTATATACTTCCAAAGTTTTTATACTTGTTCTCTATACAGTATATGTATATTAAAACTAATTTATGCATTCAATTGGAACTGCAATTTAATATTTTCTTTATCTTTTACCCGTCTACTGCTTTATAAAGTAGTTCTTAGGATTCTTTAGAACCTTGCATGTTCCTGCAGACATTGAGCTTATCCTATCGTCCAGTGGGAGGTCATTTATGTTTGTACAGTTTGGTCCTTCCTTGGTTCACCAATGATGGGTTCTTCCTGCTACATGTCAAACATATAATCATTTTAGTTTCTTCACTCTTATATGGTGTTGCATATTCCTGTTTGTACTCTAATATATGATCTTTTATATGACAGCAAGCCTGGTTTTCTGTAAGTTATCAAATTTGCTTTGATAATAGATTCATGTATAGTATTTGTACTGTAGTATTAGTATGTATCTTCTGGACTTAGTGCAAATGTAATTATCAACAACCAATTACAGGTGCAGTAAATATTCCATCAATCCTGAGGTCATTTTCTTCTCTAAACAGTGTCTTAAAAGCTTCTTTCCATATGACTCTAAAATAATTTTAAGCATCTTAATTTTGTATGTTGTTATACAGTACTGTAGATTCAAAATGAAGATGTTGATGTTGGTACTCAATTTTATTAAAATAATGTTTTTGTACTGTATATATTGTTCTTGTAATATTGATTTTCTTGGACAATCATATTTGGGAAGGTTTGTTTTTTAGCTAATAGCTAATTTGGACTCTTGCAATTAGAGTATGTTATGTTATCCAAACAGCTATATGTAACCTGTTGTCTGTTCTAGGTTAACTATTTAAGGATGGTCATTTATCAATGATTCAGGCATTATAGAAAATGAATGATCAGTATTGTCTGTATACCCCACTCAGTCTACAGCATTGAAAATATTATGGTATAAGTATTTTGGTTTCAGTATTACAATGTTTATGATGATGAATGTCAGTTTTTTAATTCAAAAGTTTTTTTTTCTTCTGGATGGGAGGAAAACATGCAAACATAACTATTCTAGTCCATTATATATTATAGTGCTCTTGCGTATATTTTAAAATCCTCCATGAATGAGGATTTTATTGAGGTTTAATCAAGTTATATGGAAGTGGAAATGCGATTCATATAATCTTGACTGATAACTTCAACTGGAATCTCATACAAAATGGCCAAGGGGTATTTATTATGACTTTTAAACTTATTATAATATTAACTTTTTTGTATGCTATGCATATTAATACTAGAATAGAGGTTAATTATAAAGCATTTGTTAACTTCTGTGTCTATAAAAAAACATAAACACAGAAAAATAATGATTTTAAGAGGCATTCAGTTAATACCAGTGTACAGAATAAGTACTGCCTATATTTCCATAGAACATTATTCTTTTAATTCCCAAATTTAAATTTTTCCCAGAATGAACTTGGAATGCTGAGCATGCCTTTTCAAAACACTGTATTAAACCTGACTCATTTAAATGATAAATTAGAAGAACCTTTGTTAACATATTTTAACACCTCATTAACCATTGTTTCTACTTATCTTGGAAATGATCCAGCTAGCCTATCATCTATGTGAATGAATGCATTATAATGAGTTTGAGTACACAGATAACAAAAATGGTATGAAACTGAGACTCTTAATTCTAAACTGGTTACAGCCAGAGCACTAATTTCCCAATTGTAGAAAATACCATTATATATGCTGTATAGTATATAATGTGTGGTGAAATTGGTATTAATTTTACAAACCCGATTGGGTATTATGCACATGTTTGTTGCAAAGAACACATGCTGAAAAGAAAAGAGACACAGGTGTGTGGCTCCACAGACAAAATATTTGTGTCTCTTTTTTTTTCTTTTCAGCATGGAATAAACCTTTACCTGTTCCTTTGCAGGCTATGCATGCTGACACAACTACCTACTTGAACTTCTATGTTGTGTGTAGTTTAGTGTGTGTCTTGACATTGTTACTAAATATTTGTTTATCCCATTGTGCCTGAATTATTACTCTTTTCACCCAAAGCTGTGTTAGATAGAAAACAAAGAACTCATGTTCTTCTAATAATAACAGCTGCCCCGGGTATGTCATTGGCAAAATCATTTACAAGATGGGGGTTATATAATTATTTGTTTTACTTATTGATTGAACCGCTTGATTTTCTGTTATTCACCATTTTCGAAATCCTTTATTTGTATCATTTTTTTTAAGAACTGTGGTGTTTTAATGTTTCAGGTCCCTGGCTAGATGTAAAAATGGCAGCACCTGTAACCTCATTCAGGGGTGTATCACTGTGGCAACACTACGAACTTGATGTGTCAGTGAGAGCTGCATCGTTTCTCCAATTGATGCTACATCTCCAGCAAACTGTGGTACATGCAGCACATTTGTTGGATTTGCTCTGGCAAGTGTACATTTCAGGAGAGTGTGTATGTGATCCTAATACTGTTATACAAAGTTGCTAGTTTTTAAACAAAACTAATTCATACTGTACATTAAAATAAAACAAGATAAAATACTATTTTGTATTATTATTTTATGGCATTTACCTCTTCTTTGATTAAAACAAAGCTAAAGCATTTTGAACATTGTAATTTTTTAAATTTTAGGCAGAACAGGACACTGTACTGTATATTAGCTGCTGTTTTAAGAATAGTCACCTGGAAGAAGGTCATTTTAAAGTTAAAGCCTTTGATGTAGTGGAATATTGATTGGCTTTAAGTAAAGTTTTTGACATCCATGGACAAGCGTATATATCTAAGAATGTCCCTGCATTTAGTGGCTTCTTTGTTTTATTGAATTTGTTAGGAATAATTTATAGCTTTAGTCATAAAAATAAAATCAATATTCTCAGAGGCACCATTTATCTGATTTCGTTTATATTCTTCCTACTTTGCATTGTCGCTTTTTTCACTAGGAGCTTCCAAGACACTGATCTTTCTTAACAAGGTTAAGTATACTGGTTTAAGTGTATTATGTTCTTGTAAAATATGTCAGGGTATTAAGAATGTTTTTTGCAGTACTCCAGCTTGAAGGTTATCTTGCACTAACAAACTCCTTCTTCTATACATAGTGAGAAAACAATGTTAGACAATCATACAAAAAGTTAAAATGTAAAAAAAGGCATGACCCTTTTTCTCAACTATTGTAAATAGTGCCAGTATTTCCATAATTTTGAAACTGTACATTTACAGTTTGGTTTTATACTTAAACATGAAGCAAATTCTTTGGTCGATCTGTTAGCATATGACAAACAACCCTTTTGAGAAAGTTAATATTATTGCATAAAGTTCCATTGGCAAATGAAAAAAAAACTAAATTCAGCAGAGAATTGTAATTGAAATATTACCAATACACTTTTTTTTCAAATCAAAAAGTTGAATGAATATTGAAGTTAAGTAAAATAATGTGTCCAGAATTGTGGTCTTAGCAGCATATCAGAGAACAGGACCTGACAAAGGTAGTGAGGAGTAGGCAAAGGTGAATTGATAATGTTCAGAAAATGTCTGGAATATTTAAATGTTATGAAGTATCAATGTACAGTAAATATCCAAGCATTTGTAATTAAGCGTTTCTCGTACTTTTGTGCTTGGCACAAAAATACAGAATATGTTGATGCCAGTGCAAAGAGAACTTTAAGAGAGAAATGAAATCCATGAAACCCAAGCAATTGCATAATTTTTGTACTTTTAAAAATAATCTTATAAGTATAAAATATGGTAATATCTCCGCGGTCACAGTATAAAAACAAAGACAGCCTTGAAACCCTATTCTTAGTATTTGGCAGTCCTTGAATAAGCAGAGACATTTGTTCTTTCTGAAATAGTTCGGTCTTTTTTCAGTGCTGTAGTTTAAAGCAATAGCCTGAATCTATGAATATGCAGAACATTCTCTTTCAGGATGAATGGCTTTTATCAAGTTAAAAATTACAAATTGTAGTGATAAGCAGTTTTGATGCAAAGAATAATACTTCCACACAGTTTTATATTTTTGGTTATTTTAGGTATTAAATAAACCCAAAATGAATTACCTGATTAACTGGTTGACATACTTAGAGCATGAATTTTTCTTTAAGTATGTCAACCAGCTGATCAGGTATAATGTACAAGTAATGGTTTTACTTTCATTCAAGTGAAAACAGCAAATCAGAGAATGTCATCAGGCCTTCTAAAACTGCTATGTATAATGTATATTATATATGTATAATAATTCCCAAATTCCCTACACTGTACTAACCAAAACCATAATACACGAGTGGAACACGCCCCTGGCATAGTATGTCAAGACAAAACAAACCTACGTGTGCACAATGTAACCCGATGACCTTACCTATACAGTACCTTTTCCATTGGTGTAGAACAAGTTCACATTTAACAATAACACGACACAAGTGAACACATTGCACGATTATGGGGAAATTGGTAATACTGAAGAAAATACACAAGCAAGGAATAGGGTAAAAAAATGAGCACGAGCAAGGTAAAAAGGAAAGTAACAAGTGCGGGCAAGGTAATAACAAAACACAGGTAATCAAAACAAGCAAACAAACATGAACACGAGCTGAAAAGCTAACCGAAGTTAAGCCAAAAGCTAAGGGAGTCGAAATTTCTTCAGATATTTAAACTGTAGATCTAGTCGATGATTGGGCGGGAGTAGAAATGATATTGACGTCACAACTGCAGCGATGGTGAAATGATGGACAAATGGGTGGGGAGTACCTGAATACAGGAAGTGGGAAAAAACCAAAACATACGGACACACACGGGGACGTAACAGGAACCAAGACACGTACTCTACAGTACCTACATTATATTCAGAAATAGGTGTCAATATATTCATATTCAGAGATTCACAGAAAAATTCATTTTGTCACATGACTAGATTATGTTTCTGTTTAGCTCAATAAATGTTTCTGTTAAAAACTGTTTCATTAAAAAAACGAGACAGATGTTTAATTATGTTTCCCTATCTTAACAAAACAACAATTAATCTCCCTTTCATTTTGACCCTGAAGGATAAATAATAATGAAAAATAATCAAAATGAGCATGAGCTCCTTTGAAAAATTATAAATAAGACTAAAAATTAATAATGAGGGTCTGAGCTTTATTAAGGTAATATGAACTCCAAAAAGTCAGATTTAATTTGGTCTGTGATATAACAGATAAATTAATTAAATGGTAGCTGCCAGCCACATTCTTTTCTTTCTTTTGTATTATTCAGGTGAAGTACTGCTGAGGCTCTCACGCTAAAAATACAGTATACCACCTACACAATAGCTGAGTGTTAGAATGTTTTTTTTTAATTCATCTAAGAGAAATTGGTTTCAATTCTTAATACCATACATTAATCTGTTTGCTTTTAAGATTTTCTGAATTATAATCACTTTCCTTAAAAAATGTATATATTGTGTGGAAAGCCTTCTTTTTCTGGATGTTTAGTTATAGTTTTTTTAAACTCCAGTCTGCATTCAGCCTTGTATAGATTTACACCTTTTATGGTACTCTCCCAGCTAAACTAAAAACAAAAACATTATTTAGCTTTTAATACATAGTCCCAGATATCCATGGGTCACATGCAAAAAAAAAATCATTCCTATAGTTGTTTATGCAGTAAGAACAATACATTGACACAACAAGGAAAATGTGTATTTGTCCTGTTTCTTTTAAATAATGTATTGTTCCTTTAGAAAAGTTGTCTAAGAGCTTGCACAGTATTACTTGTTATTGAAATAACACTCCGTCTCCGGAGTGGCTGGAGACCTCCTAGGAAAAACTAAGGTTGCTGTTGGAAGAGGTGTTAGTGGGGCCAGCAGGAGGTGCTCACCCTGCAGTCCATGTGGGTCCTAATGCCCCAGTATAGTGACGGTGACACTATACTGTAAACAGGTGCCGTCCTTCGGATGTGACGTAATACCGAGGTTCTGACTCTCTGCAGTCCTTGAATAAGGTAATTAAAAATCCCAGGGCATTTGTCGAAAAGAGTAGGGGTGTAACCTCGGTGTCCTGGCCAAATTTCCCATTGGCCCTTACCAATCATGGCCTCCTAATAATCCTCACCTATGAACTGGCTTCATTACTCTTCTCTCCTCCCCACTGATAGCTGGTGTGTGGTGAGCATTCTGGCGCACTATGGCTGCCGTCGCATCATCCAGGTGGATGCTGCACACTGGTGGTGGTGGAGGGGAGTGTCCAGAAAAGCGCTATATAAGTGTAAGCAATTATTAAATTATTATTATTATTATTATTATTATTATTATTGTACTATTATTATAAGTCAATAATAGTCCTGCTTTCACTGTAGCAGGTTCATTAATAAATAAATTATCAGATCAGATTAGTTAGCATGATCTTTCCCTTGCTTTCCCTTCCCAAGTTCACTACTCAGTCAAACTCATAAGTTGATACATTTAGCAGTTCACTACCTTCGGAGTGTTTAGACTTTAACAGGCATTGGTAGGGACAGAGAACTTACTTCATAAGTGAAAGTGACTGTTCACAGAGGTATGTGGATCCAAGTGCTGAGAGCAATGAAAATGCCACTTTCTCCAAAGCCAGAGACTACCAGCAGTTCAAGATAAAGACCCTGTGATCTCTTTCTGTAGCCTAACATGCACACCGCAGATTCTTTAACTTTATGGCCAGCAGTCTGAGTCAAATCCATGTCACTGGTATGAAAGCTATCTGATTTTATGAGAAAGGAAAATATTGATAGAAAATTACGATGTGAGCTTTTGCACTATTCCAATCTCAGCAACGCAAATGGTTCAGTGTATGAATAGTTCTTTAAAATGTTTGAAATAATGGAAACTTAGGATGTCAATATTCCAACTAAAAATGGCACATTTTGCAAGAAATATCTTCCATGTTTCACAGACCAGTAACAGTTTGAGCTGTACCCTGTAAATAGAGGTTAAAGATTGAGCTCATTTAGATGTTTCTTATTGTCATTACCATACAGTACGTTTGCAGCACTACCTATTTGTCTTCATCCATTTTGGGATATTATTTACCTTTTTTGACCATTTTTTGTTAGGTTAAAACTGCCTGGCCATCAAGGGAGATCAAGAAACCTGAAAATTAATTAAGTATATAATTAGAAATAATAGAAGTAGAATTGGAAATAAAAAAGAATTCCATTGAGTTAATAATGTCTCACTCTGTTGCCCATTTTATTGATTCAGCCTTGTCCACCTCATCCTTTAAGTTTCTCAAGTTTTGTCTGAAAATGTCTTTGGACACTTGATGTACAATGAATAACACTCACATAATAGAACACATACAGCATAACCTTCGTGTTGAACAATTCTGTGTTCTTCTCTCAAAGCGGGCTGAAATACCTCAAACAGCAAACCTCAAACCACAAACATCTAATTGTGCCTTCTTAGAAACATCATTTTGTCCTAAATGTTTGACACTCCAGCTAAGTGTAAAAATCTGTGTGCAACAATGAACTTTCCTGCAAAGATAGGCGCCCTGCTAAAAGTAATGAAGTAAATTATCCAATTGATTAGTTTTTCTTTCTATGTCAAAGAGCTTCTGTTGGCTAGAATAATGTAAAAAGTGACTGAACCAATAAGCATATTTTTATCATTTTCTTTTCAACTTAAATTGTCTGCTGTTAATTAGACTTTTGATGTGCATAACACTCCATCTTTCAGTGTTTTTATTTTTCTCTGCAGTTTTTGCTCACATTTTATTCATCCATAAAGGTGTTCAGTGTGAGCATTCAAGTTTTAATTAAAAACATTCACTGTAAAAGAGTTTACATATTTTATAATTCAACAAACCTGGATATTATAGGAAGTAAATTAATACTTTTGCAAGGCACTGTGGGTCTTCATTTGTATTATCACATTAATATCTCAAAGTGTGCTGTAATGCTATCTTTGTGGAATGTTTTGTTGAATAAATCTTCCAAATATAAACTTTTCATTCTAGTTTTCCTCAGCCAGCATCACCTTGTAGCCTAGAGTTTAAAAATCTCGTAATCTTACCAAGGCTGGCTCTGTTCCATAGTGTGAACCAAGCAACTACTGTAGGCACAATTTCAACTGTGAAATGAGTCAACTTTATACAAGTTATTTCTTCTAGCCTGACATTCATTTAATTGCAAAAAAACTCAAAACACTCATCAATAATTGAGGAAGGACAATATCTGAAAACATATCACAGCCACCAGTTTACTTAGCTGGATTTGTAGATCCTGGATACAGAAGTCAGTTTAAGAGCACTGAACAACACTTTTGATAGTGCTTTATTATTATCTCATTATTCTGCTTACTAGACTATCATGGTAGAAAATGACTTAAGATTGCACCTCAAAAATCTATGAACAAGTTTGTTAACGGGTTCATGTCTCAGGCAGAAGCATCATTATTTTAAACTATACTGATTGTGAACTGTTTGCCTCAAATTCAAAGTGGATCAGTTGGTGGTAGCATTGTCTCTTCTCCCTGTATTAGGCTCCCACTGCGCTTCAGGAGAAATGTTTATCCTCTCTTTGTCACACCTGACATACTACAATTTCTGGCATTAGGAATTCATCTTTTCGCATACCCCAGCTTGCTCTCCATGAGACATAGACTGTCACAGACAGGGAGAGAAGCTTGGGGTCAGAGCACAGGCCCCTGGAGCAGTTGGGGTTAAGGACCTTGCTCAGGAGCCCAACAGAGTAGGATTCCTCTGCCGGTCACGGGAGTTGAACCGGCAACCTTCCAGCCACAGCCACAGTGCCACCTCTCTGCCCATACATATGACATATATGTGTGTTTATCTTACACTTCAGTTCCAGTTCCCTTTCTTTGATATTTTGTGATTATTTTTCAAAGGTTATCGGGGGAGTAGCTGGGAAATGTTTTAGTATGTCCGCAAATTCTCTATCTTACACTTTCACTTTCCATGGGTTTATACAAACTCAATTTGTCAGTTCTTACAGTCAAACAGTCTCATGTTAGAGGAAAGCAGTGATTTAATGATTACTGCAATATTAATGCCTGGTAGTAAATCTAAACTCCTCCTTGCTGCTACAGATGCAGCCATTCAAAATGCGCGGTAAAAACCCGCGGTACGGTAACCTACCCACAAGCCACCGCGGGGCACCGGAGCATACCGCAGGGCAAGTGATTGGCTGGCCAAAATGACCGACAGGGGCACTCGTGGTGCATTGGTTGGTAGTGCAAAGATTGAATCATTTAATGTCTTTACTGTGCACATTTTAATCCGCTTAGTTTTGAATATTTATATGGATTTTACCACTAAAGGGAAATTTTAGTAGCTGAGCATAAAAAGAAGAGGAGCATAACGCATCTGAAGGTCATAAACGATATTAATTTAAAACATTACTGTATGTATGTAAACTGTACTGTGTATGGCTGGTCTTGGTAGTTTAAAGAAAAAATACACACCAGTCTTCCATTTCTCCCTAAACATTTTAAGCATGAAAGTTTTATGAAACGGTACCCAAATATGCGATTGCTGTATAGAATGAATTTTAATTTAAAAAAAATATTTAACACGAACATTAAGCTGTTTACATCTTCCGCCTGAGAACAGTCACCCGTTGCTACCCAACGCAGAATGGTGATTGGCTGACACCATCTGACACCCCTCTGATTGGAGAAAAAAGACGTGCTGGCGTGCTATACCAGGAAGAGGATTCTTTCCATTCAAAACGTGTATTTTAAAAGTTTAAGAAGTAAAAACCTTACAGCGTACACAGATTTCTAAACTGATCAGGATCGTTATCTTTGTCTTATGCATAATAATGTTCACCGCTCTGTCCAGCAAATTAATAATAAACTTTATTTTATATAGCGTTTTAAACGAATAAGTAATTAGATTGCTCATAAACCTAATCACTTGCTTTTTCTTTTTATTTAGGCTCAGATTACAACTATAGATCGAATTATTAATAACCATAATAACAACCAACCAACAAAAACAACCATATAAACATAATGGTGGTGCTGGACCTTCCAGTTTTATTTATTTATTTTTTAATCGCGTAACATAAACATATTACCGTATGCAAACTGTACTGTATACAATATGTACATGTATATTTAATGTCTTAACTGTGCCCGTTTAAGTATTGAATATTCATATCTAATTTTACCACTGAAGGGAAATCTTAACATAAACATACAGTATATGGCTGGTCTCGGTACTTTAAAGAAAAAAATACACACCGGTATTCCATTTCTCCCTAAACATTGTAAGCTTCGAAGTCTTTAACTAACGTGATACCGGAGTCAACAAGCATACTTTTAGAATTTGATTAAAAGGGAATATAATATGGAATCGCGTATCTCAAGAAATTAATAACGATATAATTATATTCATGTTGCAAAAGAACTGCAACGGACATAAAAACTCCCTTGCATGGTTTCATTACGACCAGAATCGGTCTTGAGATATTTTTAACTTGATTTACAGTATTTGAGAGGTATGTCTTAACACCGATACTACAGTGCTTAAGTACTGCTCACGTATATGTTTCTAGGTTTATATTATGCATTTCATACGGTCAAATTACTTTTGAGCAATAAGAAGCGAGAAACGGTATGCGTTTTACTTTCGTTTTGTGCTGGGACCCGTGGATTGATTAGAGATATCAAGTACATACAAGTCATTTTTTAAATGTTGTAGTTCGTCTTGAAAAAATGTTACGAGTACATCATCTATCAACAATTACACAGGTTCTGTTTCCATATTGCGGATTTTGGTTACGTAATATTATTTTCTAGATTTCACGTTGTGAATATGATGGGATGTCTGATGGGATGTTTCTAAAAATCCATCCTCTGTAAAACGTCTTCTCCAGTTGTCCTGCATATGTATTCGCTAATGAAGCTGTGTGTTCTGAGCCTAGATCTCTACATTTCTGTATGAACCAGCTTAGAGGGCTAAAGACAGCTTGTGTTTAAATTGAGTGTAAGGCAATTTATGCTTCTAAAGTCATGGTCAGCATTTATCTTTGTACTGTGTTGTAAACTTGTTCTGTGCCAAGTCACATTATTTTATAGCGTTTTTAAAGCGTTATCAAATACGGTGTTACTGTAGTTTACTGAGTCCCATGTCACATGGTCTGTGATTGAAACCTGTAAAACCGGTTTAATTCGTCACAGCCAGCACTCTTCAGGTGTGAGAGTCTTCTGCTCAGAATGAAACGCTAAAATGTTTGTGTATATTCTAATGGTAGTGGGGGCGGGGTGTGTGGGAATAAGTTTGGTTGAAACATTTTCTCTGAAAGCATTTTCTTCTTGTAACCGATCTTGTTACAGCATGTTACAGTTTACTATTATTAACCATATTAATTTTAAGTGCTTAATGTAAAATCTTGTAAAAATATATTTTCATTGTTCAAATATACATTAAGTCTGACTATCATATAATAAGTTAAATACAAAACTAAAGAAAAAATAGGGTTAAATATAATTCAAAATATTTTGCTAACAATGTTAACTGTTTATGAATAATAAAATGTATTAACTAAGGAGTAGGATGGCACAGTTGTTAGTATGTTTTTTGTTTTTTTTAACCCAATCTCCGGGAAACCATTAGTACGATGGTGAATCGGAGATTCTCAACCCTTGCTGCGTACGACTGGAAAAGAATTCGTGATCGGATCAACGAAATGCTTCGTAGGAGGAGGCAGTCTTTTCCTCTTGTCTAACAGTCTGTCCACAAACAAAACATTCCTGTTAGACAAGAGGAATTGAAAAAAAAACAATGTTGTCAATGAAAACCGGTGTGTGTGTCTCTCCCTGCTGGATGTCCCTCTCACAAACTGCTGAATGAATAAAATAATTTTATTGAAAACGAGTTTGCGATTGTCTGGTCTTTAAATTCTGTAGATACGCGATTCCATATTATATTCCCTTTTAATCAAATTCTAAAAGTATGCTTGTTGACTCCGGTATCGCGTTAGTTAAAGACTTCGATGCTTAAAATGTTTAGGGAGAAATGGAATACTGGTGTGTATGTTTTCTTTAAAGTACCGAGACCAGCCATATACTGTATGTTTAAGTTCCAAAATTAATATCGTTTATGGGCTTCACACGCGTTGCAGTATGCTCAGGCACTAAGTAAAAGGAGATGCTTCGTATTGCTTGACTAATTTTAAAAACTAAGTTATAAATATAAAAATTGCAGGCGCTGCTCTGGTGCGTCGGCTCCTACACAGTGCCTGTCTGCCGTAAGCGTTACAATATACATACAGTACCCAACACTGCTTGTACCCATCTGTCATGTAAATAAAACACCTTGAATTGAATTGAATTGAGGGGAGAAGGGGGGGATACTAAAGCCAATACTGGCTCAATGGGCTTTGACGTGCTAATGCGTTAACGGTCCGGGTGTGGCAGGCTTCCAATGTCAACTCGACTCGATTAGAAGACAATGAACGTATTTTAGCCCTAAATGAATTAATAGCAAACATGGTTTACATAAAATACATTTTTCCAAGAAAGTTTATAATAATACGATCTATAGTTGAAATCTGAGCCTACTTTAAAAATAAAGGAAAAGCATTTTCAAAGAGCAATCACGCTGTGTTTATGAAGAAAAAGTGATTAGGTTTATGAGCAATCTAATTACCTATTCGCTTAAAATGCTATATAAAATAAAGTTTATTTAGAGATGAATGATCAGTGTCGCAGTTTAAATAATGTGAGTCAGGAAACTAACACAGCGCCACCGGATTTAATAACGCAATAAAAACGCTATAAAATAATGTGACACAGTACAGCACAGTACAACAATACTGACCATGACTTTAGAAGCATAAATTACCTTACACTCAATTTAAACACAAGCTGTCTTTCTGTATGAACCTCTAAGCTGGTTCATACAGAAAATGTAGAAATGCATTAGCCTGATCATGATTAAAAAACACATAATTAAACACGCGTTTGCGATTTAAATCAGAACACGATTTAAATCAATATAAATGTTTATATTGTAACGCATACTGTCCCGCCTCCATTTCTCTATAACAATTTACTGTTGCACACACACACACAATAGAAGCAGGAACCACTGTCAGAAGGGAAGATATATTCAAAATATCGCAAATATCGATCATGTTGCGATATTTTGAAATATAAAAGTCAATTGATTGTCCATAATATCGCTTACCTATTTTTTCGAAGAAATGTTTGTTAAAATAAAAGTCCAGCACCAGCTGGATTCGAACACACAACCTACCAGTTGGAAGTCACGCACCTAGACCAGTAGGCTACAAGACAGCTCGCATGTTCAGGTAGGCGAAACAGCCTTACACAGTCCTGCCGCAGTACACGGATATAATCATACCGTTATTAAATTCTTTAGATACGCGATTCCATATTATATTCCCTTTTAATCAAATTCTAAAAGTATGCTTGTTGACTCCGGTATCACGTTAGTTAAAGACTTCGAAGCTTACAATGTTTAGGGAGAAATGGAATACCGGTGTGTATTTTTCCTTGTGATATTTTAAGCTCTAGTTGAATGATAGGTGTCGCATTTTAAATCATTTTCGTAGCTAGAAATTATGAAACGCCCTGTTAAAAGCAAGGAAGTTTTTATGCCCCGTTGAAGTAAAACAAAATGCCTGACAAAGTATGGCTTGGACAGATTCCAAGTGCTTGTACAAATGTGCTAAAGAAATTATACTTTGAGTATACAGCTTGTCCAAAGTCATCCATTATTAATACTATTAGTAATATCTTCAGTAAAGGCTTTGATGCATAAATATTTCTGATAAAGGTAGGTTGTGTACTTCTGTCCAACTGAGCAATCTTGCTTTCATAATATATACCAACATTTTAATGACTGATGATTAACATGCTGTAATACACAGTTCAAAATTAAAGGCTCAAATGCTGTACATGAGAGGTTAAGCTCCCCCTGGCGGTTTTACAAGGCGACGCCGGATAGTTAGTCACGTGACACACGTGAAATGCGTGATACCGCGTGATACTGTGACACGCCCACCGGGGTATGCCGCGAAATACCTCACCCATTTTGAATGGCTGCATCTGTACTGCTGTATGTAGGAGGGGATTTTTAAAGCATGCACTCATACCATGCATTCAAACCAGAGACTTGCCAAAAATGTAAAACAGTGGCTTGTTTACTGTATTTAAATATAAATTAATTTTAAAGATATATACTGTAAACTAAGTAATAAAATACATACTGTGTATAACATTCCAAGCATTCAGGAGGACACAACAAATCACAAGAATGAGGTCAGGTCCTTGGTGCTTTTCTTTTGGTTCTTCACACACAGTTAATTTTTTTCTCCAGCAATGTATTTTGCACTTTCCATTATATTTCTTAGACAAACCTTAGTCTACAACAATAATTGTCTGACTTATAAGTCGTCAACAGTTAGATTGTGGTTAATCAATTTTCTATGTTTGGTTTATCACATGAATCATGCTAATCTTGTTTGGCTAAGCTGGCTTTAACCTTCAAAACTACAAAAAAGGTTTGACAATATATGATCTATTAGGAATACAATAGACGAGATGTAGCCTTAAAACATATTGGCTTATAATTTTAACAATGGTGCAATAGTGAGGTAAGATTTTACCTTTCTATGTTGATCGTGTTCCAGACCAATAAAATACACTGTACAATTTTCTGTTTGTTTTATCTTAGGTTTTCACCTTAGTAAATTGCTCTTATTGAAAGGAAATCTTTTTAAAAAAATAGGAATTCCTTTTTTTAAATGACAAACAATTTTATACTGTCTATTTCTAAGTGTATTAGAAAGTGCATTTTTAATACAAGAACTAAGACGATAACCATGTCATTTAAGGCTTAGTCTTACTGTCATGTTTTCTTGAATATGTAAAAGTATAGTTACGGGTTATTTATAAAAAAAAATCAGAACAGGATACTCAAATTCAAATAGATATTGTTGCTTATTAATGCATGATCACATTTTGCAATACAACCATTTTAAGGGCACATTTAACTACCAAAGCCTTCAACTCACATTTACTAGCAATCTACGAATTGATTAAATTGTCTTCAGAATTTTATCATGCAATGAACATTTAAGTCACATAACTATACATAAAGGAAATGGCAAGTTTCCAACACTGTCTGCATATATTATCAACTCTAATCCTAAAAGACATTATCTGTTTTGGTACGTTTGCACATACATGTAAATTGCATGTTCAGTAAGAATGTTTCAAACTGGGTGTTGGAATGTTAGATGGTTGTCTGTCATTTTACCAGAAAGTCCACAGATTCTGAAGCTTTCTAAGCTTTTCTTGAAATTCCACTGAAAATATTTTTTTACTAAGGAAATCAGTGAGAAGGCAGCAGTCCTAAAACCAGTCAGTCAAACGTGCAAGCAATTGAGATAACTTCTGTTGGCAGTTACATTGCTAACTATGTTTAAAGATTTTTCAGTGGTTTTATTAACTGATACTATTTTGTCATCATTTGCACAATGCCACTGGGTCATTTTTAACAACATGTTCTATCATTACCCATATCAGCCATTCAGATGAAACTGTAAGCCTGTCATTTTAACGCCTGGATAGAATGTATTCCTATAACTGTGAAACAGCAGGGATAACAGCCTTTATATGTTGAGCTCTACTGTTTATCTTCAAATCCAGAGTGTTTACACAAAAACACACAGCTATCTGTCGTGAAATGAAACCATCCCTATTACAACAGCTAATAACCGACTCCTCTTGTAGAAAACTGGGGCATGTGTTTAACCCTTAAGGTGCCTTTGATCATGCAAGCAAATTCAATGTTTTCTTTTTTGTAAATGTCATTCTGTTTGTGACAGGCTTTTATCTTGGAAAGGACAGCAATAATAACTAACCTGACACTAGAGGTCAAAGAACTCTATCACTTGAAAATAGTTGCACTGGTTAGTTAAATATTATATTGCTAGTAAGAAATATTTAAACTTTAAAATCAAAAGAGCTTTATTGGCATGGAGAATTATTTCCAAAGCAACAATTAGTAAAAAAAAACATTACAATAAAATCATTATTGTTAGACATTAAAAACAAATATTATTTGAGATGTTCACTTTAGGATGTGATAGTACATCATGTACTGTTCTAGATTGGAAACTATTTGATTCTGGCAGGAGTAGTAACTGGTATTAGATTTCTTATTTTAGGGAAGAAGATTTATCTAATCCTAAAGTATTTGTTGCAGTGCTTCTCAGTCTCTGCTTCTCCATGCTGGTGAGTACATCTTTCCTCTCTGGGCTGCTAGGCCTACCTGTGCTATCCAGTTACTCTGACCAGACTGTTGTTACTGAATACAGTATGTACTATACTTTTTGAAGGCCTGTTCTTACCCTGGTCAGATATTTGGTCAGTACTGAATATGTTGTTTGTGTTGGGAATGATTTAATTCCAGATTTGTAGTGTTTGTTTATGTGTTTATGTCCTTTGGTTAGATAGTGTTGTCTGTCTTGTGCTGTGATTTGGTCAGCTCTGATTTTAGTAGTGCTGTCCTGATTCTAGCTGTCTCTCAAGACAGTGACCTTCAGGACCAGTTGGCTGAGGTGACTATTTTATGGGCTTAGCTCTTGGTTCAGCAGGATCTTGTGGTGAGGGGAGTTCTGGTTAATATTCTTAGGTGCAGCCCATATTTTATTGTTGTTTGTATGCTGATCAGTTGTGTGTATTGGTTTAAGTCTGCCTGACATTCATTGTTTAGTGTTTTTCTCTCTACATGAAGAATGTTTTTACAGAACTGTGTATAAGGCTCCTAAGGGGTGTTTGTCCAATTTTGTGTAATCCACATAAGTGATTGGACCCCACATTTTACTGCCTTATAGGACAAAGGGTTGGATTACACTTTCAAATATTCCAAGGCAGATTTTTATAATGGGGATTGATATAGTGCCTATTCTTATGGCATAGGAAACCCAGTGTGAAGTCTCATACAATGTACTCATTACTATATCAAACCTCCATGAGAAACTTATTCTCAGACCATGATACATACTGTTTCTTTGAGATCTAGCTTTTTTTCTGGAAAACCGTAACTATTGTCATGTCTAAGTTTGGAGGGCAGTGTAGAGCAGGAACTTGGTCACTGTATTTCATAACATGAGGCCAGAACTGTCACGGGAGCCCGTCCTGACTCCCGTGTAGTGCATATTAAGGAGCCTATACAGTTATACAGGTATAATCCGGAAGTGACTGGAGAAGGGCTACAGGGAAAACACGGTGAGAAATAGAAGGGATGGCGAACAGGGCGCAGTGCCGTAGGTACAAGTGTGCAAGGGGGGAGCAAGGGGGAAATCCAGGGGCAGTCCAAAATCCAAAACTGGGTGATCCATCCAAGACGAGACAAGAGTAAAAACATGGAAAGGATCTGGGACTAGGAAGTTAAAATCGGGATGACGAGGCCAGGCGTTCTGAGCCCCGGACTCAGTTTGGTCAAGAAGCAAATCGGAAGACTATGCCTTCAAGCCATGGACATTGGGTGACTTGATACTAGGGGGTCCTTCTAGCGTCTGTCTTCCAGGGACAGGTGAACATGATAATGACACTAAAATACAAAAGGGTCGGAGTGCTCCCTAGAGGAAGGATAACGATCATGACAAGAACCTGCAGAACCTTCAAACTTGCTTGGTGTTGTCAGAAGAATAAAATACTCACATGGGTGTTAATGATGTGTTTGGTGGCAGTCTGGGAAGGATGTTATTTTTCTAGTGAATTTTTAGTAAACTGTAATTTGAATATTTTTAATTTTAGTGTAAACAGCTTCAGCCTCCTGCACTTCACTTGTACAGTCTTCCTGAGTTTTAATGAATTCACATCCCTGAGGCCTGCTTGTCAAAGGAAAAGGTGTCACATTTGGGAGCTTGTCAGAGTTGCACCCTGGAGGAGAAAAGAAGCATTGCCCTGAGTCCTTTTTCTTTTTGGAAAAAATTCACGATGGACATATACTGGCAATGTTTTCAGGTGCAATTCTGGACAGTTCAATGGCATTCAACATGAGGAAGCCTTGGGTAGAAAAGGAGATCAACACAGCATTGGACCCAACTTATTACAGAAGCCCAGCTTATGTGACCAGGGAGTCCCAGCTCCATGGCCCACAATGACAGGATCAGCTGGAGTGAGCTGAAGTCCAGCCAGACTGGTGGTGAATGTGTTGTTACAAATCAATTGTAATAGGCGAATTCTTAGTTAAAGATGTCTAAGAGCAACATCCAGACAAATCTGGCAAAGCAGGAGATAGCTAACCTCTTCAAGGCCAGGGTTTCCAGTGCAGAGACAGAAGTAAAGAACCCAGGGCACAGGTGGAGAGTCTGTGACCCTTTGCTAAGAGAACAGTTGGAGTAAATGATCCTCTTAATGGAAACTATGTTGGAGATAAGCACATCTTTTGTTTCTGTTCTTCAGCCAGTATGCCACTATGAAAACTATAACTTTTTTTACAAAGATGCCTATTTGAATTTTTAAAGTCACAATATGAAACCTGCATTTTGGTTTTTGGGGACAGAATTTTTTTTCTTTAAATTAAGTCACTAAGAATAGGGTATGTATTATACTTTTCCATTGACTGGAAACACAAGGGTATCCTATATGCTATGTAAACTCCACACAAACAATTCTGCACTTGTGTAGATCAGGTAACAGTACCATAGATATCCTATAGTCCAATGAGAACACACAATGACCACTGAAAACATAAATAAATGCAAATAAAAATATTTGATGAGTCTATCAGTGACCACAGTGGCCATAATTTTAAGTACTTTGGTTTACTACAATGGTTTAGTGGCTAATGTGTAGTCATTAATTTATCAGTAAGGTTTGATATAACCTACAGAAAGAACCACAATAGTACCATAAGGAACATGTGTTTTTAGTATGAATCTAAGGTTTGTACCGTTTCATTATCTTTTGCAGTGTTTTTGTCCTGTTTGTATACTTTTCTGTTTGCGTATTTGTACAGTTTTTGACACTTTTGCACTGGCACCATACTGTTGTTTACACTGTTACTGTTATTGTATTTCTGTCTATTGTCTTGTCTGCTGTTATATTTATATTCTGCACCTGAGAGACTAATGAGAAACACTTTTCACTATACTATGCACCCATGTAAGTATAATGACAAATAAAGTTGAATTGAATTGAATTGAATTGAATTATCTTTTCAATGATCATAGATTAATAGCTTTGGCTTTAATCCCCTTGACTTGAATAACTAAGTGGCCACTTAAGGTGAAATGAGACAAGAAGCTGCTGCAAAGATGATGATGGGATAAAAAATAAAACTGGGAAGGGGGTGTACATTTAATTTATTTGTATATACTGTACCATACATGTACTTTGACTATAGTAATTTCCATTTAGTGATGGACTAAATATAAAACATTTTTTCCAATTACATATTATAAAACTATTTTACATTTTCAAACTGTACTTAAGTAAATCTTGCCAAATCAGAAGGAAATCATGATGAAAACTTTGTACGTTACATACTTATTTAAATAAGCTTGTGTTTTCAAATAAAGTCTTGGAATATGGAATATGGCTCCTGCATTTAAAAATAATTTGGCTGTTAATTCAAAATTATTGGGTAAAGCGGAGAGTATGCTGTTAGTGTAGCGGAGCTAGTGTGGTGACGTCAGCGCCCTCACTGCGTGTAGCTGCCTGGGCTGGGGGAGGTCTCCTTTAGCTCACGCGGTTGGTGCCCTGTTGCATTACGCCGGAGACCCGGGTTCGCACCCCAGGTGTGGGGGCCGGAACACGTGGCAGGGGGGCATGACCTCGCGCGGGACCATGACTGTCCCATTAGTGCCGTGACCCGGATGGGAGTGTGGAGTGTCCTTCACCAAGCCGAAGTTCAGCAGGGGAGGGTGTAGTGGAGCTACAGTAGTGTGGTGACGTCAGGGCCCTCACTGCGCGTAGCAGGGTCCTCAGCTGCCTAGGCTGAGGGAGGTCTCCTTTAGCTCACGCGGTTGGTGCCCTGTTGCGTTACGCCAGAGACCTGGGTTCGTGCCCCAGGTGTGGGGGCCGGAACGGGGGGGCACGACCTCGCGCGGAACCGTGACTATCACATTAAGATAATAACAGTTCAGGAAACTGTTATGATATCCAACATATGCAGTATTTTTCTTCTTTTACTAAAACATTTCAGTGTTGTAAACTCTCTAGAATTCTAGAGAGAAATAGCTTCTGAAAGGATTTCCCAAGGCTGAATGGAAGAGCTGCATAAGCTTTGGAGACTCTGTGCACCAATGGGCTTCACAGTTTTGTGCAATTCTTGTTCTTCTTAGCCATACAAGCTCACAATCAGCTTTGATCAGGTTTTTCACAAGCTGTTTTGGATGGAGTAATTAGCTAGCATGGGAAATGACAATCTATGCTGAAACCAAAACAAACTACAACAACAATGAAAAAAAACTGCTCATAATGGGAAGAGAAAAAAGGGAAATAAAATAATGAATAAAGACAGATAGTGTTGCCGTCTCCTTTAAGGTGGTTGAGAGAATTCCCAGCTCATGCTGAGAATTAAGACCATTCACACGGGCATTGTTCCATCTGCTAAAAAGACAATCCAGTGCATGTTCATAAAGATTGAATAGTCACCAAGGGAAAATCTAATCTCAAAGGAATACATACTTATTATTTACAGCTCCAATACCCTGGATTTTTCATTGTTAAAGATTTGGCCTATTTTTCTAATTAATGTCTTAAAGCACTTTGTAAAGTATATCAACTATATACTACTATAAGTATATCATGCTTTATGTACTGTATATACTGTATTTATGTGCTGTAGGCATCCACACCTTTCCTGAAGCTATCATGTGGTGTTAATAAAGAAGAGCAGGACAGCAGAGTTGCAATCTCAAAGGGGTTTATTACCCTTAAGAATTATCTGGTGTGTCCTGGCCCAGCTCTGCTGCTGGTCTGGGTGAGGAGGATGCAGGATGGACCTTGTGGGATGAGTTTATGTAGATAATGGGTGCGGAGGGGCACATACATCTGTGGGGATGGACTTCAACTTTGCTGTGGTTTGTTCTTTATGTATCATAGGTTTTGTCTGTTCTCCTGTTCACCTCTATGATTTTGACTGGTTCACTGAGGAGCTCTGGTTCTGTTTTTTGAGGTGTACTGTATGTGGTTGTGCAGGTGCTAGATTCCTAGGATGAGGCGATGAGCCAGGTGTACAGTATATTGGGTAGCAGAGCGGCACCCTGAGATCTTTGAGTTGATTCTGTGGATCGTGTGGTGCTGCACTTCATTTCCTGGCAGCAGGGTGGTGATCAAAATTCTCTTGTTGCCTTCTCTGCCACTCTCCTGATGGACTGGGCCTGCTCTTGCTGAGGCCTCAAATGCCATAATTATGATATACTCTGGTGATCCAAAGGCTTAGTTGGACAGCACCTGCAGTGCCTTCTCTGTAGTTGGGCATCAGATTTGATGTTTATAGTCCTGGGAAGAGCCTGTGTTCATAGATGCATTTTCCATTTGATTCATTGAGAATCGCTACCCTAGTGCTCTGATTTAGTCTCCTTTCTGCCTGAGGGGTGTGTATACCAGTTACACTTATTGCAAACAACTCACTTTTTGTATAAATATAATACTTTAATAAGCCTCCTTTTTTATTTACTTCTTGCCTTTATTTCTCTTATTTTTGTTTTTATTGCTCATCCTTAAGTGTTTATTCTTCTTTATTCTTGCTTCTTCTTTTATTCCTTCTTCTCTTGTATCATTCTGTTGGTCTTTTTTTTATTCAGGAATAAGAGAGTGCAGCATCTGATGCTAACCCCTGAGGTAGCAGGACAGAGGTATACTCCCCCACCTCCCCCCTTTGAGGGGAAAAAACACTATGTATACAGATGTATACAGGAGAGAAAAGGGGAAAGGTCAGAGGTGCTGGCACTCTATAGTCAGGGAGCAGAATGCTACAGTACTTTTCTTTCAGGTCAGTGTATCTATCAATTTGTGCTATAACTGCACCTGTCAGCAGTAAGTGTGTATTGAGAACTTTGTGTGGGGCCAGAATTTTTATGCCTAATATTTCCTTTGCTTGTTTATGGTTGAGTTTCCTTGATTGTTTAATTATTGTAAATAGTGATGACAATAGTGAATATAGGGATGATGCTTAATGGGTCCAAGGCAAATCTGTAGAATCTAACTTGACAACACAGCATAAAGATTACAGTGGATTCTGTAAGTTTTATTAGATGTGGTCATGGGCACATGGGTGGATTACAGTAATTTTTTCAGATATACAGATATTTTTAAGTTCCTCACTGCAAGTAATACATATACTGTACAGTAGTTTTGTTTTATTCAGGACTTGACAAGAAAGATTAAATACTTGCTAAGTAAAGTGCATGCTTCTCCTAAACATTACAATGTTTTATGCTACATCATATTTCATGTTTTTTGTTTACTGATTAACTTTCTTGTAATTTCATTTTCTTCTGATTTCTATAATGCAGTGTTTTAATATGAGCAGTTTAAACATGAATGTAGGTAGTTTGCATTGAAGAGCTGCAGTTTTTTTTTTAATATCTTGGGTATAAGAATTTAAGTATTGTTATGCTTCAAGAATGACAAGTCAGATTGGTTTCTTAAATTACATGGAGAGGTTATATTGTAGTTAACAATTTATTTTAGTGCTGGAGTAGTCATCTTGTTTTCTCAAAATTTTAAGCCTGTAGATATAGTTGTATTAGGTAGAGGATTGAATTTAATTGTACCTTTGATGATCAGCTTGACAGAAATAGCTCAGAGCCCCACCCAAAATTTGGCAGTTACTGTTTTAAAACAGATGATTTAGAAGATGTATAGGGATTGATGAACCCCGATACAAGACATTACTCTTGAGATAAGTAGACTGCTGTGAACATTTGTCTAGCTTGTCTTAGTATGTTTAAGCATTAATTTAATTAATTTACTAAACGCCTGATTCATTCCTCAGGCGTCTCCAATCATAGTTTGGATTTATTGAAAATGATCATTCCCTCTTCACTGGTTAATTCATCTTACTGGCATTTCAATACTAAGCTTTTAAAAGATGTTCTGAGCTACAGTACAGACCAGCAGTTCTAAATTTTCTTCTCAAAAGTCAACTTGTTACCTCCAAATCAGGAAACTACTAAGTCTGTAGGGTTCAGACTACAAGATATTGTCAAATATATTGTCTAACAGACAAAAGTTATTCAAAGTAATGAACTGTGTTGTGTACCTGGAACAAAAGTATTGTGTACCTTGCACATCACTATTTGACTATTTTCTTAATTTGAGAATTAATAGCTGCCTCCTGGCTCTTTATGTTTAAAGTTGTTCTACCCTACTTGGATGAAGAAGATGGGTGCTTGGCCTTGGTCCTTTTTATATTGGCCACAGTTAACCAGGTTGACTATTCCAAATGTCTTTGGAATCTATTAAAGTGGTGATTTATACTCATTGATGTTGCAGGTATAGTGACCAATGAAAATTATTTACAAGTATTACTTAAAGTGCTCAACTTCATTGGAGAGCATTTTTTCCTAGAGTAAATTAGGGTAACAGCAAATCTTTCCTGCTTTTTGAATTGAAGATGGGCAGACCTCCAATTTAGCAAATTGCAAATGATTGATTATTATATTAGAGTTTTATGATTAAATAAGCCTCTATAGTCAGACTTTCCTAAGTTTGAGCTAGATGCAGAACCTGCTGTACATTAGTAAGATAACACCACATAATTGATTCTAAAACTTAGGGACACACACTGTTTATATTAAGACCATAGAGAGTTAAGCATGTACCAGGCTGTTATGATCAGATGTTTTCAGAGCTTAAAGAGCCTCCCTGATACTCACTGGCAAAAAAAGGTTGGAGGTAGAAAACTCTGTATCATCTGATTGGCAATGTTTGTATAGACAACTTATTCACAAAAGAGAAGTAGATTTAAAGTGGGGTGTTCAGTACATCATTATATCTGCAAATTCCTAAGTACTTTTCTGGCAGGGACTGGCAAAATATGGGTATATTGTCCATTAAGAGTTTTTCATTGTTTCTTGTTTTATCCCATAACTACAGGTTTGATGAACCTGTTACAAGAAATGTAGAGCTATCTCTAAAGGTTTCACATACTATTTTTATTTTTGGGCTAATACTACAGACAAAATAGAGAATGCTATTTTCTCCTGGGTCAGGCCAAACTTGCTATTACATATTACATATAATAATATGTAATATTATTATGCAATCACACTACAGTACATGTGCTGCCAGGGTTTAAAGTGCTGCTGTCCTCCAGAGTGCTGGTGGTGTTTAGATAGGTGTCTGAACTATTTGTGGTATGTTCTGTGATGGAGGGAGAAATATATCTCTGTAAATTTTGGATTCTACGCTGGGTAAAATGTGTTCTTCTTCAGCTGATTATTATGGTATATTTAGGAAAAAGTAGATTGATTATGTTATGATTGCTGCTCTTATTGAATAATAATGTGTTTGTACATTTAATATATATTTTAAACAATGTGTGTTTTTGTTTCAACATTTCTGAACCTGTCTGTACTTTTTATATTCGGATAGGTCTTTCTAGCATGGATTTAAAATGTTGATATTTTAAGTGTATATTTATGAATGTGATTTGCAATTTTGTTTTTCAGTTTTGTAAAAATGTGATGTGAAAAAAAATAATTATGAATATTAATTATAATTCAAAGTTATCAATCTTTTTTATTAGCAATAGCAGGCTTTGCCATTACATATTCACTTTCACACTATTTTTGGTTCAAAGTTTATGACATAATTGAAACTTATGTAAAAGCTTATGGATAGCACCATACATAAATGATAATGAAATAATTACAAAGTTTATTTTTACAAAGAAAAAAACATGAAAATCAAAACTAACCAGCAGATACCTGTCTTCTAAACACTATTATTGTATGGTGTATTTTCCAGTTTATCAAGTAAACAGGAACATTTTCCAATATATGTTTTTATCCAGGCAGTAAATGTCAAATTAAAAGGACTGTTCGGGATAAGATGGATATGTAGAATGTTTTCTATTGGATGAAAACATAATACGTAATCTACTTTGCAGTTGGGAACCAAAAGGCTACATTGAATTCACTACTAATAAGGACTGAAATATAATTTCCAAAATAAAATGTAGCTAAATGATTATTTCGAGTTTACCCCAGTGTTTTAAGTCATGTTTTACCTTATTAGCACAATTTTTCTTCACTGAATTATTGCTTTTTATCATACCAGTGGATTGGCCAGACTGAACTGTTATTTTTCTTACAGTAAAGTAAACACTCTAATAGTAAGTTTGGCAATATGTAACGGTGCAATAAAAATTCACCCAGAGTGCCATAGCATTCCTAATTGAATTTGATGATAAACATGATGTGAGTGATGATGGATCTTCTGCACTGCTTATCACAGTGTTTTCAAAGTGGAGCCTTATTAGAGCAGTGTTCCAAAACCCTAGCTCTATCTCACAGCAGCTAAGCCTGAAAAACTGGCCGAACTAAACATATTAATCAAAACAGACTTCGTACTAAGTAACCATAGAACCTCCATTACCCTCTCACCTCTGAATTTACAAAACTAAGGATAATAGGACATGGTAGCTAGGAAACGGATAGACATCACCTCCCTGAACATGCCGAATAGAGGTCCTAACTAGAAATCACAATATTTTCTATTGACATGAAAGTCACAGTTTAATTATACTTTTTGTTTGATCAGTATTTGTCCTCATATACAGGTATATACTGTATAGATAGCACAGCAATGACTATGCTTTCTAAATACCGAGGCCTACATTAGATTTTAAACCTATGTATTTAGGGATAACATATCTCAATAATTTTAATCACAGTATTACTACAAATAGTCATTTATTAATAATACAGAAACTTACAGTTTAAGTGTATATATTTGGTACATATACTGTATATTTCTTTCCATCCTATACAGTAACTGAAGGCTTATCCTGTCTGTGGCAAAACATTAATATTTTTCAGAGAGAACCCCAAGTATTTGCTACAGAAAAAGCCTTAATAAAGAACACTTTGTAAACTAGGAATGCCAATGCTCTTGTTTAATTAACCATTCTTTTAAATATATATATTTTTTTAGGATTTTGACATTTCTAGATGTTTCTAGAAAGTGCTGGGGCATGGCAATACATGTTATACACAATAAGTGCATATTGCTTAAATTCTGAACATATTTCTCAGCAATGGGCAGTGAGCTGTGTATTCATGAAATATGTTCCAAGTGTTATTACTTTCAGGAGTCTCATGATTTCTCATTACACCACTTTCTTATCACTGATTAAACAATTAATCAACATTTAGAAAAAAGTCTAGGATTAATGTTCCGCCTAGACACGAGCATAATGCTTTACTAAAGAAATCTTCCTCACATTTAGGTACTGCTGCATTCAAGGTTATGACAGTATTGCTAGCCATCACTTTTCTTTTAACTATGATGGCTGGACTACAGCTTTTTTTATTGTTTTCTTGGATTTGAAGTTTCAAAACTGCAGAGAAAAGCATACAGTCTGCTTAGCAAGGTTAGAGGAAGCTAAAAAAGTAGTTAAATCCCTGAACACATAATTAACGAAAACCTTTATTGAATCCTTATTGAGCAGAATGAAAAATTAAGTTCTCTGAAATGTATTAATGGACTAGCATAATGGTTTTTTATGTGTATTAAGGTAGCTAGAAAGTACTTAAAGCAGAGTATTTGCAACACATGATGTGATGGAAACAGTCAATAATAGCATTTAAGCTAAGAAGCCATATGTACAGTATTACATTGACAGTTCAAATTAAAAACATTGCCTTTGATATAAAGAAATATTTTACTTAATTGGGACTTTATACCTCATTAGCACAATTGTTAAAAGTCTAAGACCAAATATTGTAATTTTGTTATATGTTAACTGAGTATACACAATACTCACAAGCACAAATAGATGGCTATTTATCAACTAAGCACTTAGATTTTCACAAGGGAAGTACAGTCTATTACTATAGTCTTTAAATTTACAGCTGGACCTATGGAATGCTTCTGGATACATCAGATATTATGTGATGGTCCTTGAATTACTGTTTATTCCACTTTGTTCAACAACACAGATGTTTTGTACTGGAGACCTATAGTCTTGACAGCAACGTTCTGCTGTTTTGCAATATCTGATTTTGTTATTAAAAAGAACTTGGTTTTAAATATTTTCAGAGCTTCATAGATTATTATTGATCACTCTGTATTTTTTATGAGGATAGATGGGTTATGCTTTGCAAAAGGTCAAATTAACAGCCTACAAATAAATGGCAGGTGCAATTTAATTATATTTTGTTATGTGTACATTTAATTTTACATTTAATCAATTATATATGTTCAGCTTTCTTGACATCAGTACACAAATGTGTATTCCTACATTTGTGAAGACTTTCTATTGACTCACCTTAGCCTTTAATCTATTTTTATTTACAGTTTCAAACTTCACTTCAATTAAACTTCACAAATGGTGAAAACAAACCAACAAACCAACAAACCTGAAAAAACAGTTTAAGCATTTGTTTTCCTTATGAGAAGTTTCTATAAGATATTTTCTCAGAAGACCTTCCCAGATTATTTGTAATACATGATACAGGTACACACCCCAAACTCAAGTGGTATTGTAAAACTGGAACAGAGACAGTCAGATTACACAGAATATATTTCATTTTATACATTTACTTAAGTGTAAAAACATAGAAATACGTGAGCATACACTGACAAAAATATTTTATTTCTGTTATTCTTGTTTATTATTATTTTATTATCTTAATCTAACTGCAAGGTAGGCTTGTGAAAGAGCTCTAAGCTATCCTTGAATGTGAGAGAAGGTAATCTATGGTGATAAAAAGTATTTCCAATAAAGTAACCAAAGCAACATCTGTTCAGTTAGACTGAAGGAAATTTTCTCTATTATTTTATGTTCTGAATTTTTTTCTTGGCAAAATAACCCAAAGGCATCCAGGCCGCAAGCAAGAGAGAAAGAAAAAAACATCTCTGGCAATGTAGATTCTCACCTCCCACTACTGAAAGATTTACTGAGATAGACTCCCACTTCACTATTTCGTGTACAATACTTCTCATTTGCATATTAGTAACTTTGCATCAGAGAAAACAACGGATAATAAAAACTGCTGAATAAATAAGTAAATGACTTTCTGCTGTCTTTTGGAGATTGGGTGTAAGATATTGAAAATAGACAACATACTGTACAGGAGCAATTAAAAAGTGCTGAAATAAGGATCAAGAAGAATAACATCCAATAATTAAATGCATTAAAAAATTAGTGTTTTATTCATGGCTTAAATCACTTCCCCTAACCTCCTTGCCACAGAAGAAAGAGGAATGAACCCCAATACAGAGTGAGGGCTTACATATACCACTTATAGTTTTTTAAATCTAGGAAATGACATCAGGAATTATTACAATTTAGGATATCTAAGGCAAATTGAACTTCTGCTCCTATTATTCCCCTCCCAACTTCCATTGTACACTCCATGTAAATAATACAATGAGTGTAACTTTAAAAATATACATAATTTGTTTTTATTTGGCTTTGTTTGAGTCTGAATGTAAAATGTGTATAGAAAATTTCTGTGTCTAACAAACAATAATAATGAAGGAAGAGCAGAACAATAAATAAAACAATATTTGCCTGCTCTGTATTTTGCTGGATTTGTTACCAAATATACTTGGTCTCAGTCTAATCTTATACAGCCACATTATAAGACATACATATACTGTAGCAAAGGATGTTCTTCCTAATGTTGTGTGTACAAAACTGAACAAATGTGACTAATTTTGTAGCTTATACAGCAGAATGAAAGGTATAATGTATTTTTTAAACACTGATTTTTGGGCCCAGGTTGTGATGCCCTTGTATACCATTAACCCACTGACAAAATACTAAAATAACAGAGTGCTCAGAAGGTCTAAACACATCAAAAGGTTGAGCCTATGATTGCCAAGAAAATAAAAATAAAATTAAAACAGAGATCATTGTCCCTTTAGCTATGTCAGACCTGTACAGTAGACAACGTGATTGTTCCCTTAATTAACAACCTAGGATAAATGATGCCAACAAACAAAATATTACCCACCTGGGACAGACTAAACTGGCCACAAATTGGCTCATTAGCACCTTTTCAAAATATGCTCAGTGGCACGAAACACTGGCATGTGACTGGGGAAGGTGACAAAACAGCTGTTGTTGTGGCGTGATGGGGCCATGGAGACTTGACGAGGACGAACTATGTTTTTATTTCATCAGCTAGAATGAAACCAGAGGGAACTGCTGGCAGATGTGGCCTTGTCCCGAGATTTGCATACAGAAGGGACCTGAGAGGGCAAACAACTACCACAAGTTTATTTTTTCCCCTTACTACTTCACTAAACAAAATCTACCCATCTGTTGTACAATAAAATCAGACTTGTACGTGTAATTAAAAAGTATAACAATACAAGCTTTTAGGACATTGAGATATACCAAGGAAACAAGTGATTTATTTGAAATTAGAATCATTTGTGACCTGATAGCTTTTTTTCTCTAAACTCTAAGTGGAAAAGAGCTGGCTTTACAATTATAATTATGAAATTACAGAACTATATGAAACCAGTACTATACACACAGTGCTGTTCTATTCCTGATCTTTAAGCATTCAGGGTTTTGGGGAAGCCAGAGCTTGTCCTGGCAAGTGCAAGGCTAGATAAACCCTGGATGGGATGCAAGTCCATCGCTGGGCACACACAGACACAGACACTCACACCATTGCCTATATTCCCAGAAGACAATTAACCTACCAGCATGTATTTGGACTGTAGGATGAAATAGGAACACCCAGAGGAAACCCACACAACTGAAAAGAACATGCAAACTCCATGCAGATCGCTCCTGAGGTTTGGAAATGAACCCAAGGCCCCTGCAATGCTAAACCTGGTAGAATGATATCTCATATAATAAAGGGACAGGTTGACATACTGTATTTTGTTTGTTTATTTGACACTGTGAATACAATTTATTCTCTAAGGTTCTTTTGTTGTTTAATGCTTAGAAACTTCAAATTGTACATTATTCCATATTTGTTATTTCTCTTGACTTATTGCAAATTCCCACCTCATAAAGCCAAAAGAGATTACTAGGGATTAGAGCTCCAGTACACACATAAAAACATGCAAAGAAAGTATCCTACAGAATAATTGTTAAGAGACTGGCATGAGTGATTTGCATTACAGAAGTTTGTTTCATAATATTTCTGGCAGAATACTTACCTGGCAGAATCACCCACATGTGCCTGCTCCTACCAAGTCTCATTAATACGCTTCTAGCAACTAAACTACCAAAATCCTGGTGCTCATATGCTTTCTTTTTTTTCTCAGAGTTGCAGAACATGTGTTAGTCAACTTCATGTGTCCGGAGGGTATTTTTAAATCTTGCATTAGAAAGAAAAAGATATTCCAGTTTGATATTATAGTTATGTATTGCTCACCATCTTGAGTAAATTTTCTCAGTACATTTAACCCTTCATCAGGTAAAATTAATTTCAGATTTGTGTTCATAGGGCTTTTTATCTCCCAGCAATTTCTAGTTCTTTTAGCATTTCCTGTTATATTTACTATTTGCTACAATTAAATGCTTAGTACTAATTGCAATAACTATATAGTATAATTCAATGGAGTATTAGTTTCACTGGCAGCAACAGCAATGGTGATGGTAAAGAGAAATGGGGAATATTTGTATAAAATATCACCTGACAGCTCTTTTACTGTGCCAGGGGATCTTCATTAAATGTGTCATGATCATCAATATTTGTTTCAATGCAAATCAACATAATTTTGTAGCATCATAAAATACAATAGTAAAATCCAGCAATGCCATATCCTAAAAGGGTGCATGTTGTTAAAATTGACCCCTTAGAATTATTAAGCAGATGCTTGGAATGTCTCCAGTGGCTGAAATGAAATGTACAGCAACAGCCTTCTTTGTTAGACACTTCTGGAAAGACAAGCTCTTCTAAGTCAAAGTATGAATTAATCCACAATGTGTTTATTAAAGTCAGTTGGCATATAAAAAAAAAACTGTGTTTTTATATCTGTGCGCCATGGAGTAGTGTAATTCAGCACACATTTATATGGAACAAGGAAACCCATGGACTTGGGTATAAAATTGACAACACACCAGCCAATAAAGAGCCTTCTGATATCTTCTGTTATTGGCAGTAGCAGTACACATTCCCCAGGTTTTTAGTGTACTTTATGTATCAGACTTCATTATTGTATTGGTGTAATTTTTATGATACATCTGTTCAATAGTCTAGCTGACTTTATAAATTCTCTGTAGTTTAATGTAATTACATAAGGTTAATTATCTTATGTTCTCAGTTTAGTTAGCACATAAATCACCTGAACTGACCTGAGTACCAAAAGGATATCAAGTATGAAAACATAACTGACATTTTTCTAATTATTTGGATGTTTTAGGAACCTAATAAGGACTTTTGAAGCCATTATATTGCATTTTAACAGCTGCTGAAAAACAGAAATGGAAAACCCTGTAGAATAATTTTAGTCCTGCTAAAGAATGAGGCTTTGGAACTTTCTGCCCACACAAGTCATTTGGTCTTGTGACCTTATATCAAGCAGAATTGTAGGAGAGCTTAACTTTGCAGGAAGGGAATTATCTCGTTTTCTTGGCAATGAGGCTTATAAAAAGGCATTTGCTGTATGATAAATGCTTAATTGTTCGATTTATTGAAGCTGTCCAAGTTACAAAAGAAATGCCTATGTCTAATTAAGCCCATAGTTAGGGAAAAAGCATTATCAGTTTTATGTTCATAAAACCATAAATTATATTCACTATTCTGGTTTTTAAATGAAACTGTAAAGTATTTAAAAAAGAAAAACCTTGTCAAGATCAGAAAGACACATTTTTTCACATAATAGGAGAAGGCCTTTAAATTACCAATGAAGCTCTATCCATCTTTTTCTGTAAATCATGGTCTGACTGCAAACTACAGAAGGTATTATGTTACTAGAGTTCTATAAAGTTAAGGTTCAAGCTAAGGGACATTTTTATCAATTGTATAAAGATAAATAAAAATACAGGGAACAAACACCACTTTCTGATTCATATGCATACTCTCTACCAGTTACAATCTGTTATAGGCTCCTTGACTCATTTAAACTAACAAGGGTTCCCTTATGGGCAGACTACTGTTCTTAGTCTAGCAGGTTAATACTGTAGCAGCAATGCTTATTAATAAGACCGAATTAAGTGTTGCTGTGCCTTTCCCAGTGAGTGCCAAGCAAGAGAGAGCCCAGCCCGTATGTAAAGACAGAATTCTGCCCGAGGACAAGCATGCAGCAAGACTTCATGAAATGCTAGCAAACAATGTCGTACACGCCTGATCACTGATTCGACTTTTGTCCGATACAGTTGTTCGATACGGTTGGACTTTTGTCATTTCATATGTAACACCCAAGCCTCAAGATTTCAAATGCTGAAAAATAAAATGCTGACACAGCTACCTGCTTGAACTACAAAACATGACAATACCATTATCTACCATGTTTCACAGATGTAGCAATGTTTTTTATGCATCTTCAGTTGTTGTTTTTTCTGTCTTTTAATCTTTCTATCGCTTTGGTTAATGTTTATCTTGGTCACATCTGTCCATAAAACTTAAGAGCTTAAGAGTTTGACTTGTCCTTGTTCTTCTGAGCAAATTTGAATCTGGCCTTTCTGTTCTTGGTGCTGAAGAGAGGTTTACATCTTGCAGTGTTTTCACTAATTAAAGATTTTGATACTTCCATACAAATTGATGGGACTTCATTTATACAGAAACTGTTTTTTTTCGTCATCAACTATAGATGTTTGTCTTGACAGACCCAGACTTGGCTGACCAGTATTATAACCGTGGTTTCCTTCTTCTTTTGTATATTGTCGATTATGGTTAGCATAATATCTGTACAATTGTTCTGATTGAGTTTTTCTTTCAGGTTCAAAATATTCTGCATTAGATTAAGAGAAAGCTATTTGGTTTTAAATTTGTTCTTCAACTACAGACTCTAAAGCAAGTCACGTTAATTACTCTTTATGAGTGACTTAATGTCTAATTACAGACACTTCTTTTCCCAGTTCTTTTGTTCTGTGTGTTTAATTGGCCCAAGATTATATAACTGAAATTGACTTTATTAAAAAATAAAATATTAGGATGTATAGTAAGTCACTTTACAGGGTGTGTCACCAAAATTTTCCTCAATGGCCAGAAAATGTTACATATGTAAGAAAAGATCATTTACTTTATAAGCCAATTAAAAAAAAAATAGTCCTACTGCCCACACTGGACATTTGGACTAGTCTATGTAGTGGGAGTAGGAAATGAGAGAACATAAACTTGAATTATAAGCTTCAGTATGACCCATCTGTCCCTTCAAGGCATGCAAACAATTTTGATAGGAAATCTCTGTAACTGTCTTCCAGGAAAGTGTTTGTTGAGCATGCTGGGCTTCAATCTGGTGGTAAAACTTTTTTTTTGTATTCTTTGTCAATCATCAAGTTTCTGTTTGTTTTTCCATTCTGCTCATTAGAATAAAGTTCATAACTGGGGAAGGGAGAGAAGTTGCTTAAATCCCAGTACTGGCCATATAACCCATCATTTCTTATTATTTTCTACTGTACTAATCAGTGGATTTACAGATTCTGATTAACACTGATCTTAGACTATTCAGTTTATTTTAGGTAAACAAGCTGCTGAATACACAGTACTTCTTACATTACCATTTTATGTACTGTGCACGGATAATAAATATACTTACAAATAAATGCATGACAATGATCATGATTTCTCATTTTTGCACTATAGTTTTGTTCCTGAAGGTGCCAAATTAAAATAAAGAAATGTATTTTATTCACAACTAAAGAACAATTGGAATTTTAGCACCTTGACAACCAAAAATATTGAATTAATTAGGTATTTCAAAATGTATCTACTAATATGTATTCCAAAAGTATATGGAGTACATAGTTCAGCAGCTGGTTTGTTGGATTGAAAACATTGTGTAAAAAAAACTGAATCATGAGAACCAGAGAATTGTTCTCATTGACTGTGCACTCCATATGTCAAATTGCAATAGTAATGAATAATGCCTTATAAGTTTTACTGTGATTTTCACTCCAGAGGTTCCAAAAGCACTTTTCACTTCGAAGAGCACCAATTTTGTGCACTTATTGAAGTGTGGGACACACATGGGCAATGCTTGGCAACTATTATACATCTCCGATTATCTGCAAGTTGGCAGACTGGATCTCCTTTCAATTTATACTTTATTTGTACAGTATGAATTTAGACTGGAAGTTTGTATAACCTTCAGAAAGAATGTGAAAGCACACAAGGACAATAGTACTAACACATTACCCCTTCAAAGAAAAATATAATATGTTGATTAACACCCCCACACACAGACCAGTGAAGACCCATGGAAATAGGATGCTTTTGCTTAGGTCAAGTTTTATAATACATCAGGCTGTAAATAAAAGAGGTGGATTTGGATCTCTAAAATAGTTCAGAAGATGCACAACAATAAAAACAACAGATGTACAATACAATTTATACATCTTTCATGACCTATTATATTTATGTACTGTAACTATATCTTTTTATATCCAAATATAGATCCTTAAAAATACTTACCAAAATACAGAGACACATTTTTATCTGTATAATATTCAGAGATAAAAACAGGTGTCTTAAATGTAGATAGTCAGTGCTTAGTCAGTACATGGCTAGTTATTGTAGATCAATTTTTGAACAAAAACACCTTTTTTTGTAATGGATTCCTTTTTTTACTTGTTTCTGGGGTTCAATAAATTCACTAATAATAAATAATGAAATTTCAATAATTTTCTTTATGCTTTGCTCTGCAGTGATGTGAGGGCATTTGGGAGTTTAGGGGATGCTGGCTCTGAAACATGTACTGTATCTCAACACAACTATCAATAGAAAATCTGTCTGTGTCTCCCCTTCATCTCCATGGCAACTGCAAACCTGTTTCAGGCTCCCATGCAGCAGCTGTAGGCTGTTTGTATGGCAGGACAATTTCTTAACAGATCTTGGCAACCAGTTTCTTTTTTTTACCTCCCTGGCCTCTTCACAACCCCTTGAATCTTAGCTTGCCAGAACAGTAGCAACCGTTTGGCAGAAGATAAGTTTTCTGCCACTCCCCCTCTGTGATTGAGCCAAGAAAGCAAGTGGAGGTGAGAGAGAAAGGGGAAAAACTCAAGCACACAGCCAGATTGATTGCTAGTGGTAGCTTTAAAAATGCCTTCTTTGGTTAGTGTCATTAAATAATGAAGGAACGCAAGTTACTTATGAGGTGGTGTGATGTTGTGTGTTGTAAATAATGGCATGCAGTGGGGTTGCATTTCCTTCCAACCATCACTTTGCTTGTTGCTTCCAAATCCAGTTGGGTTTTGAAATGTAATTTGTAATGTACTGTACTCTTGGTAAAGCGCAATATTGTACATGACTGGAGCAATAAGTAACCCACCATGGCAACAAATGATCATTTATATTTGTGAGTCCCCCTCTGTTAAGATAAAGTAACTAATAGCATAACACTTAATGGTATGATTTTCACTGTAGTGTTTAACACTAAAAAAACAAAAAAAAGATTGATATTAAACATGACATATAACAATGATTCACTGATATTAAACATGACAAGTAAAATTGTATCATGTGATTTTTGTCCTATTTACTGTTCCAGAAATCATGCAAAAGAAACAGATGAAATATATATGTTTATCTTTAGAGAATTGTATTATACTGTAGAGAGAAAAAATGTAATGATTTCTTCAATGGGACTTTATTGAAGAGATGTTTCCATACAAACATGTAAGATTAAAAGAACATGTACATCCCACAGACTTTATCCTAAACACCATTATTTTTAATGTGCATTTTGAAGAATGAAGCACTCAGGCTAAAATAACCCATTATCTATAATAATATTAAGCTTTGATACCCAAATGTCACCTTAGCTTCCCGCTGTTCATGTTGAGAACATCTTTGAAACCATCACACTAAATAAAAAGACATGCTTTAGTAGGATTCTGCCTATTTAGGATCACAGATTTAAGCAACTGATTTTTAATCTAAATTTTCAATTGTTCCAATCGTTTGGTGGCAATATACTGTAAATCATGATGTAACGACAGGCTTACAGTACTGCTTTTTAAATTAATCCCATTAATAATAAAATAAACTTTAAACTTTCTGACAGTTATACATATTCAGTTATACATATTTCTTTGTGCTGTTGTCATTAAAAAGATTTTTTCTGTATTTAGGAGGTACATACCTTATTTAAATTAAATACTTTATTTAAATACTTTATTTAGGCTCTATATTTTGTGAAGTTTTAAGGTCTTCACTATTACATGATTTCATTGTACAGCCTAAGACGTGTTACAAAATATCCATTCGATAAAATGATAAAATTAATTGATTAATTATGTCATGATTCTGTGCTGAACACAGGACACAAGAGCTGTGAGGCAGTATCACTTATTATGCGTCTAACAATATTTTATTATTTAATGGTATTCAATAGTTTTGTTTTATATAAAAGTTCTTAAAGTAACCATGGGTCAACAAAAACTATAAAAAGGAGGACTGTATAGAACTAAAAATATCCATCTTAAATCCCACGTTTCTTATGACAGTACAATGCAAATGTGACATTTTGTGGTCAAAGTCCTGATGTGAATCCTCCTCCTCAGTATCTGTAGAAAACCTTGAAATCTGATGTCCATGAGTGAAACCAAAACAACTTGGTGAAGAATGGACAAAAACTGCATCAAGCCAGAGTGCAAAGTTGGTAGAGAATTACCCCAAATGACATGTGGCTAAAATTGCTGCCAAAGGTGTTTCCACCTAATATTGAGTTCACGGGCCTGAATATTTAAGCAATTATGATATTTCATTTTCACTTCAGTTTTTGCTGACATTTACCATAGCTTAACTTACCTTTAGAGGTCTTCATTTGAGCACTCGAGACTTTGAATAAAACATTAGGTTTAAGAATGTATAGGCATCATTTTGTAATTTCACAAAATTGGATACCATAGAAAGGGTCAAAATCTTTTTCAAGGTACTGTATCTTGGTAAGAATTATAAAGACAAAACAGTAACCATTAAGCAAAGCTCATACTGTACAAGGGCAGACTTCTGCAGTATGACCTTTGTGAATAGTGTGAGGTTTGATTTAATCAAACTTATCTCATGTATTCAAAGATCCTCGTTCGGCATTATACATGAACTATTGTGTGAAGAGCCTTTTAATTTTCATTTTCTTAAATTATACAAAACACAGCTCAGCTTCTCAAAAGAAGCATTCATTTTACATAGCCTCAAATCTTGTAAATGCCTTCATTTATAAGAGCATATTCTGAATATGTCTTTTTTACACTCATATGTTCAGTATACCTTGATCTTTGACATTAATTTGATCATTGTCCTGATTTTAAATTTCTTTATAACAATTGTAAAGAGTTAGATATTTGGGATCTCAATTCTGCATTTAACAATGTAAGGTATTTTAGATGCATGTATTTAAACAGTATGTTCCCAGCTTAGATCTGCACATAAAACCTTAATATTATTTCAACCAAGCTACAGTATCAACTAAAGAGAAAGAGCAGATGTATATATCAAAGCTGTACTTTTATCAGGCATAAAGACATGATTAATTTAGTTGATTAAAGTTAACCTGTCATCAGCTTTTTAGGCATGCATACATTCTGCTACTACATAGTAAATTTATAGTAAATTAGTTTATTGTCTAAATGTGGTACACTTATTCTTCATTCATAAAGTATGTCTGTGTTTTGTAACCATGAATAATTACATTATAAAACATTTTTTCATATTTTTCTGATATTAAAACATGATGTTACTAAGTTTACAGTAGGTTCAATGTGTTTTCCACTGTGACGACAGTTGGTTACAAGCAAAATGCAGTAGGCAGGCATATCCTGTTTAATTAGAAATCTCAAACTGCAGACAGTTTTTACTTCATACTGCTACCTCGGATGGAAGTCCAATTTCATTATAAAATAGCACTGCTTCATTATCCCAGTGGGAACTGAAATGGTGTTCTGTGGAAAAGATTTGCCACAATGTATTGTATTTCTGTAATTTTCTTAAAAACCCAATCTGCAAGGAGGGCAATTATTGTCAATTTTCTTACCCAAAATTACTTAGTGTTGGTCAGATTCAGGTCTTACTCTCTGTAATGTTTGTGTAACAAAAGACTTGAATATTTTGACATGTAAGGACATATTAAAATATTGATGTGTATTAATTATTACATGTTCTTGATAACAATGTGATACAAATTTGATAGCAACATTTTTTATCAATATCTGGAAGTAAAATTATGATGTACTGCTAACTAAAAATTGCACTAAAACATTTCCCTTTTTAATCGGTAAGAATTTATTCTTAAAGTCAACTATTTGAAGCCTCCAAGTTATTGTTTTTAAAGGTTGTTTGTAGAAAATGATTTTTTGTTATATGTTTAAGCTGGTTAGGTATTGCATGGCACCTTAAACCTTAAAGGTTCAATATATACAGCATTTTGCAGGCAAGACAGGTGATAATGTACGTTATAGGAGAAACACTAAAACAAATATATAGCCCCCAAGTTGTGGATGGTATTGAATTAAGCTAGGTTAAACATACCCCCCCCCATGTCCAGACTGTGGAAAGTGTGATAGAAATACTGCAGAAAGATTTAAATCTTGAAAGTGTAATGCGATACACTTAAAGAACTTAGGTCAAGATTGATTGCCTTTCTGTTTAATATTTACTAGATTATTGGCTTTTGTTTACCACCAAGAAGCTGTGAATAGCATACTTAAATTAGAAATGTGCTTATTGTACCAACAAGCATAATTTGATGGGAAGTCTTCAATGTATGCCATTGTCATATATAATACTGTATAAGTGAGAGAGCCATAATAAACGGCATTATTTGGAACATGCAATTTATTCAAAATTCAATGTGCAGGCTGTGTTGAGTAACAAGTGATTATAGGAGCCACAAATTATTGGTTTCTGCAGCATATATGTGCAAATTAGACACAGCTATATGTTTTATTTATGCTATGTTGAAAACATTATCAAAAATAATAACTATGTGACTTATTTCAGAACACAATAGCATAAGAAAGGTTATTAATGGGAAGAGGTTATTCAGACTATATTGCCCATTTGAGAAATAGCAGTTTATCAATCTAAAATCCCATAACAGGTATTCACCCTCAACACTATGGGTGGGCAGATTGCTTCAAATATCCTCTTCATATACAATGTAATGGGCTTAAAAGTTCATGTAAGGAATTGTATTATACATTTAAAAAAAGAAGCTAGGATCCCGTATTTACCAGTATATTTCTCTTCCTGTTTGGAATATTCTTTAGACCTGCTGTCACGATTATAGTTCCCCCTCCTTAAGGGTGCTCCAGCCCTTTCACGTGAGACTCTATTCTATGCACCTGCTCCCTATTCCCAGCCCACCTTAAAAGCCAGGCGCTGACGCTCATCCGGGCTCTGCATTTGATTTCCATATCATGCGAGTCCGGGACCTGGAAGCCCCTGGTCCCGTTAACGTTTTAACCTCTGTTCCCGTTCCTGTTCCCCGTCCGCCGGTTCCATCCCGGCCTTCGTGGTTTTTTAATTCTTTGTTCTGATGGATCTTCTGGTTTTGGACTTACTCATGTGTTTTTTTGGATATTCCCAAAGGACTTCTCTTTTGGATTGTTCGCCTCGGCCACACCTCCCCCGTGCACCAGCGTACCTTGGACACGCCCCCCTGTCTTTAGCCCCGTATTCCTGCATGACGTTTCCCTAGTGTTTCCCCACTCCGTCGGATTGTGTCGTCCGCATAGGGTCCTGAAAGAACTGTTCGTTACACCTGCTTTAATAAACAATTGTACTGTATATCTTTATTTTTTTGTAATGTAGAATTTATGCAGCAGAAGGTGTTTTCCCTCTAGTTTACACTACGTAGTCCTGACCAGTTGAAACAATTTCCTTTCTATACTCTTATTATTTAAATACATTTGTATTATGCAGCATTATGTACAGAATATTTACAGATAAAGAATAGTACTTCTTTGATACAGCTTACTAGACGTAGTTTTCTGTGGAGTGAGGTATCACTCTTCTTATTTGATATAATTTGCAAATGTAGTTTAGTTTATATTAAATGAAATCTTTGAGCTATTCACCAATCACAGTTTCCAAACTAAATAATTGGCAGTGGCCTTGTTTTTGTTTACATGAAAGAAGAGTTCCAATGAGCAACATATTTTGGAATTTGCAAGTGAGAGCACGGATTGAATTTAAATTTAACCCAGAAGTTGTGTGCTGTGCATCTGAGATATCATCATATGGACTTTGTGCATGAGGTATAAGAAAAATATTCCAAGGCATTGTTTATAAATTCAAGATGGAAAAATAATAGAACTTTGTGCAGGAAGGGTGTTATTGTATTTAGAATATCATCATACAGTATACAAAGCATCAAAAGGAGCATAACTTGCAATGATGATCACTGCAGCACATTCACAAAAATGTTTTATTTAACAAACATAGTTGTTAATTGGTTTAATTTAATGGGACAATTAGAAATTGTAACAGTAAAAGGTGAATGATTTTATGGTTTATCAGGAATTAATAACATCAGGATTAAACATATGAGGTAATCATAAAAATATTTCAGTTGGTATAAGTTAAATCAGGAAAGGAACAAGTAATAGGCTTATTCCATGGCGAAAAGAGAAAACACAACATTTCGGCTGTGAAACCTTCTTCAAGTGTGAGAAAGACTGACAGCATTTAATAGATTTAACAGATTTAATAGCACAGAAGAACAAAAGCTGGGAGGGGGGGAGTCAGGAGGGGCAGAGAGGCCACTCAGGAGAGGGGTGAAGAAAGGTGTGAAGTCAAAACCTGCATGAGAATAGAGAAGATTACACAAAAATAAGTCTGCCATTGAGAGAAGGGGGATGGTGTGAGCCTAGTTTCATGATGAGTTTCGTTTCTGTTGTTTTTGTGCTATGGAAGTTGAGAAACCTTCTTTGAGAACAGTGACAAAGAGATCAGTGTGATCATGGCCTTCTGAGGTGAAATGAGAAACTATGGGCTTGGAGAAATCTTTAATCTTCACAGCCCTAACATGTTCTCTGAAGCGGTCTCCTAATCTCCTTCCGGTTTCCCGGAACCAATATAGATTGCTGGACATTTTTTGCAGGAGATACAGTAAATAAGTTAAATCAGTCCCATATAAATTCATCATTCAGATAGTCAAAATAAGTAAATATAAATTCCTATTTTCAACTAAATGTTATCAAACCAGGAGGTTTGGTGCCTTCAGGTCACCAGGGCAACTTCCATTTTCTCTAATGCTCTGCTGCCTCATCTTCACCCTTGCCCTCCTTATCTTCTATCTGGAGAAGAAGGCAACTTCCACTTTTGCCACTTTCGGAATCAGCCACTCTGGCACACGGGTGTCTCTCTGCCAAATATCCTGTGCGGAAACACTGACTGCTACAGTATAAGTTTTTTATTCTCTTGATAGGTGAGGTATTTGTCTTCCCTGACTTTCACCAAGCTTAAACCGCAACAGGTTAAATCACCTCACCATTTGTTCCCAATCAGCTCTCTCACAAATGAAGCAATTTTATTATTTTCGATCAGTCATGAATACTCAATTGATAAAAATGAGGCCAAAAACTTTTCATTAGGGACAATAAAATCAAAGGATTGAAAACTTTGCGAATGTTTGGAATATTTTGTGAGAAATGTTTGGCTTCAATTGTCTGGACGATGGGTAGCCTCCCAGCCATAGGACGAGGAGGCTCAAATCCCGTTCAGACAGTGAACCAAGGGGTAGCTTGCAAGGTGGAGATGGGGTGGAGAAAGAATGCTTCAGAAGAATGTGAAGGGAGGCATTTGGGTTCAGTTTATGCAGCTACTTTTGTGATGATGGTGATAATGTGCAGCTGTGTAAGATTAACTTGTCATTGTTATCCCACCTGAACTTCAGTTAACTTATCTCATATCTTAACATTCATTTAATCATCATCCAAAATCCATATACATTATTTTTCTAAAAATATTGATGTATATATAAATTAAGTTTATTTCAATGCTCAGTGTATAATGAACATAATTTGCTGATGGTTTTGCAAAATATCTGTAACAAAACAAAACTGAAATTTTGTTCATGACTCATTTAGAAAATGAATCGAGGATGTGAATATGAATACTGTAAAAGGGGGGAATTTAGCCAGATTCGTTTTTCGCTCTTTGCACAACAGTAGAATGGATAAATGCACTTTTGCAAGCAAAACAGAAAACAGATCCTTATTTAAATCTAACAACAAATCCCTGGCATAATCTCTTACATATTTTATAGGCCACCTGGAAGGCTTGGCAAGTTTGAGAAAACCTAAATAATTTCTATAATTTTCTTGTTTGTGTACTGCAGATTTTTAAAATTAAACAAAAAGCAATCAAGTGACAGAACTAGGATTAAAAAAAATATTTGTAGTAAATTAAAAGCGAATCAGCATTATTTATTGGGGTATTTGAATCCTTAAACAAATTTACAACATACATACAGTATACTGTAGATTACAGTATGTAATACTACAGTATCAATGTTTGAGGGTTTAAAGTAAATATTCACCACAGTTAAACAATTTATCATTTCTAAAAGTCTTCAAAGTCTAGGATCTCAGGAATACTGTATAAATGAGATTAAGCTCTTTTTATATTATCTGGATATAATAAGGATTATACTTCAGAGGAAGAAGGACTTGGTTGTCTTAAAATAAATCATTTTCAATTGTTTGTCAGCTTGCATGTTTCAAATTCATTGATATGCTAATTTAACCGTTGATTGCAGCAGATGCCTGTTTTTAAAACAATCTCAGTATAGGCACCACACATTTCAGAAACATACTGTAGTAAATCAACTGCAATAGATCATGACTGATTTTCTGTAGGAAATTTCACTTTTATAAGGTCCTTTACAAAATTAAATACAATTTGTAACCTCACTGCTTTTATTGCTGCTATTTCTTCTTGTACTACTACTAATAATAATAATAGAAAATGAGACCGAGATGAGATTTCTGATTTATTTATGCAGAGAGTTGTTCCATGCATCCATTTTCTAACAGCTTCCTGCTGGTGATAACAGGGATAACAGACTGAGCAGAGAAACCAGACTGGGCTTTCCACAGGAAGCAAGTCTCAAGTTAGTTTTGGGGGATTCCCAGGTGCTCCTAGGCCAGCTGAGACGTAAAATCCTTTCAGCATGTCACTTGTCTGCTTTGGGGTGTTGTCCCAATTGGCCATACCTGTACCTGGTAAAGCTTCAGCGGGAGGAGTTTGGGAGGCATCCTGACCAGATGCCCCAACCACTTCAAATAACTCTTTTGATCCAGAGGAGCAGTGATTCTATTCCTTGGTCCTCCTGAATTGCTGAACTTCTCACCTTGTCACAGAGAGTAAGCCCAGTAGCCCTGCCGGGAAATCTTATTTACTCCATTTGTACCTGTGATCTCATTTTTTGTTAACTGCCCAAAGCTTGTCAATCTCACAATCATCTCTAAACTCACTCATGAACAAGACCTTAGGCACTTATACTTCTTTGTGTGGGGCTGCTCTTGCCTCTCACCTGGAGAGAGAGACCAAGCTACTCCTTTTCGGGAGAGAACTATGACCTCAGATTTGGAGGTGCTGACTGCCATTCCGACCATGTAACAATCAGCTGATAACCTCTCCAGTGCTTCAGTGTAAGAGATGTTTGGAGAGGTTGTTTTATTCTATTACCATGGTGAGTGACTCTTCAAGCTCAGTGACTATCTTTCAATTATGTGCAACAACTGAAACTAAAGCCACACCTTCTGCTTCAGAGACGATTCAGGAAAAAAGCTCAGTTGCAGTCTGAAGACCCTTTTCCATCAGAACTTTTGTCAGAATCCATCTGGGCTCCTAGGTCTAACACATTTTTCCACTTCTGGGGATGACTGCAGTGATTTTCTCCCACTGTTTTTCCCTAATTCAGCACTCAGCACACAGCTCCGTATTGCAATGTTGAATCTCAAGCAATCCAAACCATTATCTTTCTGATGTTTATAAGGTTGCATTTCAGCTACATTTCCCACGCCTCCGCGACACCCCCAGACTATTGTAGTACTTCCGCTGTGGACAAGCACACAAACAAACTCCCTTTTTTGGCTACATTAGTCACACAACACTCACATAGTGTGCACTGCTTTTCTTGCACCTCAGCATTCCTGTGATGTTGATTGCTTTCAGTTAGTTTTTGTAGCAGTTTGTGCACCTAGCTGAGGTTAATGTTTTCCCTTTGGCAGCTTAATATTGCAAATAGAAGCCTTACATTTGTTGAAACATGGCATGTATAAATACTATAGATGTAGACCATATATTGAGCTAAATACTTCATTTCTTTATCTTGCTAGTGTGGCTACTATTTTCAGTACAACTCCTGCAATGTTATCAACGAGTAACATCTCAAGCTCAAAGACACACTAAATAAAACCGAGGGAGACTTGGTAAACCAAAAAATGAAAATTGCAGTCCTATAACAATGTCAAGCTTGTTTGAATTCCATAAATGAGTGGACAACCAACTACATATCTGCATCTGTATAGGAACGTACACTATTTGACACACTAAGTATGGTTCTTCTTACAGTAATTATAATTATGATTAAACAAACCTAATCTGTAAAAAATGACCAGTACTATAAAAATGCATCTGTAATGTTGCTGTAAGTGTAGTAATTTTACTAATTAAATGCAATGGATGAATAGTCAGTTTTGATATATTGTTATATCATGTATAAATAATGTGAGTATGTACTATGTAGGGCATAGAAGTCTTTTTGTCACTGCATTGGTTATTTATATTTCTGGGTTGTGTAAGCAAATAATCAGTAAACTGTCAATTAAGTGTTTCAAAAAAGGCTGAAGTTTATGATTTGAGATTGTAATTATCATACAAATTATGTTTGTCATTTTCATTTATGACAGGAATACATGCTGTAGTCAGCATATTAAGTGCCTGGAACACCAGGTTTGTTTTATTTTTATTGTTGATTTTATGTTCAATGTACTCAATAGCTACATTTGTGGTCTCTGGATTATGGTTCAACCCAGTGTTACTAGAACAAATATTGCATTTTTCTTTTCTTACATACTTTGCATAGGTCTATGGATGATTACTCTCTCTCTCACTCAGTGTACATCATTTCTCTCTTTAATGCCTCACCCTCAAAGTTTCAATAATATAGATATTTGTCTCAGGCAGACAAATAAAAAAAAAGTTGATGGGTGTTCATCAACATTGATGGTACCCAATCATTAAGCAAGCATGACAAAGATAGAACAAAAACAACACTATTACAAGCACAGATCAAAAGTAGTCTAGGTCCAAAAATCTAGGTAATGTGATCTACACATTAGGTACTAATACAGATACTTGTGCCATAGATTAATATTTATACCACAGATTTGGAAGAATCATGAGACAATGGGACAATTCCACCATCTATGGGGGGGTGCTTAATCACCAAGTTCATTTCAAATACACTTATAGTTAAATATGCAGTTTTGTAAAATATATTAGTATGATATCCTGTGGCATAGTGGTTAGGGATGCTTCACAGTTCTGTGTTTCATTTTGGCAAATTTCAATGTTTAATATTCGTGTGGGCTTCTTCAGGTACTCCGATTTCACCCTAGCTTCAAAAGTCATGCAGTCTAGGCATGATTGGTGACTTTGTTCTTCTCTGTGCTTGTTATCTGGTCTCCATGAGGAAGAGAACTAAGAACCTCCATCTTATTACTGAACAGTCAGGAGTGGCCTATACCTTATAGTCAAATCTGAGGACAGGTTTAATAGAAAATAGATATTTCAATCTTTCAATTATGAATTCAGTTATTTTGAAAAGTATTTGGTTAAAGGTCAACTTCCTTCAGTTAAAATGCACGACATTCCCTACTCATATATTCATATACTCAATTATTAATTTACTAAAGTGCAAAAACTAGCAGAGACCGGGAGGTATGCTTTTTCTGTGCTGTTTACTACATGAAAAATCTATGATTCCCGTTTAGTAATAGTACTGATGTAATGGTTGAATTTCCAGGTCCAATTAGAAATTGCTCAAGTGTTTTATGGCAATTAGGAATCAATCAGAATAACAAGCAGTCACATCACTCACATTCAAAATGTACAATGTACTATTTATTAATACAATACAAAGACGTGCATAACAAATCAACAAGATTAATCATATACAGTACTGTATATGTGAATCAATTTACTTTGATGCAAATGTCTGAACCCTCTGTATGGAATTACATTAATTAATAACCTCCGAGTTAAACATACATTGACTATTGTATTGTATTACTCCTTTATTATTACTATTAAAAAAACGAGATTACAGTAAACCAGAATTTACTGTATATCAGAACAAATCTTGTAGTTTATATTGGCTTAGACTCTGATGTATTTCATACTCTGTAGCAGTTTTTCTCTCTTTATCTTAATACTTATCTTAGCCCCCTTGTAAAAATACAGCAAATTTAGTAGCCTCTGTTTGGTATTCCTTCTGTCTAAAGCTGTGGAACTTATTTCTGAGTTCTTAGGTGTTACGTCCCATTGTGGTCCGTGTGTTTGTTTTGATGTTATGTTCCATAATTCCTGACTTTGGTTGTTCTCCCTGCCCATTTGTTCATTAATTCATCCACTTTGCCGTAATATGTCAGTCATCATCAATCAACTCTCGACCAATCAGAACTCAGCTTCTTCAGTATTTAACTTGAAGGTTTTCAGAATTAAGGGGCCTTTCGCTTGACTTTGGTTCTGCTTGGCTCAGCTTCGGTTTCATTTTGCTTTCATTTTGCTTCGGCTTCATCTCTCTTCATTTTCATTCGTATCGCTTTGTGTGTGTTTCCATATAGCTTCGGCTCTGTTGGTTTGTGTTCATCACCTCGTACTTTCGTTTGTTTGTATTTATCCTTTATTTCGCCATTACCTTGCCCAAATGTGTCATATTAACATCTGTGCTCTTTTGTACCCTATTCCTCATGTCTACACTCATTTTCCCTTATTTGTATTCGGAGTTCATTTGTGTATATGTGTGAACTTTTGTGAAAGGGTTAATTAAGGTTGTCAGGTACATTCTGCACACTTAGTTGGTCTTGGTATTAGTAATACTAGTTGGTTACTAAGTGTTAAGCTAGTGAAGGTTAAGCTAGGGCTTTAGAAGATGCCTAAGATCTAATGTTTCAAGTTTTGTTTTGGTAGTTAGGTCAAACTTTAATAAGGACTGGTATAGTATTCTGAGTTTTGGAGTGTTTTTGGCAAGGTAGTTATGGCTACTTTTGACTTATGGAAGTTTGTGGAGGAACCTTCCTTTGAGCAGCTGGACAGGTGTAGGAAAGACGAAATGATCCAAATTGCAGATCACTCCCAGGCTCAGGTATCAGAGCTAACTATTAAAAGGGACATTAAGAGAGCTGTGATTGACAGGTTTGTGGAATTAGAGGTCAGTGCACTAATGAGCAAGGATGCCGGATCTCCTGGGGCTGGCATTAAACCCGTTATGGCCTGTTTGCAAATGTAGGCGCAGGAAAAAGCCCAGGCATGCCAGGCAGAATTTGAGTTGCGCCATGTGATTCATAAAATGGAGATTGAGGTGGAGAAACCACAAGGAAGTGTCAAAGCCAAACTTTCATGGAATTCGCTAGAGAAAAGGGATTCTCTTTGATAAGTGGTACGCAGCAAGCAAGGTTAATGACTTTAACTCATTACGCGAGTTAATATTGCTGGAAGAGTTTAAAGGCTGTTTACCTGAATGTGTTGTCATGTATTTAAATGAACAAAAAGTTACTTCTTTATCGCAGGCAGCTGTTTTGGCAGATGAATTTGTGCTCACGCACAAAAACGTTTTCATATTTGCGCCTGCAGAGAAAACTATCTTCTCCAGTAGTTCTCAAACTTTTTGGACAATGTACCACCCCTGGTCAAACCAAAGCATTCATTGTTACAGGCACACCTTCAAGTCATCTTCTCATAGGAACCCCAGAAAATCTCAATGACCAACATGAGTGCACATGCGCGCACACACTCACATTCACATATTATAATTATTATAATAATATACTTAATTTGATATAGCACCTTTAAAGGTGGCTTCTCAAAGCTGTTTGCAGAATGACAAAAGGAGCAACAACAACAATTACAATTTAAAATAAACAATAAAAAAACACAATTTCAGTGAGAGGGGTGAGCCTGTTTTTTGAGCCTTGATACAATTCGCAACAGAGTTTAACAGATTTTAAATCGTCAGGCATTTTCTTGACTGCTAAGGCCTTGCGGTGGATGCTGCAGTGCGTCCACTTCATATCTAGAGCAACCTCTCTAATTCATGCAACTTCACTGCTGTGTCAGCTTGTCATCACTCTAGCACCATCTGTACAAACTCCGACGCTTTTTAATTAGTCGATGCCATTCTCTTTGATAAATCCATTCAGAAGCTGAAATATGTGCTCTCCTGTAGTTCCTGTTGGTAGCGGCTTACAGAACAGAAAGTCCTCTTGGGATGTACCCTCAAACTCGTATCGAACGTAAACGTGCAAATTAGCCAAATCAATTACATTTATAGGCTCATCTAATTGTAGTGAAAAGCATGTGCTCATCTTAACACGCTCTATCAGCATACTTATGAAATCATCCGCCATAGCAATAATTCTATGAGTGACTGTGTCTTTCAGAGGGGGCAGCAGGTCGAGCTGTTCAGCAGCTTTTTCTTCACACATAATACTGTCAGATCTTTTGCCAATGGTAAACAAAGTTCTTCACAAGTAGTATGGGGCTTACCTGCTTTAGCAATCCACAAACGTGCATTTTTCCAGAGTTCAAAAGTCAATAGAAGTTTTTATTTCATGCGCATGGGAGCGAAACACAGAGACGCACAGTGTATTTTTTCTCAAATTAACATAGAACAGTTCTTAAATATTTTTCTACTATCTATCATGCTTTCCTGTGCTCACAAGATTGTCAGCGTTTGTAGTACGCATTTCTATGCTTTCTTGTGCTTACAACATTGGCATTGTTCCAGAATCAGGCACATTCTCCTACCTCCCTATTTGCTGGAGATAACTTTTCTTAAATACAATTAGTCACTTACATTCGTAGCACACATTCCTATAGGATGGTATAGAATTACATTGTAACTCTTGTGTCCACTCAAGTATTAGCATGCGCTGTATCATAGTATGTAGGCTGTGTACTCGACACAAACTAATTTTATTTAAATAGAAAATATGAAAACCTGTCCCAATTTCTCAGTGCACACAACAAACTTCCGGGGTCATATGGCGTACCGCTTGGCGGCGTACCGCGTACCACAGTTTGAGAACCACTGATCTACTCCCAGTTCCCAGTCTGTCTACCCCGTTAAAAACTAGTCCCCCACGTCCTAAAGAGGAGCGTGAATGTTTTTATCGTCACAGAAAAGGTCATATCATTGCTGATTGTATGGCCCTAAAGCATAAAAAAAGAGCTCAGCAAGCTAAGAGTGTAGGGCTTAGCAGTGCTGTTTCCCATGTTGCGTTCCTTCGACAATTAAAAATAATACTTGTGATCCTAGTTATAAAATTTCTTATTTTGAAAGGGTTAGTTTAGTTAACCAGAGAACCAAAAGATCAAAGAGAAATTCAAATATTGAGGGATACTGGAGCAGCCCAGTCATTCATTGTTACAGGCACACTGCCTTTTTCTGAGCAAACCTCTTGTGACTCTAATATCTTGGTCCAAGGGATTGAAATGGGATACGTGAAAGTGCCTCTACACAAGATACATTTGGATTGTGCCCTAGGTACAGGGTTTGTTAAATGGCAAATTTGATGAATTAATGAACCAATAGGGAGGGAGAACAACCAAAGTCAGAAATTCTGGAACATAACATCAAAACAAACATTAATAACATTGCTTTATAACTGACTAGTTTTGAATATAATATTATACAAGTCTCTGCTCACAAACTTAAAAACATTGTTGTATTATTGTGATAAAGCATTCCATCACCACCACAAATAAAACATACGAGGACACATATGGCAATAGTTAAGGGAGCTTGTTTTTTTAAAACACCAGAGCGTGTCAGTTCTCACTAATTTATCCCGTTCGTTTCTAAGCCTGTGGGTGCACACGCAGATTGCGGAAAAGAAGCAAAAAAGGTAGAGAACACTATTCTTATTAAAAAAATAGAAATCACACAAAAGAAACAAAGCATAGTGCATAATACCATCATCTTACCTCCTAACAGTACTGCGTAGGTGGAGAAGCCCGTGCCTATTTGTTTGGAGGGGACCTCAGAAAGGTCAAAAGGTTGAAGGTATATAGGAGGCTGATTATATGCCTGAAGGTCTAGCTAGAGGATGATACCATTCCTAAATGTTGAGAGGGGAGGATTTCAAAAACCTAATATTTTTACTAAGAAATGGCAACCAGGTATAAAGAGTTCTAATAATTGTCTGTTCTGTGTATTTGTAACGGTTACACGTATTTGTGTGTCCAAGTAGTTTGGACTACTGTGCCATGGGTTGTTTTGTTTCGTGATTTTTTATGTTTGCACCCATCCATAATTGGTACAGCCAAACCCTATTTAAAGAGTGTTGCGGGCACTAGAGTTTGTTGGGAGTTAGAAGTCTTGCCAATAGCAAGGTGCTTGTGATATTATGTGAAGTTTTGTTTTTACATGCACGCATGCACGCATGCACGCATGCACGCATGCACGCATGCACGCATGCACGCATGCACGCATGCACGCATGCACGCATGCACGCATGCACGCATGCACAGGCGGAGCGGTGGCTCTGTGGCTCTGTGGCTAAGGATCTCTGCCTGTGACTGGAAGGTTGCCGGTTCAAATGCTGTGGCCGGCAGAGGAATCCTACTCTGTTGGGCCCCTGAGCAAGGCCCCTAACCCTAACTTCTCCAGGGGTGCTGTACAATGGCAGACTCTCTGCTCTGACCCCAAGCTGCTCTCCCTGTCTGTGTCTCCATGGAGAAAAGCTGGGGTATGTGAAAAGACGAATTCCTAATGCAAGAAATTGTATAGGGCTGATAAAGAAACATTATTATACACAGACACACACACACACACACACCTGATGGAGAAACCCAGTAAGTGTTTGTGTGCCCAGCTGTGTGCAAAACGTAAATAAAACTGGCCCTTTTGTTTGCTTTAAGTGCTGACCTGCCATCATAGATTTTTTCCTCTCTGTGAGCAACATGTCCTGTGGCCATCACTACCCACAGAGGAGGTGTTGTGTGACAATTATACTTAGATTTTTGAATGTAGTGCAGACATTTTTCTTGGCATTCTAAAATTTTAAACAATCTGTATGAAATTTGATGTTTTCTTCCTATTACCATTTTCTTCGTCATGAATGAGGTGTTGTTTAATCAGCTTTATCCCAATGCTTTCTTAAATGTCTAAGGGAAATTAAGTAAGGTTTCTTCCAGGAGCTGGGCTCTGTCTGGTAGCTACTTTATTCTTTGAGCAGACAAGCTTTAAAGTGTCAGTTAGAAGACAAGCAGGTTTTGCTCTTAAACCATACAGTCTTAGTAGCATCATATTAACAAGAATTGCTGCTGGGGAATGAAACATTTGTGTCATTCTTTTCTTCTATACCAGATTTCTCTAACTCCCCATCTTACCTGAGACAAATTCCATGGAGTTTTACAAGTTCTGGGAAGCCACTCTTTTGCCCCTAATATAAATGACAAACAATTATAAATTTATATTATACAACATTAAAAATGTTTACTGTGATATGCAGTTATAAGTGAAAAATATATAAAAGCTCAACATCCCCACAAATACAGAGATCAAAATATTTTAGTAAGTTCTAAGTATACAGTATGCAAGAATTGTTTAGAATGCAACAATTTGAATGCTTAAAACTGTCTTCGTCACAAAGACAAAAGACAAATTTATTCTGTAAAGGCAATGGATTTGCTTTTACTTTTTTTTAAATAAAAATGAATATAAAAAGTAGCTGCATTCATATTACACATAAAGAAGCAAAAATAATGCAAGAGCCCAATCTAGACAGGGGACTAGTCATTAGGAATACATTTGAGTTATGTTGGATGTCATAAAATCATTAAAGTGGGAAAATAATCTTTCAGGAGGATGCCACAAGTCTGGGATTAGAACAGAAAACCTGTTCCTGTCAATATTTTAAGAGACAATGCATAAGCAAATGACAATCTGCTGGTAATGCATTTAGTGTGGTTCATTAGTGCTTCTGAAATTCTCTAGTCGTTGAGTGCTTTACTGAATTTCTCAGAAGACAGAACACCTACAGACCTCTTTGTCCTTTGTGACTATGAGTTTTAATATATAGTTTATTTAACATTATATGATTGACACAAAATCATGTTCTCAATGGTCGTTAAATAAGTACCAAGATGGATGGATGTTTAAATTTCTATTTTCCCTTTTTACTTTCCTCATAAAGTTTACAGTATGTATACTGTAAATTAACTATTGCTTTTTTTTCTTTGCAGAAACTTACTGTAAAAGAATACTTTGAAGGCCTCATCATCTAAATGTACAGTATTAACTGTAAGTAAACCATTTTGTTGTTTACTGCCTCACCAGTTATATGGTTGAAATACGGTTGTGATTGTTTTTTTAAATGTGTTCAAAATCATGCTTTACTGGAAGTTAAAAGATAATGGTTAAGTAATATGATTTCTAAAATCTTCTCAAGTTCAGTTTTAGAGTCACACTGCAGTAGTACAGTATATCAAGACAACTTTTGGAAGACATTTCCAATAAACACATCTTTCTTTGGTATGTTACATACAGAAGTAACGAGCATATCATTTCTCGGAACTCTAATGAACCTTTACAATCATTTTCATATTATATTTATTCATGTTTTTTAGAATATATAAAGAAACAGGTTCATCAGGTGTGAGGGAGAGAGGGAAACCAACAGATAAAAAGCATAGGAGAACAAAAGACAGGGCAGTTAAGAAGAGACAATGTTTTTTAGAATATATCCTCTATCTAAATATGTGTGTATATAAATAAACAAAAAACGATGTAATTATAATTATATTGAAATAAGAAATGTAGAGCAATGCAAGGTACATCATGAGCAATTCAACAAAAAATAAGATAATATGAAATCCTTTTAAAACAGTTGAGTAAATAACATTGCAAGCATGCAGTTATTCATAACAAGCTATAGTTTCAGCTGTAAGCAAAGAACAGAACACCAGGAACAGAGGAGTAAGGTGGATATTATGGAAAACACTATTTAGAACTTGACAGCTAACAAGGACTTTTTACACATGTACGGTAGCTCAGTAACATGAGTCCTAGTATGTTTATGTGAAATATAACATAAACATATGTAAATATATGTTGTCTTATTGTGTTATGCATTGTTTATGAAGGAGTTCGTAACTCCTTCATAAACAATTCATACTGTAGGAGGGGGTGGTGCTGTGTGGTGCAGTGGCTCTGTGGATAAGGCTTTGCACCTGTGGCTGGAAGGTTGATGGTTCGTATCCTGCAGCTGGCAAACGAATCCTACTCCACTGGGCCCCTGAGCAAGGCCCTTAACCCCAACTGCTCCGGGGGTGCCATATAAATGGTTGACCCTGTGCTCTGTCCCAATGCTTGGGATATGCAAAAAGACAAATTCCTAATACAAGAAATTGTACAGTATATGGTAAAAATAAAATCTTATCTTACGTGTCTTTAGCCTTATTCAAGTATTACCAGTATTTCCACATTATATAATATTTATACAGCCTAGAGTTATAGCAGACACCTGTTGACATTCATTAATAGTTTTGAACAAGTTTAAACAAGAATAATGGGTGTATCTACTACAAGAATGGCAATACTACAATAATGTAAAATTGCTTGAAAGAAAACAAGAATATCACTGTTATTCTGTATGTAACTTTCTTTACAAAACAGTCAGATAGAGTTGCGCAGGAAAATAAAACTAACTTGATAAGGATTTTATTTTGGTTTTCTTCTAAGCATGTTTCTTTTAAGAGCATAGAAAGAGCAAAATAAAAATCCAGTGATTTATGTACAACACACTGAATTTTACACTGAAGAAAAATAAGTTAAAATCCCAATTTTAGCAGATATCCATCTAAATGAGAGCTCATATTGTATTAACTTCAAATCATTTGTTTTCTGAAGCTATTAAAGTGTTAAATGCACAGCTTTATTGTAATAACTATTTCCTACACTTTTTTTTAAATGTTTATTTTAGATTATGGAACAAGAATGCAATCTGTATCACCTAAAACTCAATTCATCATCAACTACTTGAAACACAAGTGAGGCATTTATATTTTCAGCAGCAACATTTCAATTAAATATTAAAGATAATGTGTACCAAGATCAACTCCTCATTTGTAGGGGGAAAATAGCTATCATTTTAAACTGCTAAACAGGAACATTAAAGATTAATGACTATGAAACAGTTCAGTAGTTTAATAGTTGTGAAGACAAATAAACTAATAAATTATTTTAGTCTAGTTCAAGGCTGAAGCCAACTTATCCTCTTCTGGCTTCAAAAGAGGAACATTTATATTCCGATTTTGTGTACTGCTAAGAATGCATTTACACAAAATCCTTATGCTGCACTTGTCTTATCAGGGATATGTTATTTTATTGTCTTTTAAAGTGCTTCCACTTTAATGGTAGATCTCATTAGAAATCATTTAGGTATTCACAGCCAAGCAGACCATTGTTTCTTTCTAAGAAGGCAGACAAGTTTGACACACAACTGTTAATGTGATGTATTTAATTCAAGGATGGACTTGACTGCATAATAGCATTTTTTTCTGTGAAGCTTTAATAATGCACAACTCAATTCAAAGACTAATTGAATTCTTAATTATTCACCCTCTAGTTATGTTGTATTACTGTACGTTGTTAGTCAGCTAGTTGATCACTGGTCCCATTTATTTCATAACTGAAAGGCATGGTATGGTTCTGCCATAGTAATCTTTCACATTATGAAGCTCAAAGGAATGTACTGTATTTGTCTAGAATTTCTTAGAATCCACTTAATACTGTACTTGAAAAACTGCTTTGAGGCTACTTTGAAATTCACTGCTTGTAATACTGTATTAGCAACACAAACAAAACAAAAGTTAAAGGCCGGAAATCATGAAACTCCCTGTATAAAATTAAGGACAATGCCAATTGAAATAATATTTGAGTACAAAATAAAACAATTAATATCTATAGAGTACCTCCAATAAGTATCAATTAATGTGAAAAATTTGAGGCCACATTATGGTATGTTGTGGCACTCAGCCCAAGGAGTAACTGTATTCATTTGATCTGAGAAATTTACATAAAAAACTGGAAAGTCATATTGGTGAATTACACGTGTTAGTATCACAACTAAGCCTGCTGTAACATGAAATACTGCATAGACCTAATACTTATGAATTATAATCACTGTGATGGACTAATATCTTTGACATAATAACCTGTGAATTGCCTTTTCTTTAGCTGAAGAATAGAGTGCCCAAGTAAACTATAGGTCATGTACTTTATACCCATCTATGTCATGTACTAGTCTTAATTAACTTAATCCAGACATTTTATTTTAGAAAAAAAAAAGTAACTTGAGAAAACATTATAACTATACACAATGTTCTCTTCTTAATGTACATCATTTAATTGGATGTTATTATTTTTTCATACTGCTTTAGTCTGATGAGAATTCATTCACTTGACTGTGGTAAGATCAAACAAGAAAAGCTTGCCTCGGGCTTCAAAAATGTCACCCGACCCTTTGACTAATTAATCTTCAAGAGTAAATGATAAATTACAATATTAGGTTCCTTTAAATTCCAATTATTTTTATGACTTCTTGATCAGGTAGATGAAATGCTGTACTTCTTTATTATACATTTATTATACGGCAGTTAAACAACAAAACAATGAATTAGTTGTGTAGGTCAGATCTATGGTGTACTTAATTAACCAATTGCAAACCTTATGAAGCATTTTTTTTATCATTGATTAAATATGTAATATGTGAAGTTTGTATGTTCTCCCTGTGTTTGTACACCCCATCCAGTTTACTATACCTTTTTATCCAGTCACATAAATAATATCAGACTCTTTATGAAGTTCTAACCTTATCCACTTTTGCTCAGCTAAGAATCACAATTCTTTCTCACATACTCATACAGCACTACTTTGCATCCCTGTCTCTTCCCCTTCTTCATCCTTGCGGCAACATCTTGCTCATCAGAAAAGGAGAGTACCAACAGCATTATCCTTATGTTCAGGTTTACAGTTCCAGACAAGTCAATCCAGAAAAGTGAGCTAATTTACTGTAAATCACGTGACTCCTCCATCTTAAACAGGGATGGGCCAAAGAACTGAAAGTCAAATAAAAGGTTTAAATATATTGTAGATGAGATGACTTACTAAATGATTTTCTCTTTACTTGTCCAGTTTTTATTTTAAAAACATGTGTGCATGCCAAAGAAAGGAACTGAATAGTTATAGAGCAGATTTCATTATGAAAATACAAATGAAAAAGATTCTTAACCTCTCATCAATACAAAGAACTTGCCATTATCGGTTTTGACAGAGCTATAAGACATTTTTGAAGATGCCAGACTAGGTTATGATTAAACACTGGACAAATAGATAATAAAGTTTCAGAACCATTTTCTCAAAAGCAATTAAAACAATTTGATGTAATTGTTATGCATAGCCTCCCATGGATGTTTCAAGCCATTAATAACTGTGGTTAATTTTTAATTATACTTAATTGTATTTCAGAGACTTGTTAAAATTTTTGATTCCCTAGAAATGACGATGGACTGGTTTAATTTGGCACCAATCTCTGTGCCCTGCAGTGACTAATTCGATTATTTGCACCATGGCTAATTTTTTTGATTAATGAGTAATAAGCGCTTGAACTGTGTGATAATTGGGGTTGATTAAGAATTGTATGTGTCTGTTTAAGTACGTAAAAGCATTTGCAAAAATGTCAGTGACATTTTTTTTTCTACGGGAAAGAGATACATGTGCACAAAAGAATTCTATGTCAGAAAAATCTGTTTGTTGAGATAATTCCTCTCTGTCAACACCTGTCTTCTTGTGTCAACACCAACAATAAAATCCTTCAATTTTTATTGTATGTTCCCTGGAAAAAAAAGTATTTAATAATGCTAAAAAGAGTTGTCCTGTCTTTCATAGCCCTCCAGCAAAAGTCTTTACTAAAATGGGCAGTAAAAGAGGAGCTTGGCAGCTGCCACTTTGTTTCCCCAGACAGTTCACCATCTGCCTGGTGCCCAGGTTTTCAGTAGCCACTAGGAGTTCTTAACAGCATGACTAAGAGCAGCTTTGATGTATCAAAGGCCACTTCCACAGGTACCATCCATCTAAATTCCATCACAATTTTATTCTACACTGCATGTGTGACACAGGATTGGCTTGGGGACGCATGGTTTCTTTCAGCCTCGGTGACTTACTCAATGAAATATTAAGCTTCTTAATAAGTTTTTCAGAAACTTGAGTAAACAAAGATTAACGTGCACATCTTAGGCACAATAAAATACACAATTTTATATAAAAAAGCAAAGGAGAGCAATGGGGCTGTAATGAAGACAAAACCTATATAGAGTGATTTCGTACAGTATATTGTTCCAAGGGCACATGAAGGAACAGTAAGAGCTATAGTATACGCTCCCCATGAAATTATACATTTTTTGCATCAGCATATTACAAAAATCTAGTGCATCCTTCTTCCTCATCACACACTATAATGAAGCACTTTGTTGTTGAAATACTTTCTTTTCTGCTTTAGATTCAAACAATGTTTTGATACTGACCCAGGCATTATACAATTAAAATGCTGCATACTGTATATTTTATTATAAATAAGAGAGTAGCATGTAACATTTTAATATCAAAAACATGCACATGTGTATCGTATAATGTAATAAAAAAATTAAAAAGTTCTGCATCTAAAAATGAGTATTCACACAAATTTGTTTTTTTTTTACAAATAATTACCAATAACTAATCAATGGTCTGTATGATAATAGTGAAAGGAGTATCATGGAGTTTAAGTACTTTTATAATAGACACATTTGAATTTGAAAATTAAGGTACAGAAATGTAAAAATTCAAACTATTAAGGTTGAAAAAAGAAATCAAGACTGATTAAATCTGGCAGAACTATATGGTATTTTATGGGGAAGAAAATCAAAGGTGGGCTTGTAAGAAGGTAACAGATAACAGATGGAGCAAAGCCCTAAAAGCAATGGAAGTGACTTGAGTATAACTTCGAAAGTATCATATACAGTATGTTCAAAAATAATTAAAATCTGCTCAAACTTTAATGAACTTCTCAAAGATTTGATTATATAATTTATATGTGTGGTAAACATGAGGTTCCTGTACAGTATATTACATCTTTATTTCTTTTAAATATATTCTGAATTTGGATCAGTATTTGGATGATCTATTGATACTGTTTGTTATTTAATATCTTTGTTGAGGTAGTACCAATTTGAAAGGCTATATTTCAGCAATAAATCGGTGGAGTTAGTCATTACCATATAAATCGTTATATGGTTTCAAATATTGTTTTGGGAGGCCTTATGCATTATTTTTTGCAGATGAACTGACATCAAAATACAGCTTTTGGCAGATCTCTATAAAACGTGCACTATCCAAGCCACATAAATAACTGTAATACAATTCACAATTGCTCAATTGCGACTGGAGCATACAGTGAATTGTATTTAAGATGATTTCTTCTGATATTTATAATATTAGTTACACAAAATCAGTTGAAAATCGAAAATGTACCAGCTTCAGAAATGGCATCACGTGGATCTAAGGGCTGAATGTTGAATTAATGTTGATCTCAATGTTGAATTACATTGAAAAAAACATTAATTTACAATGGATTATCTTTTTTTAGATTTTATGAATGAGCAACTTCTTCGTGTCTCTACTTCTGAAACAATCCATGGTTAATTTCTATATTATATACTAAGATGGATTTATGCATATAAGGTTTCAAAATCCATCATTCTTCCTTTGTTTAATAATCTTGTGTTTAATTCTGTCTTAGACCTGTTACGGTCTCTTGCCTATCAAGGTTTGTTTTCTGGGTAGTGTTAATTTAAAACCCATGCTGAGCTTTCCTAAGGAAATGGAACAGCGAATAGATCAAATAAAGAAGCACTAAACATTAGTTACAACATTAAGTACAGTATTTTTGCCTTTATTGTTTCTATTTAGTTTCCAAAGTTTCTAGGTGAAAAATAAAAACACATAAAGAAATTTCAGAAATTTAGCCTCAAACCCTTTTCTATAACTGCTTTTCATTTCTTTAAGAAGAAAGGTTATTTAAATATATACTGTATGTTCACTTTAGCAGATGTAAGGTCAAAAACAATTTCTAAAGAAACAAAAGCATTGAACAGAAAGAAAGAATATGAAATGGCTGGATGTTTCAAGAACATACAGTAGGCATGCTTAATGTTTGCCTCTTATAAATTTAACATTATTCTAGGATATTATTTTTTTTCTTAGATTTACTTTCCTGAGAAATCTTAAGGACTTAAAAATGTAGCAGTGACAAGAATGTGAAATTTCCATAAACATTAGGATTGACTGCATCTCTAGTGAGCTTTTAGACAATCACTGTCCATTACATGAACGTAATAGGGATGGAGGATGTATGGGGCATCTTTGGGAAGAATTTTAATAAATTCATCAAGATACAAGGTCAAAAACTATAAACTGAACAAGTGGCAAACCTGTGTGGCTTACATAATTTTTTATTATAATAATCTCTTATTGAAAATCATCTGATTGTAACTCACAATTTACTTTTCTCTATTTCTACAAAGCCAAAAGGAAGCCATCAAGAAAAAAAAGAAAAAGATTAATGATGGATTATCAATGCTCATGGAGGTGCATAGAGAAAAGAGCTCTTTGTTCTATTATACCTCCAGATGGGTTTCACTGAAGAAAACTCATTAAACTTTAAGAAGGTTTGAACTAACCATTGTGAAAGCAGAGGTGAAAAGGTCATTGTAGATAAGACTACTGAAAATAAGTATCTTAAGTCTTACTTCTCCTTTAAAGCTTGCTTTATCCAAGAATCATTTAAATGAGCAATGTGTCACTTGTATTGTGCTGTAGTAAAACATTACAGCTATGTTTGCAGCCCGCAGTCCCCAGTTTCACATAAACTATTGGGTTATTCCTGTCAAGGGATCCCTGGTGACAGGGCTAATTACTATAGATCCTAGCAGGAACATCATAAACATTTACACTGTATCGATGGGGTGAATAACAAATGAGGCCACTGACGCACTCCACGGGATTTTTAAAACCTTTGGAGCACAACTTCTGCTTTGAAACAGAATTGATGTAATTTGGGTTTCACTGTTCTCCAGTGACTGCCTCATCTCTTTCATTGTGTCTTATAGAACATCCTTTTGATTCCCCCTTTATGCCTAGAGGTTAGAAATAATCAATGAAGGCATGGTGTCATAAATGTATGTTTTATCACAGGGACTAGACTTAATTCCAATTTACTGCCAGTTGTGTGCTTTAGCCACCTCTTGAGACCTCTTGGAGCATGCCACAGCATTCAATGGAATTGAAATTGGGCATAATCAGGGGTCTATTTCCATGTTGAGCTGCACTATAAATACTAAAGGTTAAGGCATGAGGGATGGACTGATGGCCTTCCATGAGCCCTAGCATTGTACTGATAGGGTAGTTAAGATGAAAAGTGCAGCTCCACCATTTCACATTGTTTTAATAGTATGGAAAGTGAAATAAAGTGATGGATGTCTTCTTGTCTCTTGAATACAATTGTAAAGATCTCTGCAAACAAAGTATTATGTGTCATTCACATTCTGACAACCATAACTCCTTATATTAGATTGTAAAAATATGTTTACATATTTAACATTGCTGCTAAGGGAAATAGAGCAGCACTGAAGAAAGAGTCCAATTTTGTATGATGCACTGTATTAATATCTAGCATGCAGACTGGAGAGGAGTGGGGTGCTAAGTCATTGACAAGAAGATTATTTTTGATCAAAACCCTATGATTATCCAAATACAATTGGAAGTGCCCTGAAATACAGAGCTTAATTTGGTATCAGCTGTATTCCTGTCATTCCAATAATTTCAATAAAATGCATTTATATCTGGGAATATGAGCCCCCTGGTATGCACCAATGTACATTACACACTTATCATTATAGGAAAGATTAGGAAAATTGCTTTTTTTTCTTCTTATAACTCGTGTAACTCTCGCATGTCTGTGGTCAGCAATATTTGTGATGTCTGTGGGTACAATAGGTGTTGAATCCTGAGGAGTGTGATGATTAGAGCAGACCTACTCTGCAGGACTCAAATTTGAGTTATCAGATTTTCTTTCAGTATCTAGTCATTCAAATACAGCACTCTGCAAAAAGAAATTAACACACCTAATTGGCAACAAATATTATTTTAACATCCTGTAAGTGATTTTTAATCGAATGGTCTGCATATTAATATCTAGTGGCAAGTCCTTTGGCATCATGTAGTACCTAAACCTAAGAAGTGATCAGTTTATTAGGTTCTATTTTATAGTCTAATTAAGATTTTAACAAAAGTTCAGATGTTTTTTGCTGTAGCTCTTCTATATTACCTACAAGGGCTGAGTGGTACCAATGAGACTGTACCTCAATATACAATATTTCAACTGAAATGTTCTACCAATGTGGCACCATCATCCTGTAGTTAAATATAGTGGTAATATTCTTATAAGATTAGAATCTATCCCTATGAGTCCTGGCACCCACTGACAAACACTAGGAGAACACAAACATGCAACTTGAAGGTTGTTGGAAAAATTATCCATGAAGTTGGGTATTTTATCCAACACTCAGGATTGACTAAAGAAACAAGTTAAATAAGAATCTAAACAAACAAGTGGATCATCAATCGTCATCAATTGGAATTAGAGATTTAGAGCTCAGGTTGAATGAAGACCAGCAGATAGTGTTTTTCTAGATTCAGCTTTGGGAACCACTGATCTAAATGCTGAAATATACACTTTCTTCTTATTAAAATGTGGATCTGGTGGGTTAATGGACAAGATGCAGAATAACATGGTTTTGTTTTGAGATAACTTGATAGAAATGTACAATAATCTTTATGTGTTTTGCAAACATACTAAAACACATAACCCTTTTTTTAACCAAAAGCAAATGATAAACTGCTGCAGTATCTGTTTATTACAACATCAAGTGTAGTATGTAAAATAATAACATAAAATAAAATAACAAAACATATCCTACATTGCCAATGTTTCTTCCTATACAGTACTGTAGTTTGAGTATAAGTGTTACAGATTCAATTACTATAACTAACTTGGTCACTGTGATTTGGAAAATAATCTCTAAAATGGCATAGTTATGGCAACCTACTGTACATTACGAGCCAAGCAAGAATAGATTATTTAATCATTATACTTATATGTGTGATCCAGAAAATGAATTTTTAGTCATTTTTCTAAATAAGCGTAAATGTACAGTAGGCTTTACTTCTTAGTTCAGATACTTTACGAGCCATTTGTGTTAAAGTTACATTTACTGCTTCTTGTGTATTTGCATTCTGAATCTTGTATTCACAATCTTAATTATTAATGCATTCTCATCTTAATAGAAGTAGATTTGGTATTTTGTAACTCCAAAGATATGTGGAGGTGTTATGAGACACATTCCTTCTCATAGACTGTGTGTATTTAGTTCAAATATATAAGGTATTTTCTGGATATATAGCACAGCATTGAAGGTTCCATACAAGATAAGTCAATGGTAAGGATTTATGTATTTGCAGTAGGGTAAAGGTTTCTTCAATGTAAATTTCATAGATAAAGTATGTACTGAGTTATATAGATTCCCACTGGGGCAGGGGCAAGTTTACTTAACAAAACCTTAATCTCCTTGGCAATCAGTTGAAAAGCCTTTGAAATTATCTGAGGAGGGAAAAATAAGTAGCTCACAGATGGCATGTTTTGCTGCTTAGTCCTCCTCATGCTCCTGTTATTTTGTATGTGTGTTCAAGTATTTAATTTGGAAACAAAATTAGGAGAGATGAGACCCTCTGAATTAAAAAAGAAATGTGCTTTAAAAATCAAACCATGGGTTTCAGATTAATAGTTTCCCTATTTTAGCATTCTGAACAGCTTTGTTTTTTTTCTAAAACTTGAGGAACCGATAATTAACAATTATGCAAGTGCATCTAATTAGGATGTTTACCAATTAGCAGGTTGAGTGGACACACAGTGACAGTTTTCAAAACAAAAAAAAGGAAAGGGGGTGGCTAGAGTTGGCAGCCTATACCAAAGCTTGAGAAGTAAGAAGTAAGTAAATGTATGTGTAGCATAAAGAGGGGCAGCCATAAGCATTAATCATTCTGACTCAAACCTAATTACAGAGTAGGGTTGTATTTAAAAATGAATTTCATTTAAAAATGTATGGATGTACTACAGCTGCATTTTTATAACTGTTATTAAATGTATTTTAAAAAAATATGAATGTTGTACTTTCAGAGTTTAACATTCTAAATTCTCTAAAGAAGTACCGAATAATCTGCTTGGAGTTGAGTTTTGTTGTACATAGCTTTCATTGCTAATATAAATAGCACCTGCACTAAAATAAACACAACTGTGATTATTAGTACTGTGATCCTCTTAGGAATTGGACATGTATTAAGGGATTATTGTTTCTATTGTTTCTACAACATACTGGAAATAAGGTGACAAACCTTTGAAACTTGTCAAAGACAAAGAGTTTTTTATTTATTTATGTATTATCATAAATTATATAGTATTTTACAGAGCCTATTTTTGAAAGATGACTCAGCAACAGCTTTTGCACATCTTAATGTCTGCTGTATTTCTCCCACTACAGCAATAGACACAATTTGTCTGTGGATTCTGGTGATGGTATAGTGGTCAAATAACAAATTATCAAGGTTATGTCCTTGATCAATCTGATGATCATCACTAATATTTTTTTTGCAGGCTCCATGTTACAGTATAAGCATTTTCATTTACTTACAATTTGGGTCTCTTTTAATTGTTGGGATTTATCATTTAACATTTAAAACATGGGCTATAAACAAAATCCATGCCATTCCTTTAAAAAGTGTAATGTCAGCTTCCAGAAATATTAAATGGTGTTGGCACTTGACTGTATTAGTATTCCATCTTTTTTATTTTATAATTGCTGACCAGAGGGATTTGTTGTGGTCTATCCCTGAATTATGATGCAAGTAAAATTAAAACAATATATAGCTTATATATACTTTTCTTGCATTTTAAAGTGACATACAGTAACTTTATTTACTTTATTTTTAAGGTTTCATTGATTTTCTGGTATACTTCAGTTAGTGAGATCTACACCTGTAAAATCTTAATATTATAATGATTTATTCAATTGTGGTTGACATTAAAGTAGATAAAGTGATAATAAAATCTACATACTGTATATACAGAACAGCTATTGGCTATGCTTGTGATATTTAACTTTAGTACTTAATTTTGGAAAAAACGTTTGCATCCTGAAAAAAAAAATAATGCTAGGTGTATCTGTCACAGCACACAGCTGTGAATGACTAGCTTGTGTGGGCTTGAAATCATTACTTGGAGCTTGAACTGCACTCCTCCTTAAATTAGTTTACTCTGTGGGTAATTATTAAAAAAAGAAAGAAAAACAATCTCTTCACCAAGCTGCCCACATAGCCTAAGGAGACTTTTTCCTTCGTAACAGTGCTTATTTTAAATAGCTGGAAAATTTTTCTTAAGCCACCAGCTGCTGCTTCCCTCTTCACAGAGATCATTTTATCCCCATGAGGATACTTGGACTGGATATTAAATGGACACTCAATTTTCCAGGCTCGTTCATGTTAAATACAAATCTGATCTCATAATACAGTACATGAGTTGTGAGTGGACCTGGAGTCATTGCAACCAGAAATATCTGTCCTAAGGTAAATCAAAAAGGATGTTGTGAGATGTTATGATTATTACAGGACCTTACAGTAGCAATTTATGTTTAACAAAAACTGAGACATGTAAGTACACTGGGAATTCAGATTATGTGTACATCTATAGTTCTTTCTGAACTTTAACAAAAAGGAAAGGTAAAAGTAAACTCTTGGTGATATAAAAGTAAATATTACCATAGAAGCATTCTACCAGAATTTAGTTCAGTTACTGTGATTAAATAATTATTCCTTATAATAAATGTTATTTAACCTTCTTATTCAGATGGATATAGATACCGTAGGTTTGGGAATTGAGAATTTAAAGCTACTGAATGGTAAAATGTAAGATTGGACAGTCAAATGCTTCTTCTTTTGAATTATAATGGTAAAAGATTAGAGGAAGAGTAAATGAAACTGAACAACCACGGTTTTAAGGAAAGCAATATAATTGCATTTTTAAATTAAAATATGTACCACTTAGTAATTGTGCTTGGATACAGAACTAGAGAAAACATTTGATATGCCATTTGCTTTTCTTAATATACTTTAAGTGAACAATAGTGAAAAGGATCAACATTACTTTTAATGATCAACATTATTGTTACATTTTCTTAAGACATAGAGTGAACAGATTTTCTCCAGGATACTATAGTAATTCATCCAAGTAATCTAACAATAATGCTGTTTCCTGTTTTAGGCATCCCATCAGAAGCATGGTTCACATGCTTCGGAGAAGTGTTATAATGGCATCTGGTCTTTTCCCCTTTCTTAAAAACACAGAGCCTCTCTACCCATCGTTTGGTTGGTCATAGCTAAATGATCCAAGCTATTTCTTTCCCTGTTTTCCCACACTGTCAGCTTCATGGTTATGAGGTTTGTTCCAGAGACCCTTGACTCTGTATACAGATTGTCTCAGTTTTTAATTGTCCTTGGTGCTCCTGAGAAAAAGCTTACTCATGTCCCCACATTTGTATTGTTGATCTTGAATAAATCCTCAAGTTTGACTTTGTTTTTGGCATTTCAGGAGTGAGTACCCAAATTATGTTCTACTTTCCCAATCAAAATGACTATGGAATTCCCTTCAGATTAGGAATTAGTTTAAGTGTACTGTGAACTGTGTTTATATCTATTTGAAGAGCTGCAATATCATTCGTATGGTGTAGCACTAATAGGCTAACTTTTTGGGAGCCTGTGCATCATAACTTGTTTTGAGTGTTCAAAATGTAAAAAGAAATTAACAAGATTTACTTTAGATATCAGAAATGTGGACATTAATAGACATTTAATGAGAACAGGTGCCACTATGACACAAGATTTCAAGGGAAAATGGTTAAAGTTCAGAGCGATGTATTGTACAATTCATTGGACAAATCCAATCAGTTTGGATTTGAATAATGATTTACCTTAGGTTGCATTGAAATCACTTTGATTTATTGAACGTCAGTGTACCCCCAAATGCAAATCATTTTCACTTTGGAATATTTATGTCCTAATGAACCTAAACTAATAAAAAGGCTCAAAAATCGAAGTTTTAAAGTTCTCACCTTCAGTTAGTTTCTGAATAAACCTAGTTGTATAACCTTTTGAGGAATATTTACTTTCTACTTTAAGACAGTAGAATTCTATATTACATTTTATGAAGAGACTGTGGAAACTAAAATCTGTTAACCATTCACAGCACAACACATCACAGCTATTGTAGATGAAGGGAAAAGCTGGCATAACATCTCATAAAAAGAACAATCTTCACTTACAGTTAAGATTTTTTTTTGCATTTCAAAGGAAATATTTTAGTCCTCTCAGTTTCCTTTGACAATCTGACATTCATTAGCAGTCTTTGATCCAATTAATAATGTGGTGATTGTAGTTATCATACAATTCTTTATTGACCTATCACCATTTTTTATTTTCTTTCCTAGTGTTCCAAGTAATTTAGTTTTACTTAAAATAGTCATGATAGAACTTCAGCATTATATTTCCCTGATGCTTAAAGTCTAGACTGTTCTCTTATTATGGTTTTATTTTAAGTCACAGTGAAAATTAATCTATATATAGTGAATCTCTGCACATACAGTTCAGTAGGCATATTAGCTTATCATATCACACAATCTATGCTGCCTCTGACTCCTCTGTCTTTTGAGAACAAACACCTCTCACATTGTACCACAATTTAATGAAAATAACATTTTTTAAAGGACCTAAAAGATCATATTTGTGAATAAGTAGATTAAAGTAAAATTTTGTAGAAGACAGCTGAGGTGTAAAGGCTGTCTGTCATATATTTTGTGACCATACCAACCTGTAGTTATCACCTCTCACTGCAAGGCAGTCAAGTCCACAAATACTTACAGTATAAGATATACACTATATATATTTAAAATCTTGCACAAATGTCATATCTGTGTCCACGGCACTGTTTTTGGCTGAAAATATTTTCAGACAGGAAAAAAAATATTTTAGTCTCTTTCCAGTTTAGCATATTTAACCATTTCAGCTTCATTTCAGATTTCAAAGCAGTTACAGTCTGAATATTTTGAAAATGAATCCTAAAGACTATTTTAGTACTAAAGTATTCACTCTATTTTGTTAGGTTATTTTTAAAATTAATGCAATATTTCTTTCCAACAAATGTCACCGGGAAGGAACTTATTTTTAATTTGGTCCAATATTGGTTATAAAAGTGTCAGTTCTGACTACTTTTGTCAAATATGAATAATCATTTGTCCTGTCTGTAATGAAAGTGTGGATGAATGAGAACTGGATTACATTCTCTTGGGTTCCAAGGTGTTAGCTGTCATGATAACTTATGATTTTTCATCATATGTTACTGACCAAATAGATGGCAAGTATATTACCGGTGATAAATATACATTTTTATGGAATACAAAACCACTGCCCTCTTGAGCTCACTCTTGAGAATAAGCGTGTGATATGCACATAGATATATTAAGAACAAATTTTTCAAAACTGAAATTGGGAATTGCAAAGACCACTCAAAGTCTTGCTAGTCCTTATTTATAGGAAAAGCTGTTAACCTGCTGTGCACACATGCATTACTCTTACAAGGCATAAAAAAATCGATTGTACACATTTCCCAGTGCCTGTTTAAGACAGAGGTTGACTGAGAAGACAAAGCAATGCCTTATGTACTGATTAAGATATTCAAGTACACAGAGGAAAAAAAATGACAGGTCCTCTCTGAATAAACGCTACATCCAAAATTCAGTTGAACATTATTTTTATTATTTAACAATCATGAAAATGATTTTACTGTGTACAATACAACACAGAATGTACTGTGTCGTTTTCAAAGCCATTAATTTCTTTAGTTGCTGTTCATGAAGTTATACAATAGGTATTTGCACTAAATTGCCATTTTCATTGCTGTGTTTAATGCAATAAATTGTATTTTGTTTTTCTAAAATGATTTCTATGAAAATTAAAATGGTGTTTTAAATACTGTACATTTAGGATAAGTGCACTACTGAATATCACTAAAACAAATATGTTATAAATCTATTCTAAATTCTCAATGTACAGAACTATTGACACACAAGTAACTATTTACTTTCCATTTAGTAGTAACTATTTAGTTACTAATTAGTTCTCTTTTGGATTTAATAATGTAAAAATGCATTTCTTGCAACCTTTTAATAGATTTGTGATCATTCTATCTTTACATTAATATAAATAATATGTGTAGTACACATTATTACAGATAATACATTATTCTCTATTTCTTAAAATAATAAAACAATGAGCTTAATTTACTAAAGCATTTATTTCAGACATGATATTTATTTTTATATACATTTTCTTCCATTTCACAATTTTTGATTTAAATATTATTTGAAAAGACAAATAATGAAAGTCATAAAAATGGGATTTTTAGTTGTTTTGTTGTGTCTCTCAATGAATCAAAGTATAACTTGTTTTCACCAGCCATGGAACACAGTAACATTCATTTATTCTGTAAGCAGCCCTACTGTATATCTCAAACAATAAATAAACCAAGACATAAGCAGAAATAAAGCAATAAAAAATAATAAAGCTCCTTTATTACAAACACATTCCCAGAAAATATCACAATAAGCAGACATTTTTGATCAGTGCATGTGTAGTTTCATTGCCATGGTTCAGTACCAAAATAAAAAATAATGACAAAAATATAAACTTATTTTTCTGCAAGTAAAGACAAATACCCTAGTCCACACTGTGTGACTCCTCATGTTATACAATGCTTCAGAATGGGAGCTATTGGGACAATTTATACATTGTTGTACAGTATAATAACATGACGAAACAGAAGAATACGTTTGTACAAGAAACCAAAAATAAAGGGTAAAATAGGAAAATGACATTAGTTACCCCATATCATCTTATTAAGTATTTTAATGTATATAAAGTTGCACAGTAATCCATTGCAACTGAAAACTGAACTCAAGGCAAACAAGTGAAAAAAGCTGTTTTAGAATCAAAGTCTTTACTTCAGATTTATTTTCTGTATCTCCCCACAATTACCATAGAATCTGAACTCCCCATCTAAGCACAAGTCTGGTGAAATAAATCCCTTTTCTGTTCCATGTCAACAAAACACTGGCTTGGTTATCAGAGCATGTAAAATCATCAACAGCTCAGGAAGCCAAGTCTTTGCTTTTTATGTCCAAACAGGATGTTTATCTCAGAACAGTACATATTAGTTTGAATTCCAAAACACTTCACCACTCCCCTTGTAAAGGTTAATTACATTTGTGGCTTTTATTTTAGTTACTTAGTAAAACCAGACTATGCAAACATTATTTCAACAACACATAGCAACCTTTGATAACATTTAAAAAAGTACAGTATACTGTATGTTTTATTTATATTTCTGATGCTTTTGAAATATACCTTTCTTGCATGCATATGCTTACGAACCTTTAGATTACCAATAAATTATTGGGTTGGATTAAACTTTTTATGAAATTCAAAACCAAAGATAAAAATAATAGCGGGCATCCCCGAACATTTAACTTCATTAATCATTTTTTTTGGCTCTTTTTGATCATCATATTTAAAATATTTTAGATTTTTTACAATATTATGCTGGCATAATTAAAACTTTATAATAGCATTGCTGTGTGGCCATGCAGCTAAGGGCAGCTCATTAATGCAACAGGAAGAATTTCCTTGACAACACAGAAACATTTAAATGTTTTAACATTTATTAGTATGTTATTATATAAACATAATAACAGGACTTACCAAGCATTTATGTTATACAGTACATAAAGTTCAGAAGCAGAATTTAGAAGTTTCAGGCACTTTACTTAGTTCGAAGGCAGTTCTATATTTGTGTCAGGATCTCAGTCCACTTAAGTCCTGGAAATCCAGTGTCAGTTTGTCAATTTCAGAAGCAAATTTAATTTTGTGTTAAACTGTGGCTTGACCCTTAAGGCAGCAGAGAAGCACATCAACCACATAACTACTGGTAACAGCAGGAGCTGTGTGAGCTAGTCTGACTTCCAGCAGTTATAACCAGCTTTGCACACCTGCCTTTTCTTTTCACAGTCTTAATTACTTCATTCATTTCATTTACTGTTGTTGAATTTAATGAGCCAATTACAGAAAACCACATACACTAAAAGTAAATATAGTGTGATAAGTGATTCGAAATTCTCTTAAGGAACTCAAGATTTTTGAATATTCTATTAACTTTTTTAAAGTACTTAAAGTACTGTGAATTATGGCAAGAAACTGAATTTTGCTTTGAATACAGTTTAACCCCCTGTGTTCTTTACCAAACCTGGTCTGGCTTTGTAAAAACACATGATCACAGGAAAGTTCAGAAGGATCTGTGATGTTTTGGAGCCATGCTATAAATGCATTTAAGCACACTTCTAAAATAGTGAACACACCTGTTTTTCACATCATTGTGTCCCTTTGTTTAAAATGTAATCATCCTCACTCTTCCAATTAATACAACATCCCCTGATCAGTCATTTTTGATTCACCCTTTCTAATAATTGTGGAATTATGGACTTTCACATGGAAGTAGGATGGCACCAGGTTGAAGACTTCAAAATCCATACAGCTCCTTGCAGCTCAGGCACATAAAGAACATTCCTGTTTTGCCATATAACAAGACTGCTTGTCTTGCTTTTCTCATTACTGTGTGCTCATTCAGGCAAACATCTCCCCCTGCTCACAATAGTACCTTTTTCGTTGTGTTCTCAAGAAAATAGTATTGTTGAATAAAAATATCTCTGGGCATTTAGCCATTGGCATCAGAGACAGGAATATTTAAACTGATAATGGACACAATAACTTAACAGTGGGAAATTGTTTTATTGAAATATGTCTCCCTGTGTTCATGATCTGTACTCCCAGGATTTATTGTCGCAGTTCTTGGAAACAAAATTTATCTGTCATCTATGATTCATACTGCATTTTATTTTCTTTTTAGTGGGGTACATTTTTAATTTGTTTCATCTTTGCAAGAATGAGCTGGGAAATTGGATTGCACAGTAATATTTTGCAATATAAAAGAAGAATTTTGAGGTAAATTAATATATGTATATATTTAATATAAAAATGTATGCATTTAAATATAACAGGACTTTATTCCTGTCTTTGCCTAGACTGTAACGTACATAACATCAAGATTCTTTTTTAGGTGATATTTCATTAACTGAGAAACAACTATGCACTAAAAAGACTTTAATACTTTACAAAGAAGGTTTTTTTTCATTGATAGCAACTAAAACACATTAACATATTAACCAGTGAAATATATCCTAGTACTGTACATAGATTGCTGTAGAAAGTGTTAGACTTAAAAGATTAAGTCTTAATTCTTAATGTTTATCATGAATATATGGTATCTTAGTGTTAGTGGGGAAAAAATCAAGTTTGTCATTTAAAAGTTTGTCATTCACAATTTTCAGAACCTTCAGCTTGATAACAACTCAAGGTAAACTATACAGAAAAAGCCAGTGTGTATTCCTAATCATTAATATTTGTTTTTATGTACACATTCATAAAGCATAAAATACTTTGAGTAACAGACTATTGACCTTACAGTATTAACTGTCTACTTAAAGATATATAATTTCAGAAGATAACACTTGTTTTTCTGAATAAAGAAGGAAAAAAATGGAATAAAACGAGTAGAAAGATGAAAGATATTTCGAATTTTTGCATTGCAGTGTACTGTATATTTAAATAAGTGGTTTATTTTTGTTTCATTTTTGTTTCGTTTTCTTGCATTTGCAGTCAAGATACAAGATTTCTCCAGTTCAATACTATAGCAAGTACATCTCAGGAAGCTCTCCTAAGACTGGGTTGGGACAATTTCCAAGAGTGCAAGAAGCAAGATAATAGAATTCACAGAAGACAAAGTTATTTTCTATAATCTGAATTCTATTTTTTAGTCCTCTGGGATTAATAATATAAAGACAGTTGAATGAATAGGATGAATAGCCAGAAATAGCTTTGACAAAACTATATAAGTATTAGGTTCTAAATCTGGAACTAATGTTTACAAATTGAGGTAAAATTAAAATAAAAATGTGCATTATTCTTCAGTGAAGTATGTATTGAATTTAGTGAAAGGTTATTGTTTCGAAATGCACTACAATAGTACTAGCCCAATTAAAAAAAAACAACAATCCGGATGTTCATGGGTGTTTTAGACACAGAGCTAATGAGAAAGTAGATGAAAAATAAATTTAACTTAATTTCTCAATGTCGTTATTACTATCCGATGCATGAATTTTATCTGTTTTCAACTGAAGTTGCATACCTGTTTTGGTTGTATACGGTAGATCACATAATTGTAGGAATATACTGCACAGTATTGTTGGAACAAGCCAAACTCACAATGCCTTCAGACAATCCAAGGAGATAAATTACTGATTTTCCATCTAGGTAGTTTTAATCTCTTGAGTCAAGTTTATAGGAAGAAAGCCTCATTTATAATGCTGCAATTATTGCTGTCATGAGTTGTCTAAACCCTTATTTCCTCCTCCTTTTTCAAATATATGTATTTGATCTAAATTACAAGTACCTGTAATAATATATACCCTGTATATATTGATATACAGTATGCAAGTGTAATTACAGGAGTCCCATTAGAGCCCAATGGTCTATATATTTTCTCAAGAAGATCTAAAATGCTGATCTCCTTAGCATCTCTTAAAACATTTTTGTGTATTTTCAGTTGCTTCTCACATGTAAAAAAAAATATGGTTTATCAATATAGCTTCACAAACAAGCAGGCCTGTTAGTTTATGAATAAAAGAGGGCTGCGGCAAAACAGCAAGACAAAATCATGAATTCTTGGGTTAAGGGTTGGGTTACAATACATGGAGTTTTACCACTTTTTATCTTGTTTGCGTAAGGTCTCAGAAGCTAAACAGGGTCGGTCCTCATCAATACTGAAATGGGACACTAAGAAGAATGTTCCCTGTGGTAGAGAATTTCCAAATCAGTGCCTAGGTATGAAAAGAGTGAACACTGAATTGTAATAGCTTCCCTTGGTTAAGATCCTACAGTATCTTCTTAGTCAATAATCACCTCAAGACAGTGTGGGTAGTAGTGTTAACCCCAGTGTCCAGGCTAAATTCCACTTTGGAATTGAACATGGCCTACCTAGCTTCATCAGTATATCTTAAATCAGTATTGTAAGTAACTCCTCACATGTTGTGTAGTGGAGATGCTGCTTAATAACAGTTGAGACACATGACCCAGGTAGGAGCTGCACTTTTATCTTGGAAGATGTAGGCCTCTTCTTGTTTGTGAAGTGATATGGGATCCTTTGGTTGAAGATCAAGCGCTGTATAAAATGCAAGGAGTTATTATTAATTACATACTGTACCTACAGTAAACATGCATGACAGTTTAACTTTAAATGTAGGTAAGACTATCCATTAATGCATTCATTCACTGGAAGGTATCAATTTATTTAGAACATAGTTCCTTAAAGTTAGTCTAGCCAAAGTAAGAGAAAAAGAAGAGAAATTATCATCTCATGACTACATGACTATAATAATTCACTTTCTTTCAAATATTCCATGTGATTTTTACAATGAAAGAACGTAGTCTCTTGTGTAAAGACAGGGGGTCATATACAAAATAATAGAAGGGAGAAACTTGAACCCAACTGCATATACAGTATTTAGATAATAATGTTCCTGACGTCCTCTAGTCCCTGTTTTTGAAAAATGCATTTGAAATTCACAAGAAATAGCTTTCAAATGGAGAGATAATTGTTTTTAATGTTTACAGTGCAATGTTGTGCAAATGTTATTTGGTAATTAAAACACTGGATTTCAAATGAATGATGTACTATATTGAAGAAAGAGTGACCTACTTCAGAAAATACAGGAATTGTTCCCCTCTGAGTAATGCCTCTAAATATGCATCATTTTCATATCAAGAGGCATTCATTAATTTTCATGAATCTTGGAGAATAGGTTTACTGCCTTTATAATAAAAATAGTTATGACAGTTTTTTTCTCTTAAATTAACATTTTTGTCTCATTACTAAGTTTAGCTGTTTTTAGTACTTTTATTATACATGTATAATACCCAAAGAGATTAAGAGGGAAACCTCAGGACAATAAAATTAAAAAATGAGCTAATAATTTTAACAATCAGTGTCTATCTGGAGGGTGGAATGACTCTGTATAATCAAGATATTCCCCTTAACAAAAAAAATATCAAGAAATGGTACAGTCTCTGCTTTCAGGCATGGTAATTTGAGACTTCACCTAAGGATTATAATTTCTTTGTTTCTAGGAAACCCTTAACCCTGCCAAAAAATAAAAAATAACTACATAAAAAACATCCAGTTAAAACAGTGAGGTAAATCTTAAGGAGGTGCTTCAAACAGTACAGAATTTTTTAAGGGGTATAGGAAATTCAGTGGATTTACAATTTTAGCTAAATGCTTTCAAAATCCATTCTTGGGACCTGTGCTGCTGATTAGGTTTGTTCTTTTCACTAGCCCTGATTAGCACAGTCTTGAAAGTTTAATACCATTTCATCTGGACTTGTCAACAGCTGGCCCAATTAAGCCCATACGAGTGATTAAACAGTGATCCCTGAAAAGCCAACAATAACACTACAACACTAGGGATTTGGTAGAGTTGTCTGTCACTGTGGAATTGTATTTTTCCATGGTCAATTGACTTCATTATGCTGATACTTGAAAGCATGATTAGCCATGTTTTCACAAAGAGCGAGTAATATGAAAGTTAGTTATCCAAATCAAAGCAGCCAAATCAGGCACAAAGCTCTGATTAATGTAAGAATTTCAAGTTGGTTTACTGTGAACTTCACTCCCACAGTTTATAGTAATGTGAATTGAACCATCTTTGCTCCATAAGTTGTACTCAATTAGGCAAAAAGGGTTAGTGGCTTAGACAGACATAATACATTATTTTTTGGAAATAACATTTTATGTAGAATAATTTTGAAAACACTTTGTTGGCCTGGATACAAACAACATTTTTTTTTAAAAATGTTGAAATGTGCATATCTAAAAAACTGGATGTTGCTCTGGGCAATTGCTCTCTCATGCTAATCTGTGTGATTATCTTTTGTGATTCTTCCAACTATTATTGACTATTCCAAACAAACATATAAACTTATTATTTCACAGTGTCACTTGTGTATGTACAGTGTAAAGTAAAGCGGTACTATTTAGATAATACCAAATAAAAGAGATAAACCAAAGCCCTGATTGCTTGTGGTCATTTAAGATCCCATAAAACTATTTATAAGAATACGTGTGCTATGTCTGGTGTCCTGGATAAATTCCAAATGAGGCTTATTCAACCTACTGTAGCTTAATTAGATTTCTCCCTTGGTTTAATCATTGCTTTAGTATAGAGCTTCAGTTCTCCAGTATACATACTGTACTGTTCACCTGAAACTGCTGGTGCCAAATGGATACTGTTCATCATTCCAGTGGATAATCCACTACAGTGATGGATAAAAACTCCACTTGTACATGTAAATGCTTTGTTATTCTTCTGTATAGAAAGAAACATTTTAAGAAACACATTTTCACATTGGTCTGATGAATCAGACAATGGCGTCATTCCTAGTTGCAGAAGAGCTCATGCAGTCATGTTGCAGCCATGCACCAATGGTGAACCTCATCAGCTGACAGGATGAGACACATACAGTAGTACACTTTTGTTATCTTCTTCTTTTTTATGGTACCATGGTACCATCCATGGCATCCTATTATGTAACCAACAAGACAAAACCTTCATTTTCTAACCTGTAATAATATCAACATGAATTCACTTTTCATTGAGTATGCTTTTGTATGCTTTTGACATTATACAATTCGGAATGAGTGGTCTTATCTGTGACTCTTTTTAGACCTTTACTGCAAGATACAAAGTAGGGTTTTGAACCAGGAGGCTACTCACATGAAAAAGCAGCTTTTGTGGAATGATTAGTTATCTTGCAAATAATCTACAGAGAAAGAACTCAATCAAATTTTAATTTAACTAATATAAAAGGACAAGCAGAAAGAACAGAAATAACATGACAGGACACGGTATATGAACTATTCCTTTCGCATACTAGTGAATTAAAGAAAATAATCATTCTGAATCCAAAATAGAGAGCTTGAATGTCCATGGAGACACCCAGCAACTCACAGATCCACTGTTATCTTGCTTTGCCAATGCTGGCTGTGATAAAAAAAAGTATTCCTTTTTGTTCAAATGGCAGTGTGTGGACAGTTTGAATATAAAAATAGGATCCATATTTAATATGACAAAACTTTTATATCATCTGGCCTTCGAAAAGAATAAAGTTCACGGGCATAATCCTCAAGAGACCCTCCTGTGACCATGATGACGCTTTGATAACTTAGTGTACGCATACTCAAGAATTTTAAATTTTATCCTTGTCTGTGTAATAAAAGATAAACAAAAACGTAATCACAAAACCAGCTCTATAATAAAACCAAGAATGTAATCCAAGAATCAAACGCAATATGCCATAGGCAGTGTGTGCTCTTTCTTTCTATTGAAGAAGAAACAAAACACTTTAAATTTTACATATCCAATATCAGCATGCTGGCATTTAAAGAAGCAGTTGCCCTTTTTGCCTTACATTTACATCACCAGTAGATGCAATCTGCTGCATATGGACAGATGAAAACAAAGGAAAGAACCTGCCTGAAGCAGAAAAAGACAGACAGTTTCTATCTCATCTGTTTGATTTATTTCATTTTTTTTCACTGTGTGTGCTACAGTACAGTGAGGGATTTGTTCTCAGCTATCACTAGGACAAGATGTCTCTCACCCACTTATTATTATTATTGTTTCAGCACTTAAGTCTCCAGGGCAGCTGTCAGAGACAAAGTATTGCATAGGTACTTTTTACTAAACTAATTCTAAAGTGATAAGTCTGTGGCCACAACCTCTCTGTGTTGCACAGGGCAGGATGGTTGGAATGTACAGTATAAGGTCCACTTTTATCAGACTCCAAAGAAAGATGAACTTCACAAAGTAGAATAAGGTAACAAGAAAAAAAAGGATAAGTCTGTGTTGCTGATCCTTTTAAAGATGGTGACCTCAACCCCTTCAAACTTCGACAATAAAGAATAAAAAATATTCACATTTTAAAAGACCTTATCTCTTGATACTTTGAGTCCTATTTAGTCTAGTTTACTAGTCTAATGCACTGCACCTTCTGCATATTTTAAAATCCTACTCCTATGCCCTTGGAGGTCTTGTTGTTTTTATAAAAGTCATTTGGCCATGTAGGTCCTATTAAGCTTATTACCTCTTGATCTTTAAGAAAAGTAGGAAACATCAATGATTCTGTAAATTAAAGGTGTTAAACATTTTAAGTTCCTAAAACAAGTTTAGTTAGTGTGGCTATTTCTGGCTTATCAGAACTTCCATTAATTGTATATTACAGCTAAATTGCTTAGCTAGCCTTAGAGATGGATCTTTTTTACCAATATTCATAAAAAATACTATTGAATGAAAAAAGTTGAATTTTAATGTATTATGTATCAAAAGTCTTCCTTTATCCATTCAATGTTATGCCTTTTTAGAAAATACGTTTATTTTTTAATTACATTGCTAAACAAACTGTTTGCGTCATTGGAATTTAATACTGAGGTAAATATTTTTACAATCTAGAAAAACATAAAAACAACTTGAACCATTCAAGCTGGGAATGTCTAAAAAGGCATTTACCAACATGTTCCATCTGATAACATCACAGACTTATTTTATGCCCTTTTGTGACATGAACAGAATAAGGTACAATATTTACAATATTCATTACACTGTTTTAATTGTACTAATGTACTGAGGCAATGAAACAGTTAACACTGAGGCTGGGCAATTCTTTTGATTGACATCATAATGCCTCTCTTTGATAAACTAACTTCTTTCTTAACTATTAAATGACAAAAAAATGTTCAATTTAAAATGAATAGGGGAAATGCACCTAAGTCAAAAAACGTATGTATACTCCCAAATAGAAAACTTCAAAATCCAGTTAGTCTAACAGTTGTTATCAAATACTAAAATAATGTTATTTTCCAACTTGTCATTTTGCATGTTTTGTGAATTATGACTGTTACCATGCGCACTAATGCAACTTCCAGCCACCTGGAATTAGTAGTAAATTATTGTCTCTGGAGAACTTTCTTCTCTCCTGAGAGCTGAGAACACCATCCGTTTTTAGAAAGCCATTTATTCTTACTCTTGGTAAGAGTAATGGCAATCCAGGGCCTATCCCACAAAAATAGGGATCAAGGTGGGACTACAATTTCCATGGGATACCAACTCAAACACAAGACCATTTAATAGACACTAATTAACCTAAACAACGTGTCTTTAGAATGAAACTTTCACATCTACTGAAAACCGAACACATGAAGAACTCCTTAGACAATGCTCCCCAGTCTGGAATTAAATCCACAACGGTGAGGCAGTAGACACGGATGTCGGAAAGGCAAGCTGTGGAATGGCCAGAAGAGCAAAAAAGACCCAAAGTGTAGAGGCGAAAGGGGCAACACGGAGGTTAGCTCAGGCTCAGGAGGTCAGATGATGTCGGGTAGAAACCTATGCCTTCAGGCCACAGAGGAGACTATCTGGTGCTAGGCAGGTCTCAAGACATCCGAACCCTCAATGCTGAGCGAGGAGGGAAGGGTGACCTGGAAATATATAGCCCCACACAAAGACACACCGAAAGGACAAGAAAATCACAGGGAAACTAGGAACAGGACAGAGTAGGAGTGCCCTCTAGACATAGAGGGCATGACAACAGTAATGTTAACCACCTTGACTTTTTCCCACCTCAGCTGAGAATAAGATGGATCAAATTCCAGACTGTAGCAATTGTAAGGTATGGTAAGAATATGAAGTGCAGTCTGTTCTGTGTTGATGGTCACTCAAGCATTATCTGCTGCAACATAAAGGTTGGTGTGAGTTTTCCACAATGACATTTTCAAATAACTGGCTTTATTGTTGTTTCTGTGGCATGTCAATTTGTTGTTCCTGTGATTGTTAGGCTGACAAGGATTGGTCTTGAGAAGTGTTTCAACACATTGAAACTATTTTATTTTGTACCTCTTTCACATCTTCCCTACAGTCCTGATCTTGGCAATCTGGTTCTTGCTTCATTGTAGGTGAAAAGGAGTGTTTGAGTTCATGAATTTACCAGTGATCACAAGGCTCAGCATGTGGCCCAATTATGGCTTATACAGTACGTCAACCAAATAACTTGTACTAGGATGGTATCATTAAAGTCGAGTCATTGGATTACAAACTTTGTAATACAGTGGAACTGTGTGGTGAGATGATACCGTACATTACAAAACATACTGTACCTGTTCACTTAAATTAGTGGTGAATTTATTTTCACTCTCTTTCACACCCATGAATGAAATACACACAAAAACAGGATAAGTGGTACATAGAAACTATTTTATTTATGTAATGAAAAATTCTTAGTTAACTAAATAAACTCATTTAGATATAAAATGGTTTCTAAATTTAGTAACTTTAAACTACTGCTTTACTGCAGTAAAAAAAAAAACTTAAGAATTCAGCTTATAAATCATTATATCAAATACCAGATTGAAAACCAATTTAAATGTATAGCAAGGAGTAGTCTCCTGGTGCATTAACATTTATTGTGCAGACAGCAATGCAGAAAGCATGCAGAAAACAATTTCAGTGTTGTAACACAAATCGGGTCAACCATTTTAGCACTATTTTTTTCAAATGCTTAAGGCTATCTTTGACCCAGGCATTACAAAATCACATAAAAGAAATTGATCTGTGGATTCCCTAAAAAAAAATTTGCAAAAGAAAAAAGCTTACAGTTCTCCAAAATTACTTTTTAATATGCAATCTTGACATCTTTTTGTAATCTGTTATGCCCGATATCAGAAAATGAAGACCTTGGTACTGTCATACAGTACATGAGCACAAGTGCCACATTGTGCAAAGATGACTGACACATTAGATATAAAAAGTAATTAGCTTCAGCTGGCAAAACTTAAATCCATTATGTGTGGGAACATCTTAAGAAGGCACATACAAACAGAACTTTGTCTTGATAATATCACAGACTTAATGCAACCCCTTTGTGTCAATATAAAGTTACAGTTGTTGAATTTTAGCTGAGTTTAGAACACAATATGTAGGCACAAATGAAAAGAGTTCTGTATTTACATAATGAAAAGTAAAATAAAGTACAGAGTACAAAGATTGTGATACGAAAGCGACTTGTTGAGAAATGTAGCCCCAGAAGCTCACAAAACCAATTATTTATCACTAGATTAACAGTTTTTGTCATTTAGAAAATAATAAATTGTGAGACTTTACAACTTGCCTGCTGAAGACCAAGTCTTGAATAGTGTTCACTGTTTTCTTGCGAGTCTATACTGAGGTCACAGGATCATCTAAGGTTTGCTGAGACTAGGCTGACATCTGGGTTTGATTATTTAATCCACTGCAGCCTTTTCACTTCTGCTTGGATTCCGTACAGCATATGAGCTCAATGTTAGTCTTATTTTCAGATTACAAGAAAAAACTGTGCAAAATGTATAGATGGAGTCTTGTAACTTTAGACACATATTCACATATATTTGCTTTTATCTGTTTTTCTTTAGGCATAATTCTGATCAACTGACATGGTGTTGGGATGCTGTTTCATAGTGGATTTCAGTCTTCTTCACATGGATGCACAAGAATAACAGTGCCTAATTTTCATCCATAGGTCCATACCTTGTGTGTATATTTAAAAAATATCATGCATGATAATGAATACTTTCTGTGATACATAGAAACAAATTATATAGTAGTTCAGGTGGGTAGCTGCGTCAGCATGTCTAGGCTGCAAAGGAACAAGTAATAGGTTTATTCCATGCTGAAAAAAAGAAGAAAGAGAACACAACGTTTCGGCCGTGGAGCCTTCTTCAGGTGTGAGAGAGACAGGGCAGTAGGCAAAGGTAAAGTAGCGGGAGAACAAAGGTTGGGAGGGAGAAGGAGTGAGAGGCGGGAGCAGGGGACAGAAAGAGAGGTCAATCAAGAGGTGTGAAGTCAGAATGGGTGCAGAGAGGTGTGAAATGAAACTTCCAATGAATGGAGAAAATTTAAAAGAACAGTAGTCTGTCGTTAAGAGAAGGGAGAATGTGTGATCCTAGCTGCAGAATTATTTTGGTTTCAGTGGTCTTTCTGATGTATGAGTTCGGAAAACCGTCTTTGAGAACACAGACGAAGAGATCGTCGCCCTCAGAGGTGAAATGAGAAACAATGGGCTTGGAGAGATCTTTAATCTTCACAGCCCTGACGTGTTCTCTGAAGCGGTCTCCGAGTCTCCTTCCTGTTTCTCCAATGTAGATGGCTGGGCATTTACTGCAAGAGATACAGTAAATAAGGTTGCTGGAGGTACAAGATGCTGTCTGGGTGATCCGGAATTGTCCTGAGGGGCCTTGAATGAGTGTGGTGGTGGATGTGTACTTGCAGGTGATACAGCGAGCTCTGTTGCAAGGTAAAGTGCCTGGTGTGGATGGTTGTTGAGGGCAGTCAAGGGAGCTGTGAACAAGGAGGTTACGCAGGTTGGGTGGTCGGCGATATGAGATGATGGGATGATCAGAAAAGTGGGCCCCAATGGAGGGATCATCCTGGAGGATGGAAAAGTTGTGGTTAATGGTCCTGGGGATAGGAAGTGTGTTAGGGTGGTAATGAAGCACGAAAGGAATGCGGTTGTTACGGCGGGAGTTCCTGATTGGGTTGATGGTCTGGGGGGTGTTTTTGGCTCGGGCAAGGGCCCTGTCAATCACACTGCTGGGGTATCCTCTGTTGATGAAAAAGGAGTAAATTTCGAAGGCTTGGTTCTTGAAGTCGATGTCGTCGCTGCATAATCGTCGTATCCTAAGGAACTGTGAGAAAGGAAGAGAGTTTTTAGTGTGATTGGGGTAAAATGAGCTGTACAGGAGGTAGCTGTGTGAATCTGTGGGTTTGTAATAAACTGAAGTGGACAATCGGGGGTAGTTGATGGAGAAGCTGATGTCTATAAACGGAAGAGCAGTGGAAGATATGTTAACCGTATATTTGAGGGACGGGTGGAAGTTGGTGAAATGGTGCAGGAAGAACTCAATCTGATCGTTGGAGCATGCGGCGGCACTGACTTAGTCATCAATATATCGTTTGTAGAGGTCAGGGACATAGCCAGTGTAGGAAGCGAAGAAGCGTTCTTCTACCCAGCCGACAAAAATATTGGCATAGCTGGGTCCCATTCTGGTGCCCATGGCAACTCCACTGACCTGTTGGTAAAAAAGATTATTGAAAGAGAATGTGTTCAGTGTGAGGACCAATTCTGCAAGGTGTACCAGGGTGTGGGTGGGTGGATAAAGCACTGTGCATTTGTCCAGCGTGTGCTTGAGGGCTGTAAGGCCGTCATTATGGGGAATGATGGTGTACAGAGATGTGATGTCAATGGTAAAAATGTAGCATTCGGTACCCTGAAATTGGAAATCATTAAAAAGTTGGAGCGTGTGGTTGGTGTCTTTGATGTATGAGGGAAGATCTTCAACCAGCGGTCTCATGAGGCTGTCGAGAAAGGCTGAGATGTAAGTAGTTGGACAGTTACATGCTGATACGATGGGGCGTCCAGGGGTGTCCAGTTTGTGGATTTTGGGGAGGAGGTAAAATTGAGATACCTGCGGATGTTCCATGATGAGCCGGTTCGCCTCCTGGGGGAGCTCATTACTGCTGATAAGAAGAGAAATGATGGATACCACTTCCTTTTGGTAGTCAGTGGTAGGGTTCTGTGGAGAGGGAGGTAGGCAGAAGTGTCAGTTAGTTGTCTAGAGGCTTCCAAGATATATAGATCCTTACGACACACCACAACAGCGCCTCCTTTGTCGGCTGGTTTGATGACGATATCATCCCTGTTGCGGAGAGACTGGAGCGCCTGATTTTCTCCTTGGGTGAGGTAAGACTTGTGTTTACTGGGTATAGAGAGTGCCTTGGGAGCTTGATTAGTGCATTGGTTGATGAAATAATCAACTGGTGGAAAACGGCCAGTGGGGGGAGTCCAACAGCTCTGTTTGGGATTAATGTTGTTAATGATATCAATAACCTGGTTGTTATCAGCTGCCTGTGAAGAGGAATCGTCGGCAAAATGTGCTCTGGAACGGATCCTGCGGTAAAAGCGGATAAGGTCGACATTGGTCTGGGGGATGTCCAGCTTCCTGGGAACTGGTACAAAACTGAGCCCTTTGCTGAGGAGGGATCGCTCATCCTGTGAAAGGGAAAGGTCAGAAAGTATGGTGACAACAAGGTTAGGGTTGGTGAGGGTGTTTGGGGTGTTGATGGTTTTCTTTTGTAGATGGTGACTGAGTTTTTTCTCCTTCTCTGTAGTGAGAAACTGGTAGAGTTTAGAGTTGAGAGATCTAACAAATTATATATCCATCCACACAGGTGACACACTGTGAAGATGGGTGTCATAAACAGGATCACTTATAGACAGGTGTAGGTAAAACAGACATCCAAAACAGCTTTTATAGACAGTGTGTAGCAAAATAACCAAAAAGTCAAAATAATATTAGACACAAAAAAACAAGCTACTTTTTGATTTTGCACTAGACTTCTTTATATCTCCTCTCTAAAAACTCAGACAGGCAGCTAAGGTGTTTACCAGCTCCAAAAAAAGTGTCTCTGAAACACTTTCAAAACTAAAGTTCTCAATTCCACCTGTCAGTTGGTCATTTGGGTGATTGCTTGCTTGCTTCTTTGTTCCTTTGCTTCTTTCACCCCCTTTAGTTCACTTTGCATAACAGAGAATTGGCCTTCTGTCTCCCAACAGCAGATAATAACCATCTCTGGAACATTCTTACTCCAATTGGTCAGCATACTAAAGATGACAGATCATTCTCAACAGCTTTCAAGGGAATGCAGTTTAAGCAAGAGCTGTCATTTCATCCGACATTACCGCTTTCTTAGATTAAGTGTTTTGACATGCTTTCTTTTAAAAAATGATCAATTCCACATGGTGTCACAGATGATACACTTGACATGGGTTTCAGAGGAACAAGTAAAGGTTAAGTCCATACTAAAAAGTAGAAAGAACAGAACTTTTTTGTTAAGCCTTCTTTGGGTCCAAAATGACACAGTTTGCTTAGCTCACATCTAACTATACTTTCACCTGAGAAAAAATGTTTAGGAAGACAAATGTAAATGGCATTCAGTAATACCTTTGGACTAAACTTTTTTGAGCAGTTTTTTTTTAATTGAGCAGTGTAGTGCGCAAGCAATGTCAGATACTGAATTGTTTTATTTTGCATTCTTCTTAGGTGAGGACAATTAAATAAGGAAGTTAAAGTACCATGCTACAGTACAGTATGTCATTGATTCATTTTATAAACACAATTGTTCTGTCATCTTAATTGTTTTATTACTGTTATGATGATAAGAGACAATGCTGATAGATGCATTATAGTATGAAGACTCCAAGGACTAATCTGGTTAGAAGAGACATTTAAAAATATTAATTTCTTTAAGATGATCATAAGTTTTAAGAAATTCTTTATGAACAAGGATTTTATTTAAAGGATGTGAAGACATAATTTGTCACAGCCCTCATAAGGAAAAGCAGGATGAAAATTGAATAATAGATGAAAACATATTTTATTTTTCTTTGACTATTACTACTGACATAATTTTGTGAACATTACAACAGCAACTATCAATATCTAGCTGAAGCACATTAGGCAGCTATTACAAGTTTTTTTGCACATACTGTAGCCATAATTTTGTGAACATTACAACAGCTACAAATGAGAGGAGGTCTGTCTGATTTTATTCTGTTTTGCTAACAAAACAAGGACCTGTCATGCCCCTCCTACCCTTTCCTAGAAAGGGTTAGTTTTACAAGGGGCGTTAAAAACTAACCTGCATCCGTTTGGCAGTTGGGCATAAACGGACAATATACAGTATAAAATCTACACAGATACCCAAAACTGGAATCAAATCCAGGACCCTGAAGCTATGAAGTTGTAGTGCTGTCACGCCACCATACTGCTCACAATGTTTCAGGTGAAATGCCTTTCTCAAGGTTTAATGAGCGTAATAAGTGATGTGAAATGTGTGTAAACATAAATAAAGATGGTGTCGGTTAGCATTTGTCCCTTCTTTTGAAAGACTGATATCTGGGAAAATGTTAATAGCTTCGACACATTAAGAGACTTTATTGTGTGAACAATTTTAATAGCTTTAAATTTTAATTGCTTAAAATTTTAATTAATTTAAAACTTTAGAACACAAGAGAAACTTCTTACAGAAACATATTGCACTATATCCTGCCTTCTGTTCGAAATAATTCAGATCTTAAAGTAGAGGCTTGTTTCTCATTTGTAATTACATGGTAGTCATATTCAACATATTGCAGGCTTACATGAATTTAAGAGTGTGTAATTCAGGCCTGCTGGGAAAAATTGTATTGTTTTACTTCAGTGTCCCAGAACACAAGGCATAATTTCAATCGTTGTTTAGTGCTTTGGACAGACAGCTCCATGAGCATCTAACTATGGCTGGGATTAAAAAAAAAAGTGATGGATCGCACCTGTGTGGCTTGCTGACAGTTCTTCAGTTCAAATACAAATTTCTGTCAGAACCAGGGAATTTTGAAAGAGCATGAAATATTGTGGCTGAAAAGAGCCCAGTGTAAAGCAATTATATTTTAAAGGAAAAAATAATTACCCACAGTGTGAGGCATATATCTGTATTAATCATATTGCCATGATAAATATACAGAACAATGGTAGTTTACCAAGAGTAAACATAGAACAAAAAATGCAATGTCTATTAATTTTCTGAAGAATGCAATCATCCTTCCAATCTTGAAAACCAAATAGCATGATCTATTCTTAGATTCTTCATTTTATCAAGTGTTCACACATGAAACAGGCAAACCCAAAAGTTTCTTATTGCAAGGTGCTACCTACAGCAATAAATTCTATTTATAACAGTGTTTGGTAAATAAGTTCTTAAAACACTATTTGAATTATGCCAATCCCTACCAGGAAGAGGACAGAAGTCACAATGGAGCATTCCGTGCAATACACATGGTAGGGTCCACAACAATATGTTTAAACACATGCTCGTGATTAGAGTATAGGTGACAGAAACGACTTTAAAATAGTGCAGATATTTGTTTTAAATCCACAAAGAATTACAGAATTAATTTTAATGAGCTGTAGCACATATATATAAAATGTGGTTTTGAATAACAGTTTAGATGACGGTACAGCAGGAAGAGTGAGCTTGCATTTAAAAACAATACATTCTCAGTTTCTTAGCAGATTCACTTTTGACTTTTTTATCAATAATTATTTGAAGGAAGGCTTTGCCTTAGAATAATCTTTCATTTTTTTAGCATCTTGATGCCATACTGGGATATCTTAAATTTTTCTTCAGTTTATCAAATTATTTTGACTGAGACCCCCTATTTAAACATTGACAGTAACTGTACAACATTAAATGATAGTGTTTGCATACATTCTGGTTTGACTTTATCTTGTTTATTCTCTGTGTCTAAATGTAATTGCATTTTTAATGTGCAGATTCAGCTGCTATTATGGCACTTTTAGCATAATGGTAAGTCATGTTCAAGTCATAAGAAGCCAGTTATGTGTTTGCTGTGGTGATGTTTGCACTTACTGTAGCTTTCGTAGGAAATTCAGGGCCTGTGATAATTACAAAAGAAACTCCATAGTGTAGGTAAATGATATGCTGCACAATTATTTCAAATTAAACAAAAGGCTTGTCCTTTTCAATGTATTTCTAGAAAAACAATTTGACAGCACTCCTAGTAGTAACTAACATTTTTCTGAAAAAATAAAACAAATTCTAGAGCATGTTGAAAGGTAGTTGTTAAAACACATTTTAAAAGACAATAAAACACTTCGAAAGAGGGCCTTCAGAGGTAAATCTGTTGAACCCAGATAAACCAATATCAAGGTTTTCCTTCTCCAGTCAATCTACTCCTCTTTTGGTTCCAGGGGTGCCCCCTCCTACTAGAGTGTTTCAAAATTCATCATAAACAAAACTCAAAACAGAAATCAAAATGAAATAAGGATAAAAAAATACAATAAAAATAAGAAACTGAAGATGTAGCTTAAGCATTAGACTTTTTTCAAACAATGTTTTATTCAAAATTTGAATGCTCAAACTAATGACTTTTAAGAATATGTTATGGTGAAAGTCAGCAAAAACTAAAGAGAAAAAAACTAAAATATGTTGATTGCAAAATATGTTATTGTATACCCATGAACTATCAATATCTGGCTGAAGCACATTCGGCAGCTATTACAAGTTTTTTTGCACATACTGTAGCCTTGGAAGTTTTTTCTCAGGCTTTATCAAGTTGCTTAGGGATTGCTTATGGTCAGCAACTTTTCAAGTCTTTCCAAAGATTCTCAAAGCAGTCAAGTCAGGACTTTGACTGGGCCACTCAAGAATGATGTATTTAGTTGGCAATCCTTTGACTTGTTCTTTGGGTCATTTGATTGCTGCATTGTGAATTTTTGTACCAGTTCAAGGTGTTTAGCAGAGTGAAGAACTTCCCCCCCTCCCCTCCAAGGCAGATACTGCACAGTGCACATGTTAGCAAGTTGGTGATTTCCCCGTGCTATTGCAGGAAGCCCTTCTTATAATCAAAAACCAATGGGCAAGCAAAAGTTAAAACTCGGCTGGGAAAGTTCAATCAAGATAACACATCCAAATTACAAAGGCAGAAACAAGGTCCAAAACTGTTAGAGTCCAGGAAGCAACAAAGAGATCAAACCAAAAGAAAAAGGATACGCGCACTAGGGAGCTCCAAAGAGAAACCGAAATAGTAAGCGATGGTAAGGAAAAGAGGAGGGTTAAAGTAGTGACAGGAGTGAAAGATGATAGGAAGATTAATTGCGGGGTGAGCGTCTGTTTAAGTGGGTGCGCGTGGGAATGTGAAGGTGTTTCTTAGAATATGGTGGACCGTTCGAGTGCATGTGGAATGCATAACAGCACACGCATTTGTCCCTCAGTCTTGCCAAGCTTCTCAGTCCCTAGTCATGAGAAGCAACACCATAATCTAATGCTTCCACCACCGTGCTTGATAGAAGGGATGGTACTGACTAGTTAATGTAATGTGTTGTTTGAACTACAAGTAATATTTTGCATTTAGATTAAATGTTTAACTTTTGTCTTATCTGATCACAAAACAAATTTTGCCAGATGTTTGACCAAACACTTAAATGCTTAGTTGAAAACTCCTTGCAAGATTTGGGAGTTTTGATAGTAACAGCTTCTTTCTTGCCTCTCAGCTATTGAACTCTGTAGTTTTATTAAAGATGTTGTTGTTGGCCTCATGTTGATATCCATGACCAGATACCTTTTTGTCCTACTTCTAGTTAGCTAGTGCATACTTGATATAAGCAGTGTCTGGGTAGTACAATACATCTTCCAATTCTTAATCATTGACTTTCTATTGCTCAAGGGGATAATAATTGTCTGAATTTATTAAAACCTTTCTCTTTGTGCCTTTCTGCTACTTTAACAATGAGTTGCCTTGAAAGCTCATTGGTCTTCATGGTTAAGTCTTTGCTTGAAATTCCCTACCTGACTGAAGAAACCTAGAGGAAGATGTACAGTATTTATTCTGAAATTATGTGAAAAACTATTATTTTACAGAGACAAAGGACACTCACTAATTGTGTGGCTCATTTAGATAATTTTGTGCATCACATTAATTTAGCTTTGCCACAGCAAGGGGTTTTAATACTTATGCAGTCATGATTTTCCATTTTTCTTTCATATTAATCTATAAACTTCTAACTTTTTGTTTTTTGCTTTGAATGTGTTGAGTGGGTTGTGTAAATGAAACAAATATTAATTGCTACTCCAACATGTCATGACTGCAAGCTTTAAAGCAACAAAATGTAAAAACAATAGACTCAATAATTTAACATAAGGTACTTTACATATGTTTAATTTCAATATATTTGTTAATATGTGTAATTTGTGTATATGTGTCTGTATTAAATACAGACATATATACATTTATACAACATCGTAAGCAGTAATGGATGCACGCAAAATATTTTTTCCTTTGTTTGATGCCTTGAACATAAAAGCAAATAGCAAAGGTCATTTCATAAAAATAGCAAAAGGAAAACAACCTGAAATGAAATGAGCATAAGCACTTTTTTATCAAATGTCAAGAGTTGTAGCATTTAAAACCTGTGATATACAGTATAGTATTGTTGAATTTATAATGCAATACCTGTTATTGTTTTGTATATCTAAAATCTTGTATTTGTTTTGGACAAAAGTCTTTTTCAAAGTTTTTGGCTTACAAGTCCCATTTTAATATCTCACCCAGCAGAAGTGCTATGCAGCATTAAAGCCTATTGAAGTTATTGATTGCTTCCTAAAAAAAAGCCAGAACATGAAACAAATCTAAAAGGTCAAACCCACAAAGCTTAGTGTGCTTAAATAAAAAAAAAATGTGAATATAAACATCTTCAATTTTTTCTATTGTGTGGAAAGTAAACACACGTAGAATTTAAGGTGACATTGTAATACTCAGTTTTAACCATTGTCTGTTTCATCCCTGAGATAAAAACAAACTTCATTCTGGGATATTTAGTTGGATACTACTTTTTTTGGCATCCTCAATATAATTCAATATTAATGAGTGATCGTGATACATTTGAGTGACCTCAGAAGCAGTAAATCTGTCACGAATCTCAGAAGGGACGAAACGTAGAATGGCAGGAGAGCGAAAAGACCCTATGCTTAGCAGCGAGATGGGGGTTAGCCCGGGCCCAGCTGTTCAGGGAATGCCATATAGAAACCTATGCCCTCGGGTAGCGGACGTGGGGCGACCTGGTGCTAGGCGGGTCTCAGGACATTCGAATGTCAATGCTGAGCGAAGGCAGACTGAAAGACCTGGAAATATATTGCTCCAGAGAGAGAGGAACACCGGAAGGACAGCAAAGAACCGGAAATGAGAGATAGGACAGAGAAGGAGTGCCCTCTGGCTGCAGAGGATGTGACAGTACCCCCCCCCTTCATGGGTGGTTCCTGACGCCCATACAGATGCAGTCATTCAAAATGCACGGTAAAAACCCGCGGTACAGTAACCTACCCGCAGGGCACCGCGGTAAGTGATTGGCTGGCCAAAATGACCGACAGGGGCACTCGTGGTGCATTGGTTGGTAGTGAAAAGATTTAATCATTTAATGTCTTTACTGTGCACATTTTAATCTGCTTAGTTTTGAATATTTATATGGAATTTTACCACTAAAGGGAAATTTTAGTAGCTGAGCATAAAAAGAAGAGGAGCATAACACATCTGAAGGTCATAAACGATATTAATTTAGGAACATAAACATTACTGTATGTACATAAACTGTACTGTGTATGGCTGGTCTTGATAGTTTAAAGAAAAAATACACACCAGTCTTCCATTTCTCCCTAAACATTTTAAGCATGAAAGTTTTATGAAACGGTACCCAAATATGTGATTGCTGTATAGAATGAATTTTAATTTTTAAAAATTATTTAACACGGAAATTAAGCTGTTTACATCTTCCGCCTGAGAACAGTCACCTGTTGCTACCCAATGCAGAAACACAACCACTAACTAGCAAAGAGAGGACATAACCTAGCCAATATGATAAAGAAATAAATAATTATTTCGTTTATTTCTTTTGCACATTTATTTGAACATTTCCATCGATTGTACAAGCACTTGGAAACTGTCCAATCCCTAGTTCATCAGGCATTTTCTTTTACGCTGCGGGCATTCTCCTGGTCTGTGTCTTCTAGGATATAATGCCAGAGAACTCTTGTTTTTATGTCCACTATAACAGACAATCTCCTTTGCTTTTAACCGAGCGTTTAATAATTTCCTAAAATGAAAATTATTTACTTTATTTCCCTCACGGGATTAATAAAAGTATCTATCATCTGTCTAAACTATGGGACAGAATTCTGGGGTCTCCCCATACCAGAGATTATGGTAGGGCTTCAGAATGGTGATTGGCTGACACCATCTGACACCCCTCTGATTGGAGAAAAAAGACGTGCTGGTCTGCTATACATACAGTACTGTACCAGTAAGAGGAATTCTTTCTGTTCGAAACGTGTATTTTAAAAGTTTAAGAAGTAAAAACCTTACAGCGTACACAGATTTCATCATCTTTGTCTTATGCATAATAATGTTCACCGCTCTGTCTAGCAAATTAATAATAAACTTTATTTTATATAGCGTTTTAAACGAATAAGTAATTAGATTGCTCATAAACCTAATTACTTGCTTTTTCTTTTTTTTAGGCTCAGATTTCAACTATAGATCGTATTATTAATAACCATAATAACAACCAACCAACAAAAACAACCATATAAACATAATACCAACCAAAAACATAGATAACCACCACAATACAAAATCAAATATATCAAACCATTATACTCTCGCAACTTCCTTCAATTATCATTATCCCGCCCCTTATGCAAAACCAAACCCTCCACCCATCCCAGTTTATCCTCTTTATCATAAACAAAATTCACCTCAATTTTCAACATAAAGCATTACACAAAATCAATACCTCAACACTCCATACTCAACAACGATAATTCACAAACAGCCAGAACATGTAACTCCACATTCCCAAACAGACCTCATTTCCATAGCCCCGCCCCTTATGCAAAACCAACATCCCTCCCCTGTTTTCTCTCTCCCCTGGCGTTTGTAATCGTTATTTTCAAATAAATGTTTGCAAAGTCATGTATTTTAAAAATCTTAAGATTTTTATATTTATGTCTTTATTTAGTGGTTTCATTAGTGACAAAGGCTAAACTTTCTTGGAAAAATGTCTTTTATGTAAACCATGTTTGCTATTAATTCATTCAGGGCTAAAATATGTTCATTGTCGTCTAATGAAAGAAGGGTTCCTTTCGCCGTAGTTGGGTTGAAATTAGAAGCTTGCCAGGCCCGGATTGTTACACCAACGCATTAGCATGTTAAAGCAATTTCATTGAGGAGCCTAGCCTTTAACTAGTAAGTACTGTACTTACTGGGTTTTTGAGGGGGGGTGGTGTCTTTCTTTGGAAATCTCACCTGCTTCTACTTTGAAAATACTTGTGAAACCGGCTTAATTAGTCACAGCCAGCACTCCTGCAGAGAGGGGGGTTGTACTTGCAGTGTATACAGTAGATGGGAAAGCCAGAGCCAACCTCTACGCCGCCCACGTGTTATGCTCTTCGTTAATGTCTAAGCCGGAACACATCATTATATCTCATTTTGTATTTCTTAAAAAAAAAAAATTGTTTGCCCAGCCTAACAATAGTATTATTGTTATTGTTTTTAACCTGTAAAGCGCTTTGAGGAGCCACCTTTAAAGGCGCCATATACAATAAAGTTCATTATTATTACTATTGTTAATTTGCTGGACAGAGAGGTGAACATTGTTACACAGAAGACAAAGATAGCGATTTACGTTGCATTGTGCATTGTGCTGCTGTAATACAGTTTTAAATAATTAATAGTCTAAACAGTATCAGCTTTATTTATGAGTTTTAAATAAAGGCGATTTAAACGCGATTTAAATTAATATAAATGTTAGTATTGTAACGCCTAGGTGACTATTCATTGTTATTAAAATGACTCAAATTTGATCATGTTGTGATATTTAGAAATATAAATTTGTTTGGAGGTTTTAATTAATCTCTGACTAAGGAAACGTTTAATTTTTTCAAAGAAATGTTTGTTAAAAAAAACAGTAGGATTTGATCACAGACCACGTGACATGGGAGTCAGAAACCTAACCCACAGCACCACCGGCAAAGTCGCGTGCAGAGTGCTGAAAAAGCACTACAGAAACATTATTAACAGACAATGTACAGCGTGTACTATTCTTGTGTTGCGGTACATGAATATAATTATATCATTATTAATTTCTTTAGATACGCGATTCCATATTATATTCCCTTTTAATCAAATTCTAAAAGTATGCTTGTTGACTTCGGTATCACGTTAGTTAAAGACTTCGATGCTTAATGTTTAGGGAGAAATGGAATACTGGTGTGTATTTTTTCTTTAAAGTACCGAGACCAGCCATATACTGTATGTTTAAGTTCCAAAATTAATATCGTTTATGGCTTTCACACGCGTTGCAGTATGCTCCTATTCTTTTTATGCTCAGCTACTAAGATTTCCCTTCAGTGGTAAAATTCCATATAAATGTTCAATACTTAAACGGGCACAGTTAAGACATTAAATATACATACTGTATACATACTGTATACAGTACAGTTTGCATACAGTAATATGTTTATGTTCCTAAATCAATCTCTTTTATGAGCATGTGAAAGGGATGGTGAATCAGTTCTCAAAAATTACTGTACTTTGCATGATTGGAAAAAAATGCGTGATTGTGAAATGATGTGGTGTTACTTTTACAAAGACGGTCAATGAAAAAAAAAACGTGGACAAAGGCAATACTTTGTTTACAGCTTGTCCAAGGTCATTCATTATTAATACTATTAGTAATATCTTCGTTAAAGACTTTGATGGCAACAGCTCAAACATGAGAGGTTGAGCTTTACTAGCTCCACCTTGCGGAAATTCCGGATACTATTATTTTAATTGCGGTATTATAGGAGAATTTACGGTAACTCGCGGTAGACCGCGTAAAGCGCACCGCAAAATAATGTGGTATCGCCCGCGCATTTTGAATGGCTGCATCTGTACAAATAAATGAGCTGCACAGCACTGGGGGGAGGAAAAACCTCATTTAACTGAAAGGAAACCTCCAGGAGTGCACGGCTGAGAGCTGCCCCCTCCTCCAGGGTATAAACCTTTATTGGGTAGAGGAAGGGGGGGTCGAGAAGGGCTCCAGAGACTTAAAACAAAAAAGTACACAAGCACAAACACAACAGACATAAACCTGGGAAAGACCAGGTAGACAAACCACAAAAAACGGATAGGAACCAAAAAACACAGGGAGCAGGGGGGACCAAATAGGAGGGGAAACCAGGAAGAGAAAAATCAAAACAAGCAAAAAACAAGAATAAAAAACAAAAAACCCGGGGAAAAAATACCACAGACTGGGCAATAGGCACATTCACATTCCAACGCTGATATCAGAGTGGACAACCTGAGGCAAGCCAGACAGAAGTCCGCTCACAAACACAGATTGGAGTGATATCCAGCGAAAGGAATGGAGGAGTGGACAACCCGAGGAAAGCCAGGCACAGGACCTGCTCACAGGCACGGACAAAATCATTTGAGAGTTTATTGGGCACTGGGGATGAATATCAAGTCTAGTGAAAAGTATAGAATGGAAAATATGTTTCCCAATTATTAAGAGAAAAAAAATGCTAATTTACTCCAATGGATAAAAATATTGAATTTGTTATTTAGGAGTAGATTGTTATCTGATTTCTTGATAGTCATGTCTTCTTCAAAAGTGGCCTAAGAGGGCTTACACAAATAGCCAGAACTGCTAAAGAACTTCTTAATTCTACAGTATATATAGTGAGTTTGTTGCTGTCCAACAAACTGGTAACATATATTTGTCATCAAAATAAACAAATCCAATACTTGGGAACATTCTGCTTGTTTGGTAGCAAAAGTATGATCATGAAAACCAAGGAATCATCTCCACAGAGACGCAATGCTGTGCACTCTGTGTTCATAGTTCATTTATAACATCAGTCCATCAGTTAATCAAATGCATGTAGAAACATGGAGTATAATGATGATAGGATGATGATTTCTACTACTTTTATTCCTACTGATATTGTTACTACAGTACTAGAGTAGGAACAAGTATTCATACAGTATATCAACATTTGGTTTACCTAAACTGAGCAGTTTGCAAGGCCCCAATGTTTTAACACAAATCTGCTGGATTGTTCAAGAATCTAATATAAAACAGGGTACATCAAAGCTACAGAGGCGCTGTCTCCATGGTAACATACTATGTAACAACATTTAAGTGGGAAATGCTCGCCATATCTCTTGTATGAATGGCTTTTCACATCTGTCAGCTGAAATGCACTCCTGAATGTCTTTATGTATTTTTCTGTCATAGCTGCTGTTACATGTCCAAATACTTTCACCTCTTTTGCAAAACAGGTGAACGCTTATCCTTTTTAGCAAAGAGATTTGTGCAATCTTCATAACTTTAAGGAGCATACACTTTCATGGATTGTTTTACTATTCTTCGGAATTGTTTCCTTATTTTCATTAGACAAAAGAGTTTTACAAACTTATGTATGTGCCTGGATGTGGATTTACAGTACGTACAGTAAGATATGAAACCTGCATCTTATACAGTAGTGCTTGTGTCAACAAAAGAAACCAAATTTGGTTTTATTCAGACCTAAAATTAAATTTAATGATGGTTATACTTATTTTTTACATGTTCAAATGCATCATTTGTATCACACTATGAAATAAATAAGGTCTTGAATAATCCATTATAATTATTACTACTACAACCTCATTAATTGCATTTTACTTAGCCTTAGCTGTCTTAGAGAAGTCAGTGCCTTAGAAAGAAAGGTAAGAGTGCTTTTAAGTGTTTCCTACCACACACATCAATAATTTAGTGTATACATTGCTACTCACTTTGAAATCTTTACAGATATGGATGCTGTAAAATACTTCAATAATTTACCATCTGCTTTGGGAAAAACTAAAATTTTATCCAGTGTGAGCACTTTAAGTACTGGGATGTAAGGCACAGATGCATGCTGTTCAAAAGACAATTAATTTAAGGTTTGCTGGTGGTTCCTCCTTGAGATATTCCCTGAATAATTCAGTGTATTCAGAAAATGCATCCCATTTATCTTCACAGGTATCATTGCAGCAGTTTGTAACAAAATCCATTTTTCCTCCATACAGCTAGTCCAAAATATGTTTTACTTAACTTTATCAGCAAAATTTGAATGATCTAAAAATGCTAAATAATTTTAAAATGCTATTGTTAACACCTTCTGTACACAAGGATGCTTGTAGTGCAACTTATCTTCAGGGAGATAGGAATATTTAACTTGTTTTAGGAGAAGCCTTCACTGGAAAAAAAAATAATCTATAGAAAATAAGAAAGGCGTCTTCCTGGTATATTTATTGTTTTTAATACAATACATCCACAATTTCTTAATTTTTGCTTTTGTAAAGGCTATACAGTATATCACTTTATATAGATCTATTCACTATACACTGATAACCACAAACAAGTGTAGAAGTTTGTTGTGATGCCTGTTTTGTTACTTATTTTCATTTTTGTACAGTGAAAAATTCAAAGCAACCAATGAAAAATATAAAAATGATGCCAAAAAATATATAATGATGCACTGTTTCTAATTATAGAAAGTTACTTTTCAGTGAGTCATTAAACTAGCCATATATAGTATATAAAGTAGTTCAGCATGTAAAATATAAAGTACAATATAAGAAAAATGAGTATTGCACATTACTTTGCACATTTAAATAGCTGAGACAGATATGTTTAAACACAGTATGGACTAAGGGGCATATAAATAGTTCTATATATAGAAAGTTGAGATAATATTTGTTTCTGATATGAAGATGTTGTCTTTTTAGCTGAAGGTTTTGTATTAATGTTGTATGTAACGGATGTAGATGCCATTTTGCAGCATGGTTTAAAAGGTTTTGAATCAAATCATTATCCCAGCATAAATTAGCAGGTTTTAAAGGAGGCTTGTGGTATAATAAGAAGGTGAGACAGGAAGTTGAAAAAAATCTGCATTCAGTGTTATTAAAAGATATTAATATTCACTGATTCTGTGAATATACTCATAGGGGCATTGCAGCTATTTCTATGGAAACAACTTGGATCTCAGAATTGACACCCACTTATCCAAGGAAGTACATTTTATATTATAATGTGAGCATTACAATTGAAAGGGAATGACATTCTGGCATTTTATTTCAGTATATTTGACATTGTTACCATTAATAAATAAGAAAATTCAGGTTTTTAACATGTACAGTATATAAAGGTAACCTTGAAGGCTATAGCCATATTGCAGTTATCCTGGATTTAAGATTTGGTCCAGTTTACATTAAAATATTTACTTAATGTTAAAAAATTAAATTTAGCCTTTTTAAATATGTACAAATATCCAAATATGTATAGCTTGGGTTTTTAATTTTAATGCTTTATGTAATTACTTAAGCATTTTTTAATTTTACATACAGTGGGCAGAGCCTTGCAAAAGTGTTCCGACTCTTGCACAGTTACCACATTGCTTTAAAGCTCCCAGTCATGACACTTTAAAGGAGCAATACATGTTTGTTATATTATCTACAGCAACCTACTCCACACTTTCAAAACAAAAAAAAGAAGTAAATAGATACTATTTTGAGAAAAATGGAAAGGTCATGATTGCATAAATATTCAAACCCTTTGCTGTGGAAAACCTAAATTAACTTAGGTGCAAAAAATTATCTTAACGAGCCACACAATTAGTTGATTGGTCTCTGTCTGTGTGCAATAATAGTCATTTTCATGATTTCAGAATAAAAGCACCTGGCTCTGAGAGGTTCTATGAAGACGAAGGAGCTTTCAAAGCCCATCAGGGATAAAGCTGTTGAAAAGCTCAGATCAAGTGAAGAGTACAAAAATATTGTTATCCCTGTGAGCATAAGTGTACTCAATCATCAAGAAATGGATGGTGCATTGTCCCAACTAGATTTTGATTAGAAGCCATTCCAAAGATGAAACTGATGAGGGATGCCATTTTGACGTCAATGGCAACTTTTAAAGAGCTGTAGAGTTCAATGGCATGAAATGGGAGAATATGTGCATCAGGCAACAATATCCCAGTCACTCACAAAACCTAGAATGGAGAACTGTCTAATATCCTGCTTGGAGTTTGAAGCAAAGCACCCAAGCATCAAATTGGAAGTTTAGCATGGTGGATGGGGCCACGGGTATGTTTTTCCTATGCAGGAACTAGGAAGCTTTTTCAGAATGAAGAAAAATGAGCAGAGCAAACTACAGGAAACTTCTCGTCCATTTAGCAGGACAATGATTCAAAGCATAGGCCCAAAAAATACTGGAGTCGTTTGATGAAGAAAGTGAATGTGCTTGAGTGCCCATGTCAAAATGTTGACTTGAATCTTGTTGACAATCTGTTGAAAGAATGTTCCTGTCCATAAATGATCCTTAAGTAAGAGGGCGATCTTGGACACATCTGCTGAGAAGATTGCAACAAGCCAGTGTACCAAATCAGTAAACACTTATCCAATAAGAACTGGTGTCAAGGGTGCTATACTCAGCAAGTATCAAGTTTTGAATAAAAAATGTGTGTATTAATGTGTAATTTCACAAAATTCACAACACCATTTTTTGGCGTCTTGGAATTTACTAAAAAAGAACCACCTTTATTCATCATGTACATTTCATGTACAAGGAATTTACTCTGATGTACATGGTACTGCAAAAATATTCTTCATATATCATACACAAACAAGACAAAAGACATCATTAGCACAAGCAGACGCATTGCCAAACTCAACAGTTATAAAGTCAGTCAGTATGCTCTCAATAATGGCTCTATAAAACTGCATTAGAATTGAGATATGAGAACCTGATATTGTCCTGGATCCTCCTGGTTTTAATATGTGAGTAGTATTAATATATTTAATTTTATGTGATGAGTACTATTTGCTTACCAGTTCCTTGAATATACAAATTACTATATATATATAATTATGTGCACAGTAGTTGCATATTTTAGCATCATTTCCAGCCTGACATTCCCCACACCACCAACACAGAACCAGGACTGTTACAAAAACAACACCACATTGAGATGCTGATGCTTAGTAGAGGGTACAGGGGCAGAGGGCAGTCACATACTGTACAGTCACATACATTTTTAAATAAAGAAACCATGTGAGTAAAATATAGTACAATAGGATCTTGAAATCTGCAAATTTAACATTTGCAAATGTGCTAATTGTGATTCAGTCTTGTATGAAAGAAGAGATGAGCAGGATGAAAACAAATCAAATGTTTTTAAGCACAACCTTCAAATTAGGTGTGCAACAGACTAGAATCATTTGAAAAATCTAGTTAGTGAATCTTTCACTGCCCCCTGCCCCTGTACCCTCTACCGAGCATCAGCATCTCAATGTGGTGTTGTTTTTTTAACCGTCCTGGTTCTGTGTTGGTGGTGTGGGGAATGACAGGTTGGTAATTATTTCACAGGCTCTAGACTGATAGTTTTATTGCCCTGTTCATTACAATGGGGCATGCTAAGCATGGAGGTGTTGATAACAGTTGATCAATGTTATTTTAATTAACGTAAAGCCATACATTAGTACTTTAATAATCATAAAAGGAAGGGTTACTTATGTGTTTTAACTATGTGACTATATATGACTATATATACTGTATACTATGTAACTACTGTATACAGTATATAATGTAAACAGTATTAACTTACGTTATAGGGGGTGGATTTGGTTACATGTTAATTTGGCTATTCTAGACAGTTCTTTGATCTTTGCGAATGGCGATACCCTACTGTATATGATTAATAAGATAACTAAATAGGTTAGTTATCACATGTTTTGTGATATCCTTGGACACCTTAATTATTTTTTCCCAGCAAATAAAAGACAGAAAAAGAGAGATTTACTGTATACATGTTGATCCTATTAGTCAAATCTGAAATTTACAAACCAGAACTTGAACTATAGGGTCAGGACTCTGAATACCTCACTGTGCCTGTCAAGCTATGATTCTAGCTCTGTCTAAAGATGTGAGAGAGTATTTGAATTTCACTCACAAAAACCAAGGAGTATATTTCTTCTGGTGACAAAGTGGGTGCCTGCCTTCATGAGCTTCTTTACAAGGATATTATCATTGATCCTGTGTTGTCAGCATCACAGTAAGCAATTGATCAAAAGAAGATAGTAGCAGGAGGTGGTCACAGCGTAGTGGCCTGTGGCCTTGCTTTTCACAGCAGAGGTCACTGTGGAGTGCAGACAAGAACATTCTCCTCACTTATTACAGAAGATGAACTGAAAAGGGAAATAAAGTAATTGCTCCATCTGCAAAAGCGAAATACAACAAGTAAGCAGGAGCAGGTTTAAACATAAAAACCTCCATAATTCTAACTAATGGCATTTTATGAAATTAGAGTCTGGATATGACTTACAGCTGTAACATTTTCTATTTTTGATGGCTGATTCATGATTAATGAGTTTTCAATGTGTGACAATGATTTTATATTGACTAAATTAATAAAATGTCTGTTTTAAGCTGTTTGCCTGTTTTTTATGTTTCTCTTGATAGCAAGGACTTCAACTGTCATTTCAGAAAAATAAACTAAAGCAGCTATTTCTATGAGCCGCACCATTCTGTGGAGCTAAAAAAAAAAGATAAATGAGAGCTGGTTTAAATTATTGATGATTATAATATGTGATATAAAAGACCTTTGATTTACAGAGCAGCAGTGCTGCAAGTAAATTCTCACTTGTTAAAAAGCTTTATTGGAGTATATCTTTTTTCTGTCTAGAATCTATAGAAATACAGTACAATATTTAGTTCACACAGCAACAATATATAGTTGCTCTAATAAAAGCATTCCTGTAGAGTATTATATATATGTTACAGAATGGAAATATGTCTTTTATTTTGGAGAAAAATAAACAAATGGCTGCTGAACTCTGAGTTTAAATTACAATAATGTTTTGCAATGTCCTTTTTGCTTCAGAAGTTAAACAGAATTTTATTTTCCTTAGATTAACATTCTATTATTAAAGTTAAATAAGCAAAATTATTTTTGCATATTGTCATTTGGAATGCTAAGCAGGCAAAACATTAATCTAAATTTTTATCTTTTTATTATCTGTATTTTTTATTCTTTATCAAATATGATTACTTTCCATGGTGCTACAAGAGCCCTGCTCTATTTTAGATCTCAGCAGCATATAATATCTGTAACATTTAAATATTTATAATCTGGATGCTTTTCAGTCTTATAGTCTTCACTTTGATTAAAGACTGAATTGCAATCACTAGGGAAATAAGTAAGTTATGCAAAAGGTTGATTTGGTTTCCAATGCTGTTACCGAGCATTTTTTTTCTACAGATTACAGTGCTGAAGTCTGAAATGCGCAATGTCATGTGACTAAGACATTTATTTCAGGTGTATCTTGTTTAAATTGCAAATTTAAGAGTGCATTACGGTAATGCTGTTTTGTGAGTGTAGCCTGAAGCAGCAGTTATTCAAAAATAATAATGAAATATATGCAAAAATAAAATTTAAACAGAAATCATGTCTGAATGCTGTACCTTTAACCTGTGAAAATTGGATGCAGCATTTGAACCAGAAGCCCTTTAATAGCTTTTTGAAATGGTTATACAGAATTCATTTTTAAGCATATTGGGCTATATATGTTATGGCCTTCAGGAGAGGTCTCATACAAAGAAAAATCAGAATACATCCAGATTGTATGTCTATTATGCATTACATCTTCTTTTTTGTTGACTTACCATGCTTATGCATCTACTGTATGTGAACATTAAAAGATGATTTTCTTAAAAGATAATGCCTAAGCCAAAATATATCTTAGAAAAGCTACAAACTCATATTGAAATATAATGTCTCAGAGTGGGTCATGAAACCTGTTGTCAACACATACTGTAATTCTGAATTGTTGATAGTCTATAACAATAAGCATTCAGAAAGTCTGATCTATATACTGTACAATATGCTTTGTTAAACCAAGAAAAACTGAAGTGTGCTTCTTTCTCTTTCCTGAGCATTAATGTATCAATTCTCATTCAGAAATGACCAGTTAATCTTTGTTTGACTGTAACATGTAAACTCAAGAGATCATATCATCAAGCATCATCAAAGATTTTCAGTCAATAGATGTTCCAAGGACATATGACCCCTGCAATGTGCAATAACTTAATTTTGAAGCAATATTACATCCTTCTGCTACAGTATGTAATTTTGTATACTCAAAATGATTTAAATAAAAATGAAAAAAGACTTACAGTATGTACTAACTTAATTTCCTAAAAAACTGTTGACTCACTAACAGCCGAAAGGCAGAAAAGTAACATTTTATTTTATTTAAGGACTTTGCTAAACTGTTCAGAAAGGAGAAATGAAGTATGGAAGAAACTGACCTTGCTGGATTTTCTGTTGTTTTTTGCTTGCAGAGAGAGATTCACCTTGTAGTGTCCTGCTCTTGCCTTGGGGTCATAAGGATAAATCTGAAACTTGCTGAATTTTATTTAAGCACTCAAGCACCTACTTTACTTTCCCCATTTTTATTGTACAGTACCTAATCTTATCTTATTTCAAGAGAGAAGTTTTTATTTCAAATAGTACTGTTTGAGTGGTTTGCATTAACCCAGAAAGAAAATACCATATACAGTACAGTGCTTTGAAAAAATATTCACTCCTTCCTGTATGGTATCATGTTGTTTAATTGAAAATGTGTACAACTTGAAAACTTCCTTAAGCTCTTTTTTATGTTACAGTAATTTCGCTACATCAGTTTTCACAATTGCCAGATTTATAAGATCCAAGATTCAATTTGGACTAATCCACTAAGGGACATTTACTTTTTTGTTGTTAAGACAACACAGTGTAGCTTTGGGCTTATATCTTGGGTCATAGTCCTGCTGAAAGGTGAATTTTTGTCCCAATTTTTGACTTGCAATTTACAGTAACAACTGTCCCAATTTAGCAAACTGAACCAGGTTTTTCTCTAAGATTTATCTGTACTTTGCTACATCCATTCAGACACGACAAGCTTCCCAGACCCTGCTCATGACAAGCAGCACTGTATCTCTAACATTATCCAGGCGTAATTCTGAAAGTTCCTTGATTTCTGCTTGACATTCACTACTTGACTGAGGGACCTTCCAGAAACAGGTGTATTTACTCTGAAATCATATGAACCACAAATATTGCACATTCAAATTGTTGTGTTAAATTATTATGTGCACCTGAACTAATTTATGTTTTAAATAGTAAAGGGATGACATTTTATGCAATCAACATGTTTTATGATTTTTTTTTTCATAGCCATTGGTTACCCTCTTGGGGAAGACTGTTTGTTCATCTTCCTTCTCGGGTTGCTTTTCAACTTGGTTCTAATGGCAACTCACACCATCCCTAGCACTTTTGTATTAGCTCCAGTTCAGCTTGCTCTGGTTCAGCTTGCCTAAGCTGTTCCATGGTGCTGCACTTCATCCTTATTGACCCTGGCTAATGGACAGCTGCACAACACCTGTGATGTCCTCAGTACAAACTAAGCAGTGTTTTTCTCAAGCACACTGAATCCTACAGGCCTGTAAACCACCTCAATCTATTTCGAACGAGGACTGTCCTCTGTAATTCCCAAACATTCTCTCTCCTTTCTGGAGCCTACATACAGCCTTATACCCTTTTCCCAGGTCACTTTATAATGCTCTTAATTAGCCCAGTAATCCATTTCAAGCAAACATCTCCTACTGACTAACACATTCCATGTGTAGAATTTAACTCCATTTGATTGTTAATTGCTTCTCTGGATTAGGTGTGTCTCATTCTACAGGTTCACACAATTGACAGGTGGAAATCCTGGCTCAAAGCACCTCCACTGGGTCTGGTTTAGCCAAAATGGTAGCTTTTTCACACAGACACCTCACAAAATGATGGATCCATTTCATCTAGTCACATCTCTTTTACACTTCTTGCATCAGATGTTTTCAACACTGCCATTTCAGTAATTATCACCCACACCTGCATCTACTTATCGTTAAGACTACCATTTAAACCAGTTTTCCTATGTGTTCACTGTTCAGTCTCTTTGTTCGAGACTAACAGGCTTCATTTTTTTCCTCAGTCTGAACTGAATTTACCTGGTTATTCTGCCATGTGCTGACTTTTCAGCAGCAATATACATGTATTCTTATAGAGGGGGGTTACAAAAATGGTGAATATGGGAAACTGACCGAGTGGATTAAATCAATAAGTAAATTAAATGATTTAAAACCCCAACATGTAAAGATCTTTGCCAAGAATATATGCAAGCTGTTTGTATAGTTAGAGGAATATGACTTTTTTCCTCTGGTACAACTTTGGTGAAAAGAGTAATAACTCAGACACTTAGTTGAACAGATACTTATCAATAATGACAATACAAACACTAAACTACACGCAACATAAATATACAAAACACAAGTTACACTATTTACAAATAAGGCATTCTAGAGACCTACTTTCCTAACCACCTAAATATGCAACCACTAACCAGGAGAGGCTTTTAATTGAGGGAATCTTTACAAATCAGAGTCACTAACAACAGAATAGCAAGCTGTCTTATTAAGGTTTAAATACTGAATCTCCATACTGAACTTTCCAGATGATCTGGAGAAGGAGCTCTCACCTACCAATATCTTTCTTGTGGTCTGGTCTGTTGCATTGCGTTCCCCAGCTCTGCTTCATCATCCTCTTATATGGTGTCTTTCTGGACTGTTGATTGACACTTAATCATTTACCCAGAACAAAATCAATTAAGGTAAACCAAGGTAACCTTTATGATTGTTTTTACCACTGAATCTGGACATCCTACATCTCAGCCAAACATCTCTTTGCTTTGAAGCTGAGATGTTGACATTAGCCAGGTTACCTAAATTCTTAGCGACACTTGCATAGTCATCTGTAGCTGTAACAGTATCATGGTAACCAAAACCAAACATGATATTCTAAATGTGATCTTACTAGTGAATTGTACAATGTTAACATAACAGAAGCAATCACTTGTTTTTTTCCTTCTTATTATTGTCTAGAACATGGAAATATGAACATCTAAGTTTTTTTCTTAGTATCTTTTTCTTAGATGGTATCTTCTTCAAGTTCAGTGTTATATACATTACTCAGTTTCAGCCCCATGACATTCCAGCATTCCAGCATACTTTCCAAAACTCTGTGAAAAATTAAAATCTCCCATAATAACCACATCGTTTTTTACACATCATCCCTGAGTCCATTATATAAGCCTGCATTGCAATTAATACCTAGATTGTACTTCTAATGCACTTTGAATGCTTGTATTTTTTAGGTTTCTGACCCATGTAGGCTCGAAACTCCTTTATTAATCTCATTAAGTTTCTATGTTTGAATGATCATGTGTGTGTGTATTGTTATGCTTCCACTACTCTCATTTCTCCTGTCTCTTTGGAACATATTCATTGTCTATTACATATTCATCAATTGTTGTATTTGTCACCATCACTGTCTGTTAACCATGCTTCAGTGATTCCAGTTGCATCATAATCACCTGTTAATGTGTCAGCTTCTATTTCTATTACTACAGTATGTTCCTAAAATCCACATGACATGGGAATGTTCTGGTCCAGCTAATAGGTTTGGCAGTGATATCTCATGCCTCTTATGAGTCAATTGAGCTGCACCCGAGGTATTCATTAACATTTGTCTAGACAGCTTTGTCTCAAACACAGCCCATGGGCATCAAAGGAACTATTGCTACCTAATGTAAGATGTAGATATTTTTCCTGTATAACAACATGTGCTGTCTTCTTAGAAAATCTGTCAGCATCATTTTGTTCAAAGGGCATGACATGGCCTGAAATGATTTTCCCTCGGTAGCACGTAACAGTGTGACCCTGGCAAATGAACAGATTAGTTCTGCATCTCATATAGATAGGACTCATCAAAATTATTTAGACATGTCTGTATTAATCTTAAAGAACCATTAAAAATAAGCCATCACTGATATCAAATCATCATAAGTCTTCCATATTAGAATATTATGTGCAACACATTGTTCAGGAAAAAGAGGATATTAGTATATTTAATGAATTTCAAAGGGTGTATATGGAGAAAACCCATCAGCTATGACAGAGTAAAATCTGCAAACAGAACTAATGAGAAATTGTTGCAATAAAGTTGCTATGCTTGATGTTTGTATGAGCATTGGCTGAATCTGAGTAACAAAGTGACTAGAACTTGTACATAATATGATGATTAAGACAGGTTGGCATTTGGCCTAGAAGTATTCCTCTACTCTGGTAGTCAGAACTCTGGCAACAGTTTGTCAGGAATTAAGAACAAATTACATTACATCACATTACATTACATTACATTACAATTATATTACATCACAGTGGCCACAGGGGTAATAAAACAACTACCATGGTTAAAAATAGGGACTTCCTAAGTTTAAAGAATGTTTCAAAAATGTATTCCAATGTGTCTATTTTTTGTATATAATATATTTACTGTATATTTCCAATGACATCTAATTATTTGTGTTATTACCAATACTGAAAATGACTGAAATTGCAAACACTGATCTAATATTAAGACTAATATTATTTTATATATTGGCCCTTGCTCTTTACCTTTTTTCTAGGGATAAAAACTAAGGTTGAATTATGTGGTATGGAATGTCCATATAATTTGTAGTAGGGCCATGGCTCCATTGGTGGCATCTCAACAAATTAGAAGCATGCTTTAGGTCATCATTCTTTTGTGGTTTTCTTCATTTTCTGCACATCTGTTTCAAAAGTTCACTATTATAATCTGCCAACTGTAAGTGTGAAAATAATTGACATGGCAATTTTGGGTATATACTGTATTTTGGGGTTTTAAGATGTAATTGTGTGAAGATCCAGAGAATGTATTGTAAACTCTTCAAGTCATGTGATTGATTTCAATTTAGAAATACAGTGACAATTGTGTATCACAACAAAATGTGGAAATTATAGAATCACTGACTACAGTTATAATCAATTATTCAAGACTTTCTATTTTATTCGTATGAATATTTAGAAATCAAAGCAAGAGGCACAGTTTGAGCGTAATAGTTCAGACATAGCCTAAATTAAGTAATTTAAACAATTTATACTTGTACTGTCAAGCAGTAGATCACAACTGACCAAGTGCCTTAAGGGCTCATTGAGTTTAAGTCTGCTAGGGTGTCATCAACTTGCTATAGAACAGTGACCTCTCTGGCCTACAATGCACTTGTGAGCTTGTAGGATTACTAATGAGAGATGCACCACTTGAATTGTGATTGCCTGAGACAAACTCATGCTTCCAAAGGAGATCACACACAGTTACCCTTTAAGTCATGCTTGTATGAGGCTGTAGCAGGAAGTCAAACTGAAAAAGAATTTGTGATTCCAAATTAGGGAGATACTGTATAACATGAAAACCAATTAATTTCATATCTAAAGTTTTGTGAAAAATGAGTTCTGCTATTGAGTGTATAATATATTTTAGACTCATGATTTTTACAAAGACAGAATTTTCCAATAATACTTTAAATTAAATGGGACAATTGCAACATCATTCCAATGACTTTTCATTGTACTTACCTCAATTTCTTCTTTGCATCTTTAGTCTCTTTTTTTTCTTTTCGAACCATGAATGTCGTTTTCACCTTGCAAGGTCTTGCATGAAAAAAAACATTTTATTCAGGAGTCACTGGAGAACAAATAGCTTAAAATGATGTTTATTAAAATCAGAAACTGACAGAGACTTGCAATTAATAATAGACTTTCTCACTCATTCTGCATGAAGATAGGTGATACTTATTAAAAATCTTTGGACCACTGATTTGAGCGAATTTGTATTTAATCTTTGACACCTGCCTCATTACTTATCAGAAAACAAAGAAAAACAGAGGAAGAAATAAGGTAATGAAATTCAGTGAGAATGATGTATCAGTCAAACTACAGTTTTTGTATTATTTGATTTCTGAATCTGTGATTATTGACATTCCTGAATTATTTCTGCCACAATAAATGCTTTTTGTAATACATTTCAACTGCCGCATAATCTGTCTTGTGAAATTGCTTATATCAGTGTGATTGCTTTTGTAGTATTGTAGCAGACATTTACAATAAACTATAATGTGAAATTCTGAATATATTAGTTATTTTTATATGGATAGATATATATAAGGTAAATTGATAAGAACAATATCATATGATGTCAATGTTTCAATTCTTTTCACATGATGTTAACTTTTAAGCATCAAATAATCACTATAAGCTTCTGCAGCTGTCTAATTTGTTGATTCTTCCTGTACCATATTGCATTGTCATTCTTTTTTCTGTACAATTTGACCAAAGTGTGTTTTTATTTTGAAAGACATTCATACAAAGGATATCAGCATACAGTGCAAATTAGAATTATTTAATGTTATTATTTAAATTAGAGGTACATGAGGGTTCTCTGGTGAATGTCCTTAAGACACAAAAAATGTCTTCAACCAAATGTTTACTTCTTCAAGGTCATCGCTTATTTGAGTTCTTGTATAGATATCCAAGTGAATATTTGCTGTATCTTCCCCAACCTTTCTCCTCAGGACTGCAAATATAGTATGTGGCTTTTAAGACAGCAATTTTTCAAGATTTTAATATTAAATTAATCACATTAAAGTGAGGGGATAGTCATTTCATTCAGAATAAGTTGATAATATAATTTCTAATATACATTTCTATTATATATAGTATATTTATTATATTGTACAGTAAATGTGTGTACAGTACAGGGTGCTATTTGGATATGGGATATGGAGGAGTATGATTACAACTGTCAACCAAGCAAGTTTTGCCTGTGAACATGAATTGAATGAAGTGGTTAGAAAATGGATGGATGTATCAGTGTCATCACAGTTGATTATGAAATAACAGATGACATACTGTATGCTCAGTATACATTATCATAAACAGTATGGTGAAAGGTGTATGTTTGATAACTACTGTAGAAATGTATTCAGATTTATATTATATGATTTGTAAATCTCCCCAACTAACATTTGTAATTTATACAATCACTGTTTTATTCAAAGCCGATTATTTTACATGCAAATTAAACTGTCTATTTGTAATGAAGCAGCTGTGTCTCTGAACCTTCTGTGTTCGTTTTTGCTGTGGGTGTGTGACTAAGGGACAAGTCAGAAAAAGACTTCACACGAGAGAGTGAGATTTGTTGCAGCTGTGGGCGAAAAAACTTGGGTAATGACCTTGACTAGGTTTTAGGGTTATACCCTATAACCAGGCTCATACTGTATAGGTTTACGGTTAAACCAGGGGAAAAGATTATACAGTAGTTCCCCACAGGTCTTAGGGGAGCAGTGGGTTGCTTTCATGTTGGTTGAAAAGAGAAAAGCATGGTTCATTTTCCCATACAGTCTAGGTTAGGTTAAAAGGAAGCATGGCAGTGCTATGCCATCAGTAAGCATTAGGGTTTAAATAGAATCCAGTAAGGTAAGATCCAGTGTGGACCAAGATAAGGTTTGGAAGGTTATTTACACCAGGGTTAGTCCAGCTTCAGCCTGTTCCACATTTCCACAGTGTTAATAGTGACAGGTTTACTTAGGTTACAGGAAAGTGGATGCAGTGATCATTTAACAGGGACCTTATGTGCTCCAATACCACTTTGCAAGATGACCTGCCACACTGAAGTATTCTAATGGGTGAATTAGCAATTTAAACAAAAAGGCATGGCTTTAAACAACACAATAATTATTTTTCTTGTAATTTCATTATCTGTTTAAAATAACATTTTAAGTAAGCATTGATAGTGAGTTGGATTTGTACTTATAAATGATATTGAGCACTTATTCTTTAAAAAAGGAATTCTGTGTGATGGGTTTTTAACACAATGTATGGTAAAGTCAATATTTAAAGGCTTGTGAAACATGCCAGATGATTAACCCATATGTCTTTACAACTGTATCCTCTTCTTAACATGACATTTGATTCAAGACCTTGATTTGCCCAGAAAATTGTGAGGATGACAAAGCTAATCGACAGGTATATTTCACGCATTGTTATCCATGTAATCATGTGTAAAATGGAATGTTTATGTGTTCTGCTTGTCTTCATATATATTAACATTTCTCCCACAAATAATGTCATGGATGGGGGGGCTTTACTGCTTATTACTTATTACTCTGCAGCTAAAGGCGTATTATGGTGCTAAATTCATTCAAAGCTAACATGGTTACTGAGATGGCACAAACATTCAGATATAGTGCTGTATGTAGAACTGTACAGTGGAAGCTATCTTACAAAAGAAGAAAGGCAGTTCTCACGAAACCATTATCAGTTTCATGTTTTTCCTTTTTGTCCTTCATTCTCTCTTTCTCTCTCTCTCCATCTTTCATCCTTCTACCTGAACTACATTTTCCAAACCAGTGCCCCTGCATCTTAACCAGTGTCACATTGCTATTGGAGGTGGCATCCTTACGAAGAGATGTGAAACCAAGATCCTGACTACTTGGTTCCCAAAGATATCATGAATGGAGGTGTTGACCCTGGGGCCTCCACTAAATTTACTTATCTATCAGACCTGCTGTGTAATGGGACTGCTAGTGCAGAAAACTACCACATATCATCCAGATTGGTGCTGTGCTTCAATGGTGGATAAACAGGCTCTGCTCTTTTTAAAGTGCTTCGAGATCCTTTCGGATCTGAGTGGGGAGTGGGGTGAGTGTTATGTAAAAGCAAACATATTCATTTTTATATTAATTAAATAATATTTGCTTGAAACCATTTCAATATTTGAGAGAAAAGTACAGAAAAGTATGTATAAAGCTTAATGTACACTAAATGAAATAAGTTTCTTTTCTATATGTGAAGGAGAAAGAATTTCAGCTCTTCATTAAATGAAGGTCTTACCTTTTGTCACTCTGTCATCCTTCCAGGATGAGATGACACAGTTATGAAGGTCTCAGGACAAAACACAAGAGAAGAAAAATTGTGATCTGTTCATCATGCTTGTTTGAAAGTTTTCAGTGCATTGACCTAAGAACGTCAATAAGCATCTTCTTGAAAGGTGAAAGAGCATCAACAAACTGCATTATTTGTAATGTACACCTGTGACAGAGGGATCTGTGTGAGAGAGCGCTTTGTCTGTTTGCTTGTCTCTTCCGTGTTGCTGTCCGACTTCCAGGTATGGTGGCCTCATCATGGGTCCAAACCCGATACCCGTTTTCAGCCTGGTTTTATAATGTCAACATGGAGTGGTGCATGCGCACATCTTCCGGTAAAGGAAGTACCATTTTTACAGGAGATTAAAATTAAGTTCAATGTATTAAGGGTTGGTATTTTTCTTTGGTACATTCTGTTTACACTATTCTTTAAAAGAAAGAAGGATTTCCCATGTTCGGGAAATTAGTTTATCTGGGGTGAAATGCAGCTCCATAATTTTGTTACAGTGGTACAGTCCAAGGGGGGCAGGACTATATGGTACCTATTTAGGAGGAGGGGAGAGATCTAATGGGGCTTAGTCTTGCTATCGCTACAGTGTGGAGCTGATAGGATCTAAGTGTGGTATAACTCCTGATCTCTTTCTTAGAGAAAGGTTTTTTTTGTGTGTGTGTGTACTAGTTCAATTTTGTTGTTGTTTTTTTGTTTTGCTATATATAATTGTTTGTGGGGAGCATTGTCATAATATACCATCATCTTTGCACCTCAGTGCAATTGCGGCTGAGCCATTATTCTGTTTTAAAAGGACTCACTTGGGCACCCCTCCTGCCCTCCCGGTGACAACACCCTACAATCTCTACTTGGAGACATAAATAATCTTCTCACATCACAGGACTTCCTTTATTATTCATTTAAAGTTCTTATATATTCATAGGTCCTCTCAAATTTTTATTTGACCATATGTTGGAGTACTTTTGCTTTTTAAATCACCGATAACCTTTTATTTTCTTCTTACCAGAATACAAACATGTCGAGTGCATTTGGTATCTGACAAGATACAGGTAAACATAAAGCTTGTTTTCAACTGACCTTTCTAGGGCTGTGTTCCAGAAACCTTTCCTTGCATTCACAAGAAGCACTTTTACTTTTAGAACAATATACCTTAACAGAATCATTTGAAACAACAGAAGAACATTGTATTCTTTCAGGTTATGTAACCCGGACAGATGCCCATTTGCATTTTGCATTAATATATTGAAAAAAAAAACTTTTATATTTGATTTTCATTCAAATGGTACCATATGGGAGAAGAGACAGTCAATGTGAATGGCAACACGAGCCAGGCCTTATAAACTGTGATGCATTTTCAAAGCATAATGCAGTTTTTAATTAGAGGATTCTCACCCCTAGCCATATGGCATTGCTGTATTTTTCACAAAACTAAAAGGAGAAGATTTGTTTTGTACAAGACCAGTCGTCGAGGGAGGATATGTGACATTAGAATAATGTGCATCTTTTTTTGTAAGTTATTTAACCCTAAACTCAGAAGAAGTTATGATTGTTGCAAAAGACAGAATTTGATTTGATTGTTTAGCTTGTATTAAATTTAAAAAAATGTATACATTTTTGCTATAATAATTTATTTCAATATTTATGAGAGAAATGTAGATTAACATAAAGCTTGCTATGCTGCATAAAAAGAGTTTATTTCCTAGTATATAATACGTCAAGAGGAGAAAAACAGTTTTTCATTAAGTGAAGACTAAGCATTAATCTCTTTCATAACCACCCACAAAACACTAAAGAGGTACCGTAATATCCTATAAAAAAGAGCAAAAGGTCATTCCTATTTGCAAGAGACTACATTTTCTACACAAACCATAAAATTCACAAGTAAGAATATTTTTCTTCAGTTTTGTATTCCACAGGAACTGTCCCCTAAGACTTTTGCATTTAAAAATAATTGGTAACACAAATATAAATTTAACAATAAATTAAATAATACATTTAAAAAACAAACAAATAAATGTCTTATAAATACCTTTGCAGTTTTCATTAAATACTTTAAAATTGTTAGTACATTTTTCTGATGTTTACTACACAGATACAATGTTCTAAGATATTTAATTAGATTTACTTGAAAAAAATAAAGTCACTGCTTCTTTAGTATTTTTTCTAAATTAATCTTATTCTTAATCTTAATCTTATTAAAATAAGAAATGCTACCTAAAATTTAAATTTATCTATTAATAACACATCACTGGAAAGAAAATATGGAAGCACTCAATATCATGAGTGACACCAGATCAGCAGATTGCATTGATCTAAGACTTTGTGTATCAAGTTTACAAAAGCAGCCCTAACAGTGCTAAACAGCACTCAAATATATTTCTCAGACTAAACTGTAAAATTGTGTTTTTGATTGTGATATGACAAAATGGTCAATGTATGATTGAGAAATAGGATGAAATAGATAGATAAGCAAGTATCTATTTATGGTGTTAAAACAGAGATTACACATTACATAGTAAAACTCATAAAGAGGATAACACAGTTTATATTGTCTATCCATCCACCTATTATCTGATCACAAGGTTACACTATGTATCTTATTCACAGTAACTCTGAACCTATTCTGGAGTCAGGACTACACCCTCCACAACACATCAGTGGAGAATTTCAATACAGGTACACAAACCTCATCAAAAACTAAGGGGAAAAACAATTAAAAACAAATTGTGTAAATATTCGGATATTGACCTTTGGCAGCATTTACAGCTGTAAGTCATTTGGGGTAAATCTCTACCAAGTTTCCACATTGTCCTTGCAGATTTCCTCCTGCAATCTCAGGTTGGCTGTGATTCACTTATGGAAAGAAGCCATTACAGGTTTTCAGTCGGATTCAAGCCTGGACTTTGACTAGACCACTCAAGAACATTCACTTTCTTATTCTAATGACACTCCAGCTCATGAAATAGATTTTTCTCTAAATTTTGACAGTGCTTTGTTCCATGTATGTTATCATGAGAAGCATACCAGCCAGTCTTTGTTGATCTATTCTATGTGATCTATTGCTTATACTTCATTTGAAGCTTTTTATTTGATTTGTACCTCCAATTAATCCAGCACGCAAGTGCAATGTTTTGTACTTTGCTTTTCCTATGTTTTAATCTCTAGGTTAAAGGAATCTCAGATTAGGGTTTAGATCATGATTACACCAGTCTTCAGTTAGGCACTGGTTTATTGCAGAATACTCCAATAGTTTGAAGTGACGGTGCTTTCCCAAGGTCATTTGAAAAGAAGAAGTTTGGGGAATGGTTAAATCTCCCAAGGTGAACCTCACAATTTAGACAGACTAGTTTGCAAGTCAGATTTGTAGGAGGAGCTGAAAAGATGTTAATTTTAAGCAGGAAGGCAAATAATATATAAGCACAGCTGTTTCCCATCTCCAAAATACTGTTTACATACATCAACTAAACTGCATATTTAATCCTTCAAAAATAGCGTTTAATAGTACATCAAAAACAGTGTTTGAACCAGCAGCTTGTGTGACATGTGGAGCATCTTTAAAGCTGAACAACAGCCAAACCACATTTTCAGTAACTGATGCAAAATCCAGGTCTTGAAAGAAGAGGTTAATAGTCTGAAGAATGACTCTGAAGAATGAAGGCACTGAAAGAGCTCCAAGTGACTGATGAACTGGCAAAACTAACCTTCTTGGATAAGGGGAAAGAGAAAAGCTGGTCCCAGATGGTGAAAGTAATTAAATTTTATCCATCCATCTAAATAATACCACCCAGCATTACAGTACATCACTAAACAAATTCACTCAATAAAGACTCAATGACTCAATCTCTGGTCTTAAATAAGAGTCCAAATTAAGAAGAAGTGGTTGTTTGAGACTTTAAAAATTGCACCAGAGATGATGAAACAATAGTTTGCTAACTCACTGGAGTTAAGTTGAATGGTATCTTAAATAGAATCACCACGCTCTTACTTAGAGTTGGCAATGACCAAGTCGTGCTGTGTATTTGGGCATAAAGCATTTGGATTAAATAGAACACTTTCTATCCATCATAAATGTAAACAACAGGGCAAGAAGAGGCAAAACTTTGTTACATGTTTTGTTTCCAATAGGACCTTCTACTGTTGAGAGAGAATAACGTTGTGTTTTCAAGTAAAGAAATTTGACTCAGTTCAAGTAAAAACAACTTCACAAAGTGAGTTAGTCATTTTCATAGGAATAGCCCTTCTTGAAACACATTATATGTAATGACCCTAACACCTACAACAAAGCTAAGCCTTACAGACATGACACAATCTAATGCGTTCATACATAAAATTACAATAGATGTATAGATATATTATATTATTGTACATAATTAAAAACAACTTTAATTGAAAAAGAAAAATCCCTTGATTTCAGTGGGGTGAATCCTTTTTGTTTCTAACACAATCATTTTACACTGCTTCTTCACCATACAGTGTATCGCCTTTCCATCATATTTACACTTGCTAGCCATGGTAAGAGTAAATTCACAAAAAACAAATATATCCATTAGCTACTGTACAAATAACACACCAATGATTATGGTTCTGACTGAGTGTGTTCTGCCCCATAGCTAAGCTACTCTAGTAGCATGCTATATAAAAAATATAAACTCTTATCTTTTTATTGGGGTTCCTACATAAGTAAGAGAATATGTACAGTAAGTTGCATACTACCTAACTTGGTGACTTTATATACAGTATGTCAAAAAGAGGTTTCAGGTTCAGGAAAGAGTCTTTGAATCTTTGTAGATCATACCAATAAAAAAAAAAAAACTAAAATAAATTAATAATGAAAAGGAGGAAATCAAAAGCTTAAAAAGACAGTAGGTATATCAAATGGTTCAACAATCAATTATGTAACAATATGGGAAAAAGGAATGCTTTAGAAAATGAATTCAATAATAAATTACAAACAAAGGTTAAAAAGGATAACAGAAGGAGCCAAGGGAGAAATTTAAAAAATATTGCAGTGGGGTCTAAAATAATTAACAAAAACATTCTTTCAGTATTACAAAACAAAATCAAACATGAAGTCAAACATTTAACTTACAGTAGGTGTTCACTAAGGAAGAGGTCAACAACATGCCTCAGGCAGTAGAAGGACAAAGTTCTGTATAAAATACTATTAGTTCAGAAGAGGCTGAAATGTTTTGGGTACTTGAAGCTCTCAAAATTAATAAATCCCTAGGGCATGCTACTATCTTACCATTTGTACTCAAAGAAACAAGAGCTTTTATTCAGAGGTCATTGGTGCAAATCTTCCAGCAGTCACTTAAGACAGAGGTAGCACCCAGGGACTGGAGAATTATTAAAGTTAAATACCAACCTATAAAAAGTGAGGATGAATCAAGTAATTATAGGCCAATGTCTGACTTCCATTACATGTATGATAATAAAACTGATTAGAATAACTTAACTACTGTAGAGGATCGGAAATAATATTCTAGACCATAGTCAACATGGATTTAGAAATCTAAACTATCGGAGAGCCTTTCATGACCACCCTACAAATTGTTTTGCTTTTACTTCCAGAAGAATCATTGTAATAACTGATATATAAAGCAACATAGCCTGATAGACATCTGATAGATAGGAAAGCATCTATCTAACCACTTCCATTATCTTCTCATATTAAAATATTTTTTTCGGCTACTGTAACTAATCTATTAGTATCAAAGCTCATGGCGGCTATCTTTTATGACTGGCCTTTTGGGAATTGCACAGTAATCATTCTTGTTAGATACAATGTTTTTCCATCTCATTTCTGCTTGCAGTACTACACAAAAAAAAAAAACATTTTGGGATTAATCAATCCAATAGGCGACATGAGTGAGTTGACTCATCAAATCTATGGTAAAAGATTAACGTTTATTTTTGTACCTTCTCACTTTCACCTTCTCACATTAAATGCAGCAATTAAGGTATTGAACAAACTATGAAGTAAAAAGAGCAGTAAAGGATTTTTACTCTGCAAATTAGTCAGATTAGAATTCTTAGTTTCCATTTATCCTCTTTGATGAATTAAAAAGAACATGAAATGTAAACTAAAAAACACAATTCTCCTTATTTGGATGGGAAGTTGCACCACATTTCATCAATTCTGAACATACTGTAGGCTGCAGATATTTTGTGCAAATACCATAGAGTATCCTGTAGTAACCAGCTGTCATTTTTATTTAAATCCTTGTTTTACTGTGCAGTAGCTCCTTATGCTGGGTCTTTTAGTAAACAAAATCAAGATTATCTTTTAATCAAAACATTCCTATTAGTGTTGGTATCTTTATTGTAGTTTCTGCACCTTGGACAACTTTATAGTATACATCACTAGCAGTAGTTCAGCACTTTCCACTACACGCTATACTGTATATCAGTATCCACAGCAACAAGGATGTGACCAATTTATTGATCTGCATCACAGCATTACAACTGTGTTCTTATGTATGTACTATATTTTTAAATTACTAATTGTTGACATATTGACATATTGATTGATTATATTAATGTAATAGGAGCCAGTCCAGGCTCCAGTGAAGCGTAGTTCTGGACCCTATGCAGACGGTATAATCCAGAAGTAAGTGGAAAAGGACGACAGGGAGGAGATGACGAGGATCAGGAGGGGTTGACAGACAGGGGGACGTGACGATGGTGATCTGGTACTCGGGGGGCGTGACCAAGGCAAACTAGTCCAAGGAGTCCAGGGGGGAAATCCGGGGCGAAGTCCAAAAGTCCAAATCCGGGTAATCCAATCGAGACAGGACAAAACAGAGCTGAAAGCCGGAATGGGATCCGGTACAGGGACGGGGAATAAAAACAGGATGACGAGACCAGGTGCTCTGATCCCTGGACGCAGCTGGGTCAGGACGCTGACAGGAGACCTATGCCCTCAAGCCGCGGACATAGGGCGACTTGATGGTAGGAGGGCCTCCAGGCGTCAGTCTTCTAAAGCAGAGCCCAGAGTAGCCAGAGCCCCGGGCTTAAATAAGGAGGGGCAGGTGCACGTAATTAGAAAAATAAGAAAGCCGGAGCGCCCTTAAGAAGAGGGATTACAATCATGACAATTAATGTATTAAAAAAACAGAAATGCTGATTACAATGATATTACATTTCCAAATTAAAGACTATAGCAAAGGTGAACTGAATTTGTCCAAAATGGAACAAATAGTAGTCTGTGGGAAGAAGTTTTCTTATCAAGGCTTTCTGTGATTTTGTAAATGTCAATAGTGAAAGCATTTGTTTCTGATACAAATTGTGCTGTTGGACAGACCCAGAGCAGACCATATTTAATGGATTTAAATAGCTCAATTCTTGAAATAACAGGAATTCTTGTGAAAACAACTGAGAGTTACTGTAGAAGTAATTTGTCACACCCAATGTTTATTGCAAGTGATGAAAAGAAGGTTTTCAAAGCTGTCTAGAAGGAGATTTGCAGTACTGTACAATTTAGTGCAACTTAGTTCAGTACAGCTCGTACTTAAAGTTGTTTGTTTTGAGACTGGATAGTCTTGATACAATATGATTGTTCTTCCTTAAATAAAACAGAAACTTATTTTAGCATTGCTGTTTAACAGCTGATACATATGAACAACCTTCTTTCTGGATGTTGTTAGGTTACACAGCACCTATGCAATTTATGAACAATGGCCTTCATTTTGGTTTTTAAACTCTCACTTGGTTAGATTTGGCTTCTATTGCTGCAGGCTCTCCTACAAGGACTCCCTGCCAGCATTAATTCCTGTTAAGCAGCCAGCAGTACGGTGGGTCACAAAGGATTAGTTGCTATGTTCTGTTTCTTTCTTCCCTAGACATCAAGCCAGCCCTTTCAGACCAAATCACATGCCCTTATTTCTCTTTTTTTGAGATGTGGAAGTTTGCCATTTCCTCAGTGACACGAACAAATGTAACAAATGGTGCTGTGCACAGTGTCTCCAAACTTCAGATTCGTTGTTATTAAGTACATATAATTGATTAATTTTTATAGATTGTGATGACAACATGTCACCAATTGTGTTTATAGGCTGTTATATTGTATAAACGTTTATATGGAATGATTTTACTTGGAGATCATGGTGCATTTTTGCATACATATGTATACAGTTATTAGGTTTAAATGTTTTATATTTGTGTGTAGATGGTTTCTTGATGAGATTTCTCTCTTAAAATGTTTATGTAAAAATATCTGTGGAGCCCTGCTGCTCACTTTTGAATCATAGTGTGGTATTGTGTGAATGGTATCTTTCTACAATAGATGTATAGGGAATGTACAATAATGCAGTCCTGGAATGTAATGTATTAAGCTCAGATTATTTTAGAATTCTTAATCATGAAGGGATATATTTAATTTTTTTTTTTTTCCCTGGGGTATACTTTTTCCTTCCTGAATGAAAGATTTGTTGACAAATCTGAGCAGCAGTTCATGTACTATTTCCATGGATAGCCACATTTGTATGAGAAAGTTTGAAATGTGCAAAAGGTTCAGGACAAAATATCACTGAGGCAGGCAATAGAGAATGCATACAGTAGAAAAGAATATGAACGAGAATAATTTTATCTTACCACTGCAGTTTGTACTCTATATGTATGAAAAGCAAAGGACTATTGAAAATATAGAGACATTAATTTAATTTTTATTTTGAGAATATTCTATGTTCATTTTGTAAATAGTTTAGTACCCGGCAGTATCAGTTACAATGTTTTAACACTTTAGATTAGTGCTTGAGGGAAGTATAATATGTTTGCTGCCATTATTTGCAGTGTATTTTTGAAGCTCAGAGAACTCTCTGGAGTACGGTAATGAAAAATATATATTCTTTTAATTCTTGACACATTTCTTCATTCTACTTATGGTTTACTGTAAAATTATTTGCATAATTTGTTTTTTATTTATTATCAATAAAACAGGACAATGTAAAACGCCTTTAAAATGAATAAGAATACAGTACATCCTCAATTAAACTCAAGAGATATAAAACAGACTACATTTTGAAGAAATAACAATGATTTTAATACCCAAAACAAGGCAGAACAAAGTGTCTTGCAAAAATATTAATATTTTTTCTTTTCAATTCTTTCTAAAAGCATTAATTATTTTGTTTACTATCTTAGTTATTGAAGAGGGCTCAGCCACTTTTAGACACTCGTGTTAATTTTTATAGTGAGAAAATCTACCTCTTTAGGGGCACAGGTGATTTCTTGGTGATTAGTCCCTCGGTACTGTTTGTCTGAGACAACATCTCTACAGAGTCACTATTCAAGCACTATTCCTGGTCCCTACATGGATCTGGTCTCTATAGGCAAGTGGCAAGAAAGATGACATTACAGACAAAGACTTAAAAAATCATGAGACATAGTGTAGACATATGACAGAAGGGTTTTAGTCAAAGTTAATGTCCTTGAGTGGCCAAGTCAAAGCAATTTAATTCCAAATGGAAATTTATGGCAAGATTAAAGAGTGTAGTGTATCAGTAGTCCCCCCAAATATTCTGAACTGGAGCAAGATTTTCCAGGAAGAACAGGCAAAAGTTACATCAAATACCTCAAATTGTCCTATTAAAATTTACAGACAAAAATTACGCATTGTGCTATAATGTACCAATAATTATTTGTTTCTAACTCCTTACATATTGTACTGTAGGAGCAAAGCATTCATATAAGCTCAGGTAGGTGTACCACACTTCAGAATAAATAGTTAAGTGAAAAATCACAATTTTGTGATATGTTACACGCTGTATAACATTTCAAACATTTATATAGTCTTAAACTCATTTTAAACTGTTGGACCTTTTTCGTTCAGGCATAATCAAACCACCTATTAGTGTTGGGGACTTTGAAACAGGTGGTATGCATTGTTTTTATTTGTTATTTTCTATAAGAGCTTATGATAATTATAAAGGTCTTTAGGACCACTGTTTTTACTTTGTATCTTACATTACTCTGTGTGTGTGCCCACAAAGCAATACAGGAACAAAGTCAGCACTTATTGTTTGGTTGTATAGAGATGTTTATTTATCTTTTTACCATGTTCTGTTTTTTATGTTATGCTTTTTATGTCACGTGACTGTAGGATGGAGTCTGCTCTGTCACAATGTAAAATGTGCATTTGCCTCTGCCCCTTTCAATTTAAACCTTAAAATCCATATATGGATTCCTACAGTATGTTACATAGAACTCAGGTTCAAATCGATCTGTACAGCAAGGTAAAGATTTTCAGTATTTTATTTTAGAAACTCTTCTGTTATTTGAATACAGCATTACAGTGAATTCTACTTCAATAGTGCATTCATGTAATGAGAAAAATAACTCATCTCCTGAGCTACACATTAAATTGTGGTAATTTTTTATCTAACTGTCTCTTTGGAGAGCTGTGTGCCTCACCAGAGCTAGGCAACAAGTGACATTTGGAATAGGATAAGAAAATCACAACCTAGAGAAATCAACTGGATTTTTAACAATCTTTTACTATTAAGTAAGTATTAAGTGAGTTTCTCATTCATCCAGATATTTATCACCCTTGCTAAGCTAGCTGTATTTTATGAGCCATATTTAAAGTTCTGTCTTTTTTACTTTAACTTTATTACAGTCATCTGTTATGGCATAGTCTCTAAGACATTAAATAGACACAGCTCTCCAACTATTTTTAAGACTAGAATTGTAAATTATCATCGCCCAGTTTTGATTGGTTGTCTAACAGGGTAAATGTAAATTTCTCTAATTGTGTTACACATTATTCAAACATATCTGATGGAAACAGAACTTCTCAGATTTAATTGGAATGCTGTAAAAATGAAGCAAACTTTTCTTCAGCACTCACTTGTGAGGTTTTTCTCACTAAAACATGTGAAACACTGTCATGTTACCTTATGGTACCTGTATTTCAGCACCATGAAGTCTGACATTAGATTATTTAATGAATTTTTTATATTACTTGATTTGCCTGTATTTGCAAAATTATTTTAATCTCAAAGGATACCTAAACACTTTACATCAGAGGAAACTCACTCTGTTCACTACTGGAGTACAACACACATTTAGGTGATGCATGGCAACCATTGTACACCAGTAGCCAGGTATAGTAGTGATAAACTACTTCACTGAATGAATTGAAGGAGACGTTTTGGGAAGTGCGGTTATAAAAGTGGAATTTAGCTAGGAAATTGGGGTTATGATCCCTCCCCTTATGAAAAGTATTAATGAGATCTTTAATAACCCAGTAGTTAAGACCTTGGTTTAACATCTCATCCAAAGGATTTAGCCATCTATGAAACAGTATCATCATACTGTTATGTTGTTTTGGAAATTCTGTGTAGTTCTTCCTGAAATAGTTAATACAATTCTGATTAAATTTGTTTCTATTCAAAAATACACTAGTAGAATATTATTGTTTGCTGACAATATACAGTAAGCTCATCAATTTCTGTGTCTAAAAGCAAGGAAAGTACTGTATGTCACAGCTTATGTCCATAATCTTTTAAATAGTGGTTTGAAAGACATTGCAAAAAAGGTGGTCATAATAAGTCAATATTTGCCTTAATAATGAAACAACTTGTATTTTGTATTTTTTAATGTGGTACTGTCAAAGACAACATGTGGTTACATTAATACCCATTCCCAAGAGTCCTATATTAAATGTTGAAATATGTGATTGTACAGTATGTAGATAGGTCTTTAATTTAGACCTAGATTAGAAATAAAAAAATATCACATTGAAGTAAACAGGCCTCCACACATTCAGTGTGTGCCATTGTATAGTATGTTTCCATATGGGGGGAAAACTTTAATTCCTCTTCTTTATATCAGCTCTAATGCATTAAGGTTGTGGAAATGGACATACTTTATAAACAGATATAAACAGGTGACCATCTACTCAAAATACTCAAAATACTTTTTTATTCACACTACAGGTGATTCAACATTATTGTTCTTTTAATTGGTGCCACAGATATCTGTTGATTTAATTTGATAATTCTATATTATTTGCTATACTCCCTTTTCTACAGAGTTTAACAGAAATGGTATCTGGAAAGAAATTTCACAAGAATAATCTATTGATAATGAGATTCATTGTGGAAGTCTAATGTAATCAAAAGCTCCTTGGTAACACAAAAAATAAATACAATTCTCTGATTACTGTTTAAGCTTCATCCATCTATCTTCTCTCTAACCATTACCTAACATTTATTTTTTTAAATGAGTACAGTAAATAAAACTAAAATCTATAAAATAAAACTTTTAAATCTATCATTATAACATGTACTGTATAGTTTTCATAACAGAAAATTGATAAGTCTCAAAGATGATTCAGTTAGCAGTTTTGTTGAAAATTAGATTAGCTTTACAAATTATATTTTGTAGATTAGTTTCAAAATTGATACCCACTCTTTATTTGTGGGTTTATGTATAAAAAGTATGAGAATATTTTATTAAATATTTAGTTTATCGCATACATTTTGTATTTTTTTAAATAAGTCTTTCCTTTTTTAAAGGAATGTTGGCAGAAGATGCTTACTTTTTTTCACATAAGAAAGTGTTTGATAGGAACCAGAAGAAATGTACAGTGCCTGATTTTGTTTTGTCATCTAGCTGTTGTGGAGTCACTGATCTGTACTGTATTTTCAAAGACAAAAATAAATTTAGCAGATCACATACAGTACAGATTGTATACATACAGTAGGTGATAACACATTTTCATTAAACATCTACCTATGTGCTTAAAGGGGAACTTCAGTGCCAATTTCTCAGACAAGTTATTAAATTTGAGTAACAAAATAAATTCATTGCCTATACTGAAAAATTATACATTTCAAATTAGCCGCAAAATCATGAATTTTATTAAAGTACTCTAAGTTGCCATGTTGTCATAACTCACTGGTCTCACTTGGGCAAGATAGAAAGTTCCCATGAATTACGATGTGAAGTGGCCCCCTTCCTGTACACTGTCACTGTAATGACTTATGTAATGCGATGTTTTGCAACAGACAGTTCATCTCAGAAATGTTCCAACATGATCTGCATGCAAAGTTATCAAGTAAGTTGTTTTTGTCGGCAAAACTGTCTCGAAGTCAAGATCAATATTTCTATTGGATTAAAAGAGACATATTCACAAGCCTGCTTGTTTACAACGTAATACTATAGGGCCACTTCACATCAGCTGAAGTTGCCTTCACTGTTGCCTCTTTCTGAATCGCAGTACCGCTGCACGTACCTGGAAATGTAATCTAATTTGTAAAGTAAATTGAAGGTTTTAAAGGTTAATGGGTACATTTTACTTTACTTTTATTGTAGTTTGAAATGTGTCACACCCTCTATAGCTAGAGGGCGCTCCTACTCTGTCCTGTTCCTAGTTTCCCTGTGCTTTGCTTGTCCTTCCGACGTGTCTTTGTGTGGGGCTATATATTTCCTGCTCACACTTTCCTCCTCGCTCAGCATTGAGGGTTCGGATGTCTTGAGACCCGCCTAGCACCAGGTCATCTCCTCCATGGCCTGAGGGCATAAGTTTCTACCTGATATCATCTGACCTCCTGAGCCTGGGCTAACCCCCATTTTGCCACTACACATTGGGTTCTTTTTGCTCTCCTGGCCATTCCACGGCATGCCCTTTTCGACATCCGTGAAAAAATGCACTCATCAATGCTGATTCTTTAAAAGCATACCTGTCACGATTATAGTCCCCCCTCCTTAAGGGTGCTCCAGCCCTTTCACTCAAGACTTTATTCTGTGCACCTGTTTCCCATTCCCTGCCCACCTTAAAAGCCAGGCGCTGACGCTCATCCGGGCTCTGCATCTGATTTCCATATCGTGCGAGTCCGGGACCTGGAAGCGCCTGGTCCCGTTAAGGTTTTAACCTCCCGTTCCCGTTCCTGTTCCCCGTCCGCCGGTTCCGACCCGGCCTTCGTGGTTTTTAATTCCTTGTTCTGATGGATCTTCTGGTTTTGGACTTACCCTTGTGTTTTGGATATTCCCAAAGGACTACTCTCTCGGATTGTTCGCCTCGGCCACACCTCCCCCGTGCACCAGCGCACCTTGGACACGCCCCCCTGTCTTTAGCCCCATATTCCTGCATGACGTTTCCCTAGTGTTTCCCCACTCCGTCGGATTGTGTCGTCCGCATAGGGTCCGGAAAGAACTGTTCGTTACAATACTGTACCATGCTTATACTGGTAACTAAGTACTAAAGCACTTTACTGAAGAGGTTTTCATGTTCAAAAGTCATTCTAAGTAAGCAAAACCCAGATGTCCTTATACTGTATTTAAGAGTTATATAGGTTTTTGATTTTTTGAAAAATGTAAGTTTATTTTTTTAACAGAGTTTGTACACTTAATTTGAAGTGGACATATAGAGAGCAACCAAAACCCATTGCTTACCTTACATATCAGGCTGACATTCAATGTAAGCAAAAGTCTCTTTCTTTTGCAGCAGTTAAAAGAGTTAGTAAAACTGACTTTTATTTAGTTGTGACATCATAGAAGTAAGGCATAGTGTTTAGCAATGCTGCCTCGCAGTGATGGGGCCCTGGCTTCAATTCTTTTGGTGTTATACACACAGTCTAAAAACATTGTGGTAAGTTAATTGGCTTCTGTGAAAATTGACCCTGGTGTAAGTGTGTGTGTTTCTATCTGTGTGCCTTGTGATGCACTAGCATACCATCTAGGTTTTGCCTATTCTTGCTGAGATCTGACTCTCTCCATGGATGGCTATTTAAAAATATTTTTTTTTACTTTAATTTGAACTCTTTTTTCAATGTTTACAGCTGAAGACACGTGTTTAGTACACTTATTGTCACGATTGTAGTCCCTCATCCTTAAGGGCGCTCCGGCTCTTTCACTTCGGACCTGATTTTGTGCACCTGCCCCTTGTTTCAGCCTCCTTTTTGTCCCCCTTAAAAGCCAGACACCCACTCAGTTCGGGGCTCTGCATTGTAATCACCAGGCACCATTATGTTTTTAAGTTTCTGTTTCTGTTCCTGTTCCCATTCCCCCTGCCAGTTCTGACCTGGTTCCTGTTTTTAACCTGTCTGTTCTCGGATGGACCGCCCAGCTTTGGACTTTGCCCGTTTTTGGATTCACCGTTTGGATTACCTCTGGATTGTTTGCTCTGGACTCGCCCCCCTGGACACCTGTGCACTTTGGACACGCCCCCCATATTCATTCCCGATTCCTGCATGACTTTTTCCTAGTGTTTCCTCACTCCACCCCGGATTGTGTCGTCCGCATAGGGTCTGGAAAGAACTGTTTCGTTACACTTTTAATCTTTCAGCTTTCAAAGACATTCTACAGTCACCTACTGTAGATGACCAATGTACAGAATATGTGCTATTCAATTAATTCATTATTCTAGTTCCTTTAAATTCTATGTAAATATTATTTGCTTTTGTTCCTGGTCCTAATGTGAAACTTTGTTAACAAACTGGATAAAGAAGTTTGCTAAACAAATTATTTTGCTTTTCAAAGATTATTTATTTAGCCTTGGCTTAGTGTACTGCCTTGCATAACTTCTAGCTTAAGCCTTTTGATACATATAATCAACACTTAATTTGTCAGTGATTTGTGCTGCTGGATTATTTTAAGAGGGTACAATGGCTTTCAAGAAGTGCCAAAGCATGAATTAAATGAAAATACCCTTTAAAATTTCAGTTGAGGAACAGCCTCTGTAATTGACCTTGCCTTCCTGTGCCTAGTCAGCAAGCAATAAAGAACACTGAAATGTTAAGGTAGGGGCTTAAATGCTTTAAGGGCCACTCAAGATTATGGAAATAATGACTTTACTCATTTAATATTCTATGTGACATTATGGCCATTGTATTCATGCATTTAATGGTCAGGTATTTGAAAGAGAATTATTGGAGCAAAACCGCAATTATTTAGGAGAAATAATCTCCCTTTAATCAGGGTTGATTAATGAGCCATTATTATGAGGATAGATTTGGGACATTTGATGTACAACTCAAAGGCAAACAAAAGGACACTTAAATGTTATTCATTTCAGCAGGGGAGTTATTCATATAGTATAAACGACCGCAGAATTTGGCAAGTCTGGCACTGTATAGGGATATAGGATGTAAAAAAGACAAGAGATGTTTAAGACTGCTTCAACTACTCTAGTCAATTTTTAACTTTTTATGGTAGTGGTCATTTCAGTGATGTTCAGCATGCACCTCAATGCCTTGTGCATACAAAATGTACTATTAGACTAATTTCTTTTTGAGCAAAAGGGAAACTCTTCATATAAAAACATTAGAATTGCCTACTGTATGTAGGGAAAATTATATTGCCTTGTTTTCTTTATAGTGCAATTCCATATCTCAGCAGGTCTAACAAAGAGCATACACATACAATACTATACTTTTCAAACTGCTTCAGAAGCTTGTTTTCAGCTGTATTTCAAACTGGAGAGCTCCACTCTTCAAGGATATGTTGCATAGACTGGCTTAGCAGCAACCTATAAAGAAGCTTCTTACATCTTTTGAATACAAGACTGGGAGTTTTTTTTTCCTGTAAAAATATTTTGTTTCTATGTACTGTTCCCTTCATGGACTCTGTAATTTGTGCTAATTTTGTTGTGAAGTTCCTCATAGTCATCAGGCCATGTTAATTTTATCATGTTAGTTGTAACTCAGAATATTTACCCTTTCAGATCTTCAGTTACTCTTTTGTCTTTTCTGTATATTCGGAAAAATCTGACAGCTAAAACCAATCATGACTAAATTGGCCAATATAAACATTTTAAATCAATATATCCCATATCCCCAAAACTATAGACTATGGGGAAAACATTGCAGTTCCTTGAGCACCTACTCCACACATATTATAACATTAATAAATCTGATAAAATGAATTAAAAGATCAGCCCTTATAACCTAAAGTTTGTTACTCATGGTAACTGATTATCAGAGATAGTGTGCTCTTGCCTGAATTTTGTAGGAGCTTTGTTTGTTTTTTTTTGAAAATTTGAAATGTCATTGCAAAAACATGTTCACAACTGTGCCAAATGCCAAATGGTTTAAAGAATGAAACAGTATTAAAAGCATAAAGTTTATCACATGTGAACAGAAATATTGAGAAAAACAGAAACATTAAACTTTAGAATATATGTTACATGCAGTGAAGAAAATAGTATACTAAACCTTTTAACGTACAGTAAACTGATTGTTAATCATTCTGATTGTTAAACATGCATAATTCACAATCAATGTAATTCAGTGCCCTATTTCTGCCAATAAATATTGTTATTTGTAGGAAAAGCAGTGGAATAAGACTGTTTCACTCACAGAAAATAGCAGAAACCTTGAAGGTCATCTCACCAAGCAAAATTTGAATCATGCATGACACACTGATTACACGGAGATGATGCCTCAAACAAAAAAAGGTTATGACTGTTACGGAAGACAAATTGTTATAAAAAGTTTCCCTGAGGAAAGCATTAAAAATAGACCTTCAGAATGCTAGGATACACAGGGGAGAAGTAGCCCATGAAAACCTCACCAAATACACTCAAGAGGTTGAAAAATTAAGTTCACTGGAAACCTGAGTTTCTATGACAACATCTTCAAGCAAAGCTTTAGCTTCTGTTGTTTGAGAACTGTACTTGTTCTAATATGTAGGCAGTGCAGGTCAGTGAAATACCACTTTTATGCATGCATTTACTTATATAAAATCTATATTTGGTTAATATATTTGCTAAAATATTGTGTTTTACAGTCAGTTCATGAGTTTAGTCATTTGAACACTAATCACTTACCTACAAATACTCATTACATCATTAGATTTGAAATAATGACCTTGACCTTTGGTCCCACAAATGGCTCTTAAATCTACAGAATTCAGTTTGTTATAATTATTGTATGATTCATAGTAACTCAAAGTGACTTGCATACAAATAATACTTCTCGTGGAAATGAATAGCTCAGAAAAAATACTAGTAAGTAGTTTCTATGTAACGTTGGATATTTTGAATTTCATTCTTGGGTGTACTGTTCGATTGCTTCTCTGTATCTGAAGTAAAATGCGTTTCTTTCATTTATGGAATTGCAGCTGTCTTGTCTGCAATCTGTATAGATGGGATTTGGAATTTAACAAGCATTTTAGATAATCCATTCAATCACCAACCTATTTCTACCCTGTACATACAGTATATATCTCTACTGTTTATATCCCTATATATAAAGCATTTTGACATTTCAAATAGACTAATAGATAAAAGAAAACAAATGAAAACTGGTATTATATCCCAATATTCAGAAAGGTGATTGAGAAAGGCAGAAACAGCATGTTATTAGAGTCAAGGTGAGATTGAGGGTCTTCGTATAATTACCTTTTATATTCTCCAAAAATCAAAATTACTCTCCCATGAAAGCAAAAAAATAAAACCATCTACAGTTAAAGCTAAAAAATCTAACAGATGTGTGTCATCAATATACATTTTTTATACAAGTCAGGTGAAATTCTTTGCCCATCTTGATCATACAGTTATAAGTGTCAAGCATTGGGTGAACAGCTATTGCTCATGCTCAGTCATTGATTTCATTATTCTGTCAGTGTCTCCACAAACCAATTCAATAGATGACAGGTTTGCAGAGTGGCAGTGGTAACATTCTTTTCCATTTAAGCCTTTCCAAGTAGGAGGATCAATTTTAAAAGCCCTTCACATTATGCACGGCAACAAGAAATGCTTTTTATCACTAGTATTTATGTACCCACTAGAACCCAAAATTGTGTTTCAACCCAACTGAATTTTATCTTTCATTATATATTTCCATCTTGAAGCTGCAGTCATTAAATATACATGTATCAGTGACAAAATATTAATTGTGGAATGTAAGGAGACTGCTAAAGAATATATTAACATTAAATATTTTACAAATAAAAAAGCATCAAATAACAAATAACAAATAGCAATAAAGACAGATAGAATGTCTTGGAAAAGTATTCAGACCCATTGTGACTGGCCATCGGGTACTGGTCTGGAAGATACTATAACTCATCAAGATACCAACACCCTGCAGCTGTGAGCTGCACCATCTCATTTAAGGAAACAAAAAGCCTCTGTGAAAGTAGAAACACATGCTGATAGAAAACGTGCCTAACCAGTAGGGTGTGTGTGTTTGTAGTCACTGGAGAGTCGGCATGGCTGAGCAGTCAATTCTATTGGGCACAGATATGCTGGAGGTATATGGAAAACACTGTGAGGGGGCAGCAGTTGATGCCATCAGAGAAGCAGCGAGGTAATGGTGGTGAAAGTGTTGGTGTGTTATGCATTGTGTAAGTGAGGTAGGGGGAAGGATGCTTGGCCGAGTGACAAGGAGGTGTAGGAAGGCAAAAGGAATAAGTTTATGCTCTCCACCAGGGCACTGTGTCAGTCCCCTTTATGCAGTAGCAGAGGCTAATGGATTCAGTCACCAGAGAAGCAACAGGGGTGAGCAGCAGACTCACTGTGCAGTGGCTGAGGGTATTAAATAACGGTGCAGTGTGTGTGTCATCGGCGACGAAGCGGCGTGGCCTGGATAAAGCTGTGTGCTGTGAGCTGCATAAGATGCAGAGGAGTTGAAAGTGTGAGTGAATATGAAGAAAGCGAAGAAAGCAACAGTGGGAGGGAAGACTAGCAGGTGCAAAGGGTCTTGCAGCCTTCCCTTAGAAGGGACCAATGTGTAATAGCTACAGTAGCACCCTGGAGGGTTTGTGCATGCCCCAGAGATCTGTCAGACCACAGTGGATTTTCTCTCCAGGGTTCTGCCAGATCGAATGAAAGAGTTAATAAGAAGTAAGAAGTGGTGTGGTGAACTGAAATGTCCTAATATTATGAAAGAGTGCGGTAATTTCAGAAAAGCTTATAAAATGTGAAAAGTTGCTGTAGACTAGATACAAAAAGCTGCCATAAGGGCTTCTAGCCCAGAGTGGGAGAGGCTGCCTATCCAGCTCATGACTATACCAGCGCAGGACTACACATTAACATACAGTATTGTAGAGCCAAGGCTAAACATTCACAGCTCTTTCATTTTGCTATTTTATATTTCACAGTTAATGCAACATTAAACACCTGAGGAATTAGGAACACCTGTCAACCATTTGTCCCAGTACTAATTTTCAACTGAAATGTGGGGATTGAACACCACAAATGACATTATTCTAACATGGCTGAACATGTATGCAGAAGAATACCCAGAAGCTGAAATTCTAAACTGTTGCTTTATATTAGCCTTTTGATCTGAAATACCGATGTAATTAGTACCCAGCAATAATGACAAATTTCACTTCACTGTGCTTTTCACTGGACAGTATACTGTATGCAGCAGGTCCAGAATATGTGGTATAGGTGGGGCCTGTCTCTCACACCCTTATGTCCCATATTGTAAACTTACAAAATGATGCATACGTTACTTATTATTTTGTTCGAAACCTGAATAAAACCATCAAACATGAATACTTACAACGGTAAGACAAGTTACAGGAAATATTAGCAGAAATTAAAGAGAAGAACTTAAAATTTGTTGACTGCATAATTATTACTAGGTAGATAGGGGAATTTAATCTAAAATCATGGGAACCCCTGTTATTTCACACAAGCAGGGGCCACTCAGTTAATTGTGCGGCTCACTGAGATAATTCTGTGCACCTAATTTTAATTTAGGTTTGCCACAGGAAGGGGTTTAAACACTTATGCAATCAAAACTTGAATTTTTCATTCATATCATCTATTTACTTCTTTTTTGTTTTGTTTTGTTTTTTTTTTTTGCTGTGAATTTGTCATGTTTATAACAAATAATAATTTCTACTTCAAAGTGACATGACTGCAAACTTTAAAGAAAATGTGTTAACTGTGCAGTGGTCTGAATACTTTTGCAAGGCAATTTCTATTCAAATATTTTGCTATATTTGTAACATTTTTCACATCACTGCTTGAATTTAAAGTGACTTGTATAAATTCACTCAAGTCAGCAAATTTCCAAAAAACACCTTAATATTTTAAATAATATTTACTCTTCAGCCATCAAATCTTAAATGACTTAAATCGACAGGATTCTGAATGTTGCACCGATTGTAGGTTTCATACTATAGTATTGCTTTAAAAGACACTTCCAGTTTAATTGACTGCAGAAATCTACTAGAATGCAATTTCTGTGCAACACTGCAAGGTGAAATTCTGTTCTTGAATATTTTCTTACATCACTGTTATTCCTTCACTCACTGCATCTTAAGTAAAAATAAATACAGTACTTTCATTTACTGCATGTAATTCCTGTAATAACTTCATATATGCAATTTTTCAGGGAAAAAAAACTCTGCTTGAAAGATTTCTGCCTTTCTGTTATCTTATCTGTAATTTATACAGATGAATTCTTATACTTACAGTACTGTATATATTTTTCCTATCACATCGCTGCATCCGGTAGCACTGACACAGCTATCATTATTAAACTGACTGTGATACAAGCTGATGATGTGCATTAATTTGTACTATGCAAAAATATGTACAAAAATGAATCATCTAATTAGCCATGAGGGAAAGTACTTCTAATGTAAAGTATTATTTTTCTTCTGAAATAATTACAGATCTGTTTTCAATTTAGAATAAATCTTTGTGTTTAAACATAATAAAAGTTTATTATTAATTGTGTACTAAACAATAGGATGTCTCTCACTACTTTGTCCATGTCTGGATTTGAAGTACTGTTTGTACTTTTCTTCACAATGATTTCAGAAATAGTGCTCATTATTGAAGATTAAAATCGCTTTAACTTCTATTCAGTGCAAAAGATATTTCAACAAAAAAGATACTGTTACAAATGGTGGTTAAAAAAGTGCTAAATATCAGGAATTGACCAAGTGACTTAGTCAATAAGTAAAATAAATAATTACAACCCCTAACATGTAAGGATTTCTCCAAGAATATACCTGAGTGGTTGGTATACAGTAGATAGAGGCACACAAATTCTTTGTTCTCTGGCATAGCTTTGGTGAAAGGAGTAATATTTCAGGTACACTTGGTTAAAAAAATATTTTTAGCAATGACAGTGACGCACATTAAAACACAACATAATCATAAAACAAACAAGTAACTGTATTTACAAGTTTATAGACAAAACTTTACAGAGACCTATGTCTAAACCACCCAGAGACTCCCAGGCTGCTACCAAGTATTTGCCTCTTAAATAATGTGTACAGCAGCCAAAGAAGAGATAAGCTGACTTCTAAACTAAATAGAATGCTACCTACTATTAAATCTCTGTCTTTCTAACCCAGATGCCACAAAATACATGGCAGTCTATCTTCCTATTCTAAAATGTGCCCACTTAACAGGATAGGGAATATTAAACTGAGGTATTTTTTACTCAGGAACTCCAAGTTCTGTAAAAGCTACAGAACAGCAAGTTCTTTTAGCAAGATTCAAATATTTAGGCCCAATCAATTTTTCTGATGATCCTGAATTAGGGACTCTTGCCCTTCATGTTCAAATTCAAGTTCAAGCTTCAAGTTCCATCTTCTCTTGTCCTCTCTTTCTTGTTGTTACGTCCCAGTGTGTGTTCTGTGTGTGTTTTTTCTATGTTCCACACTGCTGACCCTTGATTGTTCTCCCTTCCCCATTGGCCCACCATCACTCCACTGTTTCAGTATGATGTCATCATCGATCAGCCCTCAGCCAATCAGAACTCATTTTATTCACTATATAACATGGAGGATTTCAGGAAGAAAAGGCATTTTGTTTGACTTTGGTCCCGTTTGGTTTTTGTTATTGCTTCGCTTCGCTTCTGGTTATTGCTTCTGGTTATTGCTTCTGGTTATTGCCTCTGGTTATTGCCTCTGGTTATTGCTTCAGCTTCGTTTGTTGGTTTGTTGGTTTGTTGGTTTGTTGGTTTGTTGGTTTGTTGGTTTGTTGGTTTGTTGGTTTGTTGGTTTGTGTGTATTTTTGTATAGCTTCGGCTTTGTTGCTTTGTTGGTTTTACGTTAGTTTCTTTGTACTTTCATTTGTTTGTGTGTTCATCCTTGTTTTGTCATTACCTTGCCCCAGTGTTACATGTTCAACTTTTGTGTTTTTTTGTACCCTGCTCCTGTTGATTACTCTTGTTTTCCCTTATTTGTATTCCTGGTTCACTTGTGTTTTTGTGTGAACTTTTGTATATAAGGTTAGTTTAGGTTGTTGGGTACACTTTACACACTTAGTTGATTTTGTATTAGTAACACTAGTTTAGTACAGGTGAGTGCCATTTGTCTTGTATGGTTTTGGGTAGTCAGTGCAGGTTAGCTAGGGTGTTGAAGACGCTGAAGACCGTGTGTTTCGGGTTTTCTTTTGTAGTCAGATTAGCTTTCCCTCACTGTCCTAGCCAGCTCCATTTTGTTTATTTTCTTTTCTTTGGCACCACTCTAGTTCCTTACCCTTGTTATCACGCTTCCTAGTCCCTCACCAGAATCCCCTTGCTTCCAAAAGAATTATCCTAAATGTTACACCCCTTTACCCCTAGACACTTGGGGTCGTAACACTTGTCGTTTGACTTTATTTTTCCCTTTCCATCTCCTGATCTGGTCTTATATGATGTGTTTCTGGACTGTTGATTGATACCTAATCATTTACCCAGAACGTAATTACCTAAGGTAAACTAGGGTAAACTCTATTATTGCTTTGATCACAGGCTTTGGACCCCCTACATCTCAGCAAACATCCCCTCTGCTCCCAAGCTGGAAATGTTTACACGGCCAGGGGTTACACACTTTTTCTAGATTCTTAGACACCTCCATTTCACCTACCTCAGCCTGTAACAATACTATAAGCGTAATTAATACTTTCATTATTAATGATTATGCCCCATCATATCTACTTTCATATGCATTGTAGCACCTCCAATATAAAGTAATAAGTTTGTTAGTGACATCAGTGATTTTTTTTGCATGTTTATTGCTTGACAATCATGACATTGCTGTGTATGGGACATAGACTTTCTCATTATGCTGTACAGTATGTAGTTTATGGCTGTTTGACATGTACAGTATGTCTTCCTAAATATTGTACAGTACTGCATGTACTTTAATAAAGTGACTCTGCACTTTGTAGTAATTCAAGAACATTATGCTTGAATGCTTTCCTTTAACACAAGGTTTCATACGAACAGTGTCTTTAGTTTGAGTACAGTAAATACAATTTTGCATCATATTAATTAACAAGAAGAAATGTTAATTAATTTGTCATATTTGTCATAAGCAAATTTCTTTATTGCAGCAGATTTAAGACACTGCTTAATGTGTGCTTCACAAGTTTAGTGAAAGCTTGAAGTTTCATGCTTAACCTGCTTATTTTACTGTTGGTACAGTATAATGCATTCTGATGTTATTTATAGTAAGGGTTCACTAATGGTTAACAAAACGGTAGGTTACTGAAGGTACTGTACTGTAAATGTGTGAAAAACAGGCATTATTTGCTTTGTGTCCATAGAATTCTAAGAGCCTTTGAAGATAAGATGATATATTTAGCATCAGAAATTATTAGCAGGTTGCTGATTCAGACCCCGGCAGCACAAAGTTGAAAATAATGATTTTAAATGCTTGCAAGTTAACCTGATACAACACTAATAAGAAAAAAAATCACCTGAAATAGATATATTCATCTCCCTAAATAATTTGCCAAGTACAGTCTGATATAAAGTTGCCATAGCAAACCCTACATTTTTATTTTAGTTGCATCCTGTAGCAACATTAATTAATTAAAAGTCTAAACACCAAACATCCTGAGTTGAAAACAGGGGGTGAGTAGTCTCCAGGCTGCATTAATTTTCTAAAAGCAAATTAAAGTTATCAATATTAAAGCCTAAGAAACTGCAATTTAAGTTTTGGCTTGTTTATGTCAGTTAACACATTTTCCTCTTGATTATTTAACTAACTGGGAGTTATTTACAAGGGGGGTTAATTGTTAATTGAAGACATATGTTGCACAATGGGTTTGTCCAGATTCAATGGATGAAATGCCAGCTAAACAGTGTTGTGTTGTTACTTGTCTTGGACCAAGTCTGCATTCAATGTGCTATTTGTCCTTTATCAGCAACAACATTTATTAGGAAGCCTTCTTTAGTTCTTAAAGACGATAAATCACTGCTTTAATAAAAAACAATTAACACACTTCTGCCATCTTTTCCATTAACTTATACTACACATAGAGTACAGTGTACTACACATAATAGTGCCCCCCCCAAATATAGAGACAGCAAATTCAAAAATTTTAATTAATTATATCAATGATAATAGGTAAGGATGCAACAGAACATTCTTAAACTGTACTGTGGCAAGACAGGCTATAATCACAGGCTTCAATGTTGCAACGCTCCAACATTGTCGGTGGTTTCAGTGTTGCTGATAGTGCTGAAATCAAACTCTTAATAAAAAATAGAACCTTTGGTGTTTTTCTACCCCCTGCATACTCTTCTAAAATAAAAATACTCTTCTTTTTAAAATACTCTTCTTTTGCTCATCTGAAATATATTTTGCCTTAATTCAGCAAGGTAAGTTTACTGTAATATCAGACTGTAATATTATGGTAGCACAATATTATTATTAGTAGAAATAAAATTACAAATTAATACAAAATTCCCATTCTTCACCACACACATCGGATTGACCTTTCCAAAAACATAGAGGTATTTAATGAACCAATTTGTAATATGTAGTATCTGACCATGAAGACACTTTAAAATGTGCCACATCATTTCCATTAACAACACCATCCCTTTATCAGCCTGACCCAAAAACAAAACCTCAAGAAATGTTGTTGTTTTGTGATCTGTAGATAGCTCTTGCTAGAGTAGGTCTTATGCTTCTCAATGCAACTAGGCTTCTCCTATCACTTTGAGATCTTTTAACTTGACTGAGGGATTCTGATATTCTTTCTAGTGAATGTACTGTACTTGTATACTGTCTATTTAAGCATGTTCCCTTTCTGTTTCTTGAGTTCTGTTTAAGCTGAAGTAATATTCTATACTTATGAACACTACATTGTACCCTTTACATTTATCATGCTTAACAGCATGCAAAATAATTAAATTAAGAGATTGCTCATTTTTCATAATGAATCATATTCCTGTTACAAACAGTAATTATTTTAATTTTTTCTGTGTTTGAAAGGTATTAGCATTCCAAGCATATTTGAACTCTGTTAATCCTGGTCCATTATTATGCATGAAACTTCACACTGCAGTGCTTTTAAAATCCACTTTAATGTCATAATTAAAATGCTCGCATAAAGCCATATTTTGGAACTGTAAAACTCTCTCGGATTATTCTTTAAATAACAATTTGATTCCTGGTGGGAAAAAAATGTTGACACAAATGAATCAAGATTACATTCTATGACATTTTGTTATTTATGATTTGTCACTGGGATGAGTGGTTGAAACATAAGCAAAGCTTTTTTGATCTTTGGCTGCCAACATATTTTTGTGTTTGACATCTGTGCATTTATTGAATATTTCTGCTTTCATTCCTATAAGAATGCCAAGCAGCATTCCTCTCGATGAAATTTGTTATTTATTTATTTTTAATTTCTCATGAGGTATCATTAAGTTGAACTTCACAAATATTATCATTTTAGATGGTAGATTGTTAACAGTATAGCAATGCAAACTCATCATATGGTCTATATTTGCATTCATTAAGCTATTTAATGAAGAAAGTGACAGGGTCACCTTTCTCCTTGGCTCTGCCCAGTGGAATTAGAGCAAAGAAATTCTTATCTGAAACAGTGTCTTCTAACCAATTGGATAGCATGCCCTTATCTGACTAATATGTGTCTTGCACATGAAAAATTCAGCATGCCAGGCATAAAATAATCTCAAGAAGCATTTCATTATTTTTTAATGCTTTAAATACTGAACAGGGTTATGAAAGCCAGAAAACAAGTACTTTCGAGACTGTGCTGTGGGATTAGGAGAAATATTCCCACACAAGCATACACATATGCCACTAAATAAAAATGGTGTAAATCACACAGAAATGCAGCACACTTTGTGATCTTTTTTCGTCACCTTTTGATTTATTCATTTCAGTGAATTCCATTAGTTTCATAACTAACATTTATATCACAATAATGGAGAGATAAGAACGGCTGTATCACACTGTACTGTAGCTATTACCATTTTATTGTTTAATATGTTTGGGTGAAGTAATGTTTCCCTGCAGTTTCAAGAAGATTATCAGACCAATTTTCTTCTAATGTCAACAAATTGCTTTAAAACAGAAAGTGATAAGTTAAAACATTAAAGTTATCTCTGGTGAGAAAAGGTTGAATATTTGTCAATCAGTGAATATTGTGTAGTGATGAAATTGTATGTGTATGATGCATGTTAAAAGACTGTTTCCCACAGTTATGTCTTGTCATGTCATGGTGCAATTCATTTCCGTGACCTTTAGTTGTCATTAAGTGCATGAGAATCCATTCCCTAATGTATTTACTTTTCAAATATGCCAGATATTTGCTTGTTTGTTGAAGTAAATGAAGTAGAAATGTGAGTTCAGATAGATAGCCAAGCTTCTCTCCCATGTAATTAAACTCTTAGCAATTCACTTATCCCCCAGAAATCAAAATTCTTTCTTATTCAATGAACATGAAGTCTCTGAATTCAAATAACACCTAATTAAAATAATCATTGATGCATATTGTAATGTATTTAATGTATCTTCAAATAGCAATTTTACCCCTTAACCTTACAACTGTTATTAACTAAGTTTTTCACATGAAGCTTTACACTTCACCGGTATGGGTGACTGTACTGTGGTCATGAAATATAAATGTAAAGGGCTTAGAATGATTATACACATACAATGTAACGAGTCATTGGATTTTTCAGATAAGACTTCTTTTTACTTTCTTCTTCTTTCAATGTAGTACTACGCTGTTTTATTAAGAAATTTTTAGATATTAAGTTTAACAGCATTCCAGTATCCAGGTAACTATTGTAAAACCATAATGTTAAAATAGGTCGCCCAGAAAACACTAGAAGAACATTAAACTTATATTGTATAGGAATTACTCTAGTTATCTGTAATTTTGCTTTATCCTGTAAAACTTAAAATTTGACTTTAAAAATCTCTGCCATCATAAAAATTGCTATATGATAGTTTTTTTTTTAATAAATAAGAAAATATTTATCTTTTTCATTCAGCAAATTTCTCAATTAAATACAGTACATCCTACATGTACATACAAAATACTTTTTTGTGTGAATAACATTTTGCTTTTGTCATCATTCAGAAACCTTTCTGACAGAGAATTAGAAATTTGCACTGCCACCAAAATAAAAATATAATTTGCATGATTTCAGTTGCACGACTTTTTCAGTTTCAAGACTTTTAACCTGAGCTTTTAGGTTATATACTGTACCTGTGCTCCCCCAACCAGGATCTTATAAGGATTATTTTCAGTGATTTATCTGACATGCTACAGAAGTATAGCAGAGCTCTAAAATCTTGTTGTGTTCACAATGCTTTATTCCTCTACAGTGTGGCTTGGGGAAGGAGGAGAAAAACAAGTGAACACATTCACACAATGAATTACAACTCAGGCACAGCTGATTTTCTATAGGATCCTCTACAAATAGGTTTAATACACAGGAATTGTAGTCTTGTGTTGTGGTGAAATTTGTCAAATATAGTGCTGAGGTGAGACAAGCTCATGTGGTTAAAATTCGTGTTGAGATAAAGTTTGGGTTAGGTTAGTTTTAGAATATGCACAGAAATTGTCACGCCCTGTACAACTAGAGGACGCTCTACTTCTGTCCTATACCTGGTTCCCTGTAACGCTCTACTTCTGTCCTGTTCCTAATTCCCTGTGATTATTCATGCCTTTCCTGTGTGTCTTGTTGTGTAGTCCAGTGGTTCTCAAACTTTTTGGACCAAGTACCACCCCTAATCCAACCAAAGCATCCAAGTACCACCTACAAGTCATGATCTCATAGGAACCCCAGAAATTCTCTATGACCAACATGAGCGCGCGTGCACACACACTCACACATACATATAATAAATATTATAATAATAAACTTTATTTGATATAGCGCCTTTAAAGGTGGCTTCTCAAAGTGTTTTACAGAAAAAAAACATTAACAACAACTAATAAAAAAGCACCATTTCAGTGAGAGGGGTGAGCCTGTTTAGTTGAGCAAAGCAGATGTGAATTAATTCTTCGAGCCTTGATACAATTCACAACCGAGTCTAACAGATATTAAATTGTCAGGCATTTTCTTGACGGCAAAGGTCTCGCGGTGGATGTTGTAATGCGTACATTAATTTCTGGAGCAACCTATCTAATTCGTGCAACTACACCGTTATGTCGGCTTGTCATTGCTCTAGCACCGTCTGTACAAACTCAGACGCATTTTATCCAGTCGAGGCCATTCTCTTTGATAAATTCATTCAGAAGCTGAAATATGTGCCCTCCTGTAGTTCCTGTTGGTAGCGGTTTACAGAACAGAAAGTCTTCACGGGACATGCCCTCAATCTCGTATCTGACGTAAACGAGCAAATTGGCCAAATCGACCACAGACTCATCTAATTGCAGTGAAAAACATCTGCTCATTTTAACGCGCTCTATCAGTGTACTTTTGATATAATCCTTCATTTCAATAATTCTATGAATGACTGTGTCTTTCAGGGGGAGGGGGGCAGCAGGTCGAGCTGTTTAGTAGCTTTTTCTCTACACATAATACGTGTCAGCTCTTTTGCCAACGGTAAATAAGGTTCTTCAAAAATAGTGTAGCTTACCTGCTTTAGCAATACGCAAGCTTGCATTTTTCCGCATTTCCGTTTTTATTTCCGTATTTATTTAAAGTTTTTATTTCATGCGCATGGGAGCGAAACACAGAGACGCTCGGTGTATTTTTCTCAAATTAGAACAGTTCTTAAATATTTTTCTGTTATCATGCTTTCGTGTGCTCAAAAGATTACCTGCGTTCGTAGCACGTATTTCTATGCATTCCTGTGTTTAGAACGTTGGCATAGTTCCAAAATCACGGACATTCTCCTTTCTCCCTATTTGCTGGAGATACAGTAGCTTTTTTTAAATACAATTGGTCACTTGCATCCGTAGCACGCATTCCTATAGAGTGGTATAGAATTACAGAGTATCTCTTGTGTCCACTGAAGTATTAGCGCACACTGTATCGTACTACGTAGGCTGCGTATTCGACATGCATTAAAATACAAAATATGAAAACCCGTCCTGATTTTTCTGCGCACACGACACAGTTCCAGGGTCATTTGGCGTACCACTTGGCGGCACTCCACGTACCACTGCCGGTACGCGTACCACAGTTTGAGAACCACTGGTGTAGCCTATTTACTTCCTGTGTCTGCTCTGCTCCTGGCTCAGCATGGAGGGTATGGATGTCCTGAGACAGGTTGCCCCACGTCCATGGCCTGAGGGCATAACTTTCTATACCAACATTGTCTGACCCCCTGAGCCTGTGCTAACCTTCTTGTTGCCCCTTTTACTGCTACGCATAGGGTCTCTACTGCTCTCCTGGCCATTCCAAGGAATGCCCTTCTGACATCTGTAACAGAAATGGGTTATTTGATAATCCACTTATAATGCTCAGTGCCTGATGGGGGTTACACTAATGGGATTTAGTTTGTCTAGGACCTCAGAGGCTCCTTTTTGAGCTACTGTATTAAATGACTTCTTCAGTGTCCCTTATTATACCACTGGGCATCTAAATTACTTACTGTCTTTCAACTCTCTGTCTTGACCAAACCTTTCAAAAATGAATTATCTTTTAACACACATTCCACACAACTGCATACAATTGTGGTTGCATACAGAGAATCTGTCCTCTCATTTCCAGGTGGCAGATCAAACCAACCCTGAAAGCCTCTTCTTCCTGGTTTTTAAATTATCTCCGTACTCACTTTCTTCTCACAACTCGTCACATGACACTGGTTTGTAGCTCGTTGCTTACAGCTTTCTGGGGAATGTGGCTTACAGATATTTCTCATTTTTGTTCTAAACCTACACTCAATAATTACAGCCAGATAATTTTACTGTTTGCCTCTTTTCAAGACCAAAGTCTTTTCCAAATGCAAACTTTTCCCAAAAATCATGCTTAAACTCATGCTTTAAGTAAATTCACTTATTGTACACAACATCTGCCAGTGTTACAGCATGTCCTGGACAGCAGAGAATGACAGCCAAGCTGTAACCTTCTCGGTTTAAACTGTCACCAAGCCAGTTGTTTTCCTCCAATTAGATAGGTGACTGAGGACGGCAGGTAATTTCCCATTAGATGGAATGTTTTTAAGACAAAAAGAGTTCCTTGTCACCTACTACACACCTATGAACCACTTATAATGCTCAGTGCCTGATGGGGGTATTCGAGTCAAAATCTTTGTAAAAAACATTAAAATAAAACCTCTTGTTTGAGGGAAAAGCTGTGTATATACAGAATAAGACTACAATCAGTTTGTAAAGTGCATGTTAATACTGAGTAGCTCAGATTATTTCCTGACCATTGCTCAAGAGATTTGAGCATTATCACATTGTAGTCAACCATTGTAATGGAAATGAAGTAAATGATAGTTGAATTTTGTTGGAGGTCACGTAGAGTTAAACTGAACTGACCTTTTCCTCTCCTGTGATGTTTGTGAAATTATATATTGTGAGGAGAATTTCCCTTCTAAAATAAAGCTAAACACATGTACATCCAGTCTGTGCTACAGAGTAACAAGGAAAAGTGAAATATTTTGTTGATCACATGTAAATTAAGCTAAGGTCTTTTTTTAACCACCATGTGCAATACTTACAGTACTGTATATTGGGTGTTTTACATTTCAAAAGGAGTGATGTTTTATCTGATTACAATTGATAAAAATCTGTGCCATCCGTTCTCTGCACCAACATTCAAGTACCCCATTGAAACTAGACATCTGTCCTTTTCTTCATCTTTCTTGTTATGTCAAAAGCCAATTTCAGGAAATAACCTAAACTTATTTTCTTATTTTTTATTATTCATATCCAGATCACATAACATTCTGTCCTTGATGTGGCATCACATCACTTATGTTGACAGATGATCGCATTACAGATAAAGAAGCCTATTTTGCCAAAGGATTATGCCTGTCATAGCAGTGGAGATTTAGTGTCACTCAGAAGGCGTTCAACAGAATGCTTTGTGTAGGTTTCTGGAGTTAGGGATAAGGTAGGATGGCAGGGCTATCACAAATACTTTGCATCCTCAGCATTCTAATGCAAGGTGACATATGGGGTCTGGTGTTCTAGCTATCAGTTGAGATATGTGAGACGATTCATTACAAGTCGAGAGCTTATTATGTTTTCAGATCTTTTTTAGTGGCAGAACGATTGTCACTTTTATTCAGAACAATGGACTGGTGTTTGGTGTGTATTTATTCTGCTTGAATAAATTTCTGGCTTCCGCCTCAATTGCAATATATGCAATAGGCACAGTCATTGTCTGATTTTGCCTCTGGAATACAAAATTGCACTTTTCTTTGTAATAAAGCCCAAAAGGTGGATTTTGTGGAAATAAATCTGGTGAGAAAAACATGGGACAGGGTTAGAGAGGATGTGATTAAAACTCTTGAGAAGCAACATACAGTACTGTGCTGCTAGTATTGTTAAAAAATTCTACTTACAATTCTCTGTGGTACTTTCCAAGTTCAGCTGAATTAATAAAAGTTACTGCTGGTCAAACCTTATTTACATTGAAGGATAAACTCAAAAACATTAAAGAAATGTGAGGTAAATGTTAGAAAGAAGAAACATCCAAAGCAATAGCAAAATATTTAAAGAAACATTAATGCACATTTATGCAATAAAAACAAAATAAATTAAAAAAATATTGGAATGCTTGTCAATACTACCACCAATCTTGATGGTGTCATGACTTAATCCTTCTCACCAGGGTTTATTAATAATTTTCAAAAAACTATTAGCAATATTGATAGCTTACAACATCATGTACAAAATCAGTTTATTGCCCCGTGTAAATTGCTTGCAGTTAATTAAACTCTAGCAATGTATTCCTTCAATGAAGACTATACTTGTGTGCTTAATGTCTTTTAAAAGTTTATAATAGTAAACGTTATTTTATATAGCATTTGTAAAAGTGGCTTCTCAAAAAGCTTTATAGTAAGTAAAAAAAAATCAAAGGGAGATTACACAATTAACACAATTAAAAGAGGGGTTCACAAAGCAATAGTAGATGCAAAGGGGCAGACAAAGACATCAATTAAGTAAGAACCATACTGAAAAAGAATGTTTTGAGGCTACTGTAGATTTGAAAGTGCTCAGGGAAGATGACTCTGATATCCTTGAATTTCAGAGCTTTGGGGCATAGCAAGAGACATACTGTACCCATAGTATGCAGAAAAGAGAGTACAAAGACTAGAGTACAAAGTTTGTATGACAGAGAGTAGGAAGATTAAAAGTTAGATAGGGGCCAAGCCATGTACCGTACAGCCTTATAGGTGAACACAAGGATTTTGAAATCAACACGAAACCTCATAGGAAGCCAGTGCAAGGACTATAAGAGAGAAGTAATGTGATCACTTGCATGCAGCCTGGTCAGGATTCTGGCTGCCAAATTCTGGACATACTGAAGTTTGTTCAGTGTGAATTTAGATAGTCAACCCCAGTGGGGCGTTGTAGTCATCAAGTCTAGAAGAGACAAATATGTTGACTAGCTTTTCAGCTACAGTCAGGGTGATATTTTTACAATATTTTTCACATGTGAGCCAAATGTCAAGTCTGGATCAAATATCACCCCAAAAGTTTGCTTGGTTATTGCAATTTAGTCATTTTTTCAAAAAAATGTTGTAAAAAGATTATCCTTGTAAGTAACCCTTTAGGAGTAGTAAAGTCTTAAAAGCATCAGGAGGTATTTAAAATTGTAAATAAGACTTTATAACGCAAAATATTTAAGCTCTTCCTATGGTATGTTAGTTTGTGAAATGACAAAATGATGCATACACATCTGTTCATTTATCTTATATTTTAATCAGAAACTGGGTGGTCAAACTGAAGACTTCTAAGGGTAAACTATGCTACAGAAAATGTCAGCAAAAACTAAAAACAGGCTTTCATTCAGGTCTGTGAACGTATTAGCAGCCATATCACCCTGCAACTCACAACTGGTAACCCACTGAAGCTAAGCAGGTGTGAGCCTGGTCAGTACCTGGATGGGAGACCTCCTGGGAAAAACTAAGGTTGCTGCTGGAAGAGGCGTTAGTGGGGCCAGCAGGGGGCACTCACCCTATGGTCCATGTGGGTCCTAATGCCCCAGTATAGTGACAGGGACACTATACTGTAAACAGGCGCCGTCCTTCGGATGAGATGTAAAACCGAGGTCCTGACTCTCTGTGGTCATTAAAAATCGAAAAGATTAGGGGTGTAACCCCAGCGTCCTGGCCAAATTTCCCATTGGCCCTTACCAATCATGGCCTCCTTATAATCCCCCTCTATGAATTGGCTACATTACTCTGCTCTCCTCCCCACTGATAGCTGATGTGTGGTGAGCGTTCTGGCGCACTATGGCTTCCGTCCCATCATCCAGGTGGGGCTGCACATTGGTGGTGGCGGAGGGGATTCCCCATTACCTGTAAAGAGCTTTGAGTGGAGTGTCCAGAAAAGCATTATATAAGTGTAAACTATTATTATTATTATTTGGTAGAAGCACCTTTAACATCAGCTTTAGCTGTAAGGTTTCTGGGTAAGTCTCCACCTGACTTGATAAGTCACTGGCTTGATGCATTTTTTGCCCATTCTTCTTGTCAGATGTGTTTTAGCTCTCTCAAGATGCTTGGACATCACTTACAGAAAGTTGTTTACAAGTTTTCAGTGGGATTCAAGTTAGGAATTTGATTGAGACACTTAAGGACTTACAGTACAGTACATGTTCGTATTCTTAAGCCACTCCAGTGTGGCTTTTGCTTTGTGCTTTGGATAGTTGTTGAACTGAGTTGTGATATTTTGCCCCCATTTTAAAGCTAAAACAGGTTCCTTTCCTTTTAGATTAGGTTCATTTGATATCTGTGATATCTAAATATTAATGCAAACCAACAGATTTAATTTTTTTTCTCTTTAGTTTTTGCTGACATTTGCTACAATTTATCTAACCCTTGGAGATCTTGAGTTTTATCACTCAGGTTTTGAATAAAATATTGAGTTAAAAAAATGGGTGTTCATCATTAAGTAATTTCACACAATGATACGTCATGGGATGGGCCTGACTAATTTTGGAAGGCATTGTAAGTACATCTTAGTATCTAGGCCTCTCTAAATTCAGTTGTTTCAAAAAGCTAGTCTTTGCTCGAAATTTTAATGGTTTAAATACTTGAGAATTTCTGTACTGTATATTTTTACCTACTGTAGAAGAGTAATTGATTCAGTACATTATCCTCAGGATATTTCAAAAGAGCCCCTTTGCTTTACCTGCTAGGAATGAGAACATTGTTCCCATAGCAACAGACTGTATGCCTCAAGGGCCTTAGGCACTCCAGTATTGTGCATGAAGTACACTCTACTAGTCCATAGTCTAGTACTTCTAAGCCACAGCTAATTTGTCAGGTTGAACCTCAACTAAGAAATCTACCACACAATAGCCTAGACCTAATGCACTAGGTTAACAACCCACGCACTAAACACTGTAGATTTAATCTGTTTCTACTACAGTACAGTATGTACACTATAATAGTCAAATGTGTCTTTCCACAGATTCTCAACAGGATTCAGGTCAGGATTATTGTATTTTTGTATTCAGGTGCCCATTCTCTTGCTTCACTTTATGAGATTTAGGGGCATTTTTCAGATTATTTGGCATTTGCCTCAGTAGTAGTTTCATCAAAATAAATATGATGCAATTGAAATTGGGTTTGTAAATTGTTTAGTTGAGCTACAATTCTATTCTGTTTATTCTGATCTAATACATTAGATCATAAAACTTTCAAGGTCAGTTGAGGTGTATTAAAAAAACATTTCTGTGACCTTCATAATAAAATATAATGTTTTATTAAGCAAAGGGGGCATCAATGACATTCGCTAACATTTGGAAGCCTTATAATATGTGAAAAATTCAGAATGGCATCTTTTAACTTACAGACTGCATTCACATACAGATATCACAGCAGGTTTCACAGATGTTGTCCGACCCCTTGGCTCATTTAATTTATTTATAATCTTTCCATGCAGTTGTTGGTACTGACAGACAATTAGAAATTTAACCTTTCAATCTTTACAATGCACCAGAATTCATTATGAAAATCAGCAGATCTGTTCTAAATTTTTGTTTTTCCTAGTGGCAGTTTTTTCAAAGATTACAATGTTTCTTTTTATTATTGATACAGATGACAACATATTAGACAACATAATTTTAAGTGGCACCACAAATAATCTATCAAATTGTTAGAATATTGGCTGGAGTACTTAAAGAATTAATTTCTGGATTGGTAAAGTTTACAAAGAATTAGCAATTAGTCATGGGAATAATTAGTTTTGGATGATATTAGCTGCACCTGACCAGCATAATTTAACAAAATGTTTATAATTCCACTTGCACAGTTTTTAAATCAGGACTATCACAGCCTGTGAATATTATTGTAAATTAAATCAAAGCTTACAATTATGACTGTTAAAAAGACTCTAATGGCATGTTGACATGTTTAAGAGTTACGAGGGGAACAGTTTTTGTGATCATTCGTTCTTGACACCTTTATCTCCCAAGCAAAAGAACACAAGGAACTGATAAACACATACTAATTTATATGAGGTATATAGTTTATAATATATATAATTATAAATAGAGTATATCACATACAGTATACTGTAGATATAAGGGCAGAACAGTGGAATGGTGGTTATCATTACTGCCTCACAGTGCTAGGGCCCTGGGTTCAGTTCACAATGTGGGGAGCTCTCTGCTTAGAGTTTGTTTGTATGTTCTTGTGGGTTTCCTCTTGGTATTCTCACTATCCAGAAACATACTGGTAGGATAATTTACTTCTGGGAATATTGTCTGTAGTTTTGAGTGTGTGTCTGTGTCTGCTCCTGTCCAGGGTGTACCCTGTGATATACCCTTTGCTTGTCAAGTTTGGTGGCTCCCCTACGACCCTGAATCGGATATACAGCAGCAGTTAAAAAATGAATGGATGGATTTATACTGTCTGTATTATTTTTAATACAGTGGCGAACTGTCTTTCATGTTTTCAAATGTGTTGACAATAGCAGCTCAAGATGTGTAATCTATATTATTTTAGCCACTTTCTGTCTGGGAGTTTTTTTTTATTTGTCACCAAGTTGTGATTAATACAGGACACTTTAAAGCAGATGTTAATTGGATCCACAGGGTGTACATGAAGACAAATTGATTTATGTCAGGCTGTTTCTCAACTGTTTTGAGTGATTGACTAAACATTGTGCCTGATTTACATGCTGTTGTACTGAAGAATGAAAATAACTCCAGTTACTCCCACATCACCTGTTGATGATCCATGTTGCAATACTGACATCTGTATTGATCGACCGACTTTTCAGTACATGCCTGATGAATGTCAATGGATAGTATATGGTGAAATTTAATAGTTCTTCTGGACTGTGTGAACTGTAACTGTGTACTGTACAGGAATCAAGACACTGTCCCCATTGCCATACTGGGGCATTGGTTTGGAAATTTGTGGAAATATTTATTGTTGAAAATGGTTATATCTTCCATTGTTCTACAATGATGGTTAACTACAGTTATATCAGAAAGTATTTAAATCTTTAGACTGCACTTAATGCAATGGTGGCTTTATTTTCCAAAGTTTATACAAGAATAAAGAATGAAGAGGCAGAACTTTTTTAATTATCTACATTATACAGCGGTTTATACAATGAGGAGTGGTAACTGCCATTAGCTACCTCTTCCAAAGGAATTTGATTTCAAACAGAGTTCATTGACCTGATGCATGATGTGGAGGAATAATAACATTAAGATTTGCTAACATTAAAAATTTGTCAGTAGTCAGCTTTTCACAAGTTAAAGTATTAAAAGTTTTTCAGGATACTTTTCTTTCTCATAGCATGTGTCTAGTGCATTGATTTGCCTTTCAATGAACACTAATAGATTAAGAGTCTGTCAACTTTGATAGACAAAATTATTCTATTACTGAGCCTGCCAATGTTCTGTCATGGGCAATGTAATTCTATCTTAAAATAATAATAATGTCTTATTATTTTTTATTTTATTTAGCAGTCAACAGTATACAACTTGTGAATGTTGCACTTTATTAATTCTGTGACAATTCAGGAAATCTACAAATCTACATTAATATAATGACACCTGAAGAAAGCTCCACGGCCGAAACGTTATGTTTTCTTTCTTTTTTTCAGCATGGAATAAACCTATTACTTGTTCTTTTGCAGCCTACGTATGCTGATGCAGCTACCCATCTTAATATAATGCTGGTGCTTTTTTATCTAAAAATTCTAGTTTCTATTTGCAACTTGATGGGTTCAGAACTAGGGTGTCACAGTTTTAATTTTTTTGATATACTGACATTCAAATGACCTTAACTCAGGGCCCACAGAACCTCTATGCAGATGTAGCCATTCAAAATGCACGGTAAAACCCTGTACTGCAGGAATTGAGCTACAGGCTATCACAGTATGTGATTTGCTGGCCAACATAATAAACTTGTGGTGCATTAGTTGTTACTGAAACGATTGCTTCATTTAATCTCTGTACTGTGCATGTTTAAATCCGCTTAATATGCAATTTTACAACTAAAAGGAAATTTCAGTTGCAGAGCATAAACATAAGAGGAGCATAGCATCTCTGAATGTCATGAACAGTATTAATTGAATACTGTATACAGTATGTAAATACAGTATATTACACAAACTAAACTGTATATTGCTGGTACTGGTAGTTTAAATAAAAAAGCATTCCACTTCTTCATAAAAAATCTTTCACTCAGTCACTTACTGTGGTTATTTTGGAAAAGTTTTGACGTGCTTATTCTGACTATATTAAGTTTATACACTTTAAAAAAAGCTGTATCTTTTAACCTTTTTTATAAATACTTGCACCATTATTGCAGTAAAAAACCTCATACTTTTTAGAATCCGCTAAATAGGGAATATAATATGGAATATAAGAAATGAATAATTATATTAATTTAAGGATCTAAATATATGTATTTATATACAGTAGCTGGTAATATTACTGTAATCTACTTTCTTTGGAAGCATTTTTTATCTTTAATTGGCCTCATTCATGCATGATTACTTTTGAAACATTTTAAGCTGTTTATCTCAGCTGTGTTTCTGAGCAGCCCGTTGGTACAGTGGGTTTGTCAATAGGGGTTCTGTCTAAGTGATCTGAATACCCACTTAAAGCACAAATTTTTCTTCTAACAAAGTCTTTTTAAAAATAAAATAGTAAATATTATGTATACTATATTAACATTTTGAGTTTTTTGTATATATATCATAACATATTCAATGTTAAGTGATTGTAATAATGACATAAAAACGGTAATTAGCAAACATAAATACTGTCAACAGTTGGAGTAAAAACCAGTTCAACAGGTTTAACTCAATTCAATTCAAAACACTTCATTCAGTTGGCCAATTTAACAGACGCCTTTACAACAAGTTTTAAAACAAAATCGTATATGTTGTAATTAGAATAACAAAGTGGTATTAAAAATACCACTGAAACTATAATAAGGTGTCTGGTCATTATTAACAGTACTAATTTAATAATAGTAATTTCAAGCTTGTATCTTTTCAGAGTAATTTTTTTCTTCAGTTTTCATAACCTTCACTTGCCTATAAAATGCTTATTTGTGAGACACGATGTTTCAGATATCAATTACTTTGTGAACAAATGACAGAGCCTTCATTCCAGAGACATTTTGTCTCTGTCAATTTGTCAATTTGTCTTTTTATTTAAACAATATCTAGTTACTGATTGCATTTTTAAAAACCTTAGTTTGAATAAAGCGGATCCCAGGTGTAAGCGACTTCATAACACTAGAAGGCATTATGCTATATTTTTTATGTCTCAGTTGAAGCCTTCCAAGGTCTCTCAAAAACATATTTAACATATTAATATTACTATCGAGTGGTATTAAGTAAGTATAACTTTTTTTTACAATAACAGCAAGTGGTGTGCTTACTACATATTCTTAGAAAAGGATAAAACGTTATAACTTTTTATGAAGTACAGTATATAAACTTTATAATGTAAGAATGTTAAAACCATAACCCACTGTAAGTCATCAAGTTAAAGACTTTGATGCATAAAATATTTGTGAAGAAGGTGGAAAACTGATGAGTTCTTTTTTATATTTAGCTACCACTACCATCTACTGTGTGTACATTAGGTATGTATTATGTTATACTACTGTTTTTATTTCCAGCTACCAAAAACCTGAAATAGGAACATCATACGGTATATAATAATAAACATGTTTTTATATATCCAACTGAGCAATCTTGCTTTTATAAAATATACCTATTTTTAATTAGTGTTTAATCAATATTTAACATGCTGCGATACACAGTTTAAAATTATTAAAAGTCTAAACAGTATACAACTTAAAATTCTGTAATTGGAAAAAGATTGTTCCTCAGCATTGGCCAGGATTCAAAACTAGGCGTTTTCTGTTAACAGCCCAAATGCTCCACATGCCACGTTAAGCTTTCACTGCTCCACTTGGCAGTTTTACATAGTAGTACAACTCTATTTAAAAAAAACTGTGGTACCCTGCAGCCCCTGAACTGCAAACTACTGCAGTATCCTATGCACTTTTTGAATGACTGGATCTGTATGTGTAACATGTTAATCTAAGAATTACATTCCTTTTTAAATATTTTTTTTAAAGAAGAATAGGATACTTTGATAATAATCCAGATGGGTGAATGAATCCAATAAGGTTATACGAATTAACTTAAACAACATTGTCTAGTTGCATAATAAGAAACTCACAGCTTGTATGTTTTTATTTTTAAATAGATAAGCAAACTAGAAAACTAAAGTTACTAAAATTGTATATTTATACTGAAAAACACCTCTAACTTAATTTTACTTCTCCTTAACTCATTTAAATCAGAAATTAGTATCACATATACAGAAATATGCCTGTCCCTCTTATACTGTAAGACATTGATTGAGAAATTCAAAGTATATTCTGGTCTATTCCTTATACAGGCACATAAGCTCTGTTTAAAATACTGCCGATAAAAGCAGCTTTTAACAATGGCACTGTTATTGACAGTTGAATTATAACATATGCTTTAAAAACTATGGCTTGCTTGCAAATTATTACAAAATGTATTACAAAAATGTGTTGCTTCTAGAAGTCCAAAAAAATGCATAAGAAAATACAAGATCTCAGTAGTTTCAACAGACATTTCATACTTTGCATTACTAATGTTAGTGTTATAATGGAAATTTAGATGAAATGAAAATAAATGAAAACTCTTTGATGCATCATCAGTCAATATATGTTTCAAATATTCCAACATCAGACACTTTTGCAAAGACAATGTACCTGAGGTTCATCAATGATATTAATAATATTAAGCTGACCCCTACAGATCTCTTAGGCAGCTCTCCAGATTTTTAGTAGGGGGTTTGGGCACTATCTACAATGTTCAGGCTACAGAGTTTTCAATGTCTTCTGAGAAATTGAGGGTATTGTTTTTTTTTGCAATATGAAACTGAATATTGTCTAACAACTTCAGCATGTTTCTTATCTGAAACTAGTTAGATTTGTACATTCCCTTACTTAGGTTTATTCAAAGTCTGTTCCATAAAAGTTATTCTTTTGTTTTCTTCTGTCAGAACCCCCAACTCTTCTAAGCTCTGATTAGAGAAAACAGTTTCAGTTATTTAGAGCTGTAATTAAGAAACCTGATAATTACAATGGAAACAATGTGGTACATTTTTACTTTGTGACATTCCAATGCATTTGTGTGGAAAGCATTTATATAGAGTTTTAATTTTGGTACAGAGTGTGCAGGATTTTATAATACATTTTTCAAAGTTCTTGCTGCAAGTAATGGAAGCAGCTGTTAGTGTGGGGCTTATTATGGTGCTGTTTGTGATATAATGTACAGCATACATCCGTTAAATCCTTCACAGTCTCCAAATGAACACCTAAAGCTGCTTTCTACAGATGTTAAGTGCTTGGATTTCCAAAGATTGCATCTGTGTTTGTGGAAGGTACTCCGGCCCTGATATGAAAAATGCATTAGAGAGGGAAAAAAGCATATGCTAGCATTATAATGTAAGTAGATTTTCTATTCATTGGCTAGATAAATGATTCTATAAGTGTTTCAATGTCTGTTACAATGCATTAGGTTTCTTTACAAAGAGGGCTTAGAGTGTGTAGCCATATGGTGCTTGTGGCAATAGTTTATTATGCATTAGCAAAATGTGCAAAAAGGTTAGTGTTAGTATATGGTGTATGGCTTCATACAATGTAAGTTATGAAATAATAAACAACACCTAGAAGAATCTTCAGATGTTTTATAAGTTTTATAAGTGGAATGCATTCATATAGTATTAATAAACTGACTTAAAAATGATTATAACCAACCACTACTTTATATTAATTGTATGTTAGTAACAAAACTCTAATTCTGAACCATACAACCAATTCCATTTATAATGCTTAATAAATTTGTTACCAACTGGAATATTATCCATTATACTGATCAGTTTGCCATCCCCTAAACTCTAGTTTGTCTAGTCTACCTTTCTGTACAGTATATAACTAGTAAATTTCCAGCATTGTTTACAGGTTGTAGTATGAATTCTTCTAAACATTTTTTTCTGCATAGTCAAAGAGAGTGAAGAATCCTTCTTTGTACACAATGAAACATTTTAATGATGATCTCCATGGTGTTTTCAAAATAAAGCTAATTAATTACTAAGAAAAATATATACAGAACATGCTATACACCAAATAATCTTCTGTATTTCAAAGCTGAATGTTGAAACATGGTTTATGTCAAAGGTTATGGTAGTTGATTAAGAATGCTGTGTAATGAATTCTAATGGTCTAATTCTAGGCCTTAGTATCAGGCTGTCAAAATGCAAACCAATTTGACTTGGGTTATATGGGGAAGATGAGCGAGTCATAGATCTAATTGGCTTGACATTCATAGCAAACTGAAGAGAAGGTCAAGGTTGTTTTTTAACACTGTTGTGTTTAAAGATTTAAATCCATTCCCTCCAAATATGGTTATCCACTTTTAAAAAAAAATATTTAAGCTGAGCACAAATCATAATGGAATAGTACGTATTTCATTGTAATTCATATTGAAAATTCTGTTTGAAAGTTAGAATGTTAGGAAAGATTTTATTACAGTTTTAAGATTTTCTTTTGTAAATACTATAATGTGACAGCACTGGTGGAGAACAGTGCAGTAATAGCATGTTTAAAATAGGTACAGTAGGTCTCAGGGAAACAGACACACAAACACAATCATAAGGAAAAAACAGTGCTTTCTTCTTGTAAATAAGATAATATCTGATAACCTTTATATAACTACAGTATGAGATGTGGTGTTCACAATGAGGACTGTGTGACTTTGCCAGTCCATGCTAAATCTCTACTAAGCACTGTGGGTCTTACAGTGTGAAAAACAGCAGGCAGCCATGTCAAATGCACATTTCAGAGTGGTTGCAAGAGTGGTTGCACAGTGCTCATTCCCTCTACGGTTATAAAAGGATTGTAGTGGTTAGACTAATGGATTAACAATTGGTGATTCCAAATTTTGTGGGGTATATAAAAAACTGATGATTCCAAATTTATTTAAATAGATTTTCAGTTGTCTTATCACAAACCTTGTCTAGAGGATAAGAATTGAAGCCAATTCCAGTTCAGTTTATGTGTGGATTAAGCACAGATATTCAACCCTGCAGTCTTCTTTTTGTGGTTATTTGACTGTTGGGACAGCTCAATGTCCCCAGCCAAGGCTGTAATTACTTCTGGGTGGGCAAAATAAATTACATTGCAGGTAATATCCTTGGAAGATGATAGTGATACTTTAATGAAGAACTAAATATCTTTTAAAAAAATGAAAGGTTTAGAACCATAAGTTTACTGAAAGATAAGGCACTTTATTTTATTATTTACACTTTTTTTTGCGTTAGTCTTTCTGTTTTGGCATTATTATTTGTTAAAGGATACCAGTTTTCAATTGAGATATAACAAAATATGGCTAATGGCTAATATGGTGTTATGGCTTAAGTTATTCTCATGTGTAAGATGTGTACATCTCTAACTTTAGAAATATATATTAATTTTTATTTTTTTAAAGTTGTACTATGGAAGAAAATGGAAATGATCTAACATGGCAAACCAAATAAATATTAGTTTAAATCATTGGCGGTCGTTTTGTTTTTGCTTGGTCAGGCAATCATGATTATTGGGCAATGGCATTATCAATATACTCCAGGAATAAAACAAATTAGGATGATTATTAACATATCAGGTTACATGTACGTTAATTTAAAGCTTCTAAGTGTTGTGTTTTTCAAAGCATAAATATTTATTCTAAATGATGGATATATTTGTATAAATGTAGTGTTGTCACGAGACTGCCATGTATTGAGATCAATGCTTTTAAAATCATTTTAGTTTTTTTTTTACTGGTTGTTCTTGTTAATTTTTTTGTCAATTCAATCAATGCTCTTAAAAACATTTAGTTTAGTGGAAAAATTGAGTAAGTAAGGCCAAGGGTGTGTGGCAAAGAAACATTCTTTAATATAATTTTCAAATGCATGTATACTGTATGAATAAGGAGTGTCAGTGCTTTCTATACAACTGCCTTATGATATTTTGGAAGCTGTTAGGTTGAAGCAAATCTGAAGTACTCAGCACTTCATTATGGTGTGTAGAAATGTACAACATTTTCTATGCATCTCTCAGGTAGCCTTAAACACACAAAACAAGAGTTTTTTTATAAGATTAGCTTGACTAAATGTTTGAATATCATCCTGGATATCTTACTGGTATTAGTCTTTTTTAAAAGTGAAGGGCCAATTGCTGAGGAATTGCATCTACTTTTATATTCTATAACGTTTTAAGTGCAAGTACTGTATATAACAAGATAAGGAACACGCTACTATTAGCACCAAAAAAATAAAGTGGTGGTTTATCAAGTAAAATAATTATTTACTTTGCCTATCTAATTTAACAGTTATGTCTATTAAGACATTTAGAAAATTCTGTCCTGTTACTTCTTTATTTATTGTGAATAGCAAAAAACACAACTGTATTGTTACAAATGGGGGGTTACAAAACTGGTGAAAATCGGGATTTGACCTAACGGTTTAGTCTGTAAGTGTAATACTTATTTACAGAATAACCCCTAACTTGTAAGTGTATTTTTAGCAATATATCCAAGTGGCTGGTATAATTAGAGGCATGTGAATTCTTTATTCTCTGGCACAGCATTGTAGAGAGAAGTAATCATCCAGGGACATTTGGTTAAACAAATATTTATTACAATAAACTACACAAGACACAAAACTACATGGCACACAAGAAATCATACGACACATATCTTGTACAGTATTTACAAACAAGGTGTTACAGAGGCATACTGTAACATTATGGTCACCCAGAAAACCCCAGACTGCTACTAAGCATTAAACTCTTAATGCCTACAGAAGCCATATAAGAAATAAGATGCTTTCTAATTCAATATAAAGCAACCTGCAGATAGTCTCTATCTCTGCACCCCGGGTACTACAAAATAAATGGGAGCCTATATCCCTATTCATAAAAATGCACCCTATGCAGGAAAGACATCTCTAACTGAGCTATCTTTACCCAAGAAACCCAAGTTCCCTAAAAACAGAATAGCATGCTCTCTCTAACAAGGTTCAAATACTTAGCTCCAGTCCTGTTTGATTTGGATGATCATGAAGTAGGGGCTCTCAGCTGGCGCAAGCTTCAAGTCCCAACTCCTGTGGACTCTTGTCTCTCTTTCCTGCTTCTCCTTGTTTCCTCTTCCCTCTCCTTCTAATGTGATCTTATATTGTGTGTCTGTACTGCTGCTTGACAATCATTAATCCACAACTTCCCCAGGTATACTAAAGTAAACTTTACAATTGTTTCTGCTCAAGGGTCCCCCAGACCTCAGCAAACATCCTCTCTCCTTTGAAATTTGAAGTGTTTACTCTTCCAAGTGTCAAACTTTATCTAAAATCTAAAAGACACTTCTCAATTACCTAAAGCTGTAACAGTATAATAATTCATGCAATCATTTTGCACATTTCCCCCAAGAGAGATCTATTGGGATATTAGCATGGTGGTGAACTTCGTTATTCTGTACAATGAATTAATATGATTAAACTTGTTTATAAATATATGCCATATTGTGCACCAGTTAGTCATTAAAATATTGGACTCTGGTTAATAGTGAAGAACTATCAATGAAGAATTGTTGTTTTTGATAGAACTAGAATACATAAAGCTCATATCATTGATGAGCTGTATATACTGTATGCTACACATCTCACAGCCCTCAGGTGGTTTAATGAAATGCACATTACAAGGAATAGGTCAAGGAGAAAGAAACAAAGCCTCAGCACTGCATGAATTCAGATTGTGTTATTCATTAAGATTTTAATTTAATGATTGATAAGTAAGGCTGGTAGTAAGCAAGGAGGTTTAGGATAATTAACAGCAATTACCTATTTAATTCAGTTGCTGCATGGAAAGGAAGATTGGCAGCTGCCATTTACTTTGAAATTTAGAATACATGTTAACTGTCAATATGCTCCCAGTTGCATCAATATTTCTGTTTTATTTTTGTATGTGTCTTATTACACATAGTTAACGTGTACAACTGTACTGAAATTATAGCAGTTTCTATCCTACACTGCTTTCATGAATAAGTAAGTCCATAACATGCACTGTACTAATTATTTCTGTGTAATCAACCCGTAACAATAATTATACAATCATTTGTATTAAATAACTACCAACATTTACAGTAAAGGAAAAAGTAATAGGTTTATTCCATGCTGAAAAAAGGAAGAAAGAGAACACAACGTTTCGGCCGTGGAGCCTTCTTCAGGTGACACCTGAAGAAGGCTCCACGGCCGAAACGTTCTGTTCTCTTTCTTCCTTTTTTCAGCATGGAATAAACCTATTACTTGTTCCTTTGCAGCCTACGCATGCTGACGCAGCTACCCACATTTACAGTATATTCATTAACTTTATCTACTTGTAACGAACAGTTCTTTCCGGACCCTATGCGGACGACACAGTCCGACGGAGTGGGGAAACACTAGGGAAACGTCATGCAGGAATACGGGGCTAAAGACAGGGGGGCGTGTCCAAGGTGCGCTGGTGCACGGGGGAGGTGTGGCCGAGGCGAACAATCCAAAAGAGAAGTCCTTAGGGAATATCCAAAAACACACGAGTAAGTCCAAAACCAGGAGATCCATGAGAGCAAGGAATAATAACCACGAAGGCCGGGTCGGAACCAGCGGATGGGGAACAGGAACGGGAACCGAGGTTAAAACCTTAACGGGACCAGGCGCTTCCAGGTCCCGGACTCGCACGATATAGAAATCAGGTGCAGAGCCCGGATGAGCGTCAGCGCCTGGCTTTTAAGGTGGGCTGGGAATAGGGAACAGGTGCAGAGAATAAAGTCTTAAGTAAAAGGGCTGGAGCACCCTTAAGGAGGGGGAACTAATATCGTGACACTACTCTTATTAAGCACATAATTCTATACACTTAGCCCCAGGTAGATAGATATATTTAAAGGTAGATATATTTAACAAGCCTTAATGGATGAATATAAATTTAATACGTGAATACAGAATATTTCAACCTTCTACTGTCTTGTAAGAGACCATTTTGTCCATTGTTGTTCACAGATGGTTTTGCCACACATTTAGTACAGTCACAGGCTCTGCATTGTCCACAGCAGTACTAATTACTCTACCTGCACGACTCGAAAACATACTGCAAAAATATCTTAACTTGTCTAGAGACTGATCTTTGACATTGACAGAGTTGTATTACATAGAAACTTTTGGCACATACAATTATTATACAATGGCATACTATGTCGGGCAAATTGGATGGTTGAATGCTTGTCATTTCATGCATAACTTTCATTGCATATAATTGAAAATAACTGCTGTAAAAAGTAAACTCTAACCTTATATGTAAGATGACTGCTGTTCTTGTGTATACATTTCTTGAAGTAACCCTGTGAAATATAAGTAGTGTTGATCATATGTTAAAAGTATTAAAGTATTCTACTATATACAGTAAACCATATGCTGAAAACATGGTGGTCCTTAAGCAGCCCTTGATATTCATCTATTGTTGTCAGAAAAAAATAAATCAGGGATATAATGAGGTTCAGATGTCATCTAATACTGTATGGTGCTTGCATTGCTCACACCTTTTAATTAGCTTTACGGTAAGAGGCACCAGGAAATTGTTTCACCAGCAGAAAATCAAGTTTTCCACTCCACTGCTTGGCCTTGTGATATCAAGAAGTAAAGTTGCTGTGCTGACTGTCTTTTTTTTAGCTTGAATGAAAGAAAAAAGAGAAGCATTCTTTCATCAGAGGATAGTTTGCCTCTTCTGTATGCATATTCTGATATTCTGGCCTATCTTCATCATGTCTATTTTATTTAATTTGTTTAAAATATTTGTATTTAAGTGACTGTGAAGGAAATAAAATCTAGAAGGTTTATACTATATATTGCGAATGTACTGGATGCAGCTACTGTTAGCCCATAATCTCAGCAGTATGTCAGTTATACACAGATATACACAGATACAGTATCTGTGCAATCTGTGCTTCCTGTGAAACAAAGCATTATTTTGTCTTTGTATTGTAGGTGCTATTCCTCAGAGAACCATGAGAAGTCGCACATATATTATTATGAATATTTATTGATTTCAGTGAGTAAACATTACTTTGACATTTAACAACAGAATATACTGTACTGTGTAACATGATAACTGTGGACCAGGTGAAAAGCACATCCACTCGCTACCAGTTTAGCAGGGTAAAAGTCTAGCTTTTCTTTTACATTAACAGCTTATCAGGGAACACACATATTGTTAAAATGTAAGTATTGAGCACATATGGTAGATTATTTTAATATAATAATTTTTAACCAACTAAAATCTGTAAGTCAGAGGGTCACCACAGGACTATCTGATCAATCATCTTTCTGCTGCACCTAAATAATAATTTTCAGTTTTCAGTAGTTTCAGTACAGCATGATAAATTCCAGGAAAACATAACCTGCAGATCAGAAGGATTAAAATTACTAAAATTACAATGGCATGACTTGATGTAGTCTCGGCTTCTAGAGTCCTCCTGGCCAATTACAGTACATCAACATCAACAACTTCAAATCGCAGCTACACAGGCATATTGACAGAATATCCCACATTAGTCTCATAGAAGATTACATAGACATAGATTAGAATTATAGAATTATTGTTCGTGTGATTAAGCTCTCCAGGTGTACCCTTTTAGCGTTATTATTTAAAGACCAGCTCCTCCAGTCCTCGGGGCTCATCATTAGGGTAAGATGTTGCTAGCACCAGGAAACCCTACGTCCGTCTCCTGAGGGCATAGGCCTCATCCCCGACACCTCCCGCTTCCTGAGCCCGGGGTCTGGAGGATCTCGCCCCCTCACCCTTGGACCTCCATGTTTTGTTTGTCTGTGTGTTCCCCCCTCCTGGGATTTTAAATTTGTCACGTCCCAGGATGGGATTTAAATTTAATTTAAGCCTGAACTTTAACTGGGCAATTCAAAGACATCCACTTTATTATTTTAAAGGCACTCAAATCTACATAGCTTTGGCCATTTTGACCATTTTTGGATTATTTGGATTCTGAAAATATGCATTGTTGTGGGTTCATGTCAGAATGTAATACTTTGCATTTAGACCAAAAGGTTCCAATTTTGATTTATCTTACCACAAAACCTTTTGCTGTACCTGTATGATTGCAGTATCATTTAAGTGCTTACTGAAAATTCTATAAGAATTTTAGTTGCTTCTTATACTAGTTCCCCTCTTGGAGTGACTGTGATATTTTTGACCCATTGACATTTTCTCCTTTCACAGACACTGAACTTTATATACAAAGTTTTTCAAAGTTTCTCTTGGCCACATGGTAGCATCCCTAACGAGTTTCCTCCTTAACCTGCTTCTCATTTTGGAAGGGCAGCCTGATTTTCTGATACTCACTTCTTAAAGATTGACCTCTCCCTACTGTTAGACATATTAATGGTCTTTTTTTGCACATAAACAGAGACCACCCATTGTGTGGCTCATTAAGGTAACTTTAGGCATCTAAATTAATTTCGATTTTCCATTGCAAAAGAGAATATAGAGAGTAGAGTAGTTTATTGCCATATGTACACGCACTTTGGAATTCTTAATCACACTGGTTTGAATCCTTGATTTGACTGTTTGAAGAAACTGCCATTTTCACTGATGTCAGCATTTGGATCAACATACCTCTGTGAATAAAGTAGGCATTTTCAAACATGAAGTCAGTTCTTTGTTCTTCATGTAGCTGGTTAATAACTGCATACTCAGAGGCTTGCGTGTTGCCTAAAGTGTCAAGCTACAAGCCTGAGATAGGAGAGCTCAGCAAGGGACAGCAAGGGCAAGGATCACACTAAATGGTAAGAAGTACATATTAATTTTATTGAATTGATGTCACGCCCGACATCCCTCCCTAGAGGGCGCTCCACTGCTCCCATTATTGTTCGTGTGATTAAGCTCTCCAGGTGTACCCTTTTAGCGTTATTATTTAAAGACCAGCTCCTCCAGTCCTCGGGGCTCATCATTAGGGTAAGATGTTGCTAGCACCAGGAAACCCTACGTCCGTCTCCTGAGGGCATAGGCCTCATCCCCGACACCTCCCGCTTCCTGAGCCCGGGGTCTGGAGGATCTCGCCCCCTCACCCTTGGACCTCCATGTTTTGTTTGTCTGTGTGTTCCCCCCTCCTGGGATTTTAAATTTGTCACGTCCCAGGATGGATTCCTTGTTGATGGACTCTTGGACTGTGTTTTGACCTGCCCTTGGACCCGTTTGGATTTGGATGCCGTTTTGTCTTCCCCGTACACTGTCTCACGGATTGTCACTGTTATTTTTTGAACTATTAAACCCCTGTGTTCCTTTTTACCACGCCTCCTGTTTTCTCCAGCTCTTACCGCATCGCATAGGGTCTTCTACAAGATCTGACACGGATTTCAGTCCGTGTCCATGACAATTGATATATTATTGTATTTTCAGATTATTTTTTTATTTAATCAAAATGTACAGTCAGTATGGCTTTTATTGACAAAAAAAGTATCAGTGGCACTCAAATCCATAAAAATAGGTGCATGACCTAGCTCTTGACGCTACCCTTCTGAAAGGCTGTTTCGATCCCTGGTCTAAAACAATGAGTTTCAGTTGAAGCATTTGCCTAGCTGCAGCTGAGATAAGTGATGGGTAAACAGATTATCAGTTTTCTGGTGGTTTACTCTGGTTTACCATATTAAACATAAATACAGAGTGACAGGAGAGGCAGGGGAGGAAAGACTGAAGACAAGGAAGGAGGAAGGCAGTAGTGAGGGAAACAGAAGAGAGGACACAGAGCAAGAAAGAAACATCATCATCACTCTCTCCATCAAAATTTGTGTCATGTGAGATGATCTGTTCTAATTGGTCTTTGTGGTGTATAGTGCTTTAAGATTCCAGAGGAAGATTCCAGGGTTTCTGCTGTAGGTCTGTAGAATGTAGACCTCTGAAACACATAGGTCTGTACATACAGTGTATGTTAACTGGTGAATGTTGTGTATTATTTTGTGTTATATACGTTGTGTATATAATATTGTGAATGAATATTTCTCTTGTTCAGGTTTTATTACTGTTCACACAAGAACTGTGCCAGAGAATTTAAAGAACTCTCATGCCTCACATTTAGCTAAGTTTATTTCCTTTACTGCTGTATTTTATAAAAAATATAAGTTTTCTATTTAATTCTTTTTGTTTTTGCAGGCATTAAAGCAATAAAATATGAAACGGTGCCAGGGTCTAAGTATTTTTGCAAGGCCACGTGTATGAACAGATGAACAAACTTCCTACATTTTTCTACACATTGGGTTTTCAAAATAATTTCAATAAAGAACAGCATTGTGTTTCTTATTAAGTCAAGTGGCTGTAGGTTGTTTTGCTATTAATTTAGTGAGACAGTGTGAAAAAATCAGATGTTGCAATCATAAAATTTATAAAACAAATCAAGTTTACGTATCTAAAAGGAGAAGCAAGGTGATATTCCATCATACAATGGAATCAGTCAGCTAAGTCTAATCTATTTCCTTTGTCCCCCATAGGACAAAATGGAATTTTCTTTCTTTCTGTGAAGGCCTTGAATGCCATTTCAATCATATTTTTGTTATAGAAGCAACTAGTTTTTCAAATTGAATTTTCCCTCACAGAGAATTCAATACTACATGGTAAATAAGAGCCAAAATGTATTTTTTAATCCACTCACAAAACAAAATACATTTTTTGTTTGCTTTGATTTTAAATTAGCATGAAATACAAGTTATATTAGTTCCATTCATTTATATTTATAGGCAACCTACACTTCCATTGATTTTGTATTACAAAACCTGAGCTATTTCAATTGTGCTATGAAAGCAAAAGAATGCACAAATATTTTTCTCCATCTCAAGCAGAGAAAAGAAGAAAATAATGATGAAATTACATGGGTTACATTGTTTACAATACTGTGAAAGGAACCATGGTAAACAATTTTTATAATTTCAAACAATTTCATTTTATTCAGTTATGTTCCCTCGTTTGTATCACATACAACATGAACCTTTTTATGTTGTATTCCTTTTTCAGTTACCAAGTAAACTGTGTTATGGAGAACTTCTAAGATATCATTCTGATATAACCTCATCGCAATGTCAACCTTAAATATCTTTATAATGTCAAAGTCCTGCCTTGATAAAAGATGATACAATCATTCCAAATTATTGAAATATGTGTGTATCAGAGATTCTAAAATAAGTTTTTACATGTTTTGCTATTGTGACCTACTGTATACAAAACTTTAAGTTCAGTGGAGTGCTCCTCATAGGTTTGCTTGACTGTACAGTACCGTATCTCACTTACAAGTATGGTTTTTAAAAAGCACTATTGCTACAAAAAGAGCACTTGTACTGTACTTCACTTCCAAAGTGGAAACACTATAAGTGAAAAACTAGGAAATCTAAATTAACATAACTACATTATATTGCACTTTGGGAGGAAAGGCTGAAGACTGAACAATAGAGCCAGTTTAAAGTGACTGTAGTGTTATTTTTCTGACAAGAAAACTCATTCATGGTAAGACAATGAAAAGTGTGTATAGGAGATAAACTACTGTAGGCAGTTCATTCTATTGAGTCTATTTGCATATGAGAATAGGTTTTGACTAACGTTTTGTGCAAATTTCAGAGACCCATTTAAAAAATGTAGATATGTACAGTGCCTTGCAAAAGTATTTAAACCTTTGCACAGTCTTCACATTGTTTTACTTTAAAGCTTGCAGATTTGACCCTTTGAATAGCAATTAATATTTGTCATATATAAAACCTTCTCTCCAAATAAAATACATTCTAATCATAAACAAAATAACTAAATACATAAATTAAAATGATTATTACATATTTAAATCCTTTGTTGTGACAAACGTCAATTAATTTAGGTGCACAAAATTACTTTAATGAGCCACACAACTAGTTGAGAAGTCTGTCTGTCGGTGTGCAATAATAATGGTTCATATGATTTCATAACTAAAATACTGTTCTTACTGCATGTCAGCATGGTCTCTGAGTCAAGTAGTGAGTTTTAAACAAAAATTCAACCATGAAGATCAATGAGCTTTTGTAAACAACTCAGAGACAAAGTAAGGTGGCACAGATCAGGAGAATGGTTTTAAAACATTTCCAAGACCTTCAAATATTTATTTAAGCATGATCAAAGTTGATCAAAGACACTTCCTATGCTGGCTGCTTAGTTTTTGAGGAAACGTAAAGAATGCCACTGTGGCCCATGGCAATTTAGAAGACATTACAGAGTTGAGTAACTGCAAAGGGGGAAAATGTTCAGTGGTACTTTTGGTCTAAATAATTAATTTAATTAATCCCTTACACTCATATAACGCTTTTCTAGACACTCCACTCAAAGTGCTTTACAGGTAATGGGGACTCCCATCCATTACCACCAAGGTGCAGCACCCACATGAATGGTGCTGGCAGCTAAAGTGCATACAGTACGCTCACCACACATCAGCTATCAGTGGGGAGGAGAACAGAGTGATGAAACCAATTCATAGATAATCTAAATTAATACATTATTTAAGAAATATTCGTAAAAATGTAAATAAAAAATATTACACATGATGTAAACATCATGCACGCATCACTCAGACTACTATCTGTTCCATCAATAATGGTTGTGAATCCATTATGTACTACTGTAGGGACTGTGAAGCTTATCTAGATGGGAGCATACTATAATACTGGCAAATCCTAAAGGAAAACCTGCTCAGAATAAAAACTCTGACTAAATTTCACCTTTCAGCAGGACAATCATCCAAAGCACAATGACAAAAATACACTGAAATCATTAGGAAAATTAGAAAGTGATTGTCCTTGAGTGCCACAAATAAAGTCCTGACTTGAATGCTATTTAGAATCTGTGGAAAGACTACAAACTATTTTCAGTAAGTGGTCCCCAAGCAACTAGAGAGCTTTAGTGAATCTCCCACTTAGAATGGGCAAAACCAAGCCTGTATATAAAGTTGGTAGCAACTTTACTTCCAGAAAAGGAAGTAAAAAACAAAATATTTATTTGTCTTTGATTAGAAATACAGTAAATACCCTTACATGACATTTCCATTTTGTCTTTAGCCCTTCCATAAAAGCAGTATTGCTCAATTGTTTTCACGTATAGTATATTGCATATCTAACGTTTTATTTTTTTTAAATAATATGTCTGTGGAAAAAGCAGATGGTTCACTATAGAAATGCACTCCTTAAGTCCTGTGTGATTAAAAAAAGCAGTAAATAGCTAAGAGATGTGGTACAGTATGTGTATTATGAACAGAAATGTTTTGCAAATCATACGAAAATTTGCATTTACAGCCAAAATATAAAGTTTGTCACTGACAATTTAAATATATATTAGTTGTGTACTGTAAGGATATCATCACATGGTGAAAATGTGTTAAAAAAACACACAAAAAGGCTGGGTGGTAAATGTATTTAAGAGTATTTGTGAATAAAACAAACGCATGGGGTAACTTGGCATGTTGTCAGCTTTTTGTTTCAAATAAAGGAGCCTGTTGTAACATAAATCTTATTTATTCCTTAGGGGAAGGCCTCTCCAACTCAGACTACTGCAATATTTTAAAGCAGCACTTTTCTTCTAAATGCAAACTATTCAAAACTGCCCTCAATCCACACAGTTTCTTAAACATACACAGTTTTTTTTTTCAAAAGGTGGAAAGACGATTTGAAGATAATGATGTTAGACATTTTCAATTTGGCAAAGGCTTTTGTTTATCTCACACATTTACATTGCAAGAAAATTGATAGTATGTTCAATATTTGTATATAAGAAAAAAGTATCAGTATTCAGAATCTGTAATTCATGTATACATACAGTATGCTTTGAACATCAGCAGGTTTGTCAGCACTGAGTAGAATTTTGTAGATTGTTTTAAACACAAAGGTGATAGATTATAAGAAATAATCCAAGGAACACAACTGATCTTGAATCCTAGGGCTATGTGCATTCTAATCTGTTCAGATACTAAAAAAGATTTTAAAACTATAAAATGAATGAATATGTTTAAACAGCATTCCAATGTCCTAATTCATTTTTCTTCTAGACATTTGTATTCATGGCTTATTATAATAAAAATTCTGAAAGGGAATGAAAGGGATGGTAAAATTGCCAAGGTTCATTGTGCAATTACGCAAATTCAGCGTATATTTGTATGACAACTCCAAGAACTGTGCCAAATTCGTGTGTTGTTGCCATTTGGGAAAATTAGAAAAAACTAAAGGATACTTCCATGATGAAAAGTAAAAACAAAAAACATAACATTTTGACTGTTGAGCTTCCCAATCAAAGAATAAAAAGTTTACAGTATAAAATAATATTCTGTCTCTCTGTATGTGTTAGCACTAAAGAGAAGGCCAGATTCTCCTCTGGGGTGTTTTGTGTTTCAGTGCCAGAAAGCAGCTTTCCATTATGGGAGGGTCAGAGTTCTGACACTAAAACTGCCTGGGAACAACCCAGCCAGAGAGTTTCCTTCACTTTGTAGGGCTCATGTTCTGTACTCTGAGCACTGACCTAAATTTTTTACGAAATGAAAACTTCAATTATTCTAGTCTGTCATCTACATATTTAACTTCTAGATATCACAGAGAAAAAAACTCATCAATTAGGCACAGAAAAACAAACCGTTCAGATGTGCCGGTTGGTATCTTTCCTAAATCAAGCAACACCTCCTAGTAAACAATATTCACAAAATATGATTTATTCATACACATATGCTCACTCAGCGAAGCAAATATGGATTGCAATGGAACAGGAGCACTAATGCAGTTAATGAAATTCACACATTTATGCCTGTCATTTAATTTGATCAATTACAGGAAAATGAATGTGACGTGCAGGAGGATTTGGAGAATGGCAATAAGCATTAGTACAAGGGGAATCTGGGATCAAAAAAGATTTATGGGAGATTAAATCAATCATTCTGTATGAAGGAAACAGTTTTTTCTTAATGATCGCAACTTTAATGCCAGTAAGGCAATATTGTTAAACCTTTTAAATACCAAGGAAGGCAATGCAAATATACATAATTCAAACTGGTTTATTAGTTTCTCTGTGTGGTGTATTGTATCTTGCCTGAAAAATGACATTTTTTACTTTTTACTTATTTTTTCCTGTCACCTGTGAAAGGTATAGATTTTAATGATCACGTCTACTAATATAATGATTGCAAATATCATTTTTTGCATGTGTTATACCGTGTCTTGTTTCTTTGATGGGAGGCTGTGCAAAGCTATTGAAATTATTGTATTTCAATTAAATTGTTTACTTCAATCCATGTGGCCAGTAACGTTAGCTCAAATTGTATGGAAAGGTTGGTCATAGCACTTTTTTATCATTTAAAGGACTGCAAGTCATATGCCAGTCCCCTTAAGAAGCTAGATATAGTAAATATAGTATATTTATAATTTTAATTACAGCTTTTATTATAGTTACCTTGATACATCTATTAACACATTAGTTTTGGACCAACACTTGTGTACTTTATTTATACAGTATACCTTTAATGTATCAATCAAATAGTTCTGAATAATATGTATATGAGCTATTTGTATCAACATTAAAAAATGTTTATTATTTGAGGCATTTGCCTAGCTGCAGCTGGATTAAGAGGTAGGTTAATGTAAATGATCAAAGGGGTTTTCTGGAGATTTACTCTGATTAATTAGCTTCATGGTAAAGTTAGTTCATTAGAACATTCAACAACCATAGACACATAAATACAGAGGCAGTGATAGAAGAAGACAAAAGAGAAAGAAATAGAGGAGAGGACACAGCGAGAAGAAGGAACATCACCATCACCTTCCAGTTTTGCAAAGCTTGTGCAATGCGAAATGTCTTTGTTCTGATCAGCCTTGAACACCAGATACGGGCTAAGTCATCTGACCATTATTTTAGAGAACGTGCCATCCTATTTATTTTAGGAAATTCTGATTTCCTGTATTGTGGGATCATTCATAAAATGTTGTCTCCTAGGTTGGTGATACACTTTTAAAAAAAAGAGATTCCCATTCACTTTTAGTCATCCATATTTTAGGAAGGGAGATTTTGTTCTGTTTGGCATCATTCTATAAGGTTTTTCACTTTTTTTGGCTTTTTGGCTGTGGTACATACTGTAGTGTGTTTAGATTACAGTGTAAGAATCTAGGACATTTCTAGGTTTTGTGTTTTGTAGCAGTTGTTTTTTTAATAAATATTTGTTTGGTCTGTCCAAATTTGACTCTGATTGATTACTCTCTCATTAGAACTGTTATAGAGATTATGACATGACTCTTGTGCTATTTTACAAATCCCTTACATTTAATGTAAAGCTGTAGCAGGATTTATTTAACCAACCCAGCTATGTTTTGTAAAAGTACAGTATTAATACCCTAGTATGGTATTAGTGATAAATGTGTAAAAGTAAATCATAGACTTGTGTCTCGAAACAGAACTTTATTAGAAAGGCACTGTGTCAGCATTACTAAATATGATGGTTTTGTTTAATTAAATTGATTGACAATGTTAAATCAATGTTTTATGGTCAGCAAACAGTTATGGTATAAGCAACCAGACCTGTTTAAAACTTAAGTCTTGGTGCATTGATTCTGTCTAAAAATGCACATTATTCTCAATCTATATTCTTATTCATGTGTATACTGTACCACATACTGTACAGTACAAATCCGCATTTAAAGGATATCTATTTCACTGCATCAAAGGTCTCTTAAGATTTTAAACCCTGATTGTTTCTCCCTGTGTCTAGTGCCACTGTGTGTAATCCCAAAATATAGTTTCACTTACTGTATCAATAATCCCTAGAAAAAAGCAACTGGGAAACTTTTCAAAATGGCCTTGCTTTGCTCTGTCCAGATAAAAGTCACTATCTAACTTCTTACCTTTGGAGATCAATACAGCACCAAGGAGTGAAATGCACTACATAGAATACATTTGTTATCATACTGTAGTTTCAAAATTTTTAGTTATTGTAAAATCAATTTTGTTATCATGTAAAGCCATTGTACCTACTGCTTCAACGATTGTAATAACTTAGAATATTGTAAAGTACAGCATTACAATATATTTTACAAGATCATTATCCATACCTCAAGGAAAAACATAAAACAATTAAAATATGCAGAATTAAATGTCCCTAATTATTGTTTGATATGAGGGCTTGCAAGGCCTTCTAAAATCTCTATAGAAATAAAAGTGAAATGTCCTACCCTAGATTAATTTATTTTATGTTGAACCATCTTCAGGGTGAATCACTTGATAATACAGTATTCTAGTTTGACATTTTCAAATATCTGTTCTTTTATACTTCCTATTGTCTTACAAGTAAATTGTGCCACAACTGTTGTTTGTTCATGGAAGGAGAAAGCAATCTTTGTAATCTAAAACAATTTTAGTTTCCAATTGTAAAGAACTATTCACAAAAAAAGCCATTGTTAGTATGACTATGATCTGGTTTTCATTCAAAATGATACATGGGATTCAAAAGGTAAGTCCTAGTCTTCATGAATGATTCCATTTTTCATCTCAAGAACCAAAATCCCAAGTGTGTATATTGATATTACACATATGATGCAGGTTGCATGACTAATGTGTCTCAGAAGATTATGTGGAAGTAAACAACCATCTCTGAAAATCTCATAAATATAAAAGCAATTGTTACTGCAGGAAGACTGGGGTACAGCAGATTATATACAGTAGTCAGTAATCAATTATATAATAATCTGTTTTACACATGTACATATTGTTAGTTATTTTATGATTACCTCATCTTCTATTGAGCTAAATGAGGCTTTTGAGCGTCCACTGCATACTCAGACATGCCAGCATTAGTAAATTGTGTTAGTGATATTGAAATATGTATCAGTAGGAATCTTGAAAAGAATCCCAAGGCTTAAGTAATAGGAGGCATCATAACCAAACAAGTATATTAATGTCTTAAACATGTAGTTTGTTTGTTTTTAGCGGAGTTTGGAATTGCTGATACAGCTGATATTTTTTTTTAAAAATTAAATCTACCAATTCTAAACTATACTTCATTAGAATATAAAAAAATGCCAAGAAACTTATATGGAAAATAGGACAATGCATCATGAACACAATACAAATACTTATTGGATATTCAAATGAAACAATATGGACAATTAAAAGTGTTAAAACTCATTTTCATTAACACTTTCCTTTGAATGTGGTTTCACAAAGAGCACACAAAAGGCAAGCTAAATAAAAGCCAAATTATTAATTGAGAAAATCTCTCAACTGGCTGGAAATTTTGGCTCAGGGTCATTCATTTTTTTTAGCATAGTCTGTGACATTGCATTTTAATGTGGTACATACCATTGTTGCTAGAAAATGAAAAAAAGATAATGATGGGTTTTTCATATTCATCTCAAAGCACTCAGAGATTGAACATATGCCTGTTTCTCAATAAAATAATTTTATCATGAATCAAGAAAGGCAATCCTTTCCCTTCTATCTCACTCTTTCTAGAGAATATTAATATTGACAACAAGAAAATTAAAAGAAACTTACACAAACAAGATTTAAAATATTAATAGTTTCATATTAAATGCAATTGTTAATGTGCAGAATAGAGCATGATAGAGCATGTCCAAAATGGCAATATGTACCCACAGTAAAATATTATAAAGAATTTAAAATAAGTAGTTAAAAATTTCAGATTAATCCCAGTGCAAAGCTTAATATTTTTTTCAAATAACAATAATTTTTCTAGTCAATATTTTTCACTGTTTGTAGTAAGCGAAATTTGTTAAAATATTATTTGTCTTTTTTTGCTTTGAATTACCAACATGATGATCCCATAGCTTTTAAAACCGTTTAATTAATACTTCTGATGAAACAATGTGAAGCTGTTATAAGGGTTGTGCACTACTGTACAAAAGTAGAGAAAGTAATGAAAACTGCTAAAACAATCAAATAAGTATTGTTTCTGCAGAAAGAGAAACAGTATTACTTGAAACCTTTTTTCATTTACTGATCTTCAATTGGTTTCTCAGCAAATTATTCAAAGACTTCAATTTAACTCCAAGATTTTAAGAAATCAGTGTACCATGCTTGTCACTGATACCTAAAAACTTAGTTTCAAGCTGTGGAATTTGGGAGGAACCATATCTGATCAATAAAATATCTTCACTTTGAATAATGGCTGCTGTATTTGTACCCTTTTTGTCACGATCACGGACTGAAATCCGTGTCAGATCTTGTAGAAGACCCTATGCGATGCGGTAAGAGCTGGAGAAAGCAGGAGGCAAGATAAAAGGGAACACATAGGGATTTAATAGTGCACAAAATAATAGTGACAATCGGTGAGACAGTGAACGGGGAAGACAAAACGGCATCCAAATCCAAACGGGTTCAAGGGCAGATTAAAGCACAGTCCGAGAGTCCATCAACAAGGAATCCATCCTTGGATGCGACAAAGTTAAAATCCCCGGGAAAGGGGAGCACACATACTGTACAAACAAAACATGGAGGTCCAAAGGTGACGGGGCGAGATCCTCCAGACCCCAGGCTCAGGAAGAGAGAGATGTCGGGGATGAGGCCTATGCCCTCAGGAGACAGACGTAGGGTTTCCTGGTGCTAGGCGGGCCTCGCGACATCTTACCCTAATGAAGAGCCCCGAGGACTGGAGGAGCTGGTCTTTAAGTAATAACGCTAAAAGGGTACACCTGGGGAACTTAATCACACGGACAATAATGGGAGCAGTGGAGCGTCCTCTAGGGAGGGATGTTGGGCGTGACACTTTTAGTAGTGCATTCTTCCATGTTGTATGCAAAGCCAGACATTCTATGCTTTTTGGGAATAATTCCCATTTTTTCTTGAGCAGTCTTATAGTGATACTCATGAATGTTGCAGAGTTGTATAATTTTATTTCTGGATAAATTGCAGGTTACACAAAATAGTTATTTTAACAACACATACTGTTGTTATTTGATGCTATGACAACTAGTATCTCTAACACAGAAAGCAATAAAACCGTACGCAAGATTTTTCAGCAAAAACTGTTAATTTAGATACGGATATAAATAGTTCTTTCAACTAAATAAGAGTAAGGCATTTACCAGATATTTATTTACGAGATAAGCTTCAGTTATTAGTAAAAATATGTATTAAAAATATATATTTTGAACTATGTTATTTTGTAATGGAACATACTGTAGATGATAATTATATTTTAATTCATTTACAGAATACAGGACGAATACAGTTTAGGTTTGGTTCTGTGGCCTGGAACAGCTAATCCA